>NC_135236.1:11534383-12159383 GCF_051348905.1 Ranitomeya variabilis
GCATGAAACAGAAACCACATCATGGCCTGGAGCAGTGGGTAAGATAGTGTGAGAAATGAGATGCCATGCCATGATGCCAGCAGAGTTGTTACAAGTAGGCTAAAAGCAGTTCAAAATTGGTAACAGGACTAAACTGGTGGCATTGCTTTGCTCAGCGGAGGACAACTGTAAGGAGTGGCAGACACACTTAGTAGGCCCAAATAATAAAGTGGGCTAAATGCAGTTCAAAATTGGTAACATGACTAAACAGGTGGCTTAGCTTTGTTCAGTGGAGGACAACTGTAATGATTGGCGCAGACACAGTTAATAGGCCCAAAATGAAAAAGTAGGCTCAAAGCAGTTCAAAAATGGTAACAGGACTAAACAGGCGGCATAGCTTTGTTCAATGGAGGAAACCTGTAATGAGTGGCGCAGACACAGTTTGTAGGCCCACATTAAAAAAGTAAGCTAAATGCAGTTTAAAATTGGTAACAGGACTAAAAAGGCGGCATAGCTTTGTTCAGTGGAGGACAACTGTAATGAGTGGTGCAGACACGGTTAGTAGGCCCAAATACAAAAGTAGGCTGAAAGCAGTTCAAAAATTACCACAACCCCCAGGAAGAAGCTACGTTGCGAAACGCGCGTCGGGGTTTTCCTGCCCATCACAATCCTCTCACCAGCAGGTATTTATGTATTGCTTCACCAGTGATTCCTATGCTCCCTTATTGTCCTTGTACTAGTCTATATGACTTCTAAATCTGCACATGCAGTGACACGCTATACATACTTATTATAATGGAGGATGTATTGACACCTCCCTGTAGTGTAGCCTAAGTGTTGTGGCACACTCCACCACTATCTATCTTTCAACAACTTTTTCCAACCTTAGTATAGGAATAACTAATTCAATATCTTTGTGTGAGCTCCAGTGACACCTGCTGGTGCACTTAGCATATATATTTTATAATCCCTTTCATGGATTTGTATTTGGTTAGCTAATCGGATTGTTTTGGTTTACTTTGCCTTGTCCCCTTGTCTTTAAGTATTACACATATTATTTACTATTCCTGTTTTTTAATGTGTATCAATAAAATATTTAATATTTTATACAGCTGGTTGGTACTTCCCTTTTTCTTGGGCTTATATGCAGTTCAAAAATGGTAACAGGACTAAACTGGTAGCGCTGCTTTGTTTAGCGGAGGACAGCTGTAATAAGGGGCAGACACAGTTAGTAGACCCAAAAAAGTAAGTGGGCTAAATGCAGTTTAAAACTGGTAGCATGACTAAACTGGCGGCATAGCTTTGTGCAGTGGAGGACAACTGTAATGGGAGGCAGACACAGTTATTAGGCCCAAATAAGTAAGTAGGCTAAATGCAGTTCAAAACTGGTAACAGGACTAAACTGGCGGCATTGCTTTGTTCAGCGGAGGACAACTGTAATGGGAGGCAGACACAGTTAGTAAGCCCAAATATTAAAGTAGGCTAAATGCAGTTCAAAACTGGTAACATGACTAAACAGGCGGCATTGCTTTGTTCAGCGGCGGCAAATTGTAATGAGTAGCAGACAAAGTTATTAGGCCCTGTCACAGGTTCCTTCTCCGGTATCACACAATCAACAGAGCCAGTGAAGAGTGAACAATTCCAAGACCTTTATTTAGGCAAAAGCACAAAAGGTCCATATACGCATATACGGTCCACCACACAAAGGATAAAATATTCCAGAACACAAATCCAGTTCAGTTACAGAATAAAAGTCCAACAATCCAGCACAGAGGATAACAGTCCATATTCCCTTCTTTCTCTCTCTGACGTGCTGTGTTCACTTCATAGCTCCAAACCAAGACTGGCTTCCCCCCAGCTCCTGTCCTCTCCTTATGTCCAGAAGTCGTCAGACAGGTTGGGGTGGTTTTCAGGCCTCCCACACCTGACAAAGGTGCCTGGTGGATTAAGGCACTACACGGGTCATTGTTTCAACAAGCTAGTTCAATATGTCAGCATATTAGCAAACAGGTTTATTCACTGACCCTCTGGAGAGATAACAGTACAGGAATGTGGGGGCTGATATCAGATGGCAAATAACAGCAATTCATCAAATGGCAAATAACTCATACTGTATGGAAATTTGGTTTGGGATGAATCAATCTCGGTGTGTGTGCTGCGGCCATTTCACAATTATCAGATCAGATATGGTGAGTGCTCAAGAAAGAATGACTCTGACACAAAGTGACAGTTTAACATTCCATCCAGATCTCTGGTTTATTCCTTGATACATAGTTTATAAATGCATATAAAAGGGTGGTGGTTAGTAAATTAACATACAATTTAGCTATTATTTCATTGGCTGACTGAATATAGACTGTATTTAACTGTGTACATGGCATATTCTGACTATGGTCTACCTAGCAACAAGCTGATTTAGCACTCTTGGAAATAGCTGTCACCCTTATCCTGCTATTTAGCAACATTCTTAGACATTAGTTCAGAACATCTGGCCTAACTTCCCGTTTTTAGGTGTCTGAAACATACTGGAAAGTACCAAGAGCCATCTGGCCTAGCGCATGTGGTTATGTTGAGCAATTGATCATAAAGTAGCTGAGTAGATAGTTATATATATTTGCTTTTATGTAAGTATATATGATTTAAAGGAGTATACATGCAAGTGAGATCTATATGATATATATATTTCTATCACAAGCCCCCCTTAGATATCACTTGCCCTAATCCTAGCCTCCTGTCCCAAAGCGCTTCAATTCTTTTGTGCTGTCGGTGAACTGATGCAAGCCTACGCCCTACCCCGTACAGACTTTTTGCAAATGGGCGGTCAGGAGATCTGTCCCTAAAGGGGGGTAGAAGCATGCATAGTCTCATATTGGCAAACTTGTTCAATCAGTTCCACATATTCATCATCATCAGGGTTGGAGGAGCCATCAGGCGGGTGAATCTGGATTCGGATAGGTTCATCCAGGAGGAGATGTGGCATCAGGTTTGTTGTTTCCTTGACTGTCTTTTCCATCATCCTGCGGATACAAGGGATTATGCAGCAACCAGAAATTATCACAAGAACAAAAATAACAAGTATGGCTGCCCCAATCTGTGCTAGCATCCTTTGCCATCCACTCATCCACCCAAAGTACTGGTCCCAAGGTTCTTACATTCCTGAATTTTGTTTCAATTCCTCTGATAGCTCAGTGAGTTTCTGTATCGCCACCGTGACTTTACCATTGGGACCAGTATTGTCTGGGATGTAGGTGCAACAGGTGTCTTTGATCATTTTACAAACACCTCCTTTCTCAGCTAGAATCATGTCTAAAGCTATTCTGGAATACCATGATGGAAGTGGGGCCCAACTGGTCTGCCAGACCTTTCAGAGTATCTCGGGTGTAGTTTACAAATCTCTTCTCGTTGTAATACACGTAATTTATCCAATCAACATTTTTGTTTACAGTTATTATCGGCAACAATGACTCAAATCCTGCCTTGACCTGGTCTCTGGCTTTAAATTCATCAGGTACCCCCCTAGGCACACCTACGGTGTCTATATAAACATGTGGATCGAAACTGCCTTTGGGGCACTTGCCCGTTTTGGTCTGTTTACTGCAGTACTGGGTGAGGACTCATGGGTGTAGGGAAAAAGATGGAAGGGCATCAGAATTTTTGCCAGTGCACATTGGCCTACCCAAACACCTTCCAGTCTACTACGTATCTTCATATCAACACAGATCCAGTATATGTCATCTAGGGAAACCACATGATTAATTAGGTTGTCAGTGGTGGTACTGTACTCTGAGCAGAACCCCTTGGTGAAGTTTTTTACATCCCTGCCAGTCCCTGTGCATGTGTAACAGGTGTATTTACCAGGGTATATCGTTATTCCAGTCCCCGGGGGTGTATCTTTAGTCATGAGTGGGTACTTAGACTTCCAGTCTTCACAGGATGCAGAATGAGATGAGTTAGTGTATATGCTGTGGAAACAGGCCTGCAGGGATTCTGGGATGCTGAGTGGCACTGTGCCCAGATGGGGTCTGGCTTCGGCACATGCATAACAGCCACTTAGTGTTGAGCATTCCGATGCCGCAAGTATCGGGTATCGGCCGATACTTGCAGTATCGGAATTCCGATACCGAGATCCGATACTTTTGTGGTATCGGGAATCAGTATCGGATCCATATTACTGTGTAAAATAAAGAAGTGAAATAAAAAATATTGATATACTCACCTCTCCGGAGGCCCCTGGACATCACCGCTGGTAACCGGCAGCCTTCTTTGCTTAAAATGAGCGCGTTTAGGGCCTTCCATGACGTCACGGCTTCTGATTGGTCGCGTGCCGCTCATGTGACCGCCACGTGACCAATCACAAGCCGTGACGTCATTCTCAGGTCCTAAATTCCTAGAATTAGGAATTTAGGACCTGAGAATGACGTCACGGCTTGTGAACCTAGAGTAACCAACTCATATATAGTCAAGTAAAAAAGGCAGCACACTGCAGCGCTAAGACATGCAAACATGAAACATGAAAACTGAACTGCAATACTGCACTAGAAATATGAAAAATGAGAGCGCTTAGCGCATAAAAATGGCCAATTTTATGTGTACCTGATAGCCCCTTTACGGCATCTCTCGTATATCAGGTCCTACGCTTGCCTACCTCGCTGAGAATAAACGTCTCCATGTGAATGGGTACCTGTGAAAACCTCTTCCTAGACTCATATTCTCTCTCTCTGTGGAGGGGTACTGGACCTGCTGCGATTAAAACACCTGGGCTAGGAGGCGGAGTGCTCAGTCAGAAGGCTAAATAATATATTTGAAAAAACTGACCGTCACATCCATACAAAGACTAAGTGTGAACAGGTGCTGAACCTAGAGTAACCAACTCATATATAGTCAAGTAAAAAAGGCAGCACACTGCAGCGCTAAGACATGCAAACATGAAACATGAAAACTGAACTGCAATACTGCACTAGAAATATGAAAAATATGAGTCTAGGAAGAGGTTTTCACAGGTACCCATTCACATGGAGATGTTTATTCTCAGCGAGGTAGGCAAGCGTAGGACCTGATATACGAGAGATGCCTTAAAGGGGCTATCAGGTACACATAAAATTGGCCATTTTTATGCGCTAAACGCTCTCATTTTTCATATTTCTAGTGCAGTATTGCAGTTCAGTTTTCATGTTTCATGTTTGCATGTCTTAGCGCTGCAGTGTGCTGCCTTTTTTTCTTGACTATATATGAGTTGGTTACTTTAGGTTCAGCACCTGTTCACACTTAGTCTATGTATGGATGTGACGGTCAGTTTTTTCAAATATATTATTTAGCCTTCTGACTGAGCACTCCGCCTCCTAGCCCAGGTGTTTTAATCGCAGCGGGTCCAGTACCCCTCCACAGAGAGAGAGAATATGAGTCTAGGAAGAGGTTTTCACAGGTATCCATTCACATGGAGACGATTATTCTCAGCGAGGTAGGCAAGCGTAGGACCTGATATACGAGAGATGCCGTAAAGGGGCTATCAGGTACACATAAAATTGGCCATTTTTATGCGCTAAACGCTCTCATTTTTCATATTTCTAGTGCAGTATTGCAGTTCAGTTTTCATGTTTCATGTTTGCATGTCTTAGCGCTGCAGTGTGCAATCTTTATCTTTCCTGTTTAGGGCTGATGGGGGTTTGTATCCCCAACTGTCACCAGTGTTCCATGCTGCCGCTCCCCAGTATTCACATTTGTCTCCCCAATATTTATCTGCAACACAAATATACTGAGTCCCATGCCCCAAGCTGTCCAGCAGTGTGGATGGGCAGTGTACTACATCGTAGTAATCAAACAGGTATGCAATTATATGGGCTGATGTGTCGAACCAGAAAATGGTGTAGTCCCCATCCTTGGTGATCTCCCCTCCCAGAAGTGGGGCAGGTGGAGCTTCTGCCCCCAGAATATGTATCACACAGAGGATATACAAGATCATTCTGGCTTTGGCGTATCTTCTGGTACGGAAGCCTTCTTGCAGTGTGATGCGTGGATCCAAGTGGGTCTTCCCTCTAGTTTCACAGAGGTTGGTGTCATCAACAGCACTTGGAAGGGACCGTCAAATCTAGGGTCGAGCGTTCTCCTCACAAACTTCTTCACCAACACCCAGTCTCCTGGTTTCAAGGAGTGCGAAACGAGTACCGATCCTGGATCTGGTAACGAAAAGAAAACACGAGAATGGACATCAGCTAGTTTTTTGGTCAATTGAATTACGTAAGCAGACAAAGTATCATATTGCATTGCCAACTGCTGAGGGAAGAATACCCCTAACCTGCGGCTGGAACCAAACAGAATCTCATGTGGTGACAGCTTTTCTGGGCTCCGGGAGTGTGCCTTACACTAAACAGTGCGATTAGGAGTGTTTCATGCCATGGTTTGCATGTCTCTTGGGCAACTTTCAACATCCTGTTTTTAAGTGTCCCATTCAGTCTTTCTACTTTCCCGCTACTCTGAGGGTGGTAGGGAGTGTGTAGACCTAAGTCTGACCCTACTGCTGACCAGATCTCCTTTGTGAGGTTTGCTGTGAATGCGGGCCCCTGATCACTCTATCACTTCTGGGACCCCATATCTGCACACGATCTCTGAGAGTAGCTTCTGTGCAGTAGTCTTTGCTGACTGATTCCTCACTGGGAAAGCTTCTGGCCATCCTGAAAACACGTCCACGACCACAAGGGCATATTCGAATCCTCCACTTGGCGGCATCTGGATGTGGTCTATCTGGATCCTCTGGAAGGGGTACAGCGGTCTGGCAAGATGATGTGTGGGAACTTTCTCCATTCTTCCGGGGTTGCATTTGCCGCAGGTCAAACAGCTGTTTGTGAACTTGGCTGTTAGAGTGGAGATCCCTGGAGCGAACCAGTAAGCACCAATCAGATTATTCATCTGTGTCTTTGATCTGTGCGTGGGCCCATGTGCCCACTGGACCACCATAGGGTACATGCTTCGGGGTAAACAGGGTTTGTAGTCCATTGCGTATACCCTTCCTTCTTGATGTGTTGCACCCTTCTGCATCCAACTCTCCTTCTCTTCCTTTGGAGCTTGCTCTTGCAACTTCTTAAACAGATCCCAACACGTCATCTTATCTGGTGTCTTGTCCTCAGTTGCCACGTAGTAGCCGTCCGGCTCTACGACCTTTCCCACTTCTCCATATTGTCTTCCTTTGGCAGCTTCTTTGGCTGCCATATCGGCCATGTTGTTGCCCCATGCCTCTACTGTGTTCAGTTTTCCATGTGCTTTGACTTTCAGTACTGCCACCATTTTTGGAAGTTGAAGTGCGCTCAGCAGGTCCTTAATGGCTCCATGATGCTTCATGGTTGTTCCGCTTGCTGTGATGAAGTCTCTTGCAGCCCAGATGGGTCCAAAGTCGTGTGCTATGCCATGCGAATACCTTGAATCGGTGTATATGTTCGCAGTTTTGCCTTCTGCAATCTGGCAGGCCTTCATCAGCGCTATCAGTTCTGCTTCCTGGGCTGACAGGCTAGGTGGCAGACCCCTGGACCACAGGATTTCTTGATTGCTGGTCACTGCACATCCCGTGTGGAATCTTCCTTCATCATCTGCAAATCTGGAGCCATCTACGTAGAGGATCAACTCTGGGTTGGCCAGTGGCTCTTCTGCCACATTGGGTAGTCCTGCTGTTTCCTGTTGCATGATGCTGAAGCAATCATGGTCATCCGTCCGGAGCAAATCCATATCCTTGTGGAAGGTATCATGCAGATTTTGATCTGAAGGGTCCGTATCCATATCCCCCCTTGGGAGTGGGAGTAGAGTGGCCGTATTGAGGACTGTACATCTGGAGATGGTGACATTGTCAGGCAGTAGTAGGGTGCACTGCAGGTGAAGATGTCTTGCAGTGGAGAGAGGTTTTGGCTGGGTTTGATTGAGAATTGCTGAGATATCATGTGGAGCCAGGATATCCAGTGGATGTCCTCGAATGATATCAGCAGTCTTGTCCAGGAGGGCGTGTGCTGCAAATACTGCTCTCATGCAGGTGGGGGCTCCCCTTGCAACTGGATCCATCTTCCTGGTTCACTATGGCTGCTTTCAGTTTTTGTAGTAGGTCTGCCCCCAGTAGGTTGAGTGGGCAGGTTCTTGACACCACAAACTTGGACAGGATAGAGTGTCCTGACTGAGTGCACACGCTCAGAGGCTTTGTAAGCTGAGAATGTCTGACTTGACCATCAATGCCTACGCAAGACACAGAGGATTCTGATAGGCAGGTAGGGTCAGGGAGTTCCACATGTCTCATCACACTTCTGGCTGCACCAGTTTCCACAAGAAAAGACCTGACAACGCCATCCACTTTCAGGGTAATTTGGGGGGTTGGTCCTGCTGAAGGGGTTTTGCATGTAAGGAGCGTGGTGTCTTGCGGACCTGGCTTGCCCCTGTCCTATGGATGGGGCGCTTCACTGTTTACCTTGTCTGCTACTCGGCCTGCTCCTCTGGGCAGGGTGTTGGGTTGTGGTGGAGCTCTGCACCGGCTCTGGTAATGACCCAATTTGCCGCAATTGAAATATCTGACATTCCTTCTGTCTCGGTATTGCGGTGGCTCTTCAGAGTCTATGGCCGCCATGAGGGGTGTTGTCTTCCGCACTCCTGGTTGGGACTCCATCCCTTTGGCTACTGTGAGCAGGGTGTCCATTGCTATTGACCTGTACTCGGGCCTAGCCACTATCAGCGGCTTCCTAATTGGCTCTCTGAGTCCATGCACAAAGGCCTGTGCCAACATCTGCCTGTGTATCTGGTCATGAATGGTGAAGCCCAGGTCCTGGAAAACCTGCATTACTCTGCCATGAAACTTCTCCACAGAATCTGTCTTCTCCTGACTCATGTCATGTAAGCTGAGGGGCTGTCCGGCCAGCCTGCCTTTGGCCCACTCTCTGAGTTGTTCAATTAGCTTCGGCCCTGACTCTTAGGCATGTACATCTAAGTCTGCTGAAAGCTTGAAGTGTTCCTTCATGATTGGCCAGAAGGCATCACCTGCCTTTATCTCCATCACAGCCCACAAATCATTCCAGGTGGCTGCATATGTGCGCTGGTTCTGCTGCATTCTTCTGTAGAATGGCATGGGGTGCATCTCTGGGTCTGGAAGATTGTTGAGGATGCTGGTTACCTGACTTGGGGTGAAGTGCACATAGTGTAATGGTGGTGCTTCTATATGCCCCTGTCTTCTAGGTGCCTGTGGGTTTTTCTTTCTAGTACTGGCCAGCATGTATGAAGTCCTCTCTTCATCCTCATCAGAGGAATAGTTGTGACAGCATGTACTGGGGTCATTCAGTGGCTGATAGGTGGTTTTAGAAATTGCCTTTTTGTGGGAGGATGTCTCTCCACCCCGCTGAAGCTGTGGAGGATTATAGTTCCATTGTGGTGTGAATGTTGGCTGCTCTGACCGGGGATACTGATCATAATCAGAAGGTGGTGCCTGTGGCCCCCCCCCTGTCCCCGGACCTGAGCTGCCTACTGCTGGATGTGCCTGGGGGAAGCCTGCTGCGGCTTGGGGGGTGCCTTCTAATGGGGGATCTCCACCTTCCTCCCCCGATACCATTACTGGCAGAGGCCAGACTGTATTTGGAACATAGAATGTTCTTTGTGCTGTGAGCACTGGATACAGAGACACCACACTGCTTGAATCTGGCATCTGCCCAACAGGCAACAAAGCAGGAGAAGGAGAGTGTGAAATAGGAAGAGATATGTGGTGCAGAGGAAAAGAGGGAAGTAGAGATGTAAGGTGCTCAGAAGACAGAGGTGAAGAGTGAGAGAGAAGCCGACTGGGGAAAAGACAGGAGGTTTGGAGAAGGGGGGGAGAGAGAAGGAGGCAAAGGGTGTGGTGAAAGAGAAGGAAGAGGTGTTGAGTGTGAAGAAGGAGGTGGAGACGAAGGAGAAGATGAAGGAGGAGTTGATGACAGGTGTATAGGAGGAGGGGGTGTGGAGTAATGAGAAGGAGGAGAAAGAAGAGGAGAAAGAGGAGGAGAAAGAGGAGGAGAAAGAGGAGGAGAAAGAGGAGGAAAAAGAGGACAAGTAGGCAGCGCAGAAGACGGAGGTGAGGAGAAAGATGGAGGAGAAAGACAAGAGAATTCCTTCTTCTTTGATGCAGCCTGAGATGGCATCGCCAGAGTAACAGTGCCACCTCCCTGTACCAAGGTTGGGCGGGGTGCACCACACACTGAGCAAGTCTCCCTGTACAATGGATTCTGTTGGGAGCAGACTGTACATACACAATATTTTCCATCCCCATATGGTGGTGGTGCTGATGGTTTGACACCTTTTCCCACTTTGTACACATAAAAATCACTTCCTGACTCTTTCACATATCATTCAGTGCTTCCCAATCGATGTAAGTCTGTAGCCACTTTATACCATGCTGTTGCAGCAGACAGCAAATTAGCATCAACTAGCTTTCCTTTCTTCCTTTTCAGAACATTATGCCACTCTGCAGCTCGAAGCCTGCCTCCCTGGTGGATTTCACATACTTTCATAAGCTGCCTGTAATTCTTCACATATTTAACACCTTCGTGTTCTGTCACTATCTGGGGGGGCCATTTTCTCATCAGGAAGCAAAAGGCTCTCCTGTTGCATGGCCACTTTATTTCCCATTGCAAAAATAAAAATAAAAAAACAATAAAGACCTCAAGGAGGTAAGTATATAACAACACGAAAAATAAAAGGGAAAAGACACTTTCAAAAAATGGATGTAAGAAGTTGAGACCAGAACTAAAAAAAACCATAAAAAAAACTCAAGATCTTTATACAAAAGGAAGAAAACTCTGGAAAACTTAAAAAACTTTACTTTAAAATAATAAAGAAAAACTAGAAGGAAAACCTTCAAATGACTAAAGAGTAAAGAAGAAAAAAAAGCTATATTTTTTTCCCTTCTCTCTGTGCTCATCGCAGTCAGAGACACACACTTCCCCATTTCTTATGCTATTGTATCCAATGTCACTAAAATCACGTATCTGAAAACACGTATGTCGCAGCAAAAATGATACTATTTAGTTTCACTTCTTCTTCAAATAAATGCTATACCATAGCCAGATTGCAAAAGAAAAAGAAAAAAACAGATGTGACAGTGTGATTTACAATGCATATATTTCTCCTAGCAGTGTGGAGGAGGGGAAGTTCAGAGAAGAAAAAACTCTCCTTTACAATTGTATGCACTTAAGCAACAATACGTGACATTAACAAACAAATACACGTCTGGGAGAATCGATGCCCTGTTTATTATTTTGTGACACGTGAAGGTTGTGCTGGGAACAGACTACTGCCAATGGCACTGGGCACACCTGTGCCCAGGCCGCCTGAGTGAGAACCACAACAAGTGGGAAATCTACCACCCCGGTCCGGTCATCCTGACTGGATCGCCGGCACTACAGGAATCTGCAGTAGCCCTCTAAGTTATCACTACCCGTACCTGGAGCCTGGGACTACCTGCCCCAGAACTCTACCTGTCCCTCCTATGCACAGGAATCCTGCAATAACTTATCGAGCGATTTGACCTCCTGCGGTCTGTTACCCAGCAACCACAAACAAAACAGTCACTGTTCCTTTCTTCTCCTGGACACCTTGACTAAAATCCCAGGGTTTTGGATACAGGCTCGGACTTTTTAGACTACCTGGGAATGCGGGGGTGACCACACCTGACCGGCTAAAGGTATAGACCTGGACTGGGCACAGGGGACATTCAGGTAAGATGACAGAATTTTCTTACCTTACTCTGATGGAGCTGCAGTCTCCGTCCCGTGAGCCAAGGCCGCGGCCGGCACCCTCGTCAGCAAGGTCCCCTCTGTGATATTTTTGTCCAGCCCCGCGTTGGGCGCCACTTGTTATGGAAATTTGGTTTGGGATGAATCTATCCCGGTGTGTGTGCTGCGGCCGTTCCCAACTATCAGATCAGATATGTTGAGCGCTCAAGAAAGAATGACTCTGACACAAAGTGACAGTTGAACATTTCATCCAGAACTCTGGTTTATTCCTTGATACATAGTCTTATAAATGCGTATAAAAGGGGGGTGGTTAGTAAATTAACATACAATTTAGCTATTATTTCATTGGCTGACTGAGTACATAATGTATTTAACTGAGTACATGGCATATTCTGACTATGGTCAGTGCAGCGCCCCAGAGTCCTGGTCGTTGCAGTACTGATGCTCCGCCGCTAAGGGGGCTATGGTACGTCTGATGGCACTGAAGGAGTTCACCTGACCAGGTGTCACAGACACCAATACACTTCACAGTCTGGCCTCCAGGGGGAGCTAAGGGCGCTATGATTAGGACACTCCTCACAATCTGGTAAAACTGGGAGTTAGATAGGAAGTTAGAAAAGAAGCTGACTGGGAATTGAACAGGCAACATCCTGTGGCAGAGGGTGTTGCGAGGAAAGACTCGGGGGTACCTGCCAGGGGTGGGATCCTGGCAGGGACCTAGCGAACAAGAGAGAATGTTACGGGACCGTGTTTGCACTTCCTTGCGGCGGTATCCAAGAAAGGACAAGAAGCGAGGTGCATTGAGAAGAGTGAGAAACGAGATCAAAGCATCAAGGAGATAAGCCAGTAGGAGTAGTGCTGAAAGATCAAGCAACTTCCTACTGAGGCGCGTAGCCGGTGGCCAGAATGCCACGAAGTATTACTTCAAACAGAGGCAGGACAGTTGATTACAGGTTGGCTGTCTCACACAAATCACCTATGAAGACATGGGGGGCAACTGTGGGAGAGGGGCGACTCTAGGGTCCCGGAAGAACTCCAGGCCTACTCGTCATACGGGTGCGTCTTAGCCAAATCATCTGGGGGACGGAGAAGAACATCAGGATCAGTTGTGAGGGAACATCAGAAACAGACACAACAGTTGTGGGGACTTTCCCGTGGTGCTCAGCAGGGGAAGGCTGCAACGTACAGGTGCTAGTTGGTAGGCACCGATCTCCACCTGCAAAGGGAACTCTGGATGTGCCATTGGACCGGCCGGTCTCAGCCAGCTCGGTTAGCAGTGCTCTGGATTGAGGATCCTGAAGCCTTCAGTAAAGAGGTAAAGAGGCTGCATCCCTGTGTCCTCGTTATTAATTGCGCCTTGCACCACACATTGAACTGTTACTTCTTTATTGGACGCCCCTTAGCAGGGTCACGGGCCGGGGTTTAGCCACCGTGACATCGGCAGAGCCAGCAGAGAGAGACCCGGTACGGAGTACGCTGTGGCCCTGCGGCTGTGGGGGCGCTGCAACTTGGCATCACGAACAGGATTTACTTAAGCCCGAGGATCGGGTCATGTGTGCCTTGGAACTGTGATTGAATTGTGCTTAGACTGTGATTTGTTGCAAAGACTGTGCATTGCACTTGCCGCCGAAAGTTCCCGCCAAAACCTGCCGCCATTGCAGCGCCACAGGGAGCGCAGAGGAAGAAGAAGGGTGTGCCATGGGAGGAGACTACCAAAGCGGCACCCATAGTAGTGACCGGGGCCTCTGACTCCTGCTGCGAGGTGACGACCTGCCCAGCAGAAGAGGATAACCGCCCCCTGATTTGGAACGGCGGGAACAAGGTGGAGAGGGAGCTCGACCTTGGAGAAATGGCAGAGCCAGGTACATGCGTTGCCGCCGAATGCCGGACAGCGATGACGATCAGCAAGTGCCCGAGCGACGGCAAAGTGATCCCGGCTTGCCCTCACCCACCAGAGGCGGACCCGCATCCACCGCAGCGGAAGGATCTGAACTCCTTGGAGCCGCCGGCGGAGGAGCTGAGCCTACCTATCCCGACCACGGGGCCATGGAGAGCGGAGCCACATCGGGAGGCCGCCTTGGAGGAGCCGCGGTCCGGGCTGCAGCCGATTCCAGTGTCCTTGTCAGCGGAGCGGATCAACACCGGTGGAATCACATCAGGCGCAGGTATGGAAAGCGTCCCTATTCCCCCGGCCGATTCTGCTCTCCCGACCGATCCCGCTCCCGCGACCGCTCCTCACCCCAACAACAATAACCGTTTCCTCTCGGTGGAGCGGGTGATCCTCACCCCTGACACAATGGGGAAGTTGGTACCTCCATTACCGACCAAGATGGGAGAACCCATAGATGTGAGCTCAGACGGGGTGATCCTCCAGTGGGACACCCCCTGGATCGGGCCGGATGGAGCTCGAGAGGAAGGCCTCACCCTTGCTGTGCTCACTTGGGAACAATATAAACAATGCCTGATCCTACATTGGAAAAAATGAAAAGAGACCGAACAGACTGATACGCCAAAAGTACAACACCCAAAGCCTGCGTGCGGCAGGAAAGACGTGGTAAAGCGGGGAACTGTGCTGGCCTTTTATCCAAAGCGGGGTTGGGGCTCCATACAGGAACCGGGACTACCGACCGACGTCTTCGTTACTAGTCACGATGTGAAGACTCCTTTCCGCAACCAATATGGTGACCCACTATTGCAAAAGGGGGATCAGGTGACCTACACCCACCACCGGAGTGCACAAGGATGGTGCGCTCGGAACGTCCAACGATGTGGGCCTGGGGGGGCGTCACCTGTTGCCTCTACCATGATTGAACCAGACTTGACAGATCTTGCTACTATCGCCACCGTACGCCTTGTTGCGGCTACTGAGCTTGCAGCAAGGGTTAGCCTTCGAATCCAGACACTGGGTGACCTCACTGCACCCGAGAGACAAACCATTGGCACTGACACCACATCAACCGGGGACCAGGGGCCGAAGCCTGTACGGTCAGGAGAGGTCCGCTATCGGCTGATGTCTTGTAATATACTATGAAGCCCTAACATTCGACAAGAATGTAAATAGTTAACTACTTGTCTATCTATGTGTCTTTCTGCTGCTACAACCCGACTAGGGATAAACTCTTAAAGGGATCCCTTTGTTTACCCGGGATCCCTTCCTCTGCTTTTTGTTTTTGTTTCCTGTTTTATCATTGTTGAAAGAACTGCTGGATCATGAACACTGCATGATTACAAACTCATTGTAAATAGTTTGCACCTTCTTAAAGGTGCTCTCTACTGGTTTTACAAAAGAAAGGACTCTTTGCGAAGAAACTGTTCTTGGAAACAGCACCTGAGTCCTTACTGCATACGGACTTGCAGCTTGAGAAGTTGCACTACCTCATAGAGACTTGGTCCCTTCTTAAAGGGGACGTTCATTAATAGCACTTAGAGTATAATGATGCTTTAAAAGGAAGTACTGATAATGCTTACATGTAAAAGTTATATGTAGTTAGCTAGTTAATTGTAAGAGATGTTTAATAATGTGTTAGAAAATGAGGACAGGAAGTGAACCCATACGGGGTTAGTCGGTGAGTCCTCCTAGGAGCCATACAGAGATGGCTCAGTGATCTTGTACTAAGAGATGGATGATAAGTTCTATACTGTGTATAGTAGCAGAAAGGCAGTAGGCTCGGATGAGAGATGGGGCGGTCCTGCAACAGAGCAAGAGGCAGTAGGCCTGGGCAAATAGACAGGCGGTCCTGTGAATATAAAGATGGAAAATTAAGAAAAGTTGATTAGCCTTATAGTGTTCTATAAGAAGGTCTTTAGTGGATTCAGTGTGTACGTCCTTAAAGGCAATGTTAAATTATTGTTCGGAAATTGCACTTAGTAGAATACCCGGTTGGGTAAGAAAAGTTATTTATAGTATGTTATTCAAAAATATTTACCATGTTTGTAACGTTCAAGTGTCCTCACCTCCCATAAAGGGAAGCTCTGTTAAAGTTTACTTGTTATTGCATTCCAAAATTGTATGTCTTTTTGCTGACATGTATTGTTGTTTTCTTCCCAGTCCAGGAGTACTGGATTTAACCGGGGGGGGGGAGTGCAGCGCCCCAGAGTCCTGGTCGTTGCAGTACTGATGCTCCGCCGCTAAGGGGGGCTATGGTACGTCTGATGGCACTGAAGGAGTTCACCTGACCAGGTATCACAGACACCAATACACTTAACAGTCTGGCCTCCAGGGGGAGCTAAGGGCGTTATGATTAGGCCACTCCTCACAATCTGGTAAAACTGGGAGTTAGATAGGAAGTTAGAAAAGAAGCTGACTGGGAATTGAACAGGCAACTGTTATGATCCTAGTGGCAAGGATCACAAATCTGACTAGCTAAGAAACTAAACCGACGACTAGCTCTGGGGAAGTGGTAACTGGATTGACCGCAACCTGATCCTATCCGCACACAACTATAGGTAGCCGTGGAACGTTACCTGGAAATCCTAGATGTCTCTTCATGGCCTGAGAAACTGACTATTACTAGAGGGAAAGTAAGTCCTCACTTGCCTCAGAGAAATGACCCCAAAGATATAGAAAAGCCCCCCACAAATATTAACGGTGAGTTAAGGGGAAAGCACAAACGCAGAGATGAAATAGATTTAGCAAATGAGGCCCGCTAACACTAGATAGCAGAAAATAGGAAGGGAACTGTCCGGTCAATGGAAAACCCTATTCAAAATATCCACGCAGAGATTGCTCGAGCCCCCGCACCAACTAACAGTGCGGGGGAAGCAACTCCGTACCCCAGAGCTTACCAGCAGCAAGAAATCACATATTAACAAGCTGGACTAAACTCATCATACACAGAAATCATATTGCAGACAGATGAGCAAAAAATAATCAAACAGAAACTTAGCTTCTCATGAAGAGACTGAAAACGAAGATAGTCAGGAGTAATCAGAATAGCACTGAATACATCGACAGCCGGCAACAAGTGGAGGTGTAGCAGAGCTAAATAGGAACCTCCCTAGAGAATAACGAGGCAGCTGATCCAGCCACAGACCCGCAGGATAACAAACAAAGAACCAGTGGGAGCCCAAAAACAAAACTCACACAATACCACCTGTGACCACAAGAGGGAGCCCGAAAACAGAGTTCACAACAGTACCCCCCCCTTGAGGAGGGGTCACCGAACCCTCATCAAAACCCCCAGGGCGATCAGGGTGAGCCAAATGGAAGGCACAAACCAAATCGGCCGCATTAACATCAGAGGCGACAACCCAGGAATTATCCTCCTGACTTTAGCCCTTCCACTGAACCAAATACTGAAGCCTCCGTCTAGAAATACGAGAATCCAAGATCTTCTCCACCACGTATTCCAATTCTCCCTCAACCAGCACAGGGGCAGGAGGCTCAACCGAAGGAAACACAGGCACCACATACCTCCGCAACAACGACCGATGGAACACATTATGAATAGCAAACGATGCTGGGAGGTCCAAACGAAATGACACAGGGTTAAGGACTTCCAAAATCTTATAAGGACCGATAAACCGAGGCTTGAACTTAGGAGAGGAGACCTTCATAGGAACAAAGCGAGAAGACAACCACACCAAGTCCCCAACGCGAAGTCGGGGACACACACAGCGACGGCGGTTGGCAAAGCGCTGAGCCTTCTCTTGTGACAGCTTCAAATTGTCCACCACATGATCCCAAATCTGATGCAACCTATCCACCATAATATCCACTCCAGGACAGTCAGAAGGCTCCACCTGACCCGAGGAAAAACGAGGATGAAACTCCGAATTACAAAAAAAAGGCGAAACCAAAGTAGCAGAACTAGCCCGATTATTAAGGGCAAACTCGGCCAATGGCAAAAAAGTCACCCAGTCGTCCTGATCAGCAGAAACAAAACATCTTAAATAGGTTTCCAAGGTCTGATTAGTTCGCTCGGTTTGGCCATTCGTCTGAGGATGGAAGGCCGACGAAAAAGACAAATCAATGCCCATCTTAGCACAAAAGGTCCGCCAAAATCTAGACACAAACTGGGATCCTCTGTCGGAAACAATATTTTCAGGGATCCCGTGCAAACGAACCACATTTTGAAAAAACAGCGGAACCAACTCGGAGGAGGAAGGCAACTTAGGCAAGGGCACCAAATGGACCATCTTAGAAAAACGATCACACACCACCCAGATGACAGACATTCTCTGAGAGACAGGGAGATCTGAAATAAAATCCATGGAAATGTGCGTCCAAGGCCTCTTCGGGACAGGCAAAGGCAACAGCAAACCACTGGCATGAGAACAGCAAGGCTTAGCCTGAGCACAAATTCCACAAGACTGCACAAAGGAACGCACATCCCGCGACAAGGAAGGCCACCAAAAGGACCTGGCCACCAAATCTCTGGTACCAAATATTCCAGGATGGCCCGCCAACACCGAAGAATGAACCTCGGAAATAACTCTGCTGGTCCATCTATCTGGGACAAACAGTCTCTCCGGTGGACAACGGTCAGGTCTATCCGCCTGAAACTCCTGCAGCACTCGTCGCAAATCTGGGGAGATGGCAGACAAGATCACCCCTTCTCTGAGGATACCAGCCGGCTCTGAATCTCCAGGAGAGTCAGGCACAAAACTCCTAGAAAGAGCATCAGCCTTCACATTCTTCGAACCAGGCAGGTACGAGACCACAAAATCAAAACGAGAGAAAAACAACGACCAACGAGCCTGTCTAGGATTCAGCCGCTTGGCCGACTCGAAATAAATCAGATTTTTGTGGTCAGTCAAGACCACCACACGATGCTTAGCTCCCTCGAGCCAATGTCGCCACTCCTCAAATGCCCACTTCATAGCCAACAACTCCCGATTACCGACATCATAATTCCGCTTGGCAGGCGAAAACTTTCTTGAAAAGAAAGCACATGGCTTCATCACAGAGCCATCAGAGCTTCTCTGCGACAAAACAGCCCCCGCACCAATCTCAGAAGCATCAACCTCGACCTGGAAAGGAAGAGAGACATCTGGCTGACATAAGACCGGAGCCGAAGAAAACCGGCGCTTCAGCTCCCGAAAGGCCTCCACAGCCGCAGGAGACCAATTAGTAACATCAGAACCCTTCTTGGTCAAATCCGTCAAAGGCTTAACACCATAAAAATTAGCGATGAAGCGACGGTAAAAATTAGCAAAACCCAAGAACTTCTGAAGACTCTTAACAGATGTAGGCTGAGTCCAGTCATGAATAGCCTGAACCTTGACTGGGTCCATCTCAATAGTAGAAGGAGAAAAAATGAAACCCAAAAAAGAAACCTTCTGGACTCCAAAAAGACATTTTGAGCCCTTCACAAACAAAGCATTGGCACGCAGGACCTGAAACACCATCCTGACCTGCTTAACATGGGACTCCCAATCATCAGAAAAAAACAGAATATCATCCAGATACACAATCATAAAATTATCCAGATATTCGCGGAAGATGTCGTGCATGAAGGACTGAAAGACCGAAGGAGCGTTAGAAAGTCCAAAAGGCATCACCAAGTACTCAAAATGGCCTTCGGGCGTATTAAATGCAATTTTCCATTCATCACCCTGCTTAATACGCACAAGGTTATACGCACCACGAAGATCTATCTTGGTGAACCAACTAGACCCCCTAATGCGAGCAAACAGATCAGATAACAATGGCAAAGGATACTGAAATTTGACCGTGATTTTATTTAGAAGGCGATAATCAATACAAGGTCTCAGGGAACCATCCTTCTTAGCCACAAAAAAGAACCCCGCACCAAGAGGGGAGGAGGAGGGGCGAATAAGTCCTTTCTCCAAAGACTCCTTTATATAACTCCGCATAGCAGCATGCTCCGGCACTGACAAATTGAAAAGTCATCCCTTAGGAAACTTACTACCAGGAATCAAATTTATAGCACAATCACAATCCCTATGAGGAGGTAGAGAACTGAGTTTGGGCTCATCAAATACATCCTGGTAGTCCGACAAAAACGCAGGGACTTCAGAAGGAGTGGATGAAGCAATTGACACCACAGGAGCGTCGCCATGAATTCTCTGGCAACCCCAACTTGACACAGACATTGCTTTCCAATCCAGGACTGGATTATGAGTCTGCAACCATGGCAGACCCAACACGACAACATCATGCAAATTATGCAGTACAAGAAAGCGAATCACCTCCTGATGAACAGGAGTCATGCACCTGGTCACTTGCGTCCAGTACTGAGGTTTATTCATAGCCAATGGTGTAGCATCCACACTGAGCAATGCAGGATCCCCTGGCGCCAATGCGAAGGCCCAATCTTGAGGGTCGCCACACAAGAAAGAAATAATAATCTTAACTTGCTGAACGGAATCACCAGAGGAATGAGGTTTCAAAGAAAGAAACAATTTGCAATTGTTCTTAAAATTCAGGAACTTAGATCTATCTCCAGAAAACAGCTCCGGAATAGGTATTCTAGGCTCTGACATAGGACTGTGAACAACAAAATCCTGAATACTTTGTACCCTTGCAGCAAGATGATCTACACTGGAGGCCAAACTCTGGATATCCATGTCAGCAGCTGAACTCAGAGCCACACCAAGATTAAGAGGAGGAGAGAAGCTAGACACACAACAGCTAGACACACGGCAGCACAAAAAAAAAAAAAATTCTCAAGGCTTCTCTTCTCCTGCTTCTGCCATGCAATTAACACTTTATGGGCCGGCTGTACTGTTATGATCCTAGTGGCAAGGATCTCAAATCTGACTAGCTAAGAAACTAAACCGACGACTAGCTCTGGGGAAGTGGTAACTGGATTGACCGCAACCTGATCCTATCCGCACACAACTATAGGTAGCCGTGGAACGTTACCTGGAAATCCTAGACGTCTCTTCACAGCCTGAGAAACTGACTATTCTTAGAGGGAAAGTAAGTCCTCACTTGCCTCAGAGAAATGACCCCAAAGATATAGAAAAGCCCCCCACAAATATTAACGGTGAGTTAAGGGGAAAGCACAAACGCAGAGATGAAATAGATTTAGCAAATGAGGCCCGCTAACACTAGATAGCAGAAAATAGGAAGGGAACTGTGCGGTCAATGGAAAACTGTTGTGATTTTGCTTTTTGCTCCCTCTAGTGGTCATTAGTGATTTGACTCTGGAGCGTCTGTCTTTTCCTATATCCTCACCTGGGCCGTTAGTTCAGGGGCGTTGCTATATAAGCTCCCTGGACCATCAGTTCAATGCCTGGCATCGTTGAAATCAGAGCTAATCTGTTGTGCTCTTGTCCTCTGATCCTGGTTCCTGTTTTTCAAGCTAAGTCTGCTTCTTTGCTTTTTGCTTTTGTTTTGTTTGGTATTTTTGTCCAGCTTGTTCCTATCTGTATCCTGACCTTTGCTGGAAGCTCTAGGGGGCTGGTGTTCTCCCCCCGGACCGTTAGACGGTTCGGGGGTTCTTGAATCTCCAGCGTGGATTTTTATAGGGTTTTTGTTGACCAGATAAGTTATCTTGCTATATTCTGCTATTAGTAAGCTGGCCTCTCTTTGCTGAACCTGGTTCATTTCTGTGTTTGTCATTTCCTCTTACCTCACCGTTATTATTTGTGGGGGGCTTGTATCTTGCTTTGGGGTCCCTTTCTCTGGAGGCAAGAGAGGTCTTTGTTTTCTTCTCCTAGGGGTAGTTAGATTCTCCGGCTGGCGCGAGTCATCTAGCGATCACCGTAGGCATGATCCCCGGCTACTTCTAGTGTTGGCGTTAGGAGTAGCTATTTGGTCAACCCAGTTACCACAGCCCTATGAGCTGGATTTTTGTATCTTGCAGACTTACACGTTCCTCTGAGACCCTGTCCACTGGGGTCATAACAGTATGCCAGGCCAGTATTAAATGTTTAATGCATTGCAGAAGTGGGATTATAAGAAAGAAAATTTTGAGTTTTTTTTTTCCCTCTCTCATTTTTTTTTTTTCTTTTCCCCTTTACCTCAGAGTGGCTTAAGCTTGCTGCAGACATGAATGTCCAGACCTTGATTACAAGTGTGGACCAGCTCGCCGCTCGTGTGCAGGGTATACAAGATTATGTTACCAGAAATCCTAGGTCTGAACCCAAGATTCCGATTCCTGAACTGTTTTCAGGAGACCGATTTAAGTTTAGGAATTTCAGGAATAATTGTAAATTATTTTTGTCCCTGAAACCTTGTTCGTCTGGAGACTCTGCTCAACAAGTAAAAATTGTTATTTCATTCTTACGGGGTGATCCTCAGGATTGGGCTTTTTCGTTGGCGCCAGGAGATCCGGCATTGACTGATATTGATGCGTTTTTTCTGGCGCTCGGTTTACTTTATGAGGAACCCAATCTTGAGATTCAGGCAGAGAAAGCCTTGCTGGCTATGTCTCAGGGCCAGGACGAGGCTGAGGTGTATTGCCAAAAATTTCGGAAATGGTCCGTGCTGACACATTGGAACGAGTGTGCACTGGCCGCTAATTTTAGAAATGGCCTTTCTGAGGCCATTAAGAATGTTATGGTGGGTTTTCCCATTCCCACAGGTCTGAATGATACGATGTCCCTGGCTATTCAAATTGACCGGCGGTTGCGGGAGCGCAAAACCGCAAATTCCCTCATGTTGTTGTCTGAACAGACACCTGATGTGATGCAATGTGATAGAAAAACCGCAAATTCCCTCATGGTGTTGTCTGAACGGACACCTGATTTGATGCAATGTGATAGAATCCTGACTAGAAATGAGAGGAAAATTCATAGACGCCGGAATGGCTTGTGCTACTACTGTGGTGATTCTACACATGTTATCTCAGCATGCTATAAACGTATATCTAAGGTTGTTAGTCCTGTCACCGTTGGTAATTTGCATCCTAAGTTTATTCTGTCTGTAACTTTGATTTGCTCACTGTCATCTTATCCTGTCATGGTGTTTGTAGATTCAGGTGCTGCCCTGAGTCTTATGGATCTCTCATTTGCTAAGCGCTGTGGTTTTATTCTTGAACCATTAGAAAATCCTATCCCTCTTAGGGGTATTGATGCTACGCCATTGGCAGAAAATAAGCCGCAGTATTGGACACAGGTTACCATGTGCATGACTCCTGAACACCGCGAGGTGATACGTTTTCTCGTTCTACATAAAATGCATGATTTGGTTGTTTTGGGGCTGCCATGGTTACAGACCCATAATCCAGTCCTTGACTGGAAGGCTATGTCAGTGTCTAGTTGGGGCTGTCGTGGTATTCATGAGGATTCCCTGCCTGTGTCTATTGCTTCTTCTACGCCTTCGGAAGTTCCGGAGTACTTGTCTGATTATCAGGATGTCTTTAGCGAGTCCAGGTCCAGTGCATTGCCTCCTCATAGGGAATGTGACTGTGCAATAGATTTGATTCCAGGCAGTAAATTTCCTAAGGGAAGACTGTTTAATCTGTCGATACCTGAACATACCGCTATGCGTTCATATATCAAGGAGTCTCTGGAGAAAGGACACATCCGTCCGTCTTCTTCCCCTCTTGGTGCGGGATTCTTTTTTGTGGCTAAAAAGGACGGATCTTTGAGGCCTTGTATTGACTATCGGCTTTTAAATAAGATCACTGTCAAATTTCAGTATCCTTTGCCGCTGTTGTCTGACTTGTTTGCCCGGATTAAAGGTGCCAAGTGGTTTACCAAGATAGACCTTCGTGGTGCGTACAACCTTGTGCGCATTAAGCAAGGGGATGAATGGAAAACCGCATTCAATACGCCCGAAGGTCATTTTGAGTACTTGGTGATGCCTTTTGGGCTCTCTAATGCCCCTTCAGTTTTTCAGTCCTTTATGCATGACATTTTCCGGAACTATCTGGATAAATTTCTGATCGTTTATCTGGATGATATTCTGTTTTTTTCTGATAATTGGGACTCGCATGTGGAGCAGGTCAGGATGGTCTTTAAAATTTTGCGTGAAAATTCTTTGTTTGTCAAGGGCTCAAAGTGTCTTTTTGGTGTACAGAAGGTTCCCTTTTTGGGGTTCATTTTTTCCCCTTCTGCTGTGGAGATGGACCCAGTCAAGGTCCGAGCTATTCTTGATTGGACTCAGCCCTCGTCAGTTAAGAGTCTTCAGAAGTTCTTGGGTTTCGCTAACTTCTACCGTCGTTTTATCGCTAACTTTTCTAGCATTGTGAAACCTTTGACGGATATGACCAAGAAGGGCTCCGATGTGGTTAATTGGGCTCCTGCTGCCGTGGAGGCTTTCCAGGAGTTGAAACGTCGGTTTACTTCGGCGCCTGTTTTGTGCCAGCCTGATGTCTCGCTTCCCTTTCAAGTTGAGGTGGATGCTTCAGAGATTGGAGCAGGGGCCGTTTTGTCGCAGAGAGGCCCTGGTTGCTCTGTTATGAGACCTTGCGCCTTTTTCTCTAGGAAGTTTTCGCCTGCGGAGCGAAATTATGATGTGGGCAATCGGGAGTTGTTGGCCATGAAATGGGCATTTGAGGAGTGGCGTCATTGGCTTGAGGGTGCTAAGCATCGTGTGGTGGTCTTGACTGATCACAAAAATCTGATGTATCTCGAGTCTGCTAAACGCCTGAATCCTAGACAGGCCCGCTGGTCATTGTTTTTCTCCCGATTTGACTTTGTTGTCTCGTATTTACCAGGTTCAAAGAATGTGAAGGCCGATGCTCTTTCCAGGAGCTTTGTGCCTGATGCTCCTGGAGTCGCTGAACCTGTTGGTATTCTTAAGGATGGTATTATCTTGTCAGCTATTTCTCCTGATCTGCGACGTGTGTTGCAGAGATTTCAGGCTGATAGGCCTGATTCTTGTCCACCTGACAGACTGTTTGTGCCTGATAAGTGGACCAGCAGAGTCATTTCCGAGGTTCATTCCTCGGTGTTGGCAGGTCACCCAGGAATTTTTGGCACCAGAGATCTGGTGGCCAGATCCTTTTGGTGGCCTTCCTTTTCTAGGGATGTGCGGTCATTTGTACAGTCCTGTGGGACTTGTGCTCGAGCTAAGCCTTGCTGTTCTCGTGCCAGCGGGTTGCTCTTGCCCTTGCCTGTCCCTAAGAGACCTTGGACACATATCTCCATGGATTTCATTTCTGATCTTCCGGTGTCTCAGGGCATGTCTGTTATCTGGGTGATATGTGATCGCTTCTCCAAGATGGTCCATTTGGTTCCTTTGCCTAAACTGCCTTCCTCTTCCGATCTGGTTCCTGTGTTTTTCCAGAACGTGGTTCGTTTGCACGGCATCCCTGAGAATATTGTGTCAGACAGAGGATCCCAGTTCGTTTCCAGATTCTGGCGATCCTTTTGTAGTAGGATGGGCATTGACTTGTCGTTTTCGTCTGCTTTCCATCCTCAGACTAATGGACAGACGGAGCGAACTAATCATACTTTGGAGGCTTATTTGAGGTGTTTTGTCTCTGCTGATCAGGACGATTGGGTGACCTTCTTGCCATTAGCTGAGTTTGCCCTTAATAATCGGGCTAGTTCCGCCACCTTGGTTTCGCCGTTTTTCTGCAACTCTGGTTTCCACCCTCGTTTTTCTTCGGGTCATGTGGAACCTTCTGACTGCCCTGGGGTGGATTCTGTGGTGGATAGGTTGCAGCGGATCTGGAATCTTGTGGTGGACAACTTGAAGTTGTCACAGGAGAGGGCTCAGCGCTTTGCCAACCGCCGCCGCGGTGTGGGTCCCCGACTACGTGTTGGGGATTTGGTATGGCTTTCTTCCCGCTTTGTTCCTATGAAGGTTTCCTCTCCCAAATTTAAACCTCATTTTATTGGTCCTTACAAGATATTGGAAATTCTTAATCCTGTATCCTTTCGCCTGGATCTACCTGTGTCGTTTGCTATCCACAACGTGTTTCATAGGTCCTTGTTGCGGCGGTACGTTGTGCCTGTGGTTCCTTCTGCTGAGCCTCCTGCTCCGGTGTTGGTTGAGGGCGAGTTGGAGTACGTGGTGGAGAAGATCTTGGATTCTCGTCTCTTTAGGCGGAGGCTTCAGTACCTGGTCAAGTGGAAGGGCTATGGTCAGGAAGATAATTCCTGGGTGGTCGCCTCTGATGTTCATGCGGCCGATTTAGTTCATGCCTTTCACGCCGCTCATCCTGATCGCCCTGGTGGTCGTGGTGAGGGTTCGGTGACCCCTCACTAAGGGGGGGGTACTGTTGTGATTTTGCTTTTTGCTCCCTCTAGTGGTCATTAGTGATTTGACTCTGGAGCGTCTGTCTTTTCCTATATCCTCACCTGGGCCGTTAGTTCAGGGGCGTTGCTATATAAGCTCCCTGGACCTTCAGTTCAATGCCTGGCATCGTTGAAATCAGAGCTAATCTGTTGTGCTCTTGTCCTCTGATCCTGGTTCCTGTTTTTCAAGCTAAGTCTGCTTCTTTGCTTTTTGCTTTTGTTTTGTTTGGTATTTTTGTCCAGCTTGTTCCTATCTGTATCCTGACCTTTGCTGGAAGCTCTAGGGGGCTGGTGTTCTCCCCCCGGACCGTTAGACGGTTCGGGGGTTCTTGAATCTCCAGCGTGGATTTTTATAGGGTTTTTGTTGACCAGATAAGTTATCTTGCTATATTCTGCTATTAGTAAGCTGGCCTCTCTTTGCTGAACCTGGTTCATTTCTGTGTTTGTCATTTCCTCTTACCTCACCGTTATTATTTGTGGGGGGCTTGTATCTTGCTTTGGGGTCCCTTTCTCTGGAGGCAAGAGAGGTCTTTGTTTTCTTCTCCTAGGGGTAGTTAGATTCTCCGGCTGGCGCGAGTCATCTAGCGATCACCGTAGGCATGATCCCCGGCTACTTCTAGTGTTGGCGTTAGGAGTAGCTATTTGGTCAACCCAGTTACCACAGCCCTATGAGCTGGATTTTTGTATCTTGCAGACTTACACGTTCCTCTGAGACCCTGTCCACTGGGGTCATAACAGTATGCCAGGCCAGTATTAAATGTTTAATGCATTGCAGAAGTGGGATTATAAGAAAGAAAATTTTGAGTTTTTTTTTTCCCTCTCTCATTTTTTTTTTTTCTTTTCCCCTTTACCTCAGAGTGGCTTAAGCTTGCTGCAGACATGAATGTCCAGACCTTGATTACAAGTGTGGACCAGCTCGCCGCTCGTGTGCAGGGTATACAAGATTATGTTACCAGAAATCCTAGGTCTCAACCCAAGATTCCGATTCCTGAACTGTTTTCAGGAGACCGATTTAAGTTTAGGAATTTCAGGAATAATTGTAAATTATTTTTGTCCCTGAAACCTTGTTCGTCTGGAGACTCTGCTCAACAAGTAAAAATTGTTATTTCATTCTTACGGGGTGATCCTCAGGATTGGGCTTTTTCGTTGGCGCCAGGAGATCCGGCATTGACTGATATTGATGCGTTTTTTCTGGCGCTCGGTTTACTTTATGAGGAACCCAATCTTGAGATTCAGGCAGAGAAAGCCTTGCTGGCTATGTCTCAGGGCCAGGACGAGGCTGAGGTGTATTGCCAAAAATTTCGGAAATGGTCCGTGCTGACACATTGGAACGAGTGTGCACTGGCCGCTAATTTTAGAAATGGCCTTTCTGAGGCCATTAAGAATGTTATGGTGGGTTTTCCCATTCCCACAGGTCTGAATGATACCATGTCCCTGGCTATTCAAATTGACCGGCGGTTGCGGGAGCGCAAAACCGCAAATTCCCTCATGTTGTTGTCTGAACAGACACCTGATGTGATGCAATGTGATAGAATCCTGACTAGAAATGAGAGGAAAATTCATAGACGCCGGAATGGCTTGTGCTACTACTGTGGTGATTCTACACATGTTATCTCAGCATGCTCTAAACGTATATCTAAGGTTGTTAGTCCTGTCACCGTTGGTAATTTGCATCCTAAGTTTATTCTGTCTGTAACTTTGATTTGCTCACTGTCATCTTATCCTGTCATGGCGTTTGTAGATTCAGGTGCTGCCCTGAGTCTTATGGATCTCTCATTTGCTAAGCGCTGTGGTTTTATTCTTGAACCATTAGAAAATCCTATCCCTCTTAGGGGTATTGATGCTACGCCATTGGCAGAAAATAAGCCGCAGTATTGGACACAGGTTACCATGTGCATGACTCCTGAACACCGCGAGGTGATACGTTTTCTCGTTCTACATAAAATGCATGATTTGGTTGTTTTGGGGCTGCCATGGTTACAGACCCATAATCCAGTCCTTGACTGGAAGGCTATGTCAGTGTCTAGTTGGGGCTGTCGTGGTATTCATGAGGATTCCCTGCCTGTGTCTATTGCTTCTTCTACGCCTTCGGAAGTTCCGGAGTACTTGTCTGATTATCAGGATGTCTTTAGCGAGTCCAGGTCCAGTGCATTGCCTCCTCATAGGGAATGTGACTGTGCAATAGATTTGATTCCAGGCAGTAAATTTCCTAAGGGAAGACTGTTTAATCTGTCGATACCTGAACATACCGCTATGCGTTCATATATCAAGGAGTCTCTGGAGAAAGGACACATCCGTCCGTCTTCTTCCCCTCTTGGTGCGGGATTCTTTTTTGTGGCTAAAAAGGACGGATCTTTGAGGCCTTGTATTGACTATCGGCTTTTAAATAAGATCACTGTCAAATTTCAGTATCCTTTGCCGCTGTTGTCTGACTTGTTTGCCCGGATTAAAGGTGCCAAGTGGTTTACCAAGATAGACCTTCGTGGTGCGTACAACCTTGTGCGCATTAAGCAAGGGGATGAATGGAAAACCGCATTCAATACGCCCGAAGGTCATTTTGAGTACTTGGTGATGCCTTTTGGGCTCTCTAATGCCCCTTCAGTTTTTCAGTCCTTTATGCATGACATTTTCCGGAACTATCTGGATAAATTTCTGATCGTTTATCTGGATGATATTCTGTTTTTTTCTGATAATTGGGACTCGCATGTGGAGCAGGTCAGGATGGTCTTTAAAATTTTGCGTGAAAATTCTTTGTTTGTCAAGGGCTCAAAGTGTCTTTTTGGTGTACAGAAGGTTCCCTTTTTGGGGTTCATTTTTTCCCCTTCTGCTGTGGAGATGGACCCAGTCAAGGTCCGAGCTATTCTTGATTGGACTCAGCCCTCGTCAGTTAAGAGTCTTCAGAAGTTCTTGGGTTTCGCTAACTTCTACCGTCGTTTTATCGCTAACTTTTCTAGCATTGTGAAACCTTTGACGGATATGACCAAGAAGGGCTCCGATGTGGTTAATTGGGCTCCTGCTGCCGTGGAGGCTTTCCAGGAGTTGAAACGTCGGTTTACTTCGGCGCCTGTTTTGTGCCAGCCTGATGTCTTGCTTCCCTTTCAAGTTGAGGTGGATGCTTCAGAGATTGGAGCAGGGGCCGTTTTGTCGCAGAGAGGCCCTGGTTGCTCTGTTATGAGACCTTGCGCCTTTTTCTCTAGGAAGTTTTCGCCTGCGGAGCGAAATTATGATGTGGGCAATCGGGAGTTGTTGGCCATGAAATGGGCATTTGAGGAGTGGCGTCATTGGCTTGAGGGTGCTAAGCATCGTGTGGTGGTCTTGACTGATCACAAAAATCTGATGTATCTCGAGTCTGCTAAACGCCTGAATCCTAGACAGGCCCGCTGGTCATTGTTTTTCTCCCGATTTGACTTTGTTGTCTCGTATTTACCAGGTTCAAAGAATGTGAAGGCCGATGCTCTTTCCAGGAGCTTTGTGCCTGATGCTCCTGGAGTCGCTGAACCTGTTGGTATTCTTAAGGATGGTATTATCTTGTCAGCTATTTCTCCTGATCTGCGACGTGTGTTGCAGAGATTTCAGGCTGATAGGCCTGATTCTTGTCCACCTGACAGACTGTTTGTGCCTGATAAGTGGACCAGCAGAGTCATTTCCGAGGTTCATTCCTCGGTGTTGGCAGGTCACCCAGGAATTTTTGGCACCAGAGATCTGGTGGCCAGATCCTTTTGGTGGCCTTCCTTGTCTAGGGATATGCGGTCATTTGTACAGTCCTGTGGGACTTGTGCTCGAGCTAAGCCTTGCTGTTCTCGTGCCAGCGGGTTGCTCTTGCCCTTGCCTGTCCCTAAGAGACCTTGGACACATATCTCCATGGATTTCATTTCTGATCTTCCGGTGTCTCAGGGCATGTCTGTTATCTGGGTGATATGTGATCGCTTCTCCAAGATGGTCCATTTGGTTCCTTTGCCTAAACTGCCTTCCTCTTCCGATCTGGTTCCTGTGTTTTTCCAGAACGTGGTTCGTTTGCACGGCATCCCTGAGAATATTGTGTCAGACAGAGGATCCCAGTTCGTTTCCAGATTCTGGCGATCCTTATGTAGTAGGATGGGCATTGACTTGTCGTTTTCGTCTGCTTTCCATCCTC
Organism: Ranitomeya variabilis; assembly: GCF_051348905.1. NCBI lineage: Eukaryota > Metazoa > Chordata > Amphibia > Anura > Dendrobatidae > Ranitomeya > Ranitomeya variabilis. Next base: position 11,564,321 of record NC_135236.1, read on the forward strand.
AGACTAATGGACAGACGGAGCGAACTAATCATACTTTGGAGGCTTATTTGAGGTGTTTTGTCTCTGCTGATCAGGACGATTGGGTGACCTTCTTGCCGTTAGCTGAGTTTGCCCTTAATAATCGGGCTAGTTCCGCCACCTTGGTTTCGCCGTTTTTCTGCAACTCTGGTTTCCACCCTCGTTTTTCTTCGGGTCATGTGGAACCTTCTGACTGCCCTGGGGTGGATTCTGTGGTGGATAGGTTGCAGCGGATCTGGAATCTTGTGGTGGACAACTTGAAGTTGTCACAGGAGAGGGCTCAGCGCTTTGCCAACCGCCGCCGCGGTGTGGGTCCCCGACTACGTGTTGGGGATTTGGTATGGCTTTCTTCCCGCTTTGTTCCTATGAAGGTTTCCTCTCCCAAATTTAAACCTCATTTTATTGGTCCTTACAAGATATTGGAAATTCTTAATCCTGTATCCTTTCGCCTGGATCTACCTGTGTCGTTTGCTATCCACAACGTGTTTCATAGGTCCTTGTTGCGGCGGTACGTTGTGCCTGTGGTTCCTTCTGCTGAGCCTCCTGCTCCGGTGTTGGTTGAGGGCGAGTTGGAGTACGTGGTGGAGAAGATCTTGGATTCTCGTCTCTCCAGGCGGAGGCTTCAGTACCTGGTCAAGTGGAAGGGCTATGGTCAGGAAGATAATTCCTGGGTGGTCGCCTCTGATGTTCATGCGGCCGATTTAGTTCATGCCTTTCACGCCGCTCATCCTGATCGCCCTGGTGGTCGTGGTGAGGGTTCGGTGACCCCTCACTAAGGGGGGGGTACTGTTGTGATTTTGCTTTTTGCTCCCTCTAGTGGTCATTAGTGATTTGACTCTGGAGCGTCTGTCTTTTCCTATATCCTCACCTGGGCCGTTAGTTCAGGGGCGTTGCTATATAAGCTCCCTGGACCTTCAGTTCAATGCCTGGCATCGTTGAAATCAGAGCTAATCTGTTGTGCTCTTGTCCTCTGATCCTGGTTCCTGTTTTTCAAGCTAAGTCTGCTTCTTTGCTTTTTGCTTTTGTTTTGTTTGGTATTTTTGTCCAGCTTGTTCCTATCTGTATCCTGACCTTTGCTGGAAGCTCTAGGGGGCTGGTGTTCTCCCCCCGGACCGTTAGACGGTTCGGGGGTTCTTGAATCTCCAGCGTGGATTTTTATAGGGTTTTTGTTGACCAGATAAGTTATCTTGCTATATTCTGCTATTAGTAAGCTGGCCTCTCTTTGCTGAACCTGGTTCATTTCTGTGTTTGTCATTTCCTCTTACCTCACCGTTATTATTTGTGGGGGGCTTGTATCTTGCTTTGGGGTCCCTTTCTCTGGAGGCAAGAGAGGTCTTTGTTTTCTTCTCCTAGGGGTAGTTAGATTCTCCGGCTGGCGCGAGTCATCTAGCGATCACCGTAGGCATGATCCCCGGCTACTTCTAGTGTTGGCGTTAGGAGTAGCTATTTGGTCAACCCAGTTACCACAGCCCTATGAGCTGGATTTTTGTATCTTGCAGACTTACACATTCCTCTGAGACCCTGTCCACTGGGGTCATAACAGAAAACCCTATTCAAAATATCCACGCAGAGATTGCTTGAGCCCCTGCACCAACTAACGGTGCGGGGGAAGCAACTCCGTACCTCAGAGCTTACCAGCAGCAAGAAATCACATATTAGCAAGCTGGACTAAACTCATCATACACAGAAATCATATTGCAGACAGATGAGCAAAAAATAATCAAACAGAAACTTAGCTTCTCATGAAGAGACTGAAAACGAAGATAGTCAGGAGTAATCAGAATAGCACTGAATACATCGACAGCCGGCAACAAGTGGAGGTGTAGCAGAGCTAAATAGGAACCTCCCTAGAGAATAACGAGGCAGCTGATCCAGCCACAGACCCGCAGGATAACAAACAAAGCCACCAGGGGGAGCCCAAAAACAAAACTCACACAATACCACCTGTGACCACAAGAGGGAGCCCGAAAACAGAGTTCACAACAGGCAACATCCTGTGGCAGAGGGTGTTGCGGGGAGAGACTCAGGGGGGTACCTGCCAGGGGTGGGATCCTGGCAGGGACCTAGCGAACAAGAGAGAACGTTACGGGACCGTGCCTCCACTTCCTTGCGGCGGTACCCAAGAAAGGACAAGAAGCGAGGTGCATTGAGAAGAGTTAGAAACGAGATCAAGGCAACAAGGAGATAAGCCAGTAGGAGTAGTGCTGAAAGATCGAGCAACTTCCTACTGAGGCGCGTAGCCGGTGGCCAGAACGCCGAGGAAGTAATTGACTTCAAGTATTATTTCAAACAGAGGCAGGACAGTTGATTACAGGTTGGCTGTCTCACACAAATCACCTATGAAGACATGGGGGGCAACTGTGGGAGAGGGGCGACTCTAGGGTCCCGGAATAACTCCAGGCCTACTCGTCATATGGGTGCGTCCTAGCCAAATCATCTGGGAGATGGAGAAGAACATCAGGATCAGTTGTGAGGGAACATCACAAACAGACAACAGTTGTGGGTAGAGTTGAGCGACTTTCATTTTTTTAAGATCGAGTCGGGTTTTGTGAAACCCGATTTTGTCCAGAGTCGAGTCGAGTGCAGTCGGCCGATTATCGCTAAAAGTCGGGGATCGACCGAAGCACGAAACCCAATGCAAGTCAATGGGGAAGCATAGTCGGCAGTGAGTGGAGGCCAGGAAAACACCTACAGTGCCCATTTTAATGCCAAAAACATCCATTCTTGTTTCTGAAGCTTGACAATCTTAATTAACTTTATAATAATAGTTGGGCATAGGGAATTGGGGGTCATTTGGCAAAAGTTGTGGGGGGAGTAGGGCCGGCTCAAGTTTTTCGTGGGCCCAGGAAATGCGGACTACGTCACGGCGGTGTTGCAGGGAAAGGTAAGTATTTCAACGTTGCAAGTGCTGTGATCCTGAGCAAGCAGGGGGGGCCCACTCGTTCGCATTGGCACTGGCACAGGGCCCCTCAAAGTACAGCGATGTGTGTTTGCATGGCGGGGGCGCCTCCCACCAGCAGCGACACTTTTGCGTACTCTGAGGGGCCCTGTGCCAGTGACGTCGCCAACGAGTATGCCCCCCCACCTGATGAAGGAACCTGCACTTTCATCTGCACCTTCCTCTCTGTCCCTGTGTAAGGTGGTATAACATGCGGGAAGGGGAACCTTACTTTCAGCAGGGTCAGATTCTGGCTGTGTAGAGTATAAGGGGAATGTAGTGGTCTAGGTCAATGTACCAGCAGACTCATCTAGCAGTGGCTGGGCAATGGGCAGGATGAGGAGGAAACAGATATAGGGCCAAAGAATAAAGTAGGCTAAATGCAGTTCAAAATTGGTAACAGGACTAAACAGGCGGCATTGCTTTGTTCAGTGGAGTAGCAAACCCAAGAGCAGCAGACACTGTTTCAAGAGCCTAACCACACTAGTAGGCCAAATGCAGTTTAATATCTGATAGTATAGGGCGAAAGCCAGAATGTGGAAGCTCAGCTTTGTTCAGTTGAGGACAACACCAGGCAGGGGCAGACAGACACCTTTAGTAGGCCGGAACAGCCAATTTTTTTAAAAAACAGCAGTTAGTAAGAGGCAGAAGGTAGAAGCTCAGCTTTATTCAGTTGAGGACAACACCAGGCAGGGGCAGACAGACACCTTTAGTAGGCCGGAACAGCCAATTGCATTTTTAAAAATGGTAATTTGGAACTGAAGGTTGAAGCTCAGCTTTATTCAGTTGAGGACAACACCAGGCAGGGGCAGACAGACACCTTTAGTAGGCCGGAACAGCCAATGGCATTTTTAAAAATGGTAATTTGGAACAGAAGGTAGAAGCTCAGCTTTATTCAGTTGAGGACAACACCAGGCAGGGGCAGACATTCACCTTTAGTAGGCCGGAACAGCCAATTGCATTTTTAAAAATGGTAATTTGGAACTGAAGGTTGAAGCTCAGCTTTATTCAGTTGAGGACAACACCAGGCAGGGGCAGACAGACACCTTTAGTAGGCCGGAACAGCCAATGGCATTTTTAAAAATGGTAATTTGGAACAGAAGGTAGAAGCTCAGCTTTATTCAGTTGAGGACAACACCAGGCAGGGGCAGACAGACACCTTTAGTAGGCCGGAACAGCCAATTGCATTTTTAAAAATGGTAATTTGGAACTGAAGGTTGAAGCTCAGCTTTATTCAGTTGAGGACAACACCAGGCAGGGGCAGACAGACACCTTTAGTAGGCCGGAACAGCCAATGGCATTTTTAAAAATGGTAATTTGGAACAGAAGGTAGAAGCTCAGCTTTATTCAGTTGAGGACAACACCAGGCAGGGGCAGACAGACACCTTTAGTAGGCCGGAACAGCCAATTGCATTTTTAAAAATGGTAATTTGGAACTGAAGGTTGAAGCTCAGCTTTATTCAGTTGAGGACAACACCAGGCAGGGGCAGACAGACACCTTTAGTAGGCCGGAACAGCCAATTTTATAAAAAAAAAGCAGTTCATAAGAGGCAGAAGGTAGAAGCTCAGCTTTATTCAGTTGAGGAAAACACCAGGCAGGGGCAGACAGACACCTTTAGTAGGCCGGAACAGCCAATTGCATTTTTAAAAATGGTAATTTGGAACTGAAGGTTGAAGCTCAGCTTTATTCAGTTGAGGACAACACCAGGCAGGGGCAGACAGACACCTTTAGTAGGCCGGAACAGCCAATTTTATAAAAAAAAAGCAGTTCATAAGAGGCAGAAGGTAGAAGCTCAGCTTTATTCAGTTGAGGACAACACCAGGCAGGGGCAGACAGACACCTTTAGTAGGCCGCAACAGCCAATTGCATTTTTAAAAATGGTAATTTGGAACTGAAGGTTGAAGCTCAGCTTTATTCAGTTGAGGACAACACCAGGCAGGGGCAGACAGACACCTTTAGTAGGCCGGAACAGCCAATGGCATTTTTAAAAATGGTAATTTGGAACAGAAGGTAGAAGCTCAGCTTTATTCAGTTGAGGACAACACCAGGCAGGGGCAGACATTCACCTTTAGTAGGCCGGAACAGCCAATTGCATTTTTAAAAATGGTAATTTGGAACTGAAGGTTGAAGCTCAGCTTTATTCAGTTGAGGACAACACCAGGCAGGGGCAGGCAGACACCTTTAGTAGGCCGGAACAGCCAATGGCATTTTTAAAAATGGTAATTTGGAACAGAAGGTAGAAGCTCAGCTTTATTCAGTTGAGGACAACACCAGGCAGGGGCAGACAGACACCTTTAGTAGGCCGGAACAGCCAATTGCATTTTTAAAAATGGTAATTTGGAACAGAAGGTTGAAGCACAGCTTTGTTCAGTTGCAGCTTCTTGGCAATAATATAAAGAAGACGAGACAGGACAACACTCGGTGGATGCCATATCTGTGTTTTCAATGGAAAAAAACCTTTCAGTTAACTACTTGCAGGAGCAAGTTTTTGTAGCTGGTGGCCAATTTTTGTACTGTACCAGTTTTTTGTTGTATGTGTTTTTGTTTTTAATGTTAAAATGTCTGCATTTGATATCTCTCCAGTATTTTCTTTTTTATAAGCAAAATACTGCAGTTTTACATCGGTTACATGGATACACAGGCAGCTTGGTGGTCAGTGGAGGAGTATTTAAAGTAGGGACCGCAGACAGGCTATCAAAGGCCTAAAATAACAAACAATAGGCTCATGGCAGTTTTACAGCGGTTACATCGATACACGGGCAGGCAGCTTGGTGGTGAGTGGAGGAGTATTTAAAGTAGGGACCGCAGACAGGCTATCAAAGGCCTAAAATAACAAACAATAGGCTCATGGCAGCTTTACAGCGGTTACATGGATACACGGGCAGGCAGCTTGGTGGTGAGTGGAGGAGTATTTAAAGTAGGGACCGCAGACAGGCTATCAAAGGCCTAAAATAACAAACAATAGGCTCATGGCAGTTTTACAGCGGTTACATGGATACACGGGCAGGCAGCTGGTGATGAGTGGAGGAGTATTTAAAGTAGGGACCGCAGACAGGCTATCAAAGGCCTAAAATAACAAACAATAGGCTCATGGCAGTTTTACAGCGGTTACATGGATACACAGGCAGCTTGGTGGTGAGTGGAGGAGTATTTAAAGTAGGGACCGCAGACAGGCTATCAAAGGCCTAAAATAACAAACAATAGGCTCATGGCAGCTTTACAGCGGTTACATGGATACACGGGCAGGCAGCTGGTGATGAGTGGAGGAGTATTTAAAGTAGGGACCGCAGACAGGCTATCAAAGGCCTAAAATAACAAACAATAGGCTCATGGCAGCTTTACAGCGGTTACATGGATACACAGGCAGCTTGGTGGTGAGTGGAGGAGTATTTAAAGTAGGGACCGCAGACAGGCTATCAAAGGCCTAAAATAACAAACAATAGGCTCATGGCAGCTTTACAGCGGTTACATGGATACACAGGCAGCTTGGTGGTGAGTGGAGGAGTATTTAAAGTAGGGACCGCAGACAGGCTATCAAAGGCCTAAAATAACAAACAATAGGCTCATGGCAGTTTTACAGCGGTTACATGGATACACGGGCAGGCAGCTTGGTGGTGAGTGGAGGAGTATTTAAAGTAGGGACCGCAGACAGGCTATCAAAGGCCTAAAATAACAAACAATAGGCTCATGGCAGTTTTACAGCGGTTACATGGATACACGGGCAGGCAGCTGGTGATGAGTGGAGGAGTATTTAAAGTAGGGACCGCAGACAGGCTATCAAAGGCCTAAAATAACAAACAATAGGCTCATGGCAGTTTTACAGCGGTTACATGGATACACAGGCAGCTTGGTGGTGAGTGGAGGAGTATTTAAAGTAGGGACCGCAGACAGGCTATCAAAGGCCTAAAATAACAAACAATAGGCTCATGGCAGTTTTACAGCGGTTACATGGATACACGGGCAGGCAGCTTGGTGGTGAGTGGAGGAGTATTTAAAGTAGGGACCGCAGACAGGCTATCAAAGGCCTAAAATAACAAACAATAGGCTCATGGCAGTTTTACAGCGGTTACATGGATACACGGGCAGGCAGCTAGTGATGAGTGGAGGAGTATTTAAAGTAGGGACCGCAGACAGGCTATCAAAGGCCTAAAATAACAAACAATAGGCTCATGGCAGTTTTACAGCGGTTACATGGATACACAGGCAGCTTGGTGGTGAGTGGAGGAGTATTTAAAGTAGGGACCGCAGACAGGCTATCAAAGGCCTAAAATAACAAACAATAGGCTCATGGCAGTTTTACAGCGGTTACATGGATACACGGGCAGGCAGCTGGTGATGAGTGGAGGAGTATTTAAAGTAGGGACCGCAGACAGGCTATCAAAGGCCTAAAATAACAAACAATAGGCTCATGGCAGCTTTACAGCGGTTACATGGATACACAGGCAGCTTGGTGGTGAGTGGAGGAGTAGTGCAAGGAGTGTCTGTCCCAGTACTCCCAAAATATAAATAGATGTTAATGTCTCGCAAAACAACCAAAACAAAAAAAAAGGTGGCATACTTAGGTACAGGGGTGGGCTCATCTACTGAGTTTCTGACATAGTAATTTGGCAGTAACTATTTAATGGTGCCAATATAGGACACAGACACAGACGACTTTAAGTTGCATCATAGATGTCTACAAATTTGTATTGTCAGTGCCAGACATTGAATGATGTCAGCGAATAGACTAAAGATTGGTGGAGCTGTGCGACATAATTTTGCACGTGGTAGAGCACATTTTGAGCTGGGGTAGGGGGGAACTCTCTTGAGGCCGGCGGGACCGCCCCAGGGCCCCTCATGTTACAACGGTGTGTCTGACGTTGGGTGCGCACCACCACCGCCAGAGACACTACATTGTACTATGAGGGACCCAGTAGCAATGCCGTCAACCAAAAGCGAGCACACCCACCTCTTCAGACAAACAGCAGTCTCACGGGTGCTTGCGCCAAGTCGCGATACCACGGCCCCGTGTGGGGAGTTTTGCCATTTAGGGAGGTGTAAACATGTCGTATGCTGTACAATCAGCTGCAGCAAATTAGACATTAGAAAAGTAATTCACAGGCAAGAGCTTTTCATAGGAAAGCTAGGTGTCGGCCGGGCAAGGTGGGGCAAAAGATTTCGAAATCCAGTTGTGGTTCATTTTAATGAATGTTAGATCGTCAACATTTTGGGTAGCCAGACGAGTCCTTTTTTCGGTTAATATTGAACCTGCAGCACTGAATACTCTTTCTGATAGGACACTTGCTGCCGGGCAAGCAAGCTCCTGCAATGCATATTCTGCCAATTCTGGCCAGGTGTCTAATGTGGAGGCCCAGTAATCAAATGGGAATGACGGTTGAGGGAGAACATCGATAAGGGATGAAAAATAGTTAGTAACCATACTGGACAAATGTTGTCTCCTGTCACTTTCAATTGATGCAGCAGTACCTGTCCTGTCTGCGGTCATAGCAAAATCACTCCACAACCTGGTCAGAAAACCCCTCTGTCCAACGCCACTTCTGATGTGTGCACCCCTAACACTCCTAGTCTGCTGCCCCCTGGAGCTCGTGTGAGAACGATCACGTGCGCTGTGTGCTGGGAATGCCTGAAGCAAACGGTCAACAAGAGTTGATTGTTTGGTTGCTAATATTAGTTCCAAGTTCTCATGTGGCATAATATTTTGCAATTTGCCTTTATAGCGTGGATCAAGGAGGCAGGCCAACCAGTAATCGTCATCGTTCATCATTTTCGTAATGCGTGTGTCCCTTTTTAGGATACGTAAGGCATAATCCGCCATGTGGGCCAAAGTTCCAGTTGTCAAATCTCCGGTTGTGATTGGTTGAGGGGCAGTTGCAGGCAAATCTACGTCACTTGTGTCCCTCAAAAAACCAGAACCCGGCCGTGACACGCAACCAATTTCCTGTGCCCCCGGGAAAGGTTCGGCATTAAAAATATACTCATCCCCATCATCCTCCTCGTCCTCCACCTCCTCTTCGCCCGCTACCTCGTCCTGTACACTGCCCTGACCAGACAATGGCTGACTGTCATCAAGGCTTTCCTCTTCCTCTGGTGCAGACGCCTGCTCCTTTATGTGCGTCAAACTTTGCATCAGCAGACGCATTAGGGGGATGCTCATGCTTATTACGGCGTTGTCTGCACTAACCAGCCGTGTGCATTCCTCAAAACACTGAAGGACTTGACACATGTCTTGTATCTTAGACCACTGCACACCTGACAACTCCATGTCTGCCATCCTACTGCCTGCCCGTGTATCCTCCCACAAATAAATAACAGCACGCCTCTGTTCGCACAGTCTCTGAAGCATGTGCAGTGTTGAGTTCCACCTTGTTGCAACGTCTATGATTAGGCGATGCTGGGGAAGGTTCAAAGACCGCTGATAGGTCTGCATACGGCTGGCGTGTACAGGCGAACGTCGGATATGTGAGCAAAGTGCACGCACTTTGAGGAGCAGGTCGGAGAACCCAGGATAAGTTTTCAATAAGCACTGCACCACCAGGTTTAAGGTGTGAGCCAGGCAAGGAATGTGTTTCAGTTGGGAAAGGGAGATGGCAGCCATGAAATTCCTTCCGTTATCACTCACTACCTTGCCTGCCTCAAGATCTACTGTGCCCAGCCACGACTGCGTTTCTTGTTGCAAGAACTCGGATAGAACTTCCGCGGTGTGTCTGTTGTCGCCCAAACACTTCATAGCCAATACAGCCTGCTGACGCTTGGCAGTAGCTGGCCCATAATGGGACAACTGGTGTGCAACAGTGTCATCTGCCGATGGAGTGGTTGGCAGACTGCGTTCTGTGGAAGAGCTGTAGCTTCTGCAGGAGGACGAGGAGGAGGAGGAGGAGGGGGTGCGAACGCCTACAGCCAACTGTTTCCTAGACCGTGGGCTAGGCACAACTGTCCCTAAATTGATGTCGCCTGTGGACCCTGCATCCACCACATTCACCCAGTGTGCCGTGATGGACACATAACGTCCCTGGCCATGCCTACTGGTCCATGCATCTGTAGTCAGGTGCACCTTTGTACTCACAGATTGCCTGAGTGCATGGACGATGCGCTGTTTAACATGCTGGTGCAGGGCTGGGATGGCTTTTCTGGAAAAAAAGTGTCGACTGGGTAGCTCGTATCGTGGTTCAGCGTACTCCATCAGGGCTTTGAAAGCTTCGCTTTCAACTAACCGGTAGGGCATCATCTCTAACGAGATTAGTCTAGCTATGTGGGCGTTAAAACCCTGTGTACGCGGATGCGAGGATAAGTACTTCCTTTTTCTAACCAGAGTCTCATGTAGGGTGAGCTGGACTGGAGAGCTGGAGATCGTGGAACTTTCGGGTGTGCCGGTGTACATGGCAGACTGAGAGACGGTTGGAGACGGTATTGTTTCCGCCGGTGCCCTAGATGCAATATTTCCTCCTACAAAACTGGTGGTTCCCTGACCCTGACTGCTTTTGGCTGGCAAAGAAACCTGCACAGATACTGCCGGTGGTGCGGAAAATGGTGGCCTTACAGTGACGGAAGGGATGTTGCGTTGCTGACTAGCTTCATTGGCCGAGGGTGCTACAACCTTAAGGGACGTTTGGTAGTTAGTCCAGGCTTGAAAATGCATGGTGGTTAAGTGTCTATGCATGCAACTAGTATTTAGACTTTTCAGATTCTGACCTCTGCTTAAGCTAGTTGAACATTTTTGACAGATGACTTTGCGCTGATCAGTTGGATGTTGTTTAAAAAAATGCCAGACTGCACTCTTCCTAGACTCGGATCCCTTTTCAGGGATTGCAGACTGAGCTTTAACCGGATGGCCACGCTGTCCTCCAACAGGTTTTGGCTTTGACACGCGTTTTGGGCCAGATACGGGCCCGGCAGATGGAACCTGTTGCGATGTTGATGCCTGCTGCGGCCCCTCCTCCACCTCCGCTTCTGAACTACTGCCGCCTGCACCCTGTTCCCCCAATGGCTGCCAATCGGGGTCAATAACTGGGTCATCTATTACCTCCTCTTCGAGCTCGTGTGCAACTTCGTCTGTGTCACTGTGTCGGTCGGTGGTATAGCATTCGTGGCGGGGCAACATAGTCTCATCAGGGTCTGATTGTGGATCTGTACCCTGAGAGGGCAATGTGGTGGTCTGAGTCAAAGGAGCAGCATAGTACTCTGGCTGTGGCTGTGCATCAGTGCACTCCATGTCAGAATCTACTTGTAATGGGCATGGCCTGTTAAATGTTTCACTTTCTAAGCCAGGGACGGTATGTGTAAAGAGCTCCATGGAGTGACCCGTTGTGTCGCCTGCTGCATCCTTCTCTCTTGTTGTAGTTTTTGCTGAGGAGGACAAGGAAGCGACTTGTCCCTGACCGTGAACATCCACAAGCGACGTGCTGCTTTTACATTTACCAGTTTCGGAAGAGGAGGCAAAAGAGCTAGAGGCTGAGTCTGCAATGTAAGCCAAAACTTGCTGTTGCTGCTCCGCCTTTAAAAGTGGTTTTCCTACTCCCAGAAAAGAGAGCGTTCGAGGCCTTGTGTAGCCTGACGACGAAACTGGCTCCACAGCTCCAGACTTAGGTGGAATATTTTTATCCCCACGACCACCTGATGCTCCACTACCACTACCATCATTACCAGCTGACAATGAACGCCCACGGCCACGACCTCTTGCACCAGACTTCCTCATTGTTTTAAAATCTTAACCAAAGTAACTTTATTTGTTGCTGTCAAACAACTTACACGGTGAGCTATAACTTCAGTATGATTTCAATATCCCTTAACAGGTTGGTGAGACCACAAGGAAAATCAGGCACAATGTTACACACTCTGTTTTCTGTGGCACAAATTCACAGAGATGACACACACGCAGGACTGTCACTCAAGCACTAATGTCAATATTAATCTCCCACCTAATTTATTTTTTTTTTTTTCTCAGGGAGACTTTAGAAACCAAATAATATTAAAAAAAAAACAAAAAAAAAAAAGGCTTTCTATGGCCCACAATTAGAGAGAGAGAGGTGGCACACCCAGGAGTCAAGACTGGCGCACAAGCTGAAAGGGCAATATTACTCTCCCACTGTTTTTTTAAGTTTTTTTTCTTTTATTTTCAGGGAGACTTTAGAAACCAAATAATATTAAAAAAACCAAAAAAATAAATAGGCTTTCTATGGCCCACTGAATGAGAGAGAGAGGTGGCACACCCAGGAGTCAAGACTGGCACACAAGCTGAAAGGGCAATATTACTCTCCCACTGTTTTTTTTTTTTTTTTTTTTTTTTTCAGGGAGACTTTAGAAACCAAATAATAAGAAAAAAAATAAATAAATAAATAGGCTTTCTATAGCCCACTGAATGAGAGATAGCACACACAGCAGTGGCACACAAGCCCTGACTGAGGCCAATATTTTTCTCCCACTGATTGATGTACTGTTTTTGTGTTGAGGTAGATTTTAGAACACAAATCAAGGAAAAAAAAAAAATGCTTTCTATGGCCCACTGAATGAGAGAGGTGGCACACCCAGGAGTCAAGACTGGCACACAAGCTGAAAGGGCAATATTACTCTCCCACTGTTTTTTTATGTATTTTTTGTTTTTTAAGGGAGACTTTAGAAACCCAATAATATTTTAAAAAAAAATAAATAGGCTTTCTATGGCCCACTGAATGAGAGGGAGAGAGGTGGCACACCCAGGAGTCAAGACTGGCACACAAGCTGAAAGGGCAATATTACTCTCCCACTGTTTTTTTATGTTTTTTTTTTTTCAGGGAGACTTTAGAAACCAAATAATATTAAAAAAACCAAAAAAATAAATAGGCTTTCTATGGCCCACTGAATGAGAGAGAGAGGTGGCACACCCAGGAGTCAAGACTGGCACACAAGCTGAAAGGGCAATATTACTCTCCCACTGTTTTTTTATGTATTTTTTGTTTTTTCAGGGAGACTTTAGAAACCAAATAATATTAAAAAAAACAAAAAAATAAATAGCCTTTCTATGGCCCACTGAATGAGAGAGAGAGGTGGCACACCCAGGAGTCAAGACTGGCACACAAGCTGAAAGGGCAATATTACTCTCCCACTGTTTTTTTATGTATTTTTTGTTTTTTAAGGGAGACTTTAGAAACCCAATAATATTTTAAACAATAAATAAATAAATAGGCTTTCTATGGCCCACTGAATGAGAGAGGTGGCACACCCAGGAGTCAAGACTGGCACACAAGCTGAAAGGGCAATATTACTCTCCCACTGTTTTTTTATGTTTTTTTTTTTCAGGGAGACTTTAGAAACCAAATAATATTAAAAAAACCAAAAAAATAAATAGGCTTTCTATGGCCCACTGAATGAGAGAGAGAGGTGGCACACCCAGGAGTCAAGACTGGCACACAAGCTGAAAGGGCAATATTACTCTCCCACTGTTTTTTTATGTATTTTTTGTTTTTTAAGGGAGACTTTAGAAACCAAATAATATTAAAAAAACCAAAAAAATAAATAGCCTTTCTATGGCCCACTGAATGAGAGAGAGAGGTGGCACACCCAGGAGTCAAGACTGGCACACAAGCTGAAAGGGCAATATTACTCTCCCACTGTTTTTTTATGTATTTTTTGTTTTTTAAGGGAGACTTTAGAAACCCAATAATATTTAAAAAAAAAAATAAATAGGCTTTCTATGGCCCACTGAATGAGAGAGGTGGCACACCCAGGAGTCAAGACTGGCACACAAGCTGAAAGGGCAATATTACTCTCCCAGTTTTTTTATGTTTTTTTTTTTTTCAGGGAGACTTTAGAAACCAAATAATATTAAAAAAAACAAAAAAATAAATAGGCTTTCTATGGCCCACTGAATGAGAGAGAGAGGTGGCACACCCAGGAGTCAAGACTGGCACACAAGCTGAAAGGGCAATATTACTCTCCCACTGTTTTTTTATGTATTTTTTGTTTTTTAAGGGAGACTTTAGAAACCAAATAATATTAAAAAAACCAAAAAAATAAATAGCCTTTCTATGGCCCACTGAATGAGAGAGAGAGGTGGCACACCCAGGAGTCAAGACTGGCACACAAGCTGAAAGGGCAATATTACTCTCCCACTGTTTTTTTATGTATTTTTTGTTTTTTAAGGGAGACTTTAGAAACCCAATAATATTTAAAAAAATAAATAAATAGGCTTTCTATGGCCCACTGAATGAGAGAGAGAGGTGGCACACCCAGGAGTCAAGACTGGCACACAAGCTGAAAGGGCAATATTACTCTCCCACTGTTTTTTTATGTTTTTTTTTTTTTCAGGGAGACTTTAGAAACCAAATAATATTAAAAAAAAACAAAAAAATAAATAGGCTTTCTATGGCCCACTGAATGAGAGAGAGAGGTGGCACACCCAGGAGTCAAGACTGGCACACAAGCTGAAAGGGCAATATTACTCTCCCACTGTTTTTTTATGTATTTTTTGTTTTTTAAGGGAGACTTTAGAAACCAAATAATATTAAAAAAACCAAAAAAATAAATAGCCTTTCTATGGCCCACTGAATGAGAGAGAGAGGTGGCACACCCAGGAGTCAAGACTGGCACACAAGCTGGAAGGGCAATATTACTCTCCCACTGTTTTTTTATGTTTTTTTTTTTTCAGGGAGACTTTAGAAACCAAATAATATTAAAAAAACCAAAAAAATAAATAGGCTTTCTATGGCCCACTGAATGAGAGAGAGAGGTGGCACACCCATGAGTCAAGACTGGCACACAAGCTGAAAGGGCAATATTACTCTCCCACTGCTTTTTTATGTATTTTTTGTTTTTTAAGGGAGACTTTAGAAACCAAATAATATTAAAAAAAACAAAAAAATAAATAGCCTTTCTATGGCCCACTGAATGAGAGAGAGGTGGCACACCCAGGAGTCAAGACTGGCACACAAGCTGAAAGGGCAATATTACTCTCCCACTGTTTTTTTTTTTTTTTTTTTTTTTCAGGGAGACTTTAGAAACCAAATAATAAGAAAAAAAAATAAATAAATAAATAGGCTTTCTATAGCCCACTGAATGAGAGATAGCACACACAGCAGTGGCACACAAGCCCTGACTGAGGCCAATATTTTTCTCCCACTGATTGATGTAGTGTTTTTGTGTTGAGGTAGAATTTAGAACACAAATCACTGAAAAAATAAATAGGCTTTCTATGGCCCACTCAGTGAGAGATGGCACACACAGGGATGGCACTGTAGCAGAAATGCCAATCTTAATCTCCCACAAAAAAAAAAAAAAACAGGGACTGTCCTACAATTACTATCTCCCTGCAGTAATGTAAGCCAGGTATGGCAGGCAGCAATAGGAGTGGACTGATGCACAAATTAAATAAAAAGTGTGGACAAACAAAAAAGATAGCTGTGCAGAAAGGAACAAGAGGATATGTGCTTTGAAAAAAGCAGTTGGTTTCCACAGTGGCGTACACACAGCAATACAGCTATCACGGAGCCTTCTAGGGCAGCCCAATGAGCTACAGCGCTGAGGAAAAAAAAAAAAAAAATAGCTTCCACAGTCCCTGCACACCGAAGGTGGTGTTGGACAGTGGAAATCGCTACAGCACAAGCGGTTTGGTGGTTAGTGGACCCTGCCTAACGCTATCCCTGCTTCTGACGAAGCGGCAGCAACCTCTCCCTAAGCTCAGATCAGCAGCAGTAAGATGGCGGTCGGCGGGAACGCCCCTTTATAGCCCCTGTGACGCCGCAGACAGCAAGCCAATCACTGCAATGCCCTTCTCTAAGATGGTGGGGACCAGGATCTATGTCATCACGCTGCCCACACTCTGCGTTCACCTTCATTGGCTGAGAAATGGCGCTTTTCGCGTCATTGAAATGCGACTTTGGCGCGAAAGTCGCGTACCGCATGGCCGACAAGCACAGGGGTCGGATCGGGTTTCATGAGACGCCGACTTTGCCAAAAGTCGGCGACTTTTGAAAATGATCGACCCGTTTCGCTCAACCCTAGTTGTGGGGACTTTCCCGTGGTGCTCAGCAGGGGAAGGCTGCAACGTACAGGCGCTAGTTGGTAGGCACCGATCTCCACCTGCAAAGGGAACTCTGGATGTGCCATTGGACCAGCCGGTCTCAGCTAGCTCGGTTAGCAGTGCTCTGGATTGAGGATCCTGAAGCCTTCAGTAAAGAGGTAAAGAGACTGCATCCCTGTGTCCTTGTTATTGATTGCGCCTTGCACCACACACCGAACTGTTACTTCTTTATTGGACACCCCTTAGCAGGGTCACGGGCCGGGGTCTAGCCACCGTGACATCGGCAGAGCCAGCAGAGAGAGACCCGGTACGGAGTACGCTGTGGCCCTGCAGCTGTGGGGGCGCTGCATCTACCTAGCAACAAGCTGATTTAGCACTCTTGGAAATAGCTGTCACCCTTATCCTGAGCAATTGATTATAAAGTAGCTGAGTAGCTAGTTATATATATTTGCTTTTATGTAAGTATATATAATTTAAAGGAGTATACATGCAAGTGAGATCTATATGATATATATATATATATATATATATATATATATATATATATATATATATATATATATATTTCTATCACAATACTACAAGAGAACACATGATAATCAGTAAAATAGAAATATACACAAAATGATAGTCACAAAACATATGATACATCACAACCTCTCCCCCCTCATAATAAGTGAGCACGCCATTAGGTCTACACAGACCTCTGGCCTGCTCACTTTAGTCCACTTTGCTCCACTGTTTATAGTTCCTTGTACAGTGGCAGGGGTTGCCATAATCATGAGCACTTGTCCATAAATTCCCAGGTCCTGGCTTTATGGTCATACCAGGTTTTTTGTCTGGACTGGGCTGTTCGCTGAAGTTCATTAGCCAAGGTAGCTAGCTGGGCGAGACAGTCTCTGAACCCTAGAACGTAGGGAATGATGGGCATTCCGGCATCTGCGATATCTCCCTCCAATTGTTCTTTCAGAAGGAGAGACCCACGTACCTTCTGCTCCCACAAAATGACTTTGCAACTCCCCAATGTCATTTTCAAGGAAGATATCTGCACGAAGTTCTCCCATAACTCCAATCCAACACAGTTTTTCTCCAAAACCAAAATCCAAATGTACCAAAGCTCTCTGTATATATTTGCAGACACCCCCCGCCAGGACAATTGGAATTCCCGGGCCCTGGAGAATTGCCTCGGGTTGAACCACACGGGGGTCAGCAATAGTCAGGAATGCCCCGATGTCTCTAAATCCTAACACTTTGTATCCATCAAATAAGACATCCTGCAGGTGGCAATGCCATTGCTGTGTATTTCTGATGGACAAAGGCCGGAGTCTGTACACTCCAGCAGGGGTATCTCTGGTGCCTTGGTCAGTCGTCCACTCTGGTGGGGGTGGGGGTAGCTCTTCCTCAGGCGGGATGGAGTGCACAGGATGCACTGGATGAGGTGGGGCTGCGTGGGGCTCCCTCCGAATCCTTGAGGGACAGCCAGACTGCAAATGTCCAGGTTGCCCACACCGGTAACATCTCCTCTCTGCAATACCCCCAGGTCATGGTCAGAAATGTTGGGGCCCAGGATTGTGAGCTGTGATTGTCATTGGCCTGCGGCTGGGTGGAGGGGCAGATATAATCGAGGGGGAAAGGGCGCGGGAGAAGGCCGTGGTTCATTGTCCAGAAGCCTCCTCGGATAGTAAGGGCTTCATCGGCCAGGGCTGCGGCTCTATCCACGGTGCACTGCGTGCGCTCCCAGACCCATTCCCGTACCTCTGCCGGGCACTTGGCAAGAAATTGTTCTATAAGGAACACCTGTATAACATCTTCCACAGTAAAGGCGTTTTCTGCTTCCAGCCATCTCTGACATGCCTGGGACATCTTATGTGCATACATCCTAAACGATCCCCCTTGGTGCATGGAAGGTCTCAGAACTTGGCCCTATATGAGTCTGGGGTAATAGCATGGTATTCCAGGATAGTCTGCTTTACAATGTTATAATCCCGATTCCGCTGTGAGTCAATGGTTCGGTAAGCCTCCGCCAGGCTACCGTTCAGGAGTCCCACTAACAAATGCATCCAGTCAGAGTGAGGCAGCTCCATCACAGCACACTGCTGCTCAAAGCCCTTGAAGATCCTCTCCACATCTTCGGAAGCCTCATCAAATGGCTTAAAGTCTGTCCGGGTGATCTGTACAGGCTCCCGGATCGTTGGGTTTACATTCCACATTGCGTTACTCCTTCTTTCAAGCTCCATTGCTTCTTGTCTCCGCTGTGCCCAGTGGGCAGCCTCCTCCTTGTACTCCTGAGAGACTCCTGGGCCCAGAACCACCATCTCTTCTTCGTACCACGCCACCCACTGGCTTTTTGGGGTGGGGGTCCTCGTCTCCAGTGCTCGTCCTTCAGACATATGGGAGTAGGTGGTCTGGCTAGCACCCACCAGTAGATCAATTAATGCCTCTTTAGTCAGTCCCTGGTAGTTCAGGCCCAAGTCATTGGCTCTCTCCTGTAAACTGGATACAGTCCAATTTCTGTACTCACTCTGTGGGTGGTTCTCCATTAGGTTATGCTCTGTTGATCCCGCTGCTTGCCACCAGTTGTCACAGGTTCCTTCTCCGGTATACACAATCAACAGAGCCAGTGAAGAGTGAACAATCCCAAGACCTTTATTTAGGCAAAAGTGCAAAAGGTCCATATACGCATATACGGTCCACCACACAAAGGATAAAATATTCCAGAACACAAATCCAGTTCAGTTACAGAATAAAAGTCCAACAATCCAGCACAGAGGATAACAGTCCATATTCCCTTCTTTCTCTCTCTGACATGCTGTGTTCACTTCATAGTTCCAAAACAAGACTTACTTCCCCCCAGCTCCTGTCCTCTCCTTATGTCCAGAAGTCGTCAGACAGGTTGGGGTGGTTTTCAGGCCTCGCACACCTGACAAAGGTGCCTGGTGGATTAAGGCACTACAGGGGTCATTGTTTCAACAACCGAGTTCAATATGTCATTAGCATATTAGCAAACAGGTTTATTCACTAAAGGTACCTTCACACTAAGCGACTTTACAGCGATAACAATAGCGATCCGTGACGTTGCAGCATCCTGGATAGCGATATCGTTGTGTTTGACACGCAGCAGCAATCTGGATCCCGCTGTGATATCGCTGGTCATTGCTGAAAGTCCAGAACTTTATTTGGTCGCGTTTAGTAACCCGATATTTACCCTGGTTACCATTGTAAAAGTAAAAAAAAAAAAACAATACATACTCACCCTCTGATGTCTGTCACGTCCCCTGGCGTCCGCGCTGCTGCTCAGAGCTTCCTGCACTGAATGTGTCAGTGCCGGCCGTAAAGTAAAGCACAGCGGTGACATCACCACTCTGCTTTTAGGGCCGGCGCTCACACAGTGCAGGGAAGCGGACGCCAGGGGACGCGAATGTAAGTATGTAGTGTTTGTTTTTTTACATTTACACTGGTAACCAGGGTAAACATCGGGTTACTAAGCGCGGCCCTGCGCTTAGCAACCCGATGTTTACCCTGGTTACCCGGGGACTTCGGCATCGTTGGTCGCTGGAGAGCGGTCTGTGTGACAGCTCTCCAGTGACCAAGCAGCGACGCTGCAGCGATCGGCATCGTTGTCGCTATCGCTGCAGCGTCGCTTAATGTGACGGTACCTTAACCCTCTGGAGAGATAACAGTACAGGAATGTGGGGGCTGATATCAGATGGCAAATAACAGCAATTCATCAATTGGCAAATAACTCATACTACAAGAGAACACATGATAATCAGTAAAATAGAAATATACACAAAATGATAGTCACATAACATATCACACCATCACAGGCCCAAATAATAAAGTAGGCTAAATGTCTGCCAAAAAAATCTTCATAAGTAAACAGGTGGCCTAGCTAGGTACGGGGGTGGGCTCCTCTGCTGAGTAGCAGACAGTGGTAGTAGGCGCAAAGTATTAACTGGTCTAAATGGAGGCCAGGGCCCCTGTATATTTTAACTATCATCTATCATTTCAACAAATTTGTATTGGCAGTGCCATTGAAGCATTTAACAGCACAGACTACACAGTGGTGGAGCAGGGAGAGGTAAGTTTTGCAAGTGGTAGAGCACTGTTCGAGCTGGAGGGGAACACTCTCTCATGGGCGGCGGTGCTGGCACAGGGCCCCTCATATTACGACGGTGTGTCTGACATTGGTGTTGCACCACCACCATCAGAGACGCTTCATTGTACTATGAGGGACCCTGTGCCAGTGCCATCACCCAAGAGTGGGCCCACCCACCTGTCCAGGCAAACCGCACTCGCACGGGTGCTTGCGCCAGGTGGTGCCCACGGCCCTGTGGGGGTAGTCAGCCCATTTAGGGAGGTATAAAAATCGCCTATGGTGGACATTCAGCAGCTGCAAATGGTGGAATTGGAGAAGTCAGTAAAGGAGGCCAAAAGCAAGACATTTTTCAGACAAGCTACGTGTCAGCAGGGGAAGGTGGGGCCAAATAATTTGAAATCCATGATTGGTACATTTTAATGAAGGTTAGATCATCAACATTCTGGGTAGCCAGACGTGTCCTTTTTTCATTTTTTAATGGGACACCTCGTGTGCAACACTGGCAGCTGCGAATGGAGTGGTCGTGCGACTGCGCCCTGTGTACGAGCTTTCGCTTCTGGAGGAGGAGGGGGAGGAGGAGGAGGGGTGGCAAATGCCTACAGCCAACTGTTTCCTAGACCGTGGGCTAGGCAGAACTGTCCCACTATGGCTGTCCCCTGTGGACCCTGCATCCACCACATTAACCCAGTGCGCCGTGATGGACACGTAATGTCCCTGGCCATGCATACTGGTCCATGCATCTGTTGTGAGGTGCACCTTTCCACTGACTGATTGCCTCAGTGCATGGACAATCCGGTCTTTGACATGCTGGTGGAGGGCTGGGATGGCTGTTCTCGCAAAGAAGTGCCGACTGGGTAGGTCTAAGTGTGGTACTGCATAGGCCATCAGGTCTTTGAAAGCTTCGCTTTCAACCAACCGGTAGGGCATCATCTCTAACGAGATTAGTCTTGCAATGTGGGCATTCAAACCCTGTGAATGCGGATGAGAGGATGAGTACTTTCTTGTCCTAACGAGAGTCTCTTGTAGGGTGAGCTGGACTGGAGAGCTGCATGTGGAGGAACTAGCAGTGGTGGTGGTGGTGGTGGACATGGCGGATTGAGAGAGGGTTGGTGATGATATTCTTGATGTTGACCTACATACAGTGTTTCCTACCAAAAACCTTGTGATTCCCTGACTGCTTTGGCCCTGCGACGATACCTCCACATTTGCTGCTGGTGGTGTCCTAACCGGTGGGCTTACAGTGAGGGAAGCAATGTAGCATTGCTGACTACCTTCATTCTGAGCAGGTGCACCAACGGTACGTGACGTTTGGTAGTTAGTCCAGGCTTGCAAGTGCATGCTGGTTAAATGTCTAAGCATGCACGTTGTATTTAAATTTTGGAGATTCTTCCCTCTGCTAAAGGTCTTTGAGCATTTCTTACAGATAACTTTGCACTGATCATTCGGATCTTGGTTAAATGCCACACTACACTCTTCCTACTATGGAATACCTTTTCAGGCATTGCACGCTGTGCTACTTTCACCGGATGGCCACGCTGTCCTAAAACTGTTTTTGTTTTTGACAAACGTTTTTGGGCAGATACGGGCCCGCCAGATGAAAGCTGGTGCGACTGCACCAAAACTCAGGCCCAGTGTATAACACAACACAATGTAAGTGGCAGAACGAGGCTGGCTGATATACGAGAAACTAACAGAACTGACGTATATCCAGTGTGTGATACTTTGAATCTCCCTTTTTTTGGGGGGAGACTGCACTATAAGGCTGGGGTCACACTTGGCGTAAGACAATACGCCACGTATTATACGTCCGTACTACGGCCGTAATACAGAGAAATGTTCCCAAAATATTGATCCGTAGTCAGGGTGTGTCAGCGTATTTTGCGCATGGCATCCTCCGTATGTAATCCGTATGGCATCCGTACTGCGAGATTTTCGCGCAGGCTTGCAAAACCGACATCTAATGGATTTATGTGCTCAAATGTTTGGGAAAACATATATACAATATATATATATATATATATATATATATATATATATATATATATATATATATATATATATATATATATATATGTCATTGAGACACATATATATATATATTCTGTATTTAGATTTCATTCAGCGCGATATCTGTGAAAAGTCAGTAATTCAATTGCCGGCTTTTCATTTCTCCTGCACAAACAGAGACAGGATATGAGACATGATTACATACAGTAAACCATCTCATATCCCCTTTTTTTTGCATATTCCACACTACTAATGTTAGTAGTGTGTATGTGCAAAATGTGGGCGCTGTAGCTGCTAAAATAAAGGGTTAAATGGCGGAAAAAATTGGCGTGGGCTCCCGTGCAATTTTCTCCGCCAGAGTGGTAAAGCCAGTGACTGAGGGCAGATATTAATAGCCAGGAGAGGGTCCATGGTTATTGGCCCACCCGTGGCTAAAAACATCTGCCCCCAGCCACCCCAGAAAAGGCACATCTGGAAGATGCGCCTATTCTGGCACTTGGCCACTCTCTTCCCACTCCCTGTAGCGGTGGGATATGGGGTAATGAAGGGTTAATGCCACCTTGCTATTGTAAGGTGACATTAAGCCAGATTAATAATGGAGAGGCATCAATTATGACACCTATCCATTATTAATCCAATTGTTGGAAAGGGTTAAAAAACACACACACACATGATTTAAAAGTATTTTAATGAAATAAACACAGCGGTTGTTGTAATAATTTATTGTTCTCTCAATCCATTTCCAGGCCCTCGCTTGGCAAAATAATAAACGCACAAGATACATACCTTCCGATGATCTGTCACGTCCCACGAAGTAATCCATCTGAAGGGGTTAACTAATATTACAGGCAGGAACCCTGCGAATTACCGACTTTTCACTAACACCGCTGCGTATTTCTCGCAAGTCACACTGCTGGTCCGTGTGGAATCCGTATTTTTCTCGCCCCCATAGACTTTCATTGGCGATTTTGTACGGCCGTAGAAAACCGTATAATACTGAACCGTAATATACGGCTGATAGGAGCAGCCCCATTGAGAATAATTGTGCCGTGTGTAATGCGAGTTTTACGGACGTAGTTTCTGCGCTCTTACGTCCGTAAAACTCGCATGTGTGACCCCGGCCTAAATCAGGCCCAGTGTATAAAACAACACAATGTAAGTGGCAGAATGTGGCTGGAAGATATATAAAAAATACAAGGACTGTAGTACAATTTCCGTCTCCCTACAATGGTCTCAGGACAAGTATGGCAGCAATAAAAAGGACTGCTGTACACAAAAGTGTGGACAAATAAACAAGATAACTGCAGAAAGGAGCAACAGGATTTTTGCTTTTAAAGGTACCTTCACACTAAACGATATCGCTAGCGATCCGTGACGTTGGAGTGTCCTCGCTAGTGATATCGTTTAGTTTGACACGCAGCAGCGATCAGGATCCTGCTGTGATGTCGCTGGTCGCTGAATAAAGTTCAGAACTTTATTTGGTCGTCCGATCGCCATGTAACGTTGTGTTTGACAGCAAAAGCAACGATACCAGCGATATTTTACACGTAACCAGGGTAAACATCGGGTTACTAAGCGCAGGGCCGCGCTTAGTAACCCGATGTTTACCCTGGTTACCAGTGTAAAATGTAAAAAAAACAAACAGTACATACTCACATTCACGTCCCCCGCCGTCTGCTTCCCACACTGACTGAGCGCCGTAAAGTGAAAGTGAAAGTACAGCACAGCGGTGACGTCACCGCTCTGCTGTTAGGGCCGGCACTCAGTCATTGCAGAAAGCGGACGGCGAGGGACGTGAATGTGAGTATGTACTGTTTGTTTCTACATTTTACGCTGGTAACCAGGGTAAACATCGGGTTACTAAGCGCGGCCCTGCGCTTAGCAACCCGATGTATACCCTGGTTACCCGGGGACCTCGGCATCGTTGGTCGCTGGAGAGCGGTCTGTGTGTCAGCTCTCCAGCGATCAAACAGCGACGCTGCAGCGATCGGCATCGTTGTCGCTATCGCTGCAGCGTCGCTTAATGTGAAGGTACCTTTACCCCTTCATGACCTTGGGATTTTACGTTTTTCCGTGTTCGTTTTTTTTATTTTTCCATCAATTTGGCCATGTGAGGGCTTATTTTTTGCGGGACGAATACTTTTGAACGACATCATTGGTTTTACCATGTCGTGCACTAGAAAACAGGGAAAAAATTCCAAGTGCAGTGAAATTGCAAAAAAAGTGCAGTCCCACACTTGTTTTTTGGTTGGCTTTTTTGCTAGGTTCACTAAATGCTAAAACTGACCTGCCATTATGATTCTCCAGGACATTACGAGTTCATAGACACCTAACATGACTAGGTTATTTTTTACCTAAGTGGTGAAAAAAAATTCCAAAGTTTGCTAAAAAAAATTAAAAAAAATTGTGCCATTGTCTGATACTCGTAGCGTTTCCATTTTTCATGATCTTGGGTTTTTTGCGTGCCGAGCTGATGTTCTTAAGGATAGCATTTTGGTGCAGATACGTTCTTTTGATCGCCCGTTATTGCATTTGTGATATATGTGATGCAGTAACCCCTGTAACAGGTAGGGGGCGCTGCATGGTCTCCCCGGGATGTGCACGGAGTTGTATTGAGGCCGTGAGAATTGACCTGCAGTGATGTCAGGATCACGTGACCAGCCCATGTGATCCATTACTGTGGGTGTGGTTACAGGTACATAACGTGACCAGGGTGTGGGTCACATGTTCCTGTGTGGTTCCAGTGTTTGGACTTGAAGGGTCCAAGTGCAAAATCCCTGAGGGAGTTCCTGAGGGCTCGGTGTGTTCCTGTGTTGGAAGCCTGGGAGGAGGCTTCCTGGAAAGCACCTGCTGGCGTGGGAGGTCCTAGGAGGAGGACCGGATCCCGGAGCAGTGCACAGTGGAACTGGAGAAGCTACAGTCCTTCGGTGGGTCTGGACTGACTAATGTGTGCCGGCCAGGCAAGTTGGTGATCCCTGTAAGGCAGCTTACCCGGAGGTGCGGACTGGCAAGGAGCCAGCAGGTGGAGCAGGAGCTCCCGTCAGGTATCGTACAGGCCGGTAGTGCTTGTGAAGTTCTATGAACTGTGTGGTCTCCCTTGGGAACTGGTTAAGGGAGGACCAGCGTGATTAAGAGACTGTGACCCAGAGTCATATGTGCTGTTTGCGACTTGGGACATTGGTGAAGTGTACGGCGTACGGACACCCTGGTAACTGGGCGAAGTGAGAGGCCCAGCACGTTAGTGTCCGTGAGGCAAAGCCGTACACTGAAGTGTTTGAAGCTGCAAGTTAATATCACCGGTTGGTGCCTGTTGTGTTTCATGAGATGTCCATAATGAACTGTGCGTAACTCGGTTTATGAGGCTTAATAAACCGCATGGACTGCTTTGTTTTAAAAACCCGTACCCGTGTGCTTAAATATCGCGGCCAAGTGAGTGTCCCCCAACACACTCAGTAGGAATAGTCTTACATTTGGTGGAGAATTTTGGCACGGTCCAGCACGCACACCTGGTGTTAATTGCTGTGGCTCGGAGGGGCCACGAAGATTGCATCTGGCTGTAACTCGGCGGGGTTACGAAGCTGACAAGCGTCTGGCTGTAACTCGGCGGGGTTACAAAGGGGACAAGCGGCGTCCTGTGGATTGGTGGATCCACGAAGTCGGCGGTGGAGCCTGGTGGAGCGTGGCTGCAGTGGCGGCAAGAGGTTCCACAGCAGGCGGAGCTGCAGTGACTTGTGGTTGGCAGCACCTGGAGGTGCCGGTTGTGTGTGACTGCAGCGGGAGCTGAGGCAGTACCAGCAGGAGCTGGTGAAGTGAGAGGGGAAAAAAAAAAAAATTTTTTTTTTTCCTTTCAGGTCCTGCAGACTCTTAAAGGGCCAGTACAAGCCCAGAGACAAAGGGGTGTACTGTGCGAACTGGGGCCTGAGTGCCGTGGGGGAGTCCACGGGGTGTATCCCAGGGAGGGGTGTATCCCTAATAGTGAGCGGTGGCCCAAACGGGGATGGTTGCCCAAAAGGGGGCGGAGACCCAAAAAGGGGCGGTAACCCGAATAGGGGTAATGGCCCAAAAAGGGGTGGAATCCCGAAAGGGGGCTGAATCTCGAACCGGGGTGGTGTCAAAAAGCGGAGCACTTGCCCTGAAAGGGGGCAGAGCCAAAAAAGGGGCGGCAATCAGTGAGGTGTCACGACTGTGTGTCCTTTTTGGCTGGATGGAAAGTGTGTGCAAGGGTTGATAGACCCGGGGAGAGAAGCGTCTGTGCTGAGAACCCGTCCAGGAGATTCTGTGTCACCTGGCGACACTGAATATCTCCAGGTAGCCACTATCTACATTGTTGCAGTGGAGGTTTCCACATACTATGAGGTGGCTGTAGACCCGATCATGCCGTTTCCTATGGTAATAGGACAAGATTTGGTAGCACTGTGGGAAAAGGCTGAAGTGTTTGTGGATATAATGTGGATGTCAGTTAGTAAGGTGGAGAAGGCAGGCCTGACCAGAGGGAAAGGTTCGACTGCCCAACTAACTGACCTGACGTCACTTGAAGGGTGCCACAATATGACTGGTAGTGGTCTGCTGGATAAAACAAGTGGAGCTAACACCCAAACAGAGAGTGACTTGCAGGGTCATCGAACTGTAAGGTGTGACACAGAATCTGGGGGTGACTGTGACAAGTCATGGCCAGTAACAAGCGCATATGCCCTGGTGACAGGTGGAGGACGGGGTCCAGGACCTGTGGTAACGGGTGGAGGACGGGGTCCAGGACCTGTGGTAACGGGTGGAGGACGGGGTCCAGGACCTGTGGTAACGGGTGGAGGACGGGGTCCAGGACCTGTGGTAACGGGTGGAGGACGGGGTCCAGGACCTGTGGAGGACGGGGTCCAGGACCTGTGGTGACGGGTGGAGGACGGGGTTCAGGACCTGTGGTGACGGGTGGAGGACGGGGTCCAGGACCTGTGGTGACGGGTGGAGGACGGGGTCCAGGACCTGTGGTGACGGGTGGAGGACGGGGTCCAGGACCTGTGGTGACGGGTGGAGGACGGGGTCCAGGACCTGTGCTGACGGGTGGAGGACGGGGTTCAGGACCTGTGGTGACGATTGGTGGTGACTCCCATTCAGACGGTGATACCAGTGGAAAAGAGTGTAATAAGGTTGACTCAGGCAATTCTTCCTCCCGTCGCCGGAGACGTAAAAGAGCCAAAGGGGCTGAGCTGGTTGTTCCGTGTGAGGAATTGACGGAAGATGCTGAGGACCTGGGGTGTATGAAGTACTCTGAAGTCCCGGGGAAGAGGGACGAACCTAATGACGTCACCGCTGAGACCCAAGAGAGGGCCGACCCTGACAGTGCAGAGTCAGAGGGTGCAGAAGTGGAGGAGGCCACCAAGGAAATGGTGCCGGAAGTAAATACCTCCTCAAGTGATGGATGTTTCACCAATCCAGAGGATGGGAGAAGCGAAATAGAATTGGTTATAGAGACGGTGAACGACCATGTCGAACGAGAAAGGGTCCTGAGACAAGCGGCTGAGCGCAGAGTGGATGAGCTGGAGAAGGAAGTCTCTGAGCTCAGAGGTCACCTGTTCAGGTGGCAAAGTGTGTATCAGACCCTAAAGGAAGACATTGTAGTGCTTAGAGAAGCACTAAAAGGCCCTCTACAAGGAAAAGAGGTGGTGGTCGCAGACTTCGCGTGCCAGTACCAGAGTGGTAATGAGAGTAAAGCTGAAGAGGAGTTGGCGCTAAAAGCAGAACAAGATGGTCACCCGGTTGTGACAGGTGTCTTGATGGAAAGGTCCATGGCAAGGCAGGAGCCATCTGTTCTTGAAGGAAGTGAGACTCCGCTCTTCAAATGCGTGATAGATGTACCCGTAGAGGCGCAAGATGCATGTACCCGTGAGGGTGTGCATGAGGCCTTTAAAAAGGCAGTAGAAGCGTGTAGTGTGCACTGGGCACTGGAGACGAAACAGTTGGTGATACTGTCTTCTAAGGAAGTCACAGTGAAGAGGGTGGCTGTCCTGAAGGACATGCACCTACGGTGCCTCCGCACGAAACAGAGGGTCCTGTTGGGGAATGGTGAGGCCACTCGTTGTTTGGAGCAAGCCAGGAAAGCTCAAAGTCGTCTGGGCTTGGTAGAGGACACAGTCCAAGTGCCCAGAGCTCTGGTAGCGAAGCTCATTGGCCGATTTGGAAAAGCGATGCAGGAGATGGTGGATGTGTCCGGTGTGAAGAGACTGAGGATTCCGGCTGAAGACGAGGCCCAGGTGGGTGAAGAAGGAATGGTGTAATTCCTGGATTGTCGGGTCCAAGGAGAGTCTAGCGAATATCCGGATGCTCCTGAGGTATCGCGTGGCCTACCTGAGAGAAATAGAGCAGCTAAGACTGTACAGACGGCAGGTCAATAAACAGCTGCAGAACATAAGGTGGCGGCCGCCTTCTTCCCAAGGAAAAGGAAACAAAAAGTACATGTACAGTAGTAGACATAGTGATGGAGGGTCAGACTCTGATCAGTTGCTAGTCTCGACTGTAAGTGGGACTAATGTCCGTACCAACCGTGGGTGGCGACCCTGGAGAGAAAGGTCGAGTAAAGAGACAAACTTGACTAAAGGTTTGGTGACACGGACAGACTGTAACTTAAAGGCCAAAGCTCAAGGCCTACATGTTGACCGCTGGGGGCGGGGTAAACTCAACAACTGGATGGGTCTGTGTGATGCTCAAAACCGACTGAGACGGTTCTCTCGACAGGTAGGGCAAGGCAACGGGCGTGACATATCCCGTGATCCCACGTGTATGACAGGTGTTCAACCCTACAGGTGTGAACAGAGGGGGGGGATATGTGATATATGTGATGCAGTAACCCCTGTAACAGGTAGGGGGCGCTGCATGGTCTCCCCGGGATGTGCACGGAGTTGTATTGAGGCCGTGAGAATTGACCTGCAGTGATGTCAGGATCACGTGACCAGCCCATGTGATCCATTACTGTGGGTGTGGTTACAGGTACATAACGTGACCAGGGTGTGGGTCACATGTTCCTGTGTGGTTCCAGTGTTTGGACCTGAAGGGTCCAAGTGCAAAATCCCTGAAGGAGTTCCTGAGGGCTCGGTGTGTTCCTGTGTTGGAAGCCTGGGAGGAGGCTTCCTGGAAAGCACCTGTTGGCGTGGGAGGTCCTAGGAGGAGGACCGGATCCCGGAGCAGTGCACAGTGGAACTGGGGAAGCTACAGTCCTTCGGTGGGTCTGGACTGACTAATGTGTGCCAGCCAGGCAAGTCGGTGATCCCTGTTAGGCAGTTTACCCGGAGAAGTGCACTGACAAGGAGCCAGCAGGTGGAGCAGGAGCTTCCGTCAGGTATCGTACAGGCGGGTAGTGCTTGTGAAGTTCTATGAACTGTGTGGTCTCCCTTGGGAACTGGTTAAGGGAGGACCAGCGTGATTAAGAGACTGTGACCCAGAGTCGTATGTGCTGTTTGCGACTTGGGACATTGGTGAAGTGTACGGCGTACGGACACCCTGGTAACTGGGCGAAGTGAGAGGCCCAGCACGTTAGTGTCCGTGAGGCAAAGCCGTACACTGAGTGTTTGAAGCTGCAAGTTAATATCACCGGTTGGTGCCTGTTGTGTTTCATGAGATGTCCATAATGAACTGTGCGTAACCCGGTTTATGAGGCTTAATAAACCGCATGGACTGCTTTGTTTTAAAAACCCGTACCCGTGTGCTTAAATATCGCGGCCAAGTGAGTGTCCCCCAACACACTCAGTAGGAATAGTCTTACACATTTTAATGCAATGTCACGGCAACAAAAAAATACGTAATTCTGGCGTTTTGAATTTTTTCTCGCTACGCCGCTTAGTGATCAGGTTAATGCTTTTTTTTTATTAATAAATCGGGCGATACCAAATATGTGTAGGTTTGATTTTTTTTTTTTATTGATTTATTTTGATTGGGGCGAAAGGGGGGTGATTTAAACTTTTATATTTTTTTCACATTTTTTTTAACTTTTGCAATGCTTCAATAGCCTCCATGGGAGGCTAGAAGCAGGCACAGCGCAATCGCCTCTGCTACATAGCAGCGATCTGCTGTTCGCTGCTATGTAGCAGAAAATCAGGTGTGCTGTGGCGCTCACAGCTGCCGGGGATCAGTAAGCATAGAGGTCTCAAGGACCTCTATGGTTACTATTCTGAAGCATCGCCGACCTCCGATCATGTGACGGGGGTCGGCGATGCCATCATGCCCGGCCGGATGCGGTAGTTAAATGCTGCTGTCTGCATTTGACAGCGGCATTTAACTAGTTAATAGGCGCGGACAGATCGCGATTCTGCCCACGCCTATTATGGGCACATGTCAGCTGTTCAAAACAGCTGACATGTCCCGGCTTTGATGCGGGCTCACCGCCGGAGCCCGCATCAAAGTGGGGCTTCTGACCTTGGACGTACTATCCCACCTGAGGTCAGAAAGGGGTTAAAAAAGCAGTTGGTTTGCACAGCAGCATGCAAACAGCAATGCAGCTATCAGGGAGCCTTATAAGCTGCAGAGCTGATGCACACAGATATAGCCTCCACTGTCCCTGCAAAAAAAGGTGGTGTTGGACAGTGGAAATCGCTACAGCACAAGCGGTTTGGGGGTTAATCTTCCTTCCCTAACTATATCCCTTCTTCTGATGAAGCTGCAGCAACCTCTCCCTATGCTCAGATTGGCAGAAGATGGCGGTCGGCGTGCATGCCCCTTTTTTAGCCCCTGTGACGCCGCAGAGAGCAAGCCAATCGCTGTCATGCCCTTCTCTAAGATGGTGGGGACTGAGACCTATGTCATCACGCTGCCCACACTCTGCGTCCTCCTTCATTGGCTGAGAAATGGCGCTGAACGCGTCATATAAAACGCAACTTTGGCACGAAGATCGCCGACCTCATGGCCGATCCCACACTAGGGTCGGATTTCATGAAACCCGACTTTGCCAAAAGTCGGTGATTTTTGAATTTCTCCGATCCGTTTTACTCAACCCTATTAAAGATCCATGAAAATGTTTCAGCTTTTCTGTAATCTTTATTATTATTATTATTATTATTATTATTATTTATTGTTATAGCGCCATTTATTCCATAATCTTGGGTTGCATGCTCATCTTAGTTCCATTTCGACCATTGTGATAGATACTACAGAAATTGAAAAGTCTGTGGATAAGTTAAATAGCATCTGGCCTAAAGTAAGATAAAACGTGAAGAAGACGCAGGGTAGTCTGGCCTCAGCTGCTAATAAGAGACGTTCTAAGGACTCAAGCTTTGAATTTGGGAACAGGAAGTGGTTGTCCATGAGGAATATCAAGCTGAAAGTTCCTCCTGTCAAGCTGCTTCCAAAATGCATCTGCCTTCTTCAAAATATCAGAGTAACTAACTCTGAAGTTTTCTGACTGAAACTTCCTGAATCCTTTAAAATACCAAATGTGTTTCACAAGTTCCTGCTCAAGTGATATCATGCTCTGTATCATCCAGTTATAGATACAGTACATCTCCCGGATACTCAAAGATAACTTGTAGTATGAGGTGCTGAGAATCTTGGATTCTCATGTGGTGAGAGATTCCTTACAATATGCGGTACAATGAAAAGGTAATGACCCAGAGGAGATATCCTGGATGCTGACAAGTAAGATCAAAGCCAACAAAAACTTTGATATAATGTTTCAGGACAAATCTTGTCTCAAAGGTAAAGAGTTCCCTCACATAAAGGGGGCACCATAACATCTTCTCAGCTACCTGCTCTCTTGTCACCATGTGTCCATACCATTTTGCTAGTAATGCTCATGATGGGGGAGGTATCATGACCAGAAACCAGTTGGACATAAGAGAAAAAAGGATAGGACACGCATGAGCAGGACCAGTGGAGCAATAGACTGTGGGTGAAGCTGTGTAGCCACTAACCTTAAGAGGCTATCCACCCCTGCATAACCTCAGTGTGCGCGTGATGGAAGGTGGTGTGTCCAATTGGTAAATGACTGACAGCTGCGAGTGGTGGCAAGGTGATCCACTGTGGTGGCCAGGCAGGGCTTCAGTGTTCCTTGCTGAAGGGAGATTCTCTATACGATGCCTGGAAGGACCGTGGTGCACGCTGGGAGTCACATGACCATAGGTCCTTGTGGTCACGTGATGGAAGGTCCCGAACTGCCGGTGAGGCATCTCACTTTGGATGTTAACCCCTTGTATAGCAGCATATCTCATAACCTAGGTATGGAGGCCATAAAGTTTTTTTCATCAGATGATCAATTGCCTTCTGCTCAAAGGGAATCTTTGGAAACAGCTGTCGTAGCTGTCTTCGCTCTGACCCAGAGTCAGTACGTCAGATCACCAGTGAGGCCTAATTGTGGAATTACGCCCTTAATTGACAAGCGCTTGGAGACAAAAGACACCTCACACATATCCTGTGAGCAAGTCACTTTTATCTGATATATTAAAACCAAGGCAATGCTTTATACCATTTACACAAAATGCATTTCAATGTAACTCATGTAGCCCCCACCATCACTCAGGGTCATACTTTATTTACCATAACTCAGACCATGTTGTGGCTGACTATTGAAAGCATACATGATAAGAAGTATAGTCTCCTTGAAGAGGAGACCATCAGACTACTGCGTCAACAGATTCTAGTAATTCTAACACTTAAAGGCAAGAGGCACTTAAAGGCAAACTATTAACCCTTCTATAACAATTTCCCCCTTTTGTAAATGGTATAACCTTTGCTACGGGGTCAGCTGATGTCCACAAAGGAGCTACTGTCTCATGGGTCTAGTACCCACAAGGGGGCTTTCTACCTGCTTCGCCCATTCACCCTCAGTGTGGACACTCAACTCCCCCATCAGCAGTGGCCATACGGGGCCTATGATATACTACAGAAGGTTCAGCCTTAGGTAATACATATATTAGCGCTTTTACGGCTACATAAAACAATAAGCAAAGCAACAAAATTTGCTTACAAGTCTGTCAAGTCAAGTAAAAAAATAATCCCTCCCTCTAGGCCGCTAAGCCAATTGGCTGGATTTAAAAAGAAGTCTCTATATTGTTTTAGTCTTACCTTAAGGAACCAAGAAAATCTGAGTCCAAGTCTCATTGTGTGTGCAGTGTGGTGTTAATACCCTCCTTGGCTCCTGGGGTATGGCAAAGTACAGCATAGTCCTTGCAGATACTGGGCTGTGTGTACAGATCCAACAGTCCAGCAGTTTTTGTCCTTGTCGACATTTAAAAGTGTATTCAGTGTCTTTGTAAGGTGCAAACATCCTACCACTGCCAGCAAGGTGATTGGAACAACAGTCTTTCTGCTAGTGAAAAGATCTTTTTGCAGTGACTGGCATGGATCCAGGTGGGCGTTCACTCAAGTGAATGTGGTCAGCTGGACTTTACAATGGGCCATCAAACCGTGGATATAGGCTCCTTCTCACGTCTCTGTGTATGACCACCCAATCACCTGGATTCAGCAGATGTGCGTCCGCACTGGCATTAAGATCTGGAATGGATGAAAACACATGTTTATGCACCACATTAAGTCTTTTCTGCAAGGCCTGGACATGGGCTGTTATAGCACCGTATTGCATTTGTAGCACCTGTGGGAAGTACAGACCAGTCACTGGCAAACTACTAAACAGGACTTCAAAAGGAGACAAGCCTGTCTTTCTATTTTGAGTGTGTCTGACTGAGAAGAGTGCAAGAGACAAGCACTCTACCCCGCTCATTCCTGTGTCTGCCATGGCCTCTGAATTTTCAGTTTAAGTGTCCCATTTAGTCTCTCCACTTTCCCACTACTTTGTTGTCTATATGGTGTATGATATGCTTGCTGTACTCCCAGGGCCTGCATGACTTCCCTCAATATTTCTCCCGTGGAGTGTGTACCCCTATCACTCTCTATGGTCTCTGGACACCATTCCTGCAGATCAGTTCTTTCATCAGTTTGTCTGCAGTCGCTTTAGCATTTGCACATTTTACCAGATAGGCTTCCGGCCAACCAGAGAAGAGATCTATACATACTAGGACATTTTTCACACACTCCTACCTTGGGTAGCTGTATGTAGTCAGTCTGCAGTCTCTGAAACGGGTAGAGAGGCCTGGGTGTCGCTTTCTTAGGGATTTTTACTGTTTTAGCAGGGTTGTGCTGTGCACAGATGAGGTATGACCGTACGAGCTTTGCTGCTGCATAACTGAAACCAGGAGCGATCCGGAAGGCATCTACCATGGACACATGTGACATTTTGAGGTGTGAGTGGGGCCAGGTGTTGCTTGCGCCATTATTAGGAACAGGGACTTTGGTATATACAATTTATCCTTATTCTCCCAAAACGCCTTTTGAGCTCAGCTCCCATTCTCCCCCGTGTTCCTTCTCTGTTTGGGCAGCTGGAGGGATTTCAGGACATCTAGGCTCAGTGTGGCTGGAATACGCTGACTCTCCGCCACCGTCCACTGCACCCTAGGCCGCCTTGCTGCTACTTTAGCAGCCTCGTCCGCCCTTCTGTTGCCCTCTACCTCCACAGAGTCACCGTCCGTGTGTGCTGTTACCTTGACGATGCCAACCTAGACTGGTAACGTCAATGCCTCCACTAATTGTTTCACCAGCTCTGCATTTTTAATGGGCTTACCGGCTGATGTAAGAAACGTTCTGCTTCTCCAGACAGGGTGATAATCATGGGATATTCCCCATGCATAATTCGAATCTGTATAAATATTAGTGACTTTACCTGCAGCAGCTCTACACGCCTCAGTGAGTGCCTTCAACTCTGCCTCCTGCACCGACATGTGAGGAGGGAGTGGTTCAACTCGGACTACCTCATGTGAGGATACTACTGCATGTCCAGTGTAGAATCGCCCATCCTGGTGGCATCTGGAGCCATCTACAAAAATAAAACTTCAAAATATGCATTAGGAACAGGTTTTTCATGAACATATGTAAAATATACTGTCTCCTGACTCATCAGTTCCTATGCAGTCATGTTTGTGCGTCAACGTACCAGAGTACTTTTTTTTTTTTTTTTCCACTGTTGTCACCAATTCCCCCTTTTCTGAATCCACAGGCAGATGAGTGGCTGGATTCAGAACATTGTATCTTTTGAGGGTGACGTATTCATTAAATTAGTATTAGAGCACATTCAAGTCTGATCTGTCTATCCATAGACAGGTGTTTTGGTTGAACTTGTACGAGTATGGCATTAATGTCATGTGGGGAACAAATTGTCAAATGAAAAAGTCAATGTGAGCTCACATGCCTAGCTGTAATACAGCAGCTCTTACAATACGGACACACGTAGGAGACCCACTAATCATTGGGTCTAATTGTGCTGAGTAGTCAGCTATTGGTCTCTGTTTCTCTCCATGTTGTTGTGTCAGTACTGCGGTAGCATGTCCTCCCTGCTCTGTGCAAAATAAGAAAAATGGCTGATCATAGTTTGGAATGCCTAAGGCCGGGGCTGACACAATGAGCAGCTTCAGAGAATAGAAGGAATCAATTTCTTCTTGAGTGAGATTGTAGGGGTTTGATGACGACCTGTCATAGAGTGGTTGCATCATTTGTGAAGCAGACCTTATCCAAGGCCTACAGTAGGTCACCAAACCTAGGAAAATGCGTAGATGCTGGTGTGACCTGGGTAAAGGGAGATTTTATATTGCCTGTTTCCTGTCTTTAGTCAGGTGTCTTGTACCTTCAGCAATACAATGTCCTAAAAATGTCACCTTTTGTTTGCAATACTGTAATTTGTCACGTGAGACCTTGCAACCCTTCTCTGCCAAAAAAACACAGCAAGGAAACTGTTGCTTCCTTGCAGGACGTCTGGTCCGGGCAGCAGAGCAAGAGGTCATCCATGTACTGCAATAGTACAGTCTGTGGATGAGGTGGTTGCCACTGCTCAAGAATCCCTGCCATCGCTGTCGAATAGATGGTTGGGGAGTTCTTTCCCCCTTTTGGGAGGACCGCCCAACAGTATTGTTTACCTTCGTGAGTAAAAGAGAAAAGATACTGACAGTTAGAGTGCAGGGGTACAGGGAAGAATGCATTTGCCAAATTAATGACTGTGAAACATTTTGTGACCGTACGGTGTGTGTATTAGGGACAATTGAGATTACACGCACTGTAACATCATTAATAGCCTGTAAGTCCTGAACTATTCTGTGTCAGGGGAACCCTTGGGTCCTTTTTCTTCTTAATGGGATACAAAGGGGTGTTGCAGGGGGAAGATCTTTGCACCAGAACCCCTGCCCTAACATACTCTTTAATATCCGAGCTCAGGGACATTGATTTGACTAGACTTAAGGGGGTATTGCTTTAACCGGAGAGTAGTGGTTCCTTCTTTTAATTAAATCATGACAGGGGGAATGGGCAGCCGACCCACATCAGATTTTCCTCTTGCCCAAACGGTGTCTGGTACCTGACTCTTTTCCCTGTCCTCAGATATTCTGGTGTCAGGTGTTACTTTCACTACTCTTGCCATATACACCAGTTCTGCAATATTACACAAGTGTTTATATAAATCACACATTAATGACCAAATATTATTTATACCCGTATTTGATTGGGTAGAGTAACCCTTAAAGAACTAAATTTGGTTCACAAAATATGTTACCAAAAGGAAATTATATATATGAAAATATATAATTACGAAAGATACTGAGTCATAAAATGGGAGAGCACAATGCCATAGGCCACAGCAAAGCACAAGCTTATTCTAAGAAAGTAGCAGCCCTATGTAAATCCATAACTAACAGTTCCAAATACAAAAGAAGAGATTTGAAAAATATCAAATATCAATACCAGTTGCTTGCGATAAGGTATAAGAAGTGGAAAGGACAAATAAACAGTGATTATGGTTTGAGCCAATATAATGAATGGCTAAAAAACTATATATCATATGAAGACAACCTAGAAATACACGGTAACTATACCATCTTGTGTAAGGAAACTACTAAACTGGCAAATGAATGGAATTAAGTGTAACTATAATAGGGCATGATTTACCTGTGGTATAATGTGCACGTGAAAGACCCTGGCGTCCCTCTGCCCCAAGTGTTTATATGAAAGTGGACTTGTGACTGTAATACCCTCAGGAGAGTACTGTATGATGGCCTAGCCAGCACTCAACTCTGCTCCCGGCAAATCCATAGGGGTATTGTCACTAACAATAAGTTTGTAAGCACCTCTTGGCTGTCTCGTGATTCTAGTCTTATTTGTTTTAGTCCATAGGGGCTTCAGTCGCTTGTCCCTCTACCCTCACGTATTCCACAGTCTTGTCAGTAATCATGTCTGGCATTATCAAGTCTTTGTGTACCATAGTCCCGGCTGCCCCAGTGTCAATCAAGAATTCTGTCTCTTTCCCTCCCGGCATTGGTATGGTGGTCATCAAGGCAGCACCAGGTCCGGAGGGGACAAGAACAGGGCACACATTTGTCACTGGGTTGTCAGTTTCCTAGTCTGAAGGTGAAGGAGGTGGTAAATTGGTCTGAGTGTCCATTTTCTCCACAATTCCAGCACTTTACTGTTTCTAAGTCCTTAGGTCCCTCACTACGTCTCTGTTTTCCTTGTACTCCAGCATACATGACACGTCTTATTGTCCTAGTTTGTTCAACTCTTTAGCGACTTTCAGGAGATATTTTGGATCTACATTTCTCCATTCAGGTCTGGCTCTCTGTATTGCGTCTCGTAAGTCTTTGGTCATACCGTCAATGAATGTATTTACCAATACTTTAACATCAAGTGGGTTTACTGGACTGTACCCCATGTCTTCCCATTTCAGCTGTAACCGTCCTAAGTACATCTGTAAAAGTCTTAATTTGCATCTTAGTACGTCACCTGCTTTTGTGCTCACTAACTCCCTAGGCCTGCCCAGGTGCACTTATACTTCCATCATATGGTCTTTATCTGAAAAATGGGAAAGGTTGGTTCTCAGGGTCAGCCAATTGTTTTTGCGTAGCTAGCTAGTCAGAGAGCCTCCAAGGATAATACTCCTGTATCTGTCTTACCCTACCTGATGTGGTTGGTTCTCTGGTGGTGGGGGTGACTAGATGACCGGTTGGGGGTGACATGGCATGCTGGTCTACAGCTCCTTCCCAAAAGGATTACTGTCAGCCTACTCCCAAAAGTTAATGTCCCCACTATCCACCAACCACAATCCTGTGTCAGCTTCTTAAGTCACTACATGTGATCTTGTCTGGACAGGATTCAGTGCAATTCTCTTAGGTCGGGTTGCAGCATGGATCATACAAGTATTTCTCTAGTCTGGGTTTGTCTGACCACAGTCCATCTGTCTTGTCTGGGTCTCTGGTTATACAAAGGTATGACCATAGCAGTAATGTGTCAGTCATAGTCAGACTTCATCAAAACATTCATAATACACCTTATTTCCATCCTGCTGCACTCTCTCAGATGCCATTTATTCACTTGCTATTGTCTTCCCTTGTCTGTGCCTTTTTGTACATCCAAACATCCACACACTGGCATTTTTTTGCCTTTCTCAATATTGGTTTCACATCTTTCACTGCTTCCTTTTTCAATCTGTACAGCGGCTTTGGATCCCATTGGGGGCCCTGACTGCACACAGAATAAGTTGCCCATGGCTTCAACTTATCCACTCAACAACACCGAGCAGGTTCCCTACCTACCACTCGGTGACACCGAGCAGGTGCACTACCTAACACTCGGTAGATCAGCTGGCTAGCACAGCTCCATGGATGGCAAGGTTACACCACCTAATGCCGTAGACTGACTGTAGCAGGTTACTCCGTACACTACATCAGCCATGCAGTTGGCTACCTCCTCTGTTGATCCTCAATTTGCTATATCAATCACTCAACTTGAAGCAGGTGAATCTTTTACCAATCTTTTCAATCACTTACAAGTTTCCTCTAAAATAGGCACAGTTCTTTTCACTTTCAATTTCATACAGTACTTATTGCTTTAAACACAAATCTCTCAGCGTGTACTAACCCAAGGACAGAGAAATTTAGAATGCAGCTACGTGGCCCCCCTTCCTCTGGCCCACAGCGCAAAGGGGAGAAATCTCAAGCAAGTCGCGCAGGGGTCTGCTTCCCTCCTCCCATCTGGTACACAGCATTGAGATAAGAGCTCAGTGTCTTACATACACAGAAATGGATTGCAGCAGTTTTCAGACTTAATCTCTATAAAACATTCAAACATTCATCCTCTAGGAATTAAAAACAGTTTCTCTATACAGGCAAATCACTGCATAACTTGAATAAGCTGATTCTGACCGCGTCCGGCCAAAACACACACAGACAGACATAGAAACCTATCCAATGTCAAACCATATATAACACAGGTTTCACTGAATCTCAGATGTAATTAAATGTACATTAAAAACATCCACAACTCATTCATCCTGGACCCTCAACAACAAATAGATAAGTAATGATAATTATCTGATCGTTCATTCATACATGTTCATTCAGGGATTGTTTTTTTTCTTTTCCTTTCACTTTTTAGTTGATTTTACAAGAAGAAAATCCCTTATCTCAATCACTCCACCAAATTCAGCTCAAAATGCGTTGAATAATGTCTTCTGTCTTAGGTGTTAGGACCACACCTAACGGAACCCCTCATCAATCAGGGATTTATCTATTTATCCTCATTTACTCACCTCTCATCTCATTCAGAGGTTTCTCATAGACAGACATACATACATACAAGGCTCACACAGCCCGCCCATTTTGCACTTTGGAATTAACACAACTCTATATAAATAAAACTGCAGCAGTGTCCACTGACACTCTGAAAACACTTTAAGGCCAAACAACAAAAACCACGGCCTTATACAAAATACAGCTTCATGTAATGTACTGCAAATCCAAAATGACCAAAATACCAACACTGCACAGAGCTTATTCCAGCTCTGTATTACACACACTAAACACATAACCAATTAGGATATTGACAAATAACACAGATAACAATTATCACAGTTATCATCTTATAACTCTATTATTCAACTCATAAGGACATAAACAGACAAAAACACAAAACTCACTGGTGATGTGGATTCTTTGAACCGTGTTGGCAGCCTTTACCCAGAGGTATGGAGAAATCCGGAAGAGAGATTGCAGGTGCAAACCAGATGGTAAGAATAACATTTCTCACCTTGCTGCAGCTGTTGTTTGCATGTCCAATCACTCAGGAAGCTCCCACATACGGATTCCGAATAGGCAGCTGGTTACACGGCCCCACGTTGGGTGCCAAACTGTCGTAGCTGTTTTCGCTCTGACCCAGAGTCAGTACGTCAGATCACCAGTGAGGTCTAATTGTGGAATTACGCCCTTAATTGACAAGCGCTTGGAGACAAAAGACTCCTCACACATATCCTGTGAGCAAGTCACTTTTATCTGATATATTAAAACCAAGGCAATGCTTTATACCATTTACACAAAATGCATTTCAATGTAACTCATGTAGCCCCCACCATCACTCAGGGTCATACTTTATTTACCATAACTCAGACCATGTTGTGGCTGACTATTGAAAGCATACATGAT
This sequence comes from Ranitomeya variabilis, assembly GCF_051348905.1. Taxonomy (NCBI): domain Eukaryota; kingdom Metazoa; phylum Chordata; class Amphibia; order Anura; family Dendrobatidae; genus Ranitomeya; species Ranitomeya variabilis. The sequence continues at coordinate 11,604,857 of NC_135236.1, forward strand.
AAGAAGTATAGTCTCCTTGAAGAGGAGACCATCAGACTACTGCGTCAACAGATTCTAGTAATTCTAACACTTAAAGGCAAGAGGCACTTAAAGGCAAACTATTAACCCTTCTATAACACAGCCATGGTTTTTATTCTTAATAACAATGTTTTTACTTTTGAGAATTCTTTTTATCGCCAGATCAAGGGCTGCACAATGGGGACGAGATTCGCACCAAGTTAAGCTACCGTATTTTTCGGACTATAAGACGCACCGGACCATAAGGCGCACCCCAAATTTGGGGTGAAAATTGCAGAAAAAAAGATTTTTTTATAAGATGGGGGTCCGTCTTATTGTCCGAATTTACAGTATCTTACCTGAGGGCTGGCGGTGGCAGAGCAGGGTCACAAGAGGCATGGTGTCGGCAAAGGTGGGGTGATGCGGTACGGCGGGCACCTGAGCAGGGTCCCTTCCTGCTTAGGTGGCGACGCCACAGCCTGGTGTCCATGGGAGGGTTGCAGCAGTGGTTACCGGCACAGGTGCTGGGATGAGGAGGCGCAGTGAGAGGTATGTGTTGTGAATTCCGCTCTTGGGCTCCCTCCGGTGGTTGTAAGTGGCACTTTTGTGAGTTCTGCTCTTGGGCTCCCTCCGGTGGTTTTGAATGGTATGGCTGCTTCTTGGATTTAGCATCAGCAGCTGCTTCCACTCATTGTCTTTCTGGCTCGGCTATTTTAGTCTGGTCTTATCCCTCAGTCAATGCCAGTTGTCAATGGTTCCTGCTTGGAGTCACAGCTCTTCTGGATTTCCCTGACACTCTGACCAGTTCAGCAACGATAAGTCCTTGCTTGTCCTTTTGCAGTCCACTAGTTGTGGACTTGATTGTTCAGCACATTCTATGTTTTCCTTTCTAGTCCAGCTTATCAGTATGGATCTATTCAGCTAAGCTGGAAGCTCTGGGCAGCAGATTTTGCCCTCCACCCCTTTAGTCAGGTGTGGAGATTTTTGCATTCTCTGCAGTGGACTTTTTCTAGTTTTTATTACTGACCACACAGTGTTCTGTCCTGTACTATCTATCTAGCTAGAAGTGGCTTCCTTTGCTACATCTTGTTTCATTCTATGTTTGTAATTTCCCTCTCCACTCACAGTCATTATTTGTGGGGGGCTGTCTATCCTTTGGGGATTTTCTCTGAGGCAAGATGGCTTTCCTGTTTCTACCTTAAGGGATAGTTAGCTCTCCAGCTGTGACGAGGTGTCTAGGGAGTGACAGGAACATCCCACGGCTACTTCTAGTGTTGTTGTTAAGATCAGGAACTGCGGTCAGTATAGTTACCACCTGCTCAGAGCTTGTCGCATGTCGCTCCTAAATCACCAGTCCATAACAGTACAACTGGCCAAAAATGAGTTAAATGCATCTCAAAAGAAGGAAAAAAAAGAGTTCTGAGCCATTTTTTTTTCTTTAGTCTGTTTTGTCTTTTTTTTTCCTCTTAATCTCTGGGTGATTCAGGATTTTGGCGAGGGCATGGATGTTCAGGGTTTGTTTACTTGTGTGGATCAGCTTGCTGCAAGAGTACAGAGTATCCAAGATTATGTTGTCCAGACTCCGGCTTTAGAGCCTAGAATTCCTACTCCAGATTTGTTCTATGGGGACAGATCCAAGTTTTTGAACTTTAAAAATAACTGTAAATTGTTTTTTGCTCTGAAACCCCGTTCCTCTGGTGATCCCATTCAGCAAGTTAAAATAGTCATTTCTCTGCTGCGTGGTGACCCTCAGGACTGGGCATTCTCCCTTGAGTCAGGGGATCCGGCATTGCTTAATGTAGATGCATTTTTTCAATCGCTCGGATTGTTGTATGACGAACCTAACTCTGTGGATCATGCAGAAAAAACCTTTTTGGCCCTGTGTCAGGGTCAGGAAGCAGCAGATTATACTGCCAGAAATTTAGAAAATGGTCTGTGCTCACTAAATGGAATGAGGATGCTCTGGCAGCAATTTTCAGAAAGGGTCTTTCTGAAGCCCTTAAAGATGTTATGGTGTGGTTCCCCACGCCTGTTGGTTTGAGCGAATCTATGTCTCTAGCCATTCAGATTGATCGGCGCCTGCGCGAGCACAAAGTAGTGCACCATATGGCAGTGTCCTCTGTTGTGAATTCCATTCTCAGGCTCCCTCCTGTGGTCATGAGTGGTACTGTGTGAGTTCGGTTCTTGGGCTCCCTCTTGTGGCCTTTAGCTATACGGCTGGTCTGTAGGTGGCTCAGCTGTCTCGTTTCCTGACTAGTCTGATTCCTATTTAATTCACCTGGACCTTTACTGGTTGCCTGCTGTCGTTGTATTCAGTTCTGGTTCTGATCTTTCCTGGACTGCACTTGTGACCTGTCTCCTTTGGAGAAGCTAAGTCTTGCTAGTTCATTTGTTCATTGTTTCATTGAAAATGTTTCTCACTATATGATGAGTTCAGTCCAGCTTGCTTATATGTGATTTCTCGCTTGCTGGTAGCTCTGGGGTGCGGAGTTGGGCCCCTCACATCGTGAGTCGGTGTGGGAGTTCTTGTATTCTCTGCATGGATATTTTTTGTTAGCTTTTGTACTGACCGCACAGATCTCTCGCTATCTTCTGACTATTTAGTATTAGTGGGCCTCATTTGCTAAAACCTGTTTTCATTTCTACATTTTTGTGCTTTCCCCTTAACTCACCGTTATTATTTGTGGGGGGCTGTCTAAACTTTGGGGTTATTTCTCTGAGGCAAGTGAGGTCTTTGCTTTCTCTCTAGGGGTAGCTAGTTTCTCAGGCTGTGAAGAGGCGTCTAGGTTTTTAGGTAACGCTCCACGGCTGCCTTTAGTGTGTTTGGATAGGATCAGGGTCGCGGTCAGTATAGTTACCACATCCCCAGAGCTTGTCCTATTATTTTGGTTTACCTGTCAGGTCAGTTTTGTGATCCTTACCACCAGGATCCATAACAGTACAGCAGGCCATTAAAGTGTTAATGCATCGCCGAAGAGGGAAAAGAGAAATCCTGAGTTAATTTTTTTTTCTCTGCAGTGTGTTTTGCTTCTCTCCTCCCCTTAATCCCTGGGTGGTTCAGAATTCAGCTGCAGATATGGACATTCAGAGTCTGTCCTCTAGTGTGGATCATCTCTCTGCAAGGGTACAAAGCATTCAGGACTATGTAGTTCAGTCCTATGTCCGAGCCTAAAATACCAATTCCTGAGTTATTCTCTAAAGATCGATCTAGGTTTTTGAACTTTAAGAATAATTGTAAGTTATTTCTTTCTCTGAGACCTCGTTCCTCTGGTGACCCTGTTCAACAAGTTAAAATTGTTATTTCTTTGTTACGTGGTGATCCTCAAGATTGGGCATTCTCTCTAGCGCCAGGAGATCCTGCATTGCTAAATGTGGATGCTTTTTTTCTGGCTCTTGGATTGCTCTATGAGGAACCAAATTTGGTAGACCAAGCAGAAAAGGTTTTGCTGACTCTTTCTCAGGGTCAGGATGAAGCAGAGGTTTACTGTCAGAAGTTCAGAAAATGGTCTGTGCTCACTCAGTGGAATGAGTGTGCCCTGGCAGCGATTTTCAGAAAGGGTCTTTCTGAAGCCCTCAAGGATGTTATGGTGGGGTTCCCCACGCCTGCGGGTCTGAATGAGTCAATGTCTTTGGCCATTCAGGTTGATCGGCGTTTGCGGGAGTGCAAACCTGTGCACCATCTGGCGGTATTTTCTGAACAGAAGCCTGAGTCTATGCAATGTGACAGGATTCTGACCAGAATTGAACGGAAAAATCAGACGTCAGAATGGGTTGTGCTTTTACTGTGGTGATTCTGCTCATGTTATCTCAGCATGCTCTAAGCGCACAAAAAACTTCGCTAGGTCTGTCACCATTGGTACTGTACAGCCTAAATTCATTTTGTCTGTTACTTTGATTTGCTCTCTGTCATCCTACTCAGTTATGGCTTTTGTGGATTCGGGTGCTGCCCTGAATTTGATGGATTTGTCTTTTGCCAGGCGCTGTGGTTTTATCTTGGAGCCTTTACAATTCCCTATTCCACTAAAGGGAATTGATGCTACTCCATTGGCCAAGAATAAACCTCAGTACTGGACTCAAGTGACCATGTGCATGACTTCTGCACATCAGGAGGTGATTCGCTTTCTAGTGTTGCATAATTTGCATGACGTTGTCGTGTTGGGTCTACCATGGCTGCAGGCTCATAATCCAGTCCTGGATTGGAAAGCAATGTCTGTGTCAAGTTGGTGTTGCCAGGGGATTCATGGCGATGCTCCTTTGGTGTCAATTGCTTCTTCTACTCCTTCTGAAGTCCCTGAATTTTTGTCGGACTACCAGGATGTATTTGATGAGCCCAAATCCAGTGCCCTACCTCCTCATAGGGATTGTGATTGCGCTATAAATTTGATTCCTGGTAGTAAGTTCCCTAAGGGACGACTTTTTAATTTATCTGTGCCAGAACATGCCGCTATGCGGAGTTATATAAAGGAGTCTTTGGAGAAGGGGCATATTCGCCCATCCTCATCCCCTTTGGGTGCGGGGTTCTTTTTTGTGGCCAAGAAGGATGGTTCTCTGAGACCCTGTATAGATTATCGCCTTCTAAATAACATCACGGTCAAATTTCAGTATCCTTTGCCTCTATTGTCTGATCTGTTTGCTCGGATTAAGGGGTCCAGTTGGTTTACCAAGATAGATCTTAGTGGAGCGTATAATCTTGTGCGTATTAAGCAGGGCGATGAATGGAAAACAGCATTTAATACGCCCGAAGGCCATTTTGAGTACTTGGTGATGCCTTTTGGGCTTTCTAATGCCCCTTCTGTGTTCCTGTCCTTCATGCACGACATCTTCCGAGAGTATCTGGATAGATTTATGATTGTGTACCTGGATGATATTTTGGTCTTTTCTGATGACTGGGAATCTCATGTGAAGCAGGTCAGGATGGTATTTCAGGTCCTGCGAGCCAATGCCTTGTTTGTGAAGGGCTCTAAATGTCTCTTTGGAGTCCAGAAGGTTTCCTTTTTGGGCTTTATTTTTTCTCCTTCTACTATTGAGATTGATCCAGTCAAGGTCCAGGCTATTCATGACTGGACTCAACCTACATCGGTGAAGAGTCTTCAGAAGTTCTTGGGTTTTACTAATTTTTACCGTCACTTCATCACTAATTTTTCCAGTGTGGTTAAGCCTTTGACAGATTTGACCAAGAAGGGTTCTGATGTGACGAATTGGTCTCCTGCGGCCATGGAGGCCTTTCAGGAGCTGAAACGTCGGTTTTCTTCGGCTCCTGTTTTGCGTTAGCCGGATGTCTCTCTTCCCTTCCAGGTCGAAGTTGATGCTTCTGAGATTGGAGCTGGGGCTGTCTTGTCGCAGAAAAGCTCTGATGGCTCTGTGATGAGACCATGTGCTTTCTTTTCAAGAAAGTTTTCACCTGCCGAGCGGAATTATGATGTTGGTAATCGGGAGTTGTTGGCAATGAAGTGGGCATTTGAGGAGTGGCGACATTGGCTTGAGGGAGCCAAACATCGTGTGGTGGTCTTGACGGATCACAAGAATTTGACTTATCTCGAGTCTGCCAAGCGGCTAAATCCTAGACAGGCTCGTTGGTCGCTGTTTTTCTCCCGTTTCGATTTCGTGGTTTCGTACCTTCCGGGTTCGAAGAACGTTAAGGCTGATGCCCTTTCTAGGAGTTTTGTGCCTGACTCTCCGGGAGTTTCGGAACCGGCTGGTATCCTCAGAGAGGGGGTGATTTTGTCTGCCATCTCCCCTGATTTGCGACGGGTGCTGCAGGAATTTCAGACCATTAGACCTGACCGTTGTCCATCGGAGAGACTGTTTTTCCCGGATAGATGGACCAGTAGAGTCATTTCTGAGGTTCATTCTTCAGTGTTGACGGGTCATCCTGGGATTTTTGGCACCAGGGATTTGGTGGCTAGGTCCTTTTGGTGGCCTTCTTTGTCGCGGGATGTGCGTTCCTTTGTGCAGTCCTGTGGGATTTGTGCTCGGGCCAAGCCTTGCTGTTCTTGTGCCAGTGGATTGCTTTTGCCTTTGCCTGTCCCGAAGAGGCCCTGGATGCATATTTCCATGGATTTTATTTCGGATCTTCCAGTCTCTCAGAGAATGTCTGTTATTTGTGTAGTTTGTGATCGTTTTTCTAAAATGGTCCATTTGGTGCCCTTGCCTAAACTGCCTTCCTCCTCCGATTTGGTTCCACTGTTTTTTCAGAATGTGGTTCGTTTGCATGGTATTCCGGAGAACATTGTGTCTGACAGAGGATCCCAGTTTGTGTCCAGATTTTGGCGGTCCTTTTGTGCTAAGATGGGCATTGAGTTATCTTTTTCGTCAGCCTTCCATCCTCAGACGAATGGCCAAACCGAACGAACGAATCAGACCTTGGAAACTTATCTGAGATGTTTTGTTTCTGCTGATCAGGGTGATTGGGTGACTTTTTTGCCTTTGGCTGAGTTCGCTCTCAATAATCGGGCTAGTTCTGCTACTTTGGTTTCGCCTTTCTTTTGCAATTCTGGTTTTCATCCTCGTTTTTCCTCGGGTCAGGTTGAGCCTTCTGACTGTCCTGGGGTGGATTCTGTGGTAGATAGGTTGCAGCAGATTTGGAACCACGTGGTGGACAATTTGACGCTGTCACAAGACAGCGGGGTTCCCGACTTCGTGTGGGCGGTTTGGTATGGTTGTCTTCTCGTTATGTTCCTATGAAGGTTTCCTCTCCTAAGTTCAAGCCTCGGTTCATCGGTCCTTATAAGACTCTCGAAATCCTCAACCCTGTGTCATTTTGTCTGGACCTCCCAGCATCGTTTGCCATTCATAATGTGTTCCATAGGTCTTTGTTGCGGAGGTATGTGGTGCCAGTGGTTCCTTCTGTTGATCCTCCGGCTCCGGTCTTGGTCGAGGGAGAATTGGAGTATGTGGTGGAGAAGATCTTGGATTCTCGTGTTTCAAGACGGAAGCTTCAGTACTTAGTCAAATGGAAGGGCTATGGTAAGGAGGATAATTCCTGGGTTGTCGCCTCTGATGTCCATGCGGCCGATTTGGTTCGTGCCTTTCATTTGGCTCGTCCTGATCGGCCTGGGGGCTCTGGTGAGGGTTTGGTGACCCCTCCTCAAGGGGGGGGTACTGTTGTGAATTCCATTCTCAGGCTCCCTCCTGTGGTCATGAGTGGTACTGTGTGAGTTCGGTTCTTGGGCTCCCTCTTGTGGCCTTTAGCTATACGGCTGGTCTGTAGGTGGCTCAGCTGTCTCGTTTCCTGACTAGTCTGATTCCTATTTAATTCACCTGGACCTTTACTGGTTGCCTGCTGTCATTGTATTCAGTTCTGGTTCTGATCTTTCCTGGACTGCACTTGTGACCTGTCTCCTTTGGAGAAGCTAAGTCTTGCTAGTTCATTTGTTCATTGTTTCATTGAAAATGTTTCTCACTATATGATGAGTTCAGTCCAGCTTGCTTATATGTGATTTCTCGCTTGCTGGTAGCTCTGGGGTGCGGAGTTGCGCCCCTCACATCGTGAGTCGGTGTGGGGGTTCTTGTATTCTCTGCGTTGATATTTTTTGTTAGCTTTTGTACTGACCGCACAGATCCCTCGCTATCTTCTGACTATTTAGTATTAGTGGGCCTCATTTGCTAAAACCTGTTTTCATTTCTACGTTTGTGCTTTCCCCTTAACTCACCGTTATTATTTGTGGGGGGCTGTCTAAACTTTGGGTTTTTTTTCTCTGAGGCAAGTGAGATCTTTGCTTTCTCTCTAGGGGTAGCTAGTTTCTCAGGCTGTGAAGAGGCGTCTAGGTTTTTAGGTAATGCCCCACGGCTGCCTTTAGTGTGTTTGGATAGGATCAGGGTCGCGGTCAGTATAGTTACCACATCCCCAGAGCTTGTCCTATTATTTTGGTTTACCTGTCAGGTCAGTTTTGTGATCCTTACCACCAGGATCCATAACAGTCCTCTGAACAGAGTCCTGAGCCTATGCAATGTGATAGGATTTTGACTAGAGCAGAACAGCGGGGATACAGACGTCAGAATGGGCTGTGTTTTTACTGTGGTGATTCTGCTCATGCTATTTCTGATTGCCCTAAGCGTACTAAGAGGGTAGCTAGATCTGTTACCATCAGCACTGTACAGCCTAAATTTCTTCTGTCTGTGACCCTGATTTGCTCATTATCATCCTTTTCTGTCATGGCTTTTGTGGATTCAGGCGCTGCCCTGAACTTAATGGACTTAGAATTCGCCAGGTGCTGTGGTTTTTCTTTGCAGCCTTTGCAGAGCCCTATTCCTTTGAGGGGTATTGATGCTACACCGTTGGCCAGGAATAAACCTCAGTATTGGACTCAGCTGACTATGTGCATGGCTCCAGCACATCAGGAAGATTGCCGTTTTCTGGTGTTGCATAATTTACATGATGTTGTTGTACTGGGTTTTTCATGGTTACAAGTACACAATCCAGTGCTGGATTGGAAATATATGTCCGTGACTAGTTGGGGTTGTCAAGGGGTACATAGTGACATTCCTTTGATGTCAATTTCCTCTTCCCCCTCTTCTGATGTTCCTGAGTTTTTGTCGGATTTCCAGGATGTATTTGATGAGCCCAAGTCCAGTTCCCTTCCTCCACATAGGGACTGTGATTGTGCTATTGACTTGATTCCTGGCTGTAAGTTCCTTAAATGCCGACTTTTCAATCTGTCTGTGCCGGAGCATGCCGCTATGCGGAGTTATGTTAAGGAGTCTTTGGAAAAGGGGCATATTCGTCCGTCTTCGTCACCATTGGGAGCGGGATTCTTTTTTGTTGCCAAGAAGGATGGCTCTTTGAGACCCTGTATTGATTATCGCCTTCTTAATAAGATCACGGTCAAATTCCAATACCCTTTACCCTTGCTTTCTGATTTGTTTGCTCGGATTAAGTGGGCTAGTTGGTTTACCAAGATTGACCTTCGAGGGGCATATAATCTTGTTCGTATTAAACAGGGTGACGAATGGAAAACTGCATTTAATACGCCCGAAGGCCATTTTGAATACCTTGTGATGCCTTTCGGGCTTTCTAATGCTCCTTCTGTATTTCAGTCCTTTACGCATGATATTTTCCGCAATTATCTTGATAAATTCTTGATTGTATATTTGGATGATATTTTGATTTTTTCCGATGATTGGGACTCTTATAAGAAGCAGGTCAGGATGGTATTCCAGATCCTTCGTGATAATGCCTTATTTGTGAAGGGGTCTAAGTGCCTATTTGGAGCTCAGAAGGTCTCTGTTTTGGGTTTTATTTTTTCTCCTTCGTCTATAGAAATGGATCCTGTGAAGGTCCAAGCCATTCATGACTGGATTCAACCCACATCTGTGAAGAGCCTTCAGAAATTTTTGGGCTTTGCTAATTTTTATCGCCGTTTCATTGCCAACTTTTCCAGTGTGGTTAAGCCCCTGACCGATTTGACGAAGAAAGGCGCTGATGTAACAAATTGGTCCTCTGCGGCTGTTGAAGCCTTTCAGGAGCTTAAACGCCGATTTACTTCTGCCCCTGTGTTGCGTCAGCCGGATGTTTCTCTTCCTTTTCAGGTTGAGGTTGATGCTTCTGAGATTGGGGCAGGGGCCGTTTTGTCACAGAGGAATTCTGATGGTTCCTTGATGAAACCGTGTGCCTTCTTTTTCCGAAAGTTTTAGCCTGCGGAACGCAATTATGATGTCGGCAATCGGGAATTGTTGGCTATGAAGTGGGCATTTGAGGAGTGGCGACATTGGCTTGAGGGAGACAAACAACGCGTTGTGGTCTTGACCGATCATAAGAATCTGATTTACCTCGAGTCGGCCAAGCGGCTGAACCCTAGGCAGGCTCGATGGTCCCTGTTTTTCTCCTGTTTCGATTTTGTGGTCTCGTATCTTCCGGGATCTAAGAATGTTAAAGCGGATGCCCTCTCTAGGAGTTTTTTGCCTGATTCTCCTGGAGTCCTTGAGCCGGTTGGCATTCTTAGGGAAGGGGTGATTCTTTCTGCCATCTCCCCTGATTTACGGTGGGTGCTTCAGGAATTTCAGGCTGATAAACCTGACCGCTGTCCTATGGGGAAGCTGTTTGTTCCTGATAGATGGACAAGTAAGGTAATTTCTGAGGTTCATTGGTCGGTGTTGGTCGGTCATCCTGGGATTTTTGGTACCAGAGATTTGGTTGCTAGGTCCTTTTGGTGGCCTTCCTTGTCGCGGGATGTGCGTTCTTTTGTGCAGTCCTGTGGGACTTGTGCCCGGGCTAAGCCTTGCTGTTCCCACGCTAGTGGGTTGCTTTTGCCTTTGCCTGTCCCTGAGAGGCCATGGACGCATATTTCCATGGATTTTATTTCGGATCTTCCTGTGTCCCAGAAGATGTCTGTTATCTGGGTGGTTTGTGACTGGTTCTCTAAAATGGTCCATTTGGTACCTTTGCCTAAATTGCCTTCCTCCTCTGATTTGGTTCCATTGCTTTTTCAGCATGTGGTTCGTTTGCATGGTATTCCGGAGAATATCGTGTCTGACAGAGGTTCCCAGTTTGGCCCAGCGGGCCTTTTGTGCTAGGATGGGCATTAATTTGTCTTTTTCTTCGGCGTTCCATCCTCAGACAAATGGCCAAACCGAGCTAACTAATCAAACCTTGGAAACCTATTTGAGATGCTTTGTGTCTGCTGATCAGGATGATTGGGTGGCTTTCTTGCCGTTGGCCGAGTTTGCCCTTAATAATCGGGCCAGTTCGGCTACTTTGGTTTCGCCTTTCTTTTGTAATTTTGGTTTCCATCCTCGTTTTTCTTCGGGGCAGGTTGAGCCTTCTGATTGTCCTGGTGTGTATTCTGTGATGGACAGGTTACAGCAGATTTGGACTCATGTGGTAGACAATTTGACGTTGTCTCAGGAAAAGGCTCAACGTTTTGCTAACCGCCATCGGTGTGTTGGTCCCCGGCTTCGGGTGGGGGATTTAGTCTGGTTGTCTTCTCGTCATGTTCCTATGAAGGTTTCTCTACCTAAGTTCAAGCCTCGGTTAATTGGTCCTTATAAGATTTCTGAGATTATCAATCCAGTGACTTTTCGTTTGTCCCTTCCAGCCTCTTTTGCCATCCACAATGTTTTTCATAGTTCTTTGTTGCGGAGATATGTGGTACCCGTTGTTCCCTCTGTTGATCCTCCTGCCCCGGTGTTGGTTGAGGGGGAGTTGGAATATGTGGTTGAGAAAATTTTGGATTCTCGTTTTTCGAGGCGGAGGCTTCAGTATCTTGTCAAGTGGAAGGGTTATGGCCAGGAGGATAATTCTTGGGTTGTTGCTTCCGATGTCCATGCCGCTGATTTGGTTCGTGCTTTTCACTTAGCTCGCCCTGTTCAGCCTGGGGACTCTGGTGAGGGTTCGGTGACCCCTCCTCAAGGGGGGGTACTGTTGTGAATTCCGCTCTTGGGCTCCCTCCGGTGGTTGTAAGTGGCACTTTTGTGAGTTCTGCTCTTGGGCTCCCTCTGGTGGTTTTGAATGGTATGGCTGCTTCTTGGATTTAGCATCAGCAGCTGCTTCCACTCATTGTCTTTCTGGCTCGGCTATTTTAGTCTGGTCTTATCCCTCAGTCAATGCCAGTTGTCAATGGTTCCTGCTTGGAGTCACAGCTCTTTTGGATTTCCCTGACACTCTGACCAGTTCAGCAACGATAAGTGCTTGCTTGTCCTTTTGCAGTCCACTAGTTGTGGACTTGATTGTTCAGCACATTCTATGTTTTCCTTTCTAGTCCAGCTTATCAGTATGGATCTATTCAGCTAAACTGGAAGCTCTGGGCAGCAGATTTTGCCCTCCACCCCTTTAGTCATGTGTGGAGATTTTTGCATTCTCTGCGGTGGACTTTTTCTAGTTTTTATTACTGACCGCACAGTGTTCTGTCCTGTACTATCTATCTAGCTAGAAGTGGCCTCCTTTGCTACATCTTGTTTCATTCTACGTTTGTCATTTCCCTCTCCACTCACAGTCAATATTTGTGGGGGGCTGTTTATCCTTTGGGGATTTTCTCTGAGGCAAGACAGCTTTCCTGTTTCTACCTTTAGGGGTAGTTAGCTCTCCGGCTGTGACGAGGTGTCTAGGGAGTGACAGGAACATCCCACGGCTACTTCTAGTGTTGTTGTTAAGATCAGGAACTGCGGTCAGTAAAGTTGCCACCTGCTCAGAGCTTGTCGCATGTCGCTCCTAAATCACCAGTCCATAACAGGTATGGTGTGAGAGGGGTTCCTTTCCCTGGTGAGGTGATGCAGCAGCCCGGTAATGCAGCAGAGCCGAGTGAATCCTGTTGTTACCGGTGGTCGCGGCCATCTTCCTGAGGCCGAGCGTGTGCAGATGGAGCGCTCTGCTGCCCGGGGCTTCAGGAAAATGGCCGCGGGATGCAGCGCGTGCGCAGATGGGGATCGCAGTGGCCATTTTCCTGAAGCCGAGTTCGCATCTCGGTTTCTGTATTTCTTCTAAAGAAGCTGTTAACAAATTTCACCCACAGAGCGTGAGGCACACTACTGCCACTGAAGCTGAAAACAAATTTATCACAGAGAAGCTGATTAAAATTTTTGCACCCAGACAATGGGGCACAGTACGCCTGCAAGCAGGGTTACAGAGTAAGCACAGCAGCTTAAAGACACAATACTCCTACAGATATGGGTGAAATAGTACACACAGTGGATTTTGGCACAGTACTATCACTGACAACAGTGCAGAGTACATTGTTGTGAATTGACTTTTTTGGCTCCCTCTTGTGGTTACTAGTGATATGACTCTGGGATTTCCTTCCCTCAGTTTGCACCCAGCTGGGTCGTTACTTCAGGGGTGTTGCTATATAAACCTCCTGGAACCTTAGTCCAGTGCCTGGCATCGGTGTTATCAGACACATTCTGTTTGCTCCTGTTTGCTGGTCCTGGTTCATGCAAAATTAAGCTAAGTCTTGCTTCCTTGTTTTTTGGGTTATTTGTTTGCTATCATTTTTGTCCAGCTTGTACTAAATGTGATTCCTGACCTTGCTGGAAGCTCTAGGGGGCTGGTGTTCTCCCCCCGGGCCGTTAGACGGTTCGGGGGTTCTTGAATTTCCAGTGTGGATATTTTTGATAGGATTTTTTGCTGACCATATAAGTTATCTTTCTATATTCTGCTATTAGCTAGTGGGCCTCTCTTTGCTAAATACCTAGCTCATTCTTATGTTTGTCTTTTCCTCTTACCTCACCATTATTATTTGTGGGGGGCTTCTATCCAACTTTTGGGGTATTTCCTCTGGAGGCAAGAAAGGTCTTTCTTTTCCCTTCTAGGGGTAGTTAGCTCTCCGGCTGGCGCGAGACGTCTAGGATCAACGTAGGAACGTTCCCCGGCTGCTGGTATTTGTGGTGCTAGGATTAGTTATATGGTCAGCCCAGTTACCACTGCCCTATGAGCTGGTTTTCTGTATTTACAGACTTAGCATTATTCCTGAGACCCTCTGCCATTGGGGTCATAACAGTACATACAGAGAGTGTTTCTGGAAAACTACGCACAAACTAATACTGTCCCTCACTACAGCTGCATCCTGTCCCTACACTAAGCAGAGCAGAAGTAAAAAATAAGAATCTTGAGTCAGATGGAACAGGTCCAAGTAGAAGAGGAGGGCAGCTCAGTGGTTATTGAAGAGTCCTGGGTTAAATTCCAGTCAAGTACAACATCTACAAGGAGTATGTATGCTGTCCCCATTTGCCCCGGTTTCCTCTGAACGGGACTTTATTTGGGTAGAGGAACCAATTACATCTACGTTCTATATGCTACCCAAGGTGCACAAGAACTTAAATAAACCCCCAGGCCGACCTATTGTGTCAAGTATTGGGAGTCTCTGTGAGAAGGCATGCACATATCTTGATTTTTTTCTACAGCCATATGTGCTTAAATTGCCTTCCTATATCAGGGACTCCTCACATTTTATCAGTATATACAAAGGGTTGTACTTATCACCAGGGGAAATGATGGTTACTTGCGATGTAGAGTCCCTTTACTCGAATATCAATCACGATGATGGCCTACAGGCGGTCATGTTTTTCCTCGACCAACAAACTAATTCTGATAGAATGCATGATTCCTTCATTATTGATTTATTAAATTTTATTTTGAGACACAATTTTTTCCTATTTGACAGAACTTATTATATTCAAACATCAGGCGTGGCAATGGGGGCGCGTTGCGCCCCAGCTTTTGCTAATCTTTTTTTAGGGTGGTGGGAGCACACTGTCGTCTATGTCTCCAATCTTTTTATCAACAAGGTACGGCATTGGTCGTGATTCATAGACGACATTTTCTTTATTTGGTCTGGCTCTGTTGAGGAATGTCAGGAATTCCTGGATGTCCTCAATCATAACCCTTTGAATATTTTTTTAACTCACCAATTTTCTTCTATTGCAGTGCAGTTTTTGGATCTCGAGATTAAATGTCAGGATGGCAAATTATCTACTTGCCTTTATCGCAAACCTACAGCGGTTAATAGTCTGTTGGAGTATCGCAGTTTTCACCCAAAACACACGAGGGATGGCGTTCCGAGGGGACAGTTTCTTAGGGCAAGACGAAACTGCACCGATGATAAGGATTTTCGGAGGGAAGCCCTTGACCTTACGGAGAGATTTTGGAGGAGAAATTACCCTAAGAAATGCATCTCTCGGGCTTATCAGGGAGCAAGAACACAGTCACAGGATACCTTGCTGGTCTCTACAAAGAAAGACACGGATAAGTTTGCGCGCTTCATCACAGGATATCACACCCAGTGGAACCAGGTAAGGGACATCCTAAATAATCATTGGAGAATCCTGACTACTGATATACAAACAGCACGGGTAGTCAGTCCACGACCCCTAGTGACCGCCAAAAGGGCCCCCAATTTCAGGGATATACTCACTAGGAGTCACTACTCGAGGCCCACCTACAAACTTAATCGTGGAATTCTTCTGAAAGGCTCCTTTCCATGTGGAAATTGCACGATATGTGCATATATGCACCCTACGCGTGACTCCTTTGTCAATCCAATTGACCAGACGCCACACAGACTTAAGTCTTACATTAATTGTAAAACCTCTAATGTCATTTACGCCATCATCTGTACTTGTCCTCGCATTTATGTAGGCCAGACCTCACAGGAGCTGCGCCGGAGGATTCAGGGACATTTTTCTACGATTAACACAGCAGCGTCTGACAGACATAAAGGTAAGACTCTGACTACGGTGGCAGCCCATTATCTAACCCATCATGCTGGGAGTTACGCTAACACAAGAGTTATTGGTTTGGAACATCTGAGGACATCAGACAGGGGTGGCACACTATATAAGAAATTGTTACAGGTGGAATCACGTTGGATTTACCTGCTCCATTCTATGGCACCCCAGGGAATTAACGAGGATCTCCTCTTTACAGGTTTTCCTGGATAATGTGCCCTTACTTCATCAGGACTTTTGTCTTGGTGGCTGACGTGCATAACTGGACCATCTACCTAATCCGAAAGATTGTATCGGCTGATATCAAGTTTTCCTGGTTGACTTGTGGAGATTTGGAGACGGAAATATATAATACTATTTTTTCACTATCCAGTTTTACCTACAAACTTTGGAGAAGAGGAAATACTTTGGACCTAAAATAGAATATTATATGGGACTTCTTCTTTCATATAGGTTGAAAAAAAAAAAAATTTCCTATGGAGAATTTTGATGGAACTTTGGAGATGATGTGACCACGGAAAGATATGTGTATATATGCCAAGTTTGAAGTATGAACTCTATATAACATCATATTATGGAAATTTTTGTATACACATTGTCATGTTGTTATGTATATATTTATGTGATGCATTAATGATTTGGTTTGATATATTTCTGGAATTATTTATATAATTTACTTTATGTGATGTCATTTGGTGCATTTGACATGTAGTATATGGATATGTTATTTATAACTGTGTATTATCATACTTATTTGGCCTTGTATGTGTATGTATGTATATGTGTATATGTATATATATGTGTATATATATGTATATATGTGTGTATTTATTTCTTCATTTATCTGTTCATGTTCCTCATGTGCCCTAAACATTATGTATATTCTTGCAGGACTGGGGATGTCATCTTTTGGTTACCATAACTTTACAGGGTCGGCTGTATATTCTCTTTTTCTTTATACACATTTCTTGCTGGGTTAGCAATGTTACATTTCCCTCTCCGTGCCCCTGGATATGTTGACAGTTGTGCTGTGCAGAATTGTCACCATGTCTGCTCCCGGGAGCTGTGCATTTATCATACTTATCCTTATCCAAGCTCTCTGCTCGTGTTTATCTGTGCTGCTTTGACCTTTCACTGGCGCCTGCGCATTCCTCTATTCAGGACGCTTTCATTTTTCCCTTCTTCCTGGCTTCCTTCTCTGGCGTCATTTCCGGTCCTTCGATCTCTGTTACCTGCCAGCTACACACCAGATTTGACCACACATGTGATTATAAGGTATTTATAAGCGTTATTGGCCGCATTTGTATTACTTCCCCTGACGAAGCTGTCTTTTGAACAGCGACACGCGTTGGGTCTGTCCTCCGACCGCATGTGTTCTGTGGTAACCTAGCCTCACAGCTTTGTGCAGCAGGATTTGTCCCATGGTGCCTTGTTAGCACTGTTTTTCATTCTCATATCTATTTTGAAGGCTATTGTGCAGGATATACTAGTCTTTATTTAGACCGTTTTTTTCTATCACCTGCCTTTGGCTTCTGGGACATTGTGTATTTTTCTGCTCCTTCCAATTTGTAGGGGTCTTGCTGGAAGCTATATACTACGGTGGGGCGGTATATGTCATCAGACTGCCATTGGGTTTCTATTTATCAAACTGTGTGCATATATGCTACTATGATGTTCTATATAGCGTGTTTAATATTGTTCTGACCATATACAGTTAAACTGTTGCATGCTCCATTATTTTATGTGAGCTGCTTGCTTGGCACACAGTGCCCACAGACACATTTGCACGGAGGTTGTGACATATGGTTTTAAGTGTTTTTAATAATGTTTTCAATAAAGCTTATGTTATTTTTATCATAATTTTGGTGGTGTGCTGATATTTTGGTGGCTCTTGTTTCTTGTGTTTTGTGGGTCTATATATTAGCCATCATTCTTGCACCCCCATAGTGCATTTGGTATTATATTGTGGTGCGCCAGCTATTCTATATGTGTACAGGTTTCCTCTGGGTAATCTCGCTTCCTCCCTCACTCCACAGACATTCTGATTGTGAGCCCTAATGGGGACAGTGCAGTTTACAAGACCTCTTTCACGTGTCAGTGATATGGAGCGCCCCCACATTAAGTCAATGGGGTACTCGGTACCGGGTCCTTCGGTTCCGATGTCACGGTGGCCTGACCCGGTCCGTGGCCCTTTGAGGGGCGTCCAATTAAAGGTGTAGTTTGTATAATTTTCGTGATGCCACCTGTGGTTGTAATAATTATAGGGGATAACTCAGGAGACTCTTTGCGTGGAACAAGACAACTACAGGACACAGTTTTATAAGTGGTAAAGTCTATATTATCACACGGTGATTCAAGCAGGTGCAGAGAGAAACTCAAGTCCACAACACTTAATGCAAATAATAAGTGCAGCTTAGCAGTCTATAGGAAACTTCAGAGGAAAATGCAATCAAGCAGAAAGTCTATGAAGCACAGTTATTCTTGAGGATACTTGACAAGAATAAATCCTTGTCTTAGTCCAGGCACAGACAGATATGCTTATTAGGCAGTTCAAATCATATCTTAGCTCAACCAGGGAGGCCTGGTTAATAGTCTCAGGTTATTGCAAAGCAGCAACAGCTTTCATGTCCAGCAAATGCAGATGGAAGTAACACGAGCAGCAGATGAAGGAGGATTACTGGAAACTTGTGTATGCAGCAGGAACTCAGAGCTGAGTAGCAGGATCACCACACAGGTTCACAGGAGCAGGTGTATAGCCAGGGAGTAATCAGAGGTCAGGAGCTGGATGCCAGGCCGAATACTCTAGCACAGACTGAAGGCTGGGGTGGAGTTTTATAGCAGGAAGACACAATGCACATGAGACCAAAGACACCATCTTGGAAAAGGGCACTGCTACTCTGCTCTGAGTTCCTGCTGCATACACCAGTTCCAGTAATCCTCCTTCATTGGCTGCTCGTATTTACTTCCTTCTGCATTTGCTGGACATGTAAGCTGTTTGTTGCTCTGCAAAAACATGAGACTATTAACCAGGCATCCCTGGTTGAGCTAAGATATTATTTCAACTGCCTTATAAGCTTATCTATCTGTGTTTGGACTAAGACAAGGATTTATTCATGTCAAGTATCCTCTAGAATTATTGTGCTTCATAGACTTTCTGCATGATTGCATTTTCCTCTGAAGTTTCCTATAGACTGCTGAGCTGCATTTGATATTTGCGCCAAGTGTTGTGGACTCTCTGGACCTTTTTGAATCACCGTGTGATAATATAGACTTTACCACTTATAAAACTGTGTCCTGTAGTTGTCTTGTTCCACGCAAAGATTCTCCTGAGTTTTCCCCTATAATTATTACACACTGATCTACAAAGCCATCCACAACTTGTCCCCTCCTTATATCTCTGAACTAATCTCCCAATATCTTTCCTCAGATAATCTTCGATCCTCCCAAGACCTCCTACTCTCCTACTCTCCTCCACACTTATTTTTTCCTCACACAACCGCCTCCAAGATTTCTCCTGAATATCCCCATCCTCTGGAAGTCCACGCCACAACACGTCTCATTATCCACCACCCTCGGATCCTCCAGATGGAAGCTGAAAACCCATCTCTTCAGGAAAGCCTACAGGCTGCAATAACCATTCTGCTGCCTCACCACCCAAGCTGCCACCTCACCACCACCCGAGCTGTTGCCTCACCACCACATGAGCTGCCGCCCACCACTACCAGAGCTGCTGCACCCCTGACCTTTTGACTCTTCGCCATTATTCCATAGACTGTAAGTCCGCAAGGACAGGGTCCTCCCTCTGTACCAGTCTGTCATTGTAAACTTTTTTTTACTGTAAACAATATCTATAATTCTGCATGTAACTCCTTTCTCATGTACAGCACCATGGAATTAATGGTGCTATATAAATAATAATAATAATAATAACCATGGCTCACATCAATCAGGCAGCTTTTAAATTAATATGCCTTGGAGATCGCAGTTATACAGATCAACAGTTGTGGACAGCTATTCATGCCGAGGTTGACCAATGGCTGCCTACACTCAACCTGTAGCCAGGGAGGTCATGTGCGATAACGGTGCGAACCTGGTGGTTGCCTAACGCAGGGCCAACCTTACAAATGTGGCTTTTATGGCTCGCATCCTCAACATGATGGTACAACAATTCCTACACCACTTTCCCAGCATGGATGTACTGCTGTAGAAAACAATGTTGTGTGTTCACTTTCACCATTCCACTTAAATGGGTATAGAGATCTTGCAGACTACCGGTTAACTGATTGATATGTGAAGTGACCACACCATGGAATTCAACTCTGCACATGTTTCAGTGACTGTGGCAGTAGTGCCGAGACCTGGTGCAGTACGGACGTGGTGCAATTCACACTTGCGTAACAGCCGCAGATGAAGGACCTTTGCACCCTTCTGCATGTTTGCGAAATGGCTGATAAGATGTTTAGCAGTGACAATTAGTGTAGAGCGATACCGTCCGATACTTGAAGGTATCGGAAAGTATCGGCCGATACTGGCAAAGTATCGGATCTAATCCGATACCGATACCCGATACCAATACAAGTCAATGGGACTCAAGTATCGGACGGTATCCCTGATGGTTCCCAGGGTCTGAAGGAGAGGAAACTCTCCTTCAGGCCCTGGGATCCATATAAATGTGTAAAATAAAGAATTAAAATAAAAAATAGGGATATACTCACCTGTCCGGAGGCCCCTGGACTTTACCGCCATAACCGGGAGCCTTCTTTGCTTAAAATGCGCGCGTTTAATGGTTTCCGTGACGTCACGGCTTCTGATTGGTCGCGTGCTGCCCATGTGACCGTAACGCGACCAATCACAACAAGCCGTGATGTAATTTTCAGGTCCTGATGCCTAATTTTAGGCATTCAGGATTTGAAAATTACGTCACGGCTTCTGATTGGTCGCGTGCCGCCCATGTGACCGCGACGCGACCAATCACAAGCCGTGACGTAATTTTCAAATCCTGAATGCCTAGAATTAGGCATCAGGACCTGAAAATTACGTCACGGCTTGTTGTGATTGGCCGCGTCGCGGTCACATGGGCGGCACGCGACCAATCAGAAGCCGTGACATCACGGAAACCATTAAACGCGCGCATTTTAAGCAAAGAAGGCTCCCGGTTACGGCGGTAAAGTCCAGGGGCCTCCGGACAGGTGAGTATATCCCTATTTTTTATTTTAATTCTTTATTTTACACATTTATATGGATCCCAGGGCCTGAAGGAGAGTTTCCTGTTATGAACCTAGTGGTAGAGGATCTCAGGAGTTTAAGCTAAGTCCGCAAACACAAAAACCAGCTCATAGGGAGGTGGTAACTTGGCTGACCGTATACCTGATCCTAGCCCACAACTAGAAGCAGCCGGGGAACGTACCTACGTTGATTCTTGACGTCTCGCACCAGCCGGAGAACTAACTAACCCTTTCAGAGAAAATAAGACCTCACTTGCCTCAAGAGAAAAGTACCCCAAAGTTAAAATACAAGCCCCCAACAAATAATAACGGTGAGGTAAGAAGAAAAGACAAACGTAAGAATGAACTAGATTCAGCAAAGAGAGCCCCACTAAATAATAGCAGAAAATAGGAAGCGGACTTATACGGTCAGCAAAAACCCTACCAAAAATATCCACGCTGAATATCCAAGAACCCCCGCACCGACTAACGGTGTGGGGGGAGAATATCAGCCCCCTTGAGCTTCCAGCAAAATCAGGAATCACATTTTGAACAAGCTGGCCTAAAATGAGAGCAAAGCAAATAAACAAAAATAAGAAAGCAGGACTTAGCTTATCTTGCAAAAATCAGGAGACCAGTAGACAGGAGAAAACAGGCATGGACTGATTACATCGATTCCAGGCACTAGACTGAGGATCCAGGAAGTCTGAATAGGAACACCAAGGCCAAACGAACCAGGTGAGTACCAACCTGGGGAAAGACAATCCAAGTGCCATACCGCTAGTGACCACAAGAGGGAGCCAAGAAATATAGTTCACAACAGTTTCCTCTCCTTCAGACCCTGGGAACCATACACTGGAAACTTCCGATTCCCGATACCACGAAAGTATCGGATCTCGGTATCGGAATTCCGATACAGCAAGTTTCGGCCGATACCCGATACTTGCGGTATCGGAATGCTCAACACTAGTGACAATGCCATAATCAGCATCACTATTACTGTCATCTAAATGCTGTACCACACTTTAAGTAGTCTGGGTGAAGAGGTGTTGGTGGTCTCGGTGGAATACAAGGAAGCAGAGGAGGATGCCTTTAGGGTTAACAATATCTCTACGTTCTGGGCTGTCATCTCACATGCGGTTTTCATGAGAGGAACAAATGGGAGGAGGAACAAATGGAAAAGGACCATGAAAAGGACAGAAGGAAGAGGTAATGGATGCGCACCAATTAGGAGATTAACAGAATAATGATTCCCTCACTGTTGTACATGGTTGCCACAAGGGAATGGACAAGCTTCAGTGTTATCTTGCCACCAACACACTGTGGAGTTGGACCTCATGAAAGAGACCGACTCATGTGCACCTTCTTGCAGCACTATCTGCAACATGATTGTTACCCGTATAGTTATGCTTCAAAATGGTGCTGACTTACGGGTGCCAGTGTGTTCTATCCATGATACAAAAGTACATTTTGCCAGTTGCTTCCCCACCTGAAAAAATGGGGTTCCCATTCTGCAGTTTTAAAACATGTTTGAAGATAATCTTGACAGTGGTTTTCCCCAAGACAGCAGTGACGCACACAGTTTGCATCACAGTGATAGGCTTCCAACCACAGAAACGTTGAGTTTTCAACTCAAAAACATTAGCAGCTTTGCAGTCCTGGAGTCCTGTGTTCCAACCCCACCACGGACAGCATTTTATTAAGAGTTGGTATGTTCTAACCATGCATGCAAGGGTTTCCTCCCAGTACTTATTTTTTTACCCACACCCCAAAGACATACAGATATTAAATTTCAATTGTGAATTCCAATGGTGACAGTTGCAGTAATGTCTGTGAAGCGAATATTGAATTATTGCCGCTATATAAATGCTAAAAAAATGTTTTAAATTGATGCTCAAATATCAGTTTCGTTGATTACTATTGTCAGAAAAATGTAAGAACAGTAACACGTGTAGTTGACTCAATGAGTGTGGAGGACTGCCGGTCTCGATAGCCTACTGCTATAGGCAATACACTTAAAGGAAACTCAACCAGGAGTCTAAACATTTCCAAAAATGTATTGGCAGACACCAGCAAAGTGACATAAATTTCACTACAGTATAAATAGTATAAAAGGAACTGACAAATCTTCCACTACAGGTATAAAACATGCTAGAAATTGGATGCCAAAGATGCACATAATCGAGAACATAGCCTCCACACTTTAACCCCTAGCCAATTTTTACAATTTTGACCACTGTCCCTTTATGAGGAAACTCCGAACGCTTCAATGGATCCCGGTGATTCTGACTTTTCTTTGCAACATATTGTACTGCATGTTAGTGGTAAAATTTATTTGATATGACTGGCAATTATTTGTGAAAAAAACGGAAATTTGGCGAAAATTTTTAAAATTTAGCAATTTTCCAAATTTGAATATTCGTGCCCTTAAGTCACAGAGATATGTCACACAAAATACTTAATAAGTAACGTTTCCCACATGTCTAGTTTACATCAGCACAATTTTGGAATCCAAATTTTTTGTTAGGAAACTATCAGGGTTGAAAGTTAAACAGCAATTTCTCTCCTTTTTGCAACACCATTTTAATTTAGGGATCACCTCACATTTAAAGTAACTTTGAGGGGTCTATATGATATGATATATTGGTCGTGTGCGACCAAGCGCATAGGACATACTTCTAACGTAGACATATAGGCATTTCTTGTCCATTATATGCCTTCATGCATCAATGACATCTGTTCTGTTCTATTTAACACTATGCATCTAATTTGACTCGGAGCATTCCCATATAACACTGTGCATTTAATTTGACTCATCTTTTTATTGGGCTGTTGCAGGTAAAGTTATTATGTGTGTGTATGAGCAGTAGTTGCAAGCAGTTACCCCACAGCATTGGGCAATTGTATCTATCAGTGGGGCTGTTTAATTAGCTTATAAGTCTAACCGTCTATGATGAACGCTGACATCCTTGTGTGCGACTAAGCGCATATGACATATTTCTAACATAGACATACAGGCAATTTTTGTCCACTGTATGCCCTCATGCATCAATGACACCTGTTCTGCTGTATATAATACTGGGTCTATATGATAGAAAATACCCAATAGTGACACGATTCTAAAAACTGCACCCGTTAATGTGCTCAAAACCACATTCAAGATGTTTATTAACCCTTCAGCTGCTTCACAGGAATTTTTGGAATGTTTAAAAAGAAATGAACATTTAATTTTTTTTTACAAAAAATTTAATTCAGACCAAATATTTTTTATTTTACCAAGGGTAGCAGTAGAAATTTGCCACCAAAAGTTGTTATGCAATTTGTCCTGAGTACGCTGATGCCCAATATGTGGAGTTAACTACTGTTTGGGTGCATGGCAGAGCTCGGAAGGGAAGAAGCGCCCTTTGACTTTTCAATGTTAAATTGGCTGGAACTGAGATCGGACGTCATGTCGCGTTTGGAGAGCTCCTGATGTGCCTAAATAGTGTAAAACCCACACAAATGATACCATTTTGGAAACTATACCCCCAAAGGAACCTATCTAGATGTGTGTTGAGCACTTTGAACCCCCAACTGCTTCACAGAAGTTTATAACGTAGAGCCGTAAAAATAAAAAATCATAGTTTTTCCACAGAAGTGATTTTTTGCCCCCAATTTTATATTTTACCAAGGGTAGCAGGAAAAATTGGATGCCAAGAGTTATTGTGCAATTTGTCCTGAGTACGCTGATGTGTGGGTAAACCACTGTTTAGGCGCATGGCAAAACTCGGCAGCGAAGGAGCGCCGTTTTACTTTTTCAACGCAAAATTGGCTGGAATTGAGATCGGACGCCATGCCGTGTTTGAAGAGCCCCTGATTTTTTACTTTCCCAAGGGTAACAGGAGAAAGTGGATGCCAAAATTTGTTGTGCAATATGTCCTGAGTATGCAAATACCCCATATAAGGGGGTAAAGCACTGTTTGGGCGCATGGCAGAGATGGGAAGGAGCACCATTTTACTTTTTCAACCCAAAATTGGCTAGAATTAAGATCAGACGCCATACGGCGTTTGGAGATCCTCTGATGTGCCTAAATAATGGAACCCCCCAAGTTACACCATTTTGGAAACTAGACCCGGTAAGGAACTTATCCAGATGTGTGGTGAGCACTTTGAACCCACAAGTGCTTCACAGAAGATTATAACGTAGAGCCGTAAAAATAAAAAATCATCGTTTATTCACAAAAATGTTTTTTCGCCCCCTATTTTTTATTTTCCCAAAGTTAACCGGAGAATTTGGACCACAAACATGGTTGTGCAATTTGTCCTGATACCCTACATGTGGGGGTAAACCGCTGTTTGGGCGCATGGCAGAACTCAGAAGGGAAGGAGTGCCGGATTTTACTGTTATGGTTTGCCATAACCCACTGAGAAACCATGAGGTGCCAAAACATCAGAACTGCCCCATAAGGGACCCCATTTTATAAACTACACCTCCCACTGAACTCATCTAGGGGTGCAGTGACCATACTGACACCATAGGTGTGTCACAGAATTTTATACCATTGGGCAGTGAGGACAAAATAACTACATTTTTAGCACCAAAATGTTGTTTTAGCCAAAGATTTTACATTTTCACACAAGAAGTGGGCAAAAATGGCGAGAAAATTTGTCCCACAGTTTCTACTGAACGTGGCAATACCCCATATGTGGCTGTACAGTGCTACTTAGCCATTCGGAGAGACTAAGGAGGAACGGAGCACTATTTACCTATTCGAGTGGGTCTGTGCACATGTCATTGTGTTTCCACCGACCATGTATGCGTGGGCAAAACACGCTGACATGTCCATTTTTTAATGTCAGCACGGGCCATAAAATGTCCCGCACACATGCATACACAAAACACATGGATGTCTTTAGATTTTTGGAGTACCAAAGTACCAAAGGGAAACCCACTCAATTATGCAAACTTTGTGCAGATATTGTCCTTAGTGGGATTTGAAACCAAAGTCGCAGCAATGTAAAACAGCAGAAATAAAAGCAGGTAGTTTTCCATCATTCAATACTTAGGAATGTGTGACTAACTGGCCTTCTACACATACCCCAATACAAGCTAATACCAAGCTAATGATGCATCCAAAATACTAGAAAAATTGGTGGGGAGAGGGGGTGTAGGAGGGGGTGGCCTACAACATATGGGGCAGGAAGTATGACTGATACCTTGCAGATTCCCAGCGACCAATCTTTTTCACCACTTTAATCCCCCAAACCCCACCGAGCAGCCTCTGTGGCCACCCCAATCCGAAATGAATGAGAACCAAACTCTAAACCATTAAAACCACAATGAGCGAGTCCCCGCCTAAAAGTGGTAATAAACTGATACACCAATAATGCAGAGCTATCCTGATGTACCAAAAAGGAACCCGATGAAGGACCTCTCACCTCCAAGAGCGAACAAACTCATCTCATCGGGCATTCAAACAAACCGACCACTCCCCACAATTCCACCAAACAACCACTACCGGCTGTATCAGTCTTTGACCGCCTCAGATAGCACCGTACAGCCTCCTCTGAGCACACTACATCCAGCCAACCATGACATTTAACATTCCTGCTCGCCAGCTCACACCTTAAACGCAGCAAAGAATGCCAAAACAAAGGCTGCCTCAAACAGCCGGCATTTATATTCCGAACTACACACAGCATCAAGGCAGTGAAACAGCTGACCCAGTATTTCAAACAATACCAGGCAACTCCAATCCCTTACTGGAGAACTCCGCCTGACAAACCAAAAAATCCTCAGAAAATCCCTCCAGCCCATAAGTTTAAAGAAAAATGCCAAACCTGCTAACCTACCTTCTACCACTGAAAAAGACAAGCCCTCGTGAAATGCTTTGCCAATCATAAACAACAATAAGTATGGACGGTCAGATTCCGTCACATGCTCACCAGATGCCACGCAGAAAGGTACTGGGACCATGTACGAGGGTGAGCCGAATGCCTCACCAGATTTAACGCTGAATGGACACTATCTCCCACAACCGCTGGGGCCAATCGGTCTCCAACTGCTCCTCATCCGCCTCCAGTTCCCGAAAATGATCCCACTGTAAGCCAGACAATGTATCAGCTATTGAATTCTGAACACGCGGTACATGCTCAGCACAAAACTAGACAATAAAAACCAAATACCGGAGCACTAGATGGTGCAACACAGACAAATATGACAAACAACCAGCCAACAAGTTATTAATACAATGCACAACACTCAAATTGTCACAAAAGAAACACACTTTCTTGTTCCTCAACTCAGTGCCCCAAATCTCCAAAGCTACTACAATGGGAAACATTTCCAGCAGTGCCAAGTTCCTTGTTAGACCTCCCACTTTCCATAATTCCAGCCACTCTCCCACACACCATTTTCTGCTGAAATAAGCCCTGAAACCACACGAACCAGACGTGTCCGTGAACAAAACGAGATCCACATTAGACAGACCTCGATCCAGCCATACTGACTGTTATGATCCGGTGACTTTGGAGCCACATGAGACTTTCTCAGGAGAAGTGGAATCTATACTGACCGCAAACCCTGAACTAACACCGCAACTAGAAGTAGCCGTGGGGTGTGCCTAACAAAACCATAGACACCTCGACACAGCCAGAGGACTAAATACCCCTATAGATGGAGATAGGAATATGGGACGAGCTCTGGAGGAGGTGGTACCTATACTAACCGCAGTTCCTGAGCTTAGCACAACACTAGAAGTAGCCGTGGGATGTTCCTGTCACTCCCTAGACACCTCGTCACAGCCTGAGGACTAACTATCCCTAAAGATGGAAACAGGAAAGCTATCTTGCCTCAGAGAAAATCCCCAAAGGATAGACAGCCCCCCACAAATATTGACTGTGAGTGGAGAGGGAAATGACATACGCAGAATGAAACCAGGATGTAGTAAAGGAGGCCACTCTAGCTAGATAGATAGAACAGGACAGAATACTGTGCGGTCAGTATTAAAAACTAGAAAAATCCACCACAGAGTTTATAAAAATCTCCACACCTGACTAAAGGTGTGGAGGGTAAATCTGCTTCCCAGAGCTTCCAGCTTAACTGAATAAATCCATACTGACAAGCTGGACAAGAAAAAACATAGAATGTGCTGAACGATTAAATCCACAACATGTGGACAGCAAAAGAACAAGCAAGGACTTATCTTTGCTGAACTGGTCAGAATATCAGGGAAATCCAAGCAGAGATGTGAATCCAACCAGGAACCATTGACAACTGGCACTGGCTGAAGGATAGAGCCAGGCTATATAGCTGAGCCAGAATAGAAAATCAGTGGAAGCAGCTGCTGACTGCTAAATCCAAGGAGCAGCCGTACCACTTAAAACCACAGGAGGGAGCCCAAGAGCAGAACTCACAAAAGTGCCACTTACAACCACCGGAGGGAGCCCAAGAGCGGAATTCACAACAGTACCCCCCCTTGAGGAGGGGTCACCGAACCCTCACCAGAGCCCCCAGGCCGATCAGGACGAGCCAAGTGAAAAGCACGAACCAAATCGGCAGCATGGACATCGGAAGCAACAACCCAAGAATTATCCTCCTGGCCATAACCCTTCCACTTGACAAGATACTGAAGCCTCCGCCTCGAAAAACGAGAATCCAAAATTTTCTCCACCACATATTCCAACTCCCCTTCAACCAACACCGGGGCAGGAGGATCAACAGAGGGAACAACGGGCACCACATTGTTGTGAATTAGACTTTTTTGGCTCCCTCTAGTGGTTACTAGTGATATGACTCTGGGATTTCCTTCCCTCTGTCTGCACCCAGCTGGGTCGTTACTTCAGGGGTGTTGCTATATAAACCTCCTGGAACCTTAGTCCAGGGCCTGGCATCGGTGTTATCAGACACATTCTGTTTGCTCCTGTTTGCTGGTCCTGGTTCGTGTTAAATTAAGCTAAGTCTTGCTTCTTTGTTTTTTGGGTTATTTGTTTGCTATCATTTTTGTCCAGCTTGTACTAAATGTGATTCCTGACCTTGCTGGAAGCTCTAGGGGGCTGGTGTTCTCTCCCCGGGCCGTTAGACGGTTCGGGGGTTCTTGAATTTCCAGTGTGGATATTTTTGATAGGATTTTTTGCTGACCATATAAGTTATCTTTCTATATTCTGCTATTAGCTAGTGGGCCTCTCTTTGCTAAATTCCTAGCTCATTCTTATGTTTGTCTTTTCCTCTTACCTCACCGTTATTATTTGTGGGGGGCTTCTATCCAACTTTTTGGGGTATTTCCTCTGGAGGCAAGAAAGGTCTTTCTTTTCCCTTCTAGGGGTAGTTAGCTCTCCGGCTGGCGCGAGACGTCTAGGTTCAACGTAGGAACGTTCCCCGGCTGCTGGTATTTGTGGTGCTAGGATTAGTTATATGGTCAGCCCAGTTACCACTGCCCTATGAGCTGGTTTTCTGTATTTACTGACTTAGCATTATTCCTGAGACCCTCTGCCATTGGGGTCATAACACCACATATCTCCGCAACAAAGATCTATGGAAAACATTATGGATGGCAAAAGAGGCTGGAAGGGCCAAACGAAAAGATACCGGATTGATAATCTCAGAAATCTTATAAGGACCAATAAACCGAGGCTTGAACTTAGGGGAAGAAACCTTCATAGGAACATGACGAGAAGATAACCAGCCTAAATCCCCCCCTGAAGCCGGGGACCAACACACCGACGGCGGTTAGCAAAACATTGAGCCTTTTCCTGAGACAACGTCAAATTGTCTACCACATGAGTCCAAATCTGCTGTAACCTGTCCGTCACGGAATCCACACCAGGACAATCAGAATGCGCAACCTGCCCCGAAGTAAAACGAGGATGAAAACCAAAATTATAAAAGAAAGGCGAAACCAAAGTAGCCGAACTAGCCCGATTATTAAGGGCAAACTCGGCCAACGGCAAGAAAGCCACCCAATCATCCTGGTCAGCAGACACAAAGCATCTCAAATAGGTTTCCAAGGTCTGGTTAGTTCGCTCAGTTTGGCCATTTGTCTGAGGATGGAACGCCGAAGAAAAAGAAAAATCAATGCCCATCCTAGCACAAAAGGCCAGCCAAAACCTAGAAACAAACTGGGAACTTCTGTCAGACACAATATTCTCCGGAATGCCATGCAAACGAACCACATCCTGAAAAAACAATGGAACCAAATCAGAGGAGAAAGGCAATTTAGGCAAAGGTACCAAATGGACCGTTTTAGAGAACCGGTCACAGACCACCCAGATAACAGACATCTTCTGGGAAACAGGAAGATCCAAAATAAAATCCATGGAAATATGCGTCCAGGGCCTCTCAGGGACTGGCAAAGGCAAAAGCAACCCACTAGCGTGGGAACAGCAAGGCTTGGCCCGGGCACAAGTCCCACAGGACTGCACAAAAGAACGCACATCCCGCGACAAGGAAGGCCACCAAAAGGACCTAGCAACCAAATCTCTGGTACCAAAAATCCCAGGATCACCAGCCAACACCGAACAATGAACCTCAGAAATTACCTTACTTACTTACATCTATCAGGAACAAACAGCTTCTCCACTGGACAGCGGTCAGGTTTATCAGCCTGAAATTCCTGAAGAACCCGCCGTAAATCAGGGGAGATGGCAGAAAGAATCACCCTTTCCTTAAGAATGCCAACCAGCTCAAGGACTCCAGGAGAATCAGGCAAAAAACTCCTAGAGAGGGCATCAGCCTTAACATTCTTAGATCCCGGAAGATACGAGACGACAAAATCAAAACGGGAGAAAAACAGGGACCATCGAGCCTGACTAGGGTTCAGCCGCTTGGCCGACTCGAGGTAAATCAAATTCTTATCAGATTCTTATGATCTGTCAAGATCACAACGCGGTGCTTGGCTCCCTCAAGCCAATGTCGCCACTCCTCAAATGCCCACTTCATAGCCAACAACTCCCAATTGCCGACATCATAATTGCGCTCCGCAGGCGAAAACTTTCTGGAAAAAAAGCACACGGTTTCATCAAAGAACCATCAGAACTCCTCTGAGACAAAACAGCCCCTGTCCCAATCTCAGAAGCGTCAACCTCAACCTGAAAAGGAAGAGAAACATCCGGCTGACGCAACACAGGGGCAGAAGTAAATTGGCGTTTAAGCTCCTGAAAGGCCTCAACAGCCGCAGAGGACCAATTTGTCACATCAGCGCCTTTCTTCGTCAAATCGGTCAGGGGCTTAACCACACTGGAAAAGTTGGCAATGAAACGGCGATAAAAATTAGCAAAGCCCAAAAATTTCTGTAGGCTCTTCACAGATGTGGATTGAATCCAGTCATGAATGGCTTGGACCTTAACAGGATCCATTTCTATAGACGAGGGAGAAAAAATAAAACCCAAAAAAGAGACCTTCTGAACTCCAAATAGGCACTTAGACCCCTTCACAAATAAAGCATTATCAAGAAGGATCTGGAATACCATCCTGACCTGCTTCACATGAGACTCCCAATCATCGGAAAAAATCAAAATATCATCCAAATACACGATCATGAATTTATCAAGATAATTGCGGAAAATATCATGCATGAAGGACTGAAATACAGAAGGAGCATTAGAGAGCCCGAAAGGCATCACAAGGTATTCAAAATGGCCTTCGGGCGTATTAAATGCAGTTTTCCATTTGTCACCCTGTTTAATACGAACAAGATTATATGCCCTTCGAAGGTCAATCTTAGTAAACCAACCAGCCCCCTTAATCTGAGCAAACAAATCAGAAAGCAAAGGTAAGGGGTATTGGAATTTGACCGTGATTTTATTAACAAGGCGATAATCAATACAGGGTCTCAAAGAGCCATCCTTCTTGGCAACAAAAAAGAATCCCGCTCCCAATGGTGACAAAGACGGCCGAATATGCCCCTTCTCCAAAGACTCTTTAACATCTCTCTGCATGGCGGCATGCTCTGGCACAGACAGATTGAAAAGTCAGCCCTTAGGGAACTTACAGCCAGGAATCAAATTAATAGCACAATCACAGTCCCTATGTGGAGGAAGGGAACTGGACTTGGGCTCATCAAATACATCCTGGAAATCCGACAAAAACTCAGGAACTTCAGAAGAGGGGGAAGAGGAAATTGACATCAAAGGAACATCACTATGCACCCCTTGACAACCCCAACTAGTCACAGACATAGATTTCCAATCCAGCACCGGATTATGTACCTGTAACCAGGGAAAACCCAGTACAACAACATCATGCAAATTATGCAACACCAGAAAACAGCAATCTTCCTGATGTGCTGGAGCCATGCACATGGTCAGCTGAGTCCAATACTGAGGTTTATTCTTGGCCAACGGCGTAGCATCAATGCCCCTCAAAGGAATAGGGCTCTGCAAAGGCTGCAAGGAAAAACCACAGCGCCTGGCGAATTCCAAGTCCATTAAGTTTAGGGCAGCACCTGAATCCACAAATGCCATGACAGAAAAGGACGATAATGAGCAAATCAGGGTCACAGATAAAAGAAATTTAGGCTGTACAGTACTGATGGTAACAGACCTAGCGACCCTCTTAGTACGCTTAGGGCAATCAGAAATAACATGAGCAGAATCACCACAGTAAAAACACAGCCTATTCTGACGTCGGAATTCCTGCCGTTCTGCTCTAGTCAAAATCCTATCACATTGCATAGGCTCAGGACTCTGCTCAGAGGACACTGCCATATGGTGAACGACTTTGCGCTCGCTCAGTCGCCGATCAATCTGAATGGCTAGAGACATAGATTCGCTGAAACCAGTAGGCGTGGGGAACCCCACTATAACATCTTTAAGGGCGTCAGAAAGACCCTTTCTGAAAATTGCTGCCAGAGCCTCCTCATTCCATTTAGTGAGCACAGACCATTTTCTAAATTTCTGGCAGTATAATTCTGCCGCTTCCTGACCCTGACACAGGGCCAACAAGGTTTTTTCTGCATGATCCACAGAGTTAGGTTCATCATACAATAATCCAAGCGCTTGAAAAAATGCATCTACATTAAGCAATGCCGGATCCCCTGATTCAAGGGAGAATGCCCAGTCCTGAGGGTCGCCACGCAGCAGAGAGATGACAATTTTAACCTGCTGAATGGGATCACCAGAGGAACGGGGTTTCAAAGCAAAAAACAATTTGCAGTTATTTTTAAAGTTCAAAAACTTGGATCTGTCCCCAAAAAACAAATCAGGAGTTGGAATTCTAGGCTCTAAAGCCGGAGTGTGGACAACATAATCTTGGATACTCTGTACTCTTGCAGCAAGTTGATCCACACGAGAAAATAAACCCTGAACATCCATGCCAGCGCCAAAATCCTGAACCACCCAGAGATTAAGAGGAAAAAAAGACAAAACAGACTGCAGAAAAAAAATGGCTCGGAACTTTTTTTCCTTCTTTTGAGATGCATTTAATTCATTTTTGGCCAGTTGTACTATTATGAACTGGTGGTTTAGGAGCAACATGGGACAAACTCTGGAGGAGGTGGTACCTGTACTAACCACAGTTCCTGAGCTTAACACAACACTAGAAGTAGCCGTGGGATGTTCCTGTCACTCCCTAGACACCTCGTCACAGCCGGAGGACTAACTATCCCTAAAGATGGAAACAGGAAAGCTATCTTGCCTCAGAGAAAATCCCCAAAGGATAGACAGCCCCCCACAAATATTGACTGTGAGTGGAGAGGGAAATGACATACGCAGAATGAAACCAGGATGTAGTAAAGGAGGCCACTCTAGCTAGATAGATAGAACAGGACAGAATACTGTGAGGTCAGTATTAAAAACTAGAAAAATCCACCACAGAGTTTACAAAAATCTCCACACCTGACTAAAGGTGTGGAGGGTAAATCTGCTTCCCAGAGCTTCCAGCTTAACTGAATAAATCAATACTGACAAGCTGGACAAGAAAAAACATAGAATGTGCTGAACGATTAAGTCCACAACACGTGGACAGCAAAAGAACAAGCAAGGACTTATCTTTGCTGAACTGGTCAGAATATCAGGGAAATCCAAGTAGAGATGTGAATCCAACCAGGAACCATTGACAACTGGCACTGGCTGAAGGATAGAGCCAGGCTATATAGCCGAGCCAGAATAGACGATCAGTGAAAGCAGCTGCTGACTGCTAAATCCAAGGAGCAGCCGTACCACTTAAAACCACAGGAGGGAGCCAAAGAGCAGAACTCACAAAAGTACCACTTAAAACCACCGGAGGGAGCCCAAGAGTGGAATTCACAACAGGAATTCTAACTTGCCTCAGAGCAGAACCCCAAAGGATAGGCAGTCCCCCACAAATATTGACTGTGAATAGGAGAGGAAAGACACACACAGGCAGAAAACAGATTTCAGCAAAAGAGGCCACTCTAGCTAATCAGGGAAAGATAGGACAGAATACTAAGCGGTCAGTATTAAAACTCTAAAAGTATCCACAGCAGAAAATACAAAAGTTCCACAATCTAACTAAAGACATGGAATGTATATCTGCGACTCCTGAGAATCCAACAAGACTGAGAAAATACTGATACAATCTAAGCTGGACAAAAAAAAACACTGAATAGCACTAAATCGTTAAGCACACAGCATGTGTGCCACAAAAAAACAGACACTTATCTTTGCAGATTGGCAGCAAGGCAGAAGGAACCAGGCAAGGACAAAACCTCCAAAAACAATGGACAACTGGCAAGGACTAATGAATCCTGCACGCCTAAATACCCCAGTCAGGACTGCAATCAGCGGATACACCTGACCAGGGCTGCAACCCAGAGACAACTGCATTACCACCTACAACCACCGGAGGGAGCAGAATTGACAACAGTACCCCCCCTTGAGGAGGGGTCACCGAACCCTCACCAGAGCCCCCAAGCCAATCAGGACAAGCCAGATGAAAAGCATGAACCAAATCAGCAGCATGGACATCGGAGGCTAAAACCCAAGAATTATCCTCCTTCCATTTAACAAGATACTGAAGCCTCCGCCTCGAAAAACAAGAATCCAAAACCTTCTCAACCACATACTCCAACTCCCCATGAACCAACACAGGTGCCGGAGGATCAACAGAGGGAACAACGGGCACCACATATTTCCGCAAAAAAGATCTATAGAAGACATTATGGATAGCAAAAGAGGCCGGAAGGGCCAAACGAAAAGATACCGGATTAATAATCTCAGAAATCCTATAAGGACCAATAAACCGAGGCTTAAACTTAGGGGAAGGAACCTTCATAGGAACATGACGGGAAGACAACCAGACCAGATCCCCAACCCGAAGCCGGGAACCAACACACCGACGACGGTTAGCAAAACGTTGAGCCTCCTCCTGAGACAACACCAAATTGTCCACCACATGAGCCCAAATCTGCTGCAACATGTCAACCACAGAATCCACACCAGGACAGTCAGAAGGCTCAACCTGCCCCGAAGAAAAATGAGGATGAAAACCAAAATTACAAAAGAAGGGCGAAACCAAAGTAGCCGAACTAGCCCGATTATTAAGGGCAAACTCGGTCAATGGCAAGAAAGCCACCCAATCATCCTGATCAGCAGACACAAAGCATCTCAAATAAGTTTCCAAAGTCTGATTAGTTCGCTCGGTCTGGCCATTTGTCTGAGGATGAAATGCGGAAGAAAAAGACAAATCAATGCCCAGCCTAGCACAAAGGGCCCGCCAAAACCTAGAAACAAACTGGGAACCTCTGTCGGACACAATATTCTCTGGAATACCATGCAAACGAACCACATGCTGAAAAAACAACGGAACCAAATCAGAAAAGGAAGGCAATTTAGGCAAAGGCACCAAATGAACCATCTTAGAGAATCGGTCACAAACAACCCAGATAACCGACATTCTCTGGGAAACCTGAAGATCAGAAATAAAATCCATAGAAATATGCGTCCAGGGCCTCTCAGGGACTGGCAATGGCAAAAGCAACCCACTAGCACGGGAACAACAAGGCTTGGCCGGCGCACAAGTCCCACAGGACTGCACAAAAGAACGCACATCACGTGACAAAGAAGGCCACCAAAAGGACCTACCAACCAAATCTCTGGTACCAAAAATACCAGGATGGCCAGCCAACACAGAACAATGAACCTCAGAAATCACTCTACTAGTCCATCTATCAGGAACAAACAGTTTCCCCACAGGACAGCGGTCAGGTTTATCAGCCTGAAATTCCTGAAGAACCCGTCGTAAATCAGGGGAAATGGCAGAAAGGACCACCCCTTCTTTCAGAATGCCGACCGGTTCAAGGACCTCAGGAGAATCAGGCAAAAAACTCCTAGAGAGGGCATCAGCCTTAATATTCTTAGAACCCGGAAGATATGAGACCACGAAATCAAAACGGGAAAAAAACAATTACCATCGAGCCTGTCTAGGATTCAGCCGTCTGGCAGACTCGAGGTAAATCAGATTCTTATGATTGGTCAAGACCACAATACGGTGCTTAGATCCTTCAAGCCAATGTCGCAACTCCTCAAATGCCCACTTCATAGCCAACAACTCCCGATTGCCGACATCATAATTGTGTTCAGCAGGCGAAAACTTACGGGAAAAGAAGGCAAACAGTTTCAAGAAGGAACCAACAGAATCCCTCTGAGACAAAACGGTCACTGCCCCAATCTCAGAAGCGTCAACCTCAACCTGAAACGGAAGAGAAACATCCCGTTGACGCAACACCGGGGCAGAAGTAAATCGGCGTTTAAGCTCCTGAAAGGCAGAGACAGCTGCAGAGGACCAATTCATCACATCAGCGCCTTTCTTCGTCAAATCGGTCAAGGGTTTAACCACACTGGAGAAGTTAGCAATGAAACGGCGATAAAAATTAGCAAAGCCCAAAAATTTCTGAAGGCTCTTCACAGATGTGGGTTGAATCCAATCATGAATGGCCTGAACCTTAACAGGATCCATCTCTATAGATGAGGGAGAAAAAATGAAGCCCAAAAATGAAACCTTCTGCACTCCAAAGAGACACTTAGACCCCTTCACAAACAAAGCATTCTCACGAAGGATCTGAAATACCATCCTGACCTGTTCCACATGAGACTCCCAATCATCGGAAAAAATCAAAATGTCATCCAAATATACAATCATGAATAGTGTTGAGAATTCCGATACCGCAACTATTGGGTATCGGCCGATACTTGCGGGTATCGGAATTCCGATACCGAGATCCGATACTTTTGTGGTATCGGGTATCGGTATCGAAACAACATTAATGTGTAAAATAAAGAATTAAAATAAAAAATATTGCTATACTCACCTCTCCGACGCAGCCTGGACCTCACCGAGGGAACCGGCAGCGTTCTTTGCTTAAAATGCACGCATTTACTGCTTTCCGTGACGTCACGGCTTGTGATTGGTTTCGTGCCGCCCATGTGGCCGCGACGCGACCAATCACAGCAAGCCGTGACGTAATTTTCAGGTCCTGAATGCCTAATTCTAGGCATTCAGGATTTTAAAATTACGTTACGGCTTGTGATTGGTCGCGTCGCGGTCACATGGGCGACGCGACCTATCACAAGCCGTGACGTCACGGGAGGCAGGAAACGCGCGCATTTTAAAATTACGTCACGGCTTGTGATTGGTTGCTTGCTGCCCATGTGACCGCGACGCGACCAATCACAGCAAGCCGTGACGTAATTTTCAGGTCCTCAAGCCGTGACGTCACGGAAAGCAGTAAACGCGCGCATTTTAAGCAAAGAACGCTGCCGGTTCCCTCGGTGAGGTCCAGGCTGCGTCGGAGAGGTGAGTATAGCAGTATTTTTTATTTTAATTCTTTATTTTACACATTGATATGGATCCCAGGGCCTGAAGGAGAGTTTCCTCTCCTTCAGACCCTGGGAACCATCAGGGATACCGTCCGATACTTGAGTCCCATTGACTTGTATTGGTATCGGGTATCGGTATCGGATTAGATCCGATACTTTGCCGGTATCGGCCGACACTTTCCGATACCGATACTTTCAAGTATCGGACGGTATCGCTCAACACTAATCATGAATTTATCAAGATAAGTCCGGAAGATATCGTTCATGAAGGACTGAAAAACAGATGGAGCATTAGAGAGCCCGAATGGCATCACAAGGTATTCGAAATGACCCTCGGGCGTATTAAACGCAGTCTTCCATTCATCACCCTGCTTAATACGAACAAGATTATATGCCCCCCGAAGGTCAATCTTCGTAAACCAACTAGCCCCCTTAATTCTAGCAACTAAATCGGAAAGCAGAGGTAAAGGGTATTGAAACTAGACCGTGATCTTATTCAAGAGGCAATAATCAATACAGGGTCTCAGGGAACCATCCTTCTTAGCAACAAAAAAAAATCCTGCTCCCAACAGTGAAGATGGCCGAATATGCCCTTTTTCCAAAGACTCCTTAACATAACTCCGCATGGCGGTATGTTCAGGCACAGACAGGTTGAAAAGTCAGCCCTTAGGAAACTTACAGCCTAGAATCAAGTCAATCGCACAATCACAGTCCCTATGCGGTGGAAGGGAACTGGACTTGGGCTCATCGAATACATCCTGAAAATCAGACAAAAACTCTGGAATTTCAGAAGAGGAAGAAGAGGAGATTGACATCAAAGGAACGTCATTATGAACCCCCTGACAACCCCAACTAGTCACAGACATAGACTTCCAATCCAACACGGGATTATGTACCTGCAACCACGGAAAACCCAGCATGATAGCATCATGCAAATTATGCAACACCAGAAATTGACAATCTTCCTGATGGGCTGGCGCCATGCACATGGTCACCTGTGTCCAAAACTGAGGCTTATTTTTAGCCAAAGGTGTAGCATCAATGCCTTTTAAAGGAATAGGGTTCTGCAAAGACTGCAAGGGAAAACCACAACGCCTGGTGAACTCAAAGTCCATTAAGTTCAAGGCGGCGCCTGAATCCACAAACGCCATGACAGAAAATGATGACAATGAGCAGATCAAGGACACAGATAACAAAAATTTAGGTTGTACAGTACTGATGGTAAATGAACTAGCGATCCTCTTAGGGTACCGTCACACATTGAAATTTTCATCGCTGCGACGGCACGATCCGTGACGTCGCAGCGTCGTATGAATATCGCTCCAGCGTCGTAGACTGCGGTCACACGTTGCAATCACGGCGCTGGAGCGATGCCGAAGTCCCCGGGTAACCAGGGTAAACATCGGGTAACTAAGCGCAGGGCCGCGCTTAGTAACCCGATGTTTACCCTGGTTACCAGCGTAAACGTAAAAAAACAAACCGTACATGCTCACCCGTCGGTGTCCTTCAGGTCCCTTGCCGTCTGCTTCCTGCTCTGAGTGCAGCCGTACAGTGAGAGCAGATCGCAGCACCGCTGTGATCTGCTCTCACTTTCCGGCCGGCACTCAGAGCAGGAAGCAGACGGCAAGGGACCTGAAGGACACCGACGGGTGAGCATGTACGGTTTGTTTTTTTACGTTTACGCTTGTAACCAGGGTAAACATCGGGTTACTAAGCGCGGCCCTGCGCTTAGTTACCCGATGTTTACCCTGGTTACAAGCGAAGACATCGCTGGATCGCTGTCACACACAACGATCCAGCGATGTCAGCGGGTGATCAAGCGACGAAAGAAAGTTCCATACGATCTGCTACGACGTACGATTCTCAGCAGGATCCCTGATCGCTGCTGCGTGTCAGACACTGCGATATCGTAACGATATCGCTAGAACGTCACGAATCGTAACGTCGTAGCGATGGAAATTTCAATGTGTGACGGTACCCTTAGTACGCTTAGGGCAGACTGAAATGACATGATAAGCATCGCCACAATAAAAACACAACCTATTCTGATGTCTGAATCCTTGTTGTTCCATTCTAGACAGAATCCTATCACACTGCATTGGCTCAGGCATCTGCTCTGAGGACAACGCCACAGCGTGCACAGTTCTGCGCTCCTGCAAGCGCCGATCAATCTGAATGGCCAGAGACATAGAATCACTCAGACCGAAAGGCGTGGGAAACCCCACCATAACATCTTTAATGGATTCAGAAAGACCCTTTCTGAAAATTGCCGCCAAAGCATCATCATTCCATTTAGTCAACACAGACCATTTTCTAAATTTCTGACAATACAATTCTGCCGCTTCTTGACCCTGAGACAGGGCCAACAAGGTCTTTTCCGCTTGATCCACAGAATTTGGTTCATCATATAATAATCCTAAAGCCTGAAAAAAGGCGTCTACATTAAGCAAGGCTGGATTTCCAGTTTCCAGGAAAAATGCCCAATCCTGAGGATTGCCACGCAGTAGGGAGATGACAATTTTAACCTGCTGAATGGAATCCCCAGAGGATCGAGGTCTCAGAGCAAAAAACAGTTTACAGTTGTTTTTAAAACTCAAAAATTTGGACCTGTCACCCAAAAACAAATCAGGAGTAGGAATCTTAGGCTCTAAAACCGGAGTCTGAACAATATAATCATAAATGCCCTGTACCCTAGCAGCAAGCTGGTCTACACGAGAAGCCAATCCCTGAACATCCATGCCAGCGCAAGACTCCTCAGCCACCCAGAGATATAGAGGGAAGAAAAGACAAAGCAGGCTACAGAAAAAAATGGCTCAACATCTTTCTTCCCTTCTTCTGAGATGCATTTAATTCATCAGGGGCCAGTTGTACTGTTATGATCCGGTGACCTAGGAGCAGCATGAGACTTTCTCTGGAGTAGGTGGAACCTGTACTGACCGCAAACCCTAAACTGACACCGCAACTAGAAGTAGCCGTGGGGTGTACCTAACACATCCTAGACACCTCGACACAGCCGGAGGACTAAATACCCCTATAGATGGAAATGGGAATGCTACCTTGCCTCAGAGCAGAACCCCAAAGGATAGGCAGCCCCCCACAAATATTGACTGTGAGTAGGAGAGGAAAGACACACGCAGGCAGAAAACAGGATTTAGCAAAAGAGGCCACTCTAGCTAAATAGGAAAGGATAGGACAGAATACTAGGCGGTCAGTATTAAAACCCTAAAAATATCCACAGCAGATAATACAAAAATTCCACCATCTAACTAAAGACATGGAATGTATATCTGCATCTCCTGAGAATCCAACTTGACTGAGAAAATCCTAACACAGTCTAAGCTGGACAAAAAAAACAATGAATAGCACTGAATTGTAAAGCACACAGCATGTGTGCTGCAGAAACAATAACCAGACACTTATCTTTGCAGATTTGGCAGCAGGGCAGGAGGAACCAGACAGAGATGCAAAACCTCCATGAACAATGGAAAACTGGCAAGGACTAATGAATCTTGCACACCTAAATACTGCAGTCAGAACTGCAATCAGCAGAGACACCTGACCAGGATTGAAGCCCAGGGACAACTGCATTACCACCAACAACCACCGGAGGGAACCCAAGAGCAGAATTCACAACTGACGCCGCAGCTGGTGGTGATGAGACCGTCTCATTAACCGCCACTGCAGCAACCACAACTGCTGCGAGACTCTCACCACTAACAACCAGTGGGGTCTCCACCAACCCTGCTGACCCCGAACCACCAACACCACCCTGCCAAATTTCGCAAGGACCTGACACCCGTGATCAAAAACCAGGACCATACTAAAAAATTCCGACACCACCTCGCTCACATGTTCAGTACTCGCCACACTACCAGCTGCCAAACCCCTCCTAAAATACCGCTAACTCGCATCCATATCATTCACATTTTCCCCAGGGCGCATGTGAATCACGTGACTTACCAGGTTGATTATTAGGGAGTCTCCCAGCAGCCGTCTCATGTCCTCTGCGACGATAACCTTCGCTGTCTGCACCGTCAGACGAAATTTGGCCCTAGACTTCAGAGGCACAGTCTGGTTCAGGAATATCGCCAGGTAAGTCCGACGTAGTCAACCCACCACTAGACCTGGACCTCCTATCCACCATGGCATGTTGTCTGGATGAAGGAGAGACTTCAGCTGTATACCTGCAGACTGAATCCCTGGCAGTGATCTGCCCTCTCTCATGAAAATCACCCTGGCCTTCACTGCTGCTGACAACCTGGATGGGTCACCTCCTGGCCCCCCACACCAAACTTCTGGATCTTCGTCCCCATGATTGTGCTGCTCCTGAAGCCCGGGATCCGACTGGATGCTCCAGATGTTCCTCTGTGTCAGCTCCATCTGACCGGGTCTCCATTCTACCCACCGCTGCTGCCTGAGCCTGGCGCAGCTGCGCCTGGTGTGGCTGCACCTCCCTCTCCGTAGCATCTGCTCCCATTGTGCATACAGCAGCCTGGTTCCGGTGCTGATGGGCCTGCCGCTCCTCTGCCAGCTCCATCCTCGCCACTGCAGTCGAGGCCCTGCTCCTCCGAGCTGGCCGCACTTCCTGGTCAGCAATACCACCTGACCGGGATGACATCAAAAAAGGGGCAGAGCAAGCGATGTCACTTCTGCCAGCTCCTGGCACCTGCCGATGCTGAGGAACTCCCCCAGAGCGACACCCAGTGGCCGGAGGCTGGAATTGCAGTGAAGATCCGAATGGTTCTCTGGATGAGCTCTGCTGCTGGCGCCTGGTCCGGGGAGTCACATCCAGGCTAAATCACTTTGGTAGTTGGGACCTCCTGGTGCAACCCAGAGGCTCCACAGATGCAGCCACCTCAGCATTTCCACCATCAGCGTTCCACATCTGCAGCTGATCCTGTAGCTGCTGTCCTCTGCTTGTAGCCAAGGCACGGATCTCCTGGAAAAGAGCCCCCATGACATTCAGGTAAGCTACTATCCTCCTGACTGAACTACCCCCTCCGCCCCTCACCTTATATACCCTCCCACAGGATACCTTCCACTAGACAATCACAAAAACCCACATCTTTCCCCTGACCCTGTACTCCTCCCCCATAAATGTGCACTCAAACTCAATCCCTTACCACGCAAAGTTAAGGCCTAGCAACCTCCTTAGTCATGTGGCCCTCCCTTTAAGACTCCTATGGGGAATAAGGTCCGGGCCATACTATACTCTAAGAAAGTCATCTGGTGTAAATTAATTTCTGCAGCATGAAAGCGGCCATAAACATACAGCCGATGTCATGAAGATCATGGAAAATGATGTTAAGCATAAGAAAAACAAGGGGTTCTGAAAGTCATGATACATCCCCAACCGATCTCTGATCTCAACAAAATCATGTTTGTGTGGGATTGTTTGAAGAGACAGGAGAATTTGTGCAAACTTACAGGAAATCCACAGAAATCTGTGGATACTTCTCCAAGATGTTTGGAACAACCTCCTAGCCAACTTCCTTCAAGGACTATGGGTAAATGTCCCTGGAAGAATTAATGCTTTGATCCTGTTTGGAAGGCAAAGGTTGGTAGCATCCAAAATTAATTTGATTTATATTTTTCTTTGCATCTTGTTATTTGATAAAAATAAACTTTTAACACTTCTAATTTTTAAATTATTTTTAACTGCTTAATTCTTGAGCCTCCTGCTAAAACTATCTCACTGCATTTTATATACAGTAAAGTACTTTATATTTTTGTAAGTTTACACATTGTGGGTATTGAGCATACAAAACATGAAAACTTTTATACCAAAATTCTCTGAAGGCAAGATAATTATCAATTCATTTAAACCTCTGGTCTCTTTTCTCTAGAACATTCACTTGAGGGTGATTATCGGGATCCAGTGGGCATTTTCTATGTTCTTCTGAGACTATAAAAGACGCGAACGTCTGAAACATTTCGCCTTTACATCAGAAGAGCCAACAATGCGAAGATATCATTTCACAGATGAAAATATCCCACAATTTAATTGAGCCTCCTCTAATAATGAAAACCATCACTAAGTATAATATGACACTTGTTTTTAGTGGGCTACATTCCCAGACTTTATACCTGAACTTGAATAAATACTCTTAATTTTTAGGAGAAAATAATTCTTGGATACTTATTGATATATAAATGATGTGTGAGGAGAATCAGACACAAGTCACTCAGATACGTCTTCTTGGATTCCAAAGTCTTTCCAAATACAAACCTCTTCTATTCCTTCTGCTTACTCTGAGTTACATATGTATACTGGGAGGGAATCTTCTCATTATCCTTCTAGTGACCATCATTGACCAACTCAAAACTCCAATGTTTTTCTTACTGAAGCATTTATCCATAGCAGATGTCTTACTGACCACCTGGGTTATCCCCATGATGTTAGGCATTATGTTTGTTGAGGAAGGAGTTTTGTCCCTTTGGGGTTGTATGACACAGCTTTATTTCTTTTGTATATTTTGCACTGTTCAATGTTTCCTCATTGCCATTATGTCTTATGATCGGTATTTGGCCATTTGTCATCCGTTACGATATTCCTCACTAATAAGTCTGGATCTTTGCCTTCGACTTGTTATGGGTGCTTGGTTTTTGATCATTGTGCTCATTTCAAGTGAGTTCCTTGTTTATAGTCAGTCTAACTTCTGTGGCTTGAATTACATGGACCATTTCTTTTGTGACTTTGGTCCATTAATGGAATTGGCCACTTCAGACATTTCCATTGTAATGTTGCAAGACTTTGTTTATTGCATCTTTTCGCTTTTTTTCCCATTTGCTTTTATTATTGTTACCTACTTTTGCATTTTCTTTACGATCCATAACATTTCTTATGGTAGAAGAAAAGCCTTCTCCACATGTAGCTCCCACCTGACCACAGTATGTGCATATTACGGCACCCTAATTGTAGTCTACATGGCTCCATCTGATGAGAGCTCATCCAATATCAACAAATACAGATCCCTGTTGTATATAGTAGTTACACCATTGATGAATCCTATTATCTACAGTCTGAGGAACAATGAGATTAGGAGAGCTATGCAAAAGATGAGATATATATTTTTTTACACAAAATGAGTTTAAATGTTCAGCTCAGTG
This sequence comes from Ranitomeya variabilis, assembly GCF_051348905.1. Classification (NCBI taxonomy): domain Eukaryota; kingdom Metazoa; phylum Chordata; class Amphibia; order Anura; family Dendrobatidae; genus Ranitomeya; species Ranitomeya variabilis. The sequence goes on from NC_135236.1 coordinate 11,649,076, forward strand.
GTAATATGTGACAGCCTTATGCAACTATGAATCAAATCATTAACCAAATCATTGTTTTCAATCCATTAGAAGTTTTAGCGCAGCTAGAGATGAGTAGATTGATTAAAAGCAAATTAAATTTGCTTCAAATTTCACAGAAAATGGACAGGTCAGAATCCACTATTTTTATAATTGATTCCTTTGAATTCAGCAAAATGGCTTCTGGCAGATCAACATTTTAGGGCTGGGAAGACGTAAAATAATAAAATAATATGCCGTCTTCACCCATCACGTGACCAGCGCTCCTACCGATTCTGCCCTAGGATGTGGACAGATAACACTTAGGTAATGACTATTAATGGCCTTCAGGCACCTTTATTTCACATATAATAAAACTGGGAATCCTATTTCCAGGCCAAATTCGATTGAACCTCCTAAATTTGAAATTTGGGAGATTTATTCATTTCTAGCTTCAACATGCAGAGACTTACTGACATGCAGTGTATCAGCAACTTTCTAAATAGGGCAACACATCTTTCTATGGATTGAAAGGAAAATACTGGATTCCTTCAATTTGAGTGGTGCAAACATTTTTTTTATTTCTATATTTGGTTTAAACTTGCTTGAAAGATAATTTGCTTTCTAACAATGGATAGAGGAACACGTTGAGCTTTCTTTTGTCAAATATTGTGACGACACAGCATTAATTCGGAATTATCCAGATGTATTATGTCAGTAGGCCCAGGAACATGAGCTAGAGTTCATGTGAGAAGTAAGGTTGACTCATATTGTCAATTGAATTAATGTTCAGTGGCTGCCATTTGTGGACTGGTTGTTGATTAGCTATTGTGTCTGTCCTAATATTGCAGTCCTAGTATTGTTCTATTATCTTCACGAAATATGATATGCGAACAATGTTTGTTAATATGTTGATGACCCATTGGTGTTCTGCAAATATGAAGAACAATCTATGCATTTTGTTTGAACACTCCAGCAGTGATGGATGGCCTCCTTCCACCTTCCCCCAAGCCTGTGGAGGAATGCCTGAATGAGAAGTTGTGAGCTATAATAAGGAGGACCTCACTGTGTTTATAGAGACTGCACATTACAGTAACCATGGATCATGGCTCCAACTAAAAAAGTAGAGAGCTGCTACTTTGACCGTGACTGAACCCTCAAAGACATTTGGAGAATCCTGGTTGGGACAATCAGGTCACCTGGCCTCATACATTAATGGACAGCTCTCGGTCAGCTTCCTAAGGTTGTCGTTACCTTCTCTCTGTGCGTGTCACAGGTGGAGTAATCGGCCCTGGAAGCTCTGAATTCACAGCTGCTGTTATTCTGGTGAGTCAGCTGAAGGGTGAGACTGTGATTTGCACCATCCTGGGTAGTTGCTGGGACTGTTCTATATTTTATTGTTTGTTAGTGGTTCCATAAGTTATTGCCACACTGTTTTACCCGCACCTTGTGTTGTCTGAGTAGTATTATACCCACAGTAAAACGAGAGTGGGCATTCAGTGGGATGACCCCTGGTCCATGATGTCTCGAGCCAGTGGACTAGATCACCCACTGACCACCGTATCTACTGTTCATAGTTCACAAATAATATTTCTGCCTGTGTTTTTTCCTAGTCGGTCCTCCTGGAACTCAGCATGTTTACAGAAGATTCTCCTATGTTATGCTTTTGTAGCATGACTGTCCTACTGGTTCAGAGCAAGCTACCTGATCATTTGTGCCAGCCTGCATCACCAGCCTTCAGCCAACTTTACGACCCAAACTTATGGGTCCCTGAGAAAATTCAATAAATTATGAAGTCTGGAGATCTGGTAAATGGAGTAGATTGTGCTAAGCTTGTCCATGGTAGCCATTTTTGAGAATGCATATTTTTGTAAAAAATGAGAATTGAATTATGTTCTGATCTTTTTGCTTATATCTACTATTAATTTAATAAATATTAAAGATTAGAGTTGATCAACTTTCTCTTTTTTAGGATCGAGTCAGGTTTCGCGAAACCCGACTTTCTCAAAAGTCAGGTCGGGTGAAATCGGACGATTATTGCGAAAAGTCGGGGGCCAACTGAAACACGAAACCCAATGCAAGTCAATGGGGAATCAAAGTCGGCAGTGAGTGGAGGACAGGAAAACACCTACAGTGCCCATTTTAATGCCAAAAACATCAACTCTTGTTACTGAAGCTTGTCAATCTTAATTTACTTTATAATAATAGTTAGGCCTTGAAAACTGAGGGTCATCTGGCTAAAGTTGTGGGGGGTAGGCCTGGCTCAAGATTTTCGTGGGCCCAGGAAACACGAAATACGTAATTGCGGTGGAGCATGGAGAGGAAAGCATTTCAACTTTGCAAGTGCTGTGATCCTGAGCAAGCAGGGGGGGCCTACTCATTGGTATTGGCACTGGCACAGGGCCCCTCATAGTACAGCGGTGTGTTTGACGGTGGGTGGTGCCTCCCACCGGCAGAGACACTTTTGCGTACTATGAGGGGCCCTGTGCCAGTGACATCGCCAACGAGTATGCCCCCCACCTGATGAAGGAACCTGCACTTTCATCTGCACCTTCCTCTTTGTCCCTGTGTAAGGTGGTATATTATGCGGGAAGGGGAACCTGATTTCAGCAGGGTCAGATTCTGGCTGTGTAGAGTGCAAGGGGAATGTAGTAGTCTGGGTCAATGTACCAGCAGACTCATCTAGCAGTGGCTGGGCAATGGGTAGGATGAGGAGGAAACACAGATATAGGCCCAAATAATGAAGTAGGCTAAATGCAGTTCAAAAATGGTAACAGGACTAAACTGGCGGCATTGCTTTGTTCAGCGGAGGACAACTGTAAGGAGGGGCTGACACAGTTAGTAGGCCCAAATAAGTAAGTAGGTTAAAAGCAGTTCAAAAATGGTAACAGGACTAAACAGGCGGCATTGCTTTGTTCAGTGGAGGACAACTGTAAGGAGGGGCTGACACAGTTAGTAGGCCCAAATAAGTAAGTAGTGTCACGCTCATGCCCTGACTGGTGGGCGTGAGCTCGGAGGGTTTGTGACCCCACTGTGCCACAAACCAGACTACCCTGGAAGGGACGTGACTATGACAGCTGCCTGGGTTTTCACTGGAGCCTCTGATGGTAAGGTTAGGCTTATGCAGCAGGCAGCTGCCATGTGCTACTCCAGGGTAGTGTCTGGCTGTGGCTGCTGATCCCACTTGGGAAACAGGAACACCAGGATTGCTGCGGGCATCAGGCAGGAAACACAGGACTGGCTAGAATGGCAGGAACACACGACTGGAAGGCACGGCAGGAAACACAGGACTGACAGGACTGGCAGGAACACTGGATTGGAAGGCACGGCAGAGAACACAGGACTGGTTGATGTGGTGTATGAAGGAACAGGTAGGGACCTGTTCACACAGGAGGTGCAGGAAAGGAAACAAGCAGAAAGGAATGAGGTATGAAGGAACAGGTTGGGACCTGTTCACACAGGAGATGCAGGTACGGAAACAAGCCAGAAGGAAAGGAGAAAGAAGGAACAGGTTGGGACCTGTTCAGACTGGAAGAGAACCGCAAGGCTGAGGATAGGAGTGGTAGAGCAGCAAGAGATAGTGCAGCAATAAAAGCTAAGCAGAGCAGAGCCACAAGGAATGTGGAGAGGAGCTGCAGCAAGAGATTACTGCAGCTGCAGAAGGTAAGCAGAGTAGAAAGGAGCAGGAGTGCGGAGAGGAGCGGCAGCAAGAGATTACTGCAGCAGAAGATAAGCAGAGTAGAAAGGAGCAGAACTGCAGGAGAGCGGAGCAGAGGTAAAGCCACAAAGGTACAGAGCAGGCAGAGCCGCAAGAGTGCGGAGTGTAAGCAGACTTAGAACACAAAGAAAGACACAGCAGGGAAGGAAGCCACAGACAAGGAGACCGAGATAAGACTAAGTTCAGACAAGGAAATGGAACAAGACAAGAAACAAGGACAAAGACACAGGGACCAGGATATTCTGCCTCCTGGAGGGCGGACAACAAGATCAAGGCAATAAGACAGGGAAAAGCCTCCAGAGAGGGAGTAACTCAGAGCAAGGCCTGGCAAACTCAGAAGCTAAACACAAACTGAGCTAACACATTGCACAGGCCCAGACCACTGGGTGGAGCTGCACTATATACTGGAAGCCTCTTGGTAATTGGTCAGGAACAAATTAGACAGATGCACCTGATTCCTATAAGAACCAGAGAGTTCAGGCGCCAGCCCCCTATGCACACAGCCAGGAAGAATGCAGAGAGACAGAATATGCAGCTGGCATGAAACAGAAACCACATCATGGCCTGGAGCAGTGGGTAAGATAGTGTGAGAAATGAGATGCCATGCCATGATGCCAGCAGAGTTGTTACAAGTAGGCTAAAAGCAGTTCAAAATTGGTAACAGGACTAAACTGGTGGCATTGCTTTGCTCAGCGGAGGACAACTGTAAGGAGTGGCAGACACACTTAGTAGGCCCAAATAATAAAGTGGGCTAAATGCAGTTCAAAATTGGTAACATGACTAAACAGGTGGCTTAGCTTTGTTCAGTGGAGGACAACTGTAATGATTGGCGCAGACACAGTTAATAGGCCCAAAATGAAAAAGTAGGCTCAAAGCAGTTCAAAAATGGTAACAGGACTAAACAGGCGGCATAGCTTTGTTCAATGGAGGAAACCTGTAATGAGTGGCGCAGACACAGTTTGTAGGCCCACATTAAAAAAGTAAGCTAAATGCAGTTTAAAATTGGTAACAGGACTAAAAAGGCGGCATAGCTTTGTTCAGTGGAGGACAACTGTAATGAGTGGTGCAGACACGGTTAGTAGGCCCAAATACAAAAGTAGGCTGAAAGCAGTTCAAAAATTACCACAACCCCCAGGAAGAAGCTACGTTGCGAAACGCGCGTCGGGGTTTTCCTGCCCATCACAATCCTCTCACCAGCAGGTATTTATGTATTGCTTCACCAGTGATTCCTATGCTCCCTTATTGTCCTTGTACTAGTCTATATGACTTCTAAATCTGCACATGCAGTGACACGCTATACATACTTATTATAATGGAGGATGTATTGACACCTCCCTGTAGTGTAGCCTAAGTGTTGTGGCACACTCCACCACTATCTATCTTTCAACAACTTTTTCCAACCTTAGTATAGGAATAACTAATTCAATATCTTTGTGTGAGCTCCAGTGACACCTGCTGGTGCACTTAGCATATATATTTTATAATCCCTTTCATGGATTTGTATTTGGTTAGCTAATCGGATTGTTTTGGTTTACTTTGCCTTGTCCCCTTGTCTTTAAGTATTACACATATTATTTACTATTCCTGTTTTTTAATGTGTATCAATAAAATATTTAATATTTTATACAGCTGGTTGGTACTTCCCTTTTTCTTGGGCATATATGCAGTTCAAAAATGGTAACAGGACTAAACTGGTAGCGCTGCTTTGTTTAGCGGAGGACAGCTGTAATAAGGGGCAGACACAGTTAGTAGACCCAAAAAAGTAAGTGGGCTAAATGCAGTTTAAAACTGGTAGCATGACTAAACTGGCGGCATAGCTTTGTGCAGTGGAGGACAACTGTAATGGGAGGCAGACACAGTTATTAGGCCCAAATAAGTAAGTAGGCTAAATGCAGTTCAAAACTGGTAACAGGACTAAACTGGCGGCATTGCTTTGTTCAGCGGAGGACAACTGTAATGGGAGGCAGACACAGTTAGTAAGCCCAAATATTAAAGTAGGCTAAATGCAGTTCAAAACTGGTAACATGACTAAACAGGCGGCATTGCTTTGTTCAGCGGCGGCAAATTGTAATGAGTAGCAGACAAAGTTATTAGGCCCTGTCACAGGTTCCTTCTCCGGTATCACACAATCAACAGAGCCAGTGAAGAGTGAACAATTCCAAGACCTTTATTTAGGCAAAAGCACAAAAGGTCCATATACGCATATACAGTCCACCACACAAAGGATAAAATATTCCAGAACACAAATCCAGTTCAGTTACAGAATAAAAGTCCAACAATCCAGCACAGAGGATAACAGTCCATATTCCCTTCTTTCTCTCTCTGACGTGCTGTGTTCACTTCATAGCTCCAAACCAAGACTGGCTTCCCCCCAGCTCCTGTCCTCTCCTTATGTCCAGAAGTCGTCAGACAGGTTGGGGTGGTTTTCAGGCCTCCCACACCTGACAAAGGTGCCTGGTGGATTAAGGCACTACACGGGTCATTGTTTCAACAAGCTAGTTCAATATGTCAGCATATTAGCAAACAGGTTTATTCACTGACCCTCTGGAGAGATAACAGTACAGGAATGTGGGGGCTGATATCAGATGGCAAATAACAGCAATTCATCAAATGGCAAATAACTCATACTGTATGGAAATTTGGTTTGGGATGAATCAATCTCGGTGTGTGTGCTGCGGCCATTTCACAATTATCAGATCAGATATGGTGAGTGCTCAAGAAAGAATGACTCTGACACAAAGTGACAGTTTAACATTCCATCCAGATCTCTGGTTTATTCCTTGATACAAAGTTTATAAATGCATATAAAAGGGTGGTGGTTAGTAAATTAACATACAATTTAGCTATTATTTCATTGGCTGACTGAATATAGACTGTATTTAACTGTGTACATGGCATATTCTGACTATGGTCTACCTAGCAACAAGCTGATTTAGCACTCTTGGAAATAGCTGTCACCCTTATCCTGCTATTTAGCAACATTCTTAGACATTAGTTCAGAACATCTGGCCTAACTTCCCGTTTTTAGGTGTCTGAAACATACTGGAAAGTACCAAGAGCCATCTGGCCTAGCGCATGTGGTTATGTTGAGCAATTGATCATAAAGTAGCTGAGTAGATAGTTATATATATTTGCTTTTATGTAAGTATATATGATTTAAAGGAGTATACATGCAAGTGAGATCTATATGATATATATATATTTCTATCACAAGCCCCCCTTAGATATCACTTGCCCTAATCCTAGCCTCCTGTCCCAAAGCGCTTCAATTCTTTTGTGCTGTCGGTGAACTGATGCAAGCCTAGCGCCTACGCCCTACCCCGTACAGACTTTTTGCAAATGGGCGGTCAGGAGATCTGTCCCTAAAGGGGGGTAGAAGCATGCATAGTCTCATATTGGCAAACTTGTTCAATCAGTTCCACATATTCATCATCATCAGGGTTGGAGGAGCCATCAGGCGGGTGAATCTGGATTCGGATAGGTTCGTCCAGGAGGAGATGTGGCATCAGGTTTGTTGTTTCCTTGACTGTCTTTTCCATCATCCTGCGGATACAAGGGATTATGCAGCAACCAGAAATTATCACAAGAACAAAAATAACAAGTATGGCTGCCCCAATCTGTGCTAGCATCCTTTGCCATCCACTCATCCACCCAAAGTACTGGTCCCAAGGTTCTTACATTCCTGAATTTTGTTTCAATTCCTCTGATAGCTCAGTGAGTTTCTGTATCGCCACCGTGACTTTACCATTGGGACCAGTATTGTCTGGGATGTAGGTGCAACAGGTGTCTTTGATCATTTTACAAACACCTCCTTTCTCAGCTAGAATCATGTCTAAAGCTATTCTGGAATACCATGATGGAAGTGGGGCCCAACTGGTCTGCCAGACCTTTCAGAGTATCTCGGGTGTAGTTTACAAATCTCTTCTCGTTGTAATACACGTAATTTATCCAATCAACATTTTTGTTTACAGTTATTATCGGCAACAATGACTCAAATCCTGCCTTGACCTGGTCTCTGGCTTTAAATTCATCAGGTACCCCCCTAGGCACACCTACGGTGTCTATATAAACATGTGGATCGAAACTGCCTTTGGGGCACTTGCCCGTTTTGGTCTGTTTACTGCAGTACTGGGTGAGGACTCATGGGTGTAGGGAAAAAGATGGAAGGGCATCAGAATTTTTGCCAGTGCACATTGGCCTACCCAAACACCTTCCAGTCTACTACGTATCTTCATATCAACACAGATCCAGTATATGTCATCTAGGGAAACCACATGATTAATTAGGTTGTCAGTGGTGGTACTGTACTCTGAGCAGAACCCCTTGGTGAAGTTTTTTACATCCCTGCCAGTCCCTGTGCATGTGTAACAGGTGTATTTACCAGGGTATATCGTTATTCCAGTCCCCGGGGGTGTATCTTTAGTCATGAGTGGGTACTTAGACTTCCAGTCTTCACAGGATGCAGAATGAGATGAGTTAGTGTATATGCTGTGGAAACAGGCCTGCAGGGATTCTGGGATGCTGAGTGGCACTGTGCCCAGATGGGGTCTGGCTTCGGCACATGCATAACAGCCACTTAGTGTTGAGCATTCCGATGCCGCAAGTATCGGGTATCGGCCGATACTTGCAGTATCGGAATTCCGATACCGAGATCCGATACTTTTGTGGTATCGGAAATCAGTATCGGATCCATATTACTGTGTAAAATAAAGAAGTGAAATAAAAAATATTGATATACTCACCTCTCCGGAGGCCCCTGGACATCACCGCTGGTAACCGGCAGCCTTCTTTGCTTAAAATGAGCGCGTTTAGGGCCTTCCATGACGTCACGGCTTCTGATTGGTCGCGTGCCGCTCATGTGACCGCCACGTGACCAATCACAAGCCGTGACGTCATTCTCAGGTCCTAAATTCCTAGAATTAGGAATTTAGGACCTGAGAATGACGTCACGGCTTGTGAACCTAGAGTAACCAACTCATATATAGTCAAGTAAAAAAGGCAGCACACTGCAGCGCTAAGACATGCAAACATGAAACATGAAAACTGAACTGCAATACTGCACTAGAAATATGAAAAATGAGAGCGCTTAGCGCATAAAAATGGCCAATTTTATGTGTACCTGATAGCCCCTTTACGGCATCTCTCGTATATCAGGTCCTACGCTTGCCTACCTCGCTGAGAATAAACGTCTCCATGTGAATGGGTACCTGTGAAAACCTCTTCCTAGACTCATATTCTCTCTCTCTGTGGAGGGGTACTGGACCTGCTGCGATTAAAACACCTGGGCTAGGAGGCGGAGTGCTCAGTCAGAAGGCTAAATAATATATTTGAAAAAACTGACCGTCACATCCATACAAAGACTAAGTGTGAACAGGTGCTGAACCTAGAGTAACCAACTCATATATAGTCAAGTAAAAAAGGCAGCACACTGCAGCGCTAAGACATGCAAACATGAAACATGAAAACTGAACTGCAATACTGCACTAGAAATATGAAAAATATGAGTCTAGGAAGAGGTTTTCACAGGTACCCATTCACATGGAGATGTTTATTCTCAGCGAGGTAGGCAAGCGTAGGACCTGATATACGAGAGATGCCTTAAAGGGGCTATCAGGTACACATAAAATTGGCCATTTTTATGCGCTAAACGCTCTCATTTTTCATATTTCTAGTGCAGTATTGCAGTTCAGTTTTCATGTTTCATGTTTGCATGTCTTAGCGCTGCAGTGTGCTGCCTTTTTTTCTTGACTATATATGAGTTGGTTACTTTAGGTTCAGCACCTGTTCACACTTAGTCTATGTATGGATGTGACGGTCAGTTTTTTCAAATATATTATTTAGCCTTCTGACTGAGCACTCCGCCTCCTAGCCCAGGTGTTTTAATCGCAGCGGGTCCAGTACCCCTCCACAGAGAGAGAGAATATGAGTCTAGGAAGAGGTTTTCACAGGTATCCATTCACATGGAGACGATTATTCTCAGCGAGGTAGGCAAGCGTAGGACCTGATATACGAGAGATGCCGTAAAGGGGCTATCAGGTACACATAAAATTGGCCATTTTTATGCGCTAAACGCTCTCATTTTTCATATTTCTAGTGCAGTATTGCAGTTCAGTTTTCATGTTTCATGTTTGCATGTCTTAGCGCTGCAGTGTGCAATCTTTATCTTTCCTGTTTAGGGCTGATGGGGGTTTGTATCCCCAACTGTCACCAGTGTTCCATGCTGCCGCTCCCCAGTATTCACATTTGTCTCCCCAATATTTATCTGCAACACAAATATACTGAGTCCCATGCCCCAAGCTGTCCAGCAGTGTGGATGGGCAGTGTACTACATCGTAGTAATCAAACAGGTATGCAATTATATGGGCTGATGTGTCGAACCAGAAAATGGTGTAGTCCCCATCCTTGGTGATCTCCCCTCCCAGAAGTGGGGCAGGTGGAGCTTCTGCCCCCAGAATATGTATCACACAGAGGATATACAAGATCATTCTGGCTTTGGCGTATCTTCTGGTACGGAAGCCTTCTTGCAGTGTGATGCGTGGATCCAAGTGGGTCTTCCCTCTAGTTTCACAGAGGTTGGTGTCATCAACAGCACTTGGAAGGGACCGTCAAATCTAGGGTCGAGCGTTCTCCTCACAAACTTCTTCACCAACACCCAGTCTCCTGGTTTCAAGGAGTGCGAAACGAGTACCGATCCTGGATCTGGTAACGAAAAGAAAACACGAGAATGGACATCAGCTAGTTTTTTGGTCAATTGAATTACGTAAGCAGACAAAGTATCATATTGCATTGCCAACTGCTGAGGGAAGAATACCCCTAACCTGCGGCTGGAACCAAACAGAATCTCATGTGGTGACAGCTTTTCTGGGCTCCGGGGAGTGTGCCTTACACTAAACAGTGCGATTAGGAGTGTTTCATGCCATGGTTTGCATGTCTCTTGGGCAACTTTCAACATCCTGTTTTTAAGTGTCCCATTCAGTCTTTCTACTTTCCCGCTACTCTGAGGGTGGTAGGGAGTGTGTAGACCTAAGTCTGACCCTACTGCTGACCAGATCTCCTTTGTGAGGTTTGCTGTGAATGCGGGCCCCTGATCACTCTATCACTTCTGGGACCCCATATCTGCACACGATCTCTGAGAGTAGCTTCTGTGCAGTAGTCTTTGCTGACTGATTCCTCACTGGGAAAGCTTCTGGCCATCCTGAAAACACGTCCACGACCACAAGGGCATATTCGAATCCTCCACTTGGCGGCATCTGGATGTGGTCTATCTGGATCCTCTGGAAGGGGTACAGCGGTCTGGCAAGATGATGTGTGGGAACTTTCTCCATTCTTCCGGGGTTGCATTTGCCGCAGGTCAAACAGCTGTTTGTGAACTTGGCTGTTAGAGTGGAGATCCCTGGAGCGAACCAGTAAGCACCAATCAGATTATTCATCTGTGTCTTTGATCTGTGCGTGGGCCCATGTGCCCACTGGACCACCATAGGGTACATGCTTCGGGGTAAACAGGGTTTGTAGTCCATTGCGTATACCCTTCCTTCTTGATGTGTTGCACCCTTCTGCATCCAACTCTCCTTCTCTTCCTTTGGAGCTTGCTCTTGCAACTTCTTAAACAGATCCCAACACGTCATCTTATCTGGTGTCTTGTCCTCAGTTGCCACGTAGTAGCCGTCCGGCTCTACGACCTTTCCCACTTCTCCATATTGTCTTCCTTTGGCAGCTTCTTTGGCTGCCATATCGGCCATGTTGTTGCCCCATGCCTCTACTGTGTTCAGTTTTCCATGTGCTTTGACTTTCAGTACTGCCACCATTTTTGGAAGTTGAAGTGCGCTCAGCAGGTCCTTAATGGCTCCATGATGCTTCATGGTTGTTCCGCTTGCTGTGATGAAGTCTCTTGCAGCCCAGATGGGTCCAAAGTCGTGTGCTATGCCATGCGAATACCTTGAATCGGTGTATATGTTCGCAGTTTTGCCTTCTGCAATCTGGCAGGCCTTCATCAGCGCTATCAGTTCTGCTTCCTGGGCTGACAGGCTAGGTGGCAGACCCCTGGACCACAGGATTTCTTGATTGCTGGTCACTGCACATCCCGTGTGGAATCTTCCTTCATCATCTGCAAATCTGGAGCCATCTACGTAGAGGATCAACTCTGGGTTGGCCAGTGGCTCTTCTGCCACATTGGGTAGTCCTGCTGTTTCCTGTTGCATGATGCTGAAGCAATCATGGTCATCCGTCCGGAGCAAATCCATATCCTTGTGGAAGGTATCATGCAGATTTTGATCTGAAGGGTCCGTACCCATATCCCCCCTTGGGAGTGGGAGTAGAGTGGCCGTATTGAGGACTGTACATCTGGAGATGGTGACATTGTCAGGCAGTAGTAGGGTGCACTGCAGGTGAAGATGTCTTGCAGTGGAGAGAGGTTTTGGCTGGGTTTGATTGAGAATTGCTGAGATATCATGTGGAGCCAGGATATCCAGTGGATGTCCTCGAATGATATCAGCAGTCTTGTCCAGGAGGGCGTGTGCTGCAAATACTGCTCTCATGCAGGTGGGGGCTCCCCTTGCAACTGGATCCATCTTCCTGGTTCACTATGGCTGCTTTCAGTTTTTGTAGTAGGTCTGCCCCCAGTAGGTTGAGTGGGCAGGTTCTTGACACCACAAACTTGGACAGGATAGAGTGTCCTGACTGAGTGCACACGCTCAGAGGCTTTGTAAGCTGAGAATGTCTGACTTGACCATCAATGCCTACGCAAGACACAGAGGATTCTGATAGGCAGGTAGGGTCAGGGAGTTCCACATGTCTCATCACACTTCTGGCTGCACCAGTTTCCACAAGAAAAGACCTGACAACGCCATCCACTTTCAGGGTAATTTGGGGGGTTGGTCCTGCTGAAGGGGTTTTGCATGTAAGGAGCGTGGTGTCTTGCGGACCTGGCTTGCCCCTGTCCTATGGATGGGGCGCTTCACTGTTTACCTTGTCTGCTACTCGGCCTGCTCCTCTGGGCAGGGTGTTGGGTTGTGGTGGAGCTCTGCACCGGCTCTGGTAATGACCCAATTTGCCGCAATTGAAATATCTGACATTCCTTCTGTCTCGGTATTGCGGTGGCTCTTCAGAGTCTATGGCCGCCATGAGGGGTGTTGTCTTCCGCACTCCTGGTTGGGACTCCATCCCTTTGGCTACTGTGAGCAGGGTGTCCATTGCTATTGACCTGTACTCGGGCCTAGCCACTATCAGCGGCTTCCTAATTGGCTCTCTGAGTCCATGCACAAAGGCCTGTGCCAACATCTGCCTGTGTATCTGGTCATGAATGGTGAAGCCCAGGTCCTGGAAAACCTGCATTACTCTGCCATGAAACTTCTCCACAGAATCTGTCTTCTCCTGACTCATGTCATGTAAGCTGAGGGGCTGTCCGGCCAGCCTGCCTTTGGCCCACTCTCTGAGTTGTTCAATTAGCTTCGGCCCTGACTCTTAGGCATGTACATCTAAGTCTGCTGAAAGCTTGAAGTGTTCCTTCATGATTGGCCAGAAGGCATCACCTGCCTTTATCTCCATCACAGCCCACAAATCATTCCAGGTGGCTGCATATGTGCGCTGGTTCTGCTGCATTCTTCTGTAGAATGGCATGGGGTGCATCTCTGGGTCTGGAAGATTGTTGAGGATGCTGGTTACCTGACTTGGGGTGAAGTGCACATAGTGTAATGGTGGTGCTTCTATATGCCCCTGTCTTCTAGGTGCCTGTGGGTTTTTCTTTCTAGTACTGGCCAGCATGTATGAAGTCCCCTCTTCATCCTCATCAGAGGAATAGTTGTGACAGCATGTACTGGGGTCATTCAGTGGCTGATAGGTGGTTTTAGAAATTGCCTTTTTGTGGGAGGATGTCTCTCCACCCCGCTGAAGCTGAGGAGGATTATAGTTCCATTGTGGTGTGAATGTTGGCTGCTCTGACCGGGGATACTGATCATAATCAGAAGGTGGTGCCTGTGGCCCCCCCCCTGTCCCCGGACCTGAGCTGCCTACTGCTGGATGTGCCTGGGGGAAGCCTGCTGCGGCTTGGGGGGTGCCTTCTAATGGGGGATCTCCACCTTCTTCCCCCGATACCATTACTGGCAGAGGCCAGACTGTATTTGGAACATAGAATGTTCTTTGTGCTGTGAGCACTGAATACAGAGACACCACACTGCTTGAATCTGGCATCTGCCCAACAGGCAACAAAGCAGGAGAAGGAGAGTGTGAAATAGGAAGAGATATGTGGTGCAGAGGAAAAGAGGGAAGTAGAGATGTAAGGTGCGCAGAAGACAGAGGTGAAGAGTGAGAGAGAAGCCAACTGGGGAAAAGACAGGAGGTTTGGAGAAGGGGGGGAGAGAGAAGGAGGCAAAGGGTGTGGTGAAAGAGAAGGAAGAGGTGTTGAGTGTGAAGAAGGAGGTGGAGACGAAGGAGAAGATGAAGGAGGAGTTGATGACAGGTGTATAGGAGGAGGGGGTGTGGAGTAATGAGAAGGAGGAGAAAGAAGAGGAGAAAGAGGAGGAGAAAGAGGAGGAGAAAGAGGAGGAGAAAGAGGAGGAAAAAGAGGACAAGTAGGCAGCGCAGAAGACGGAGGTGAGGAGAAAGATGGAGGAGAAAGACAAGAGAATTCCTTCTTCTTTGATGCAGCCTGAGATGGCATCGCCAGAGTAACAGTGCCACCTCCCTGTACCAAGGTTGGGCGGGGTGCACCACACACTGAGCAAGTCTCCCTGTACAATGGATTCTGTTGGGAGCAGACTGTACATACACAATATTTTCCATCCCCATATGGTGGTGGTGCTGATGGTTTGACACCTTTTCCCACTTTGTACACATAAAAATCACTTCCTGACTCTTTCACATATCGTTCAGTGCTTCCCAATCGATGTAAGTCTGTAGCCACTTTATACCATGCTGTTGCAGCAGACAGCAAATTAGCATCAACTAGCTTTCCTTTCTTCCTTTTCAGAACATTATGCCACTCTGCAGCTCGAAGCCTGCCTCCCTGGTGGATTTCACATACTTTCATAAGCTGCCTGTAATTCTTCACATATTTAACACCTTCGTGTTCTGTCACTATCTGGGGGGGCCATTTTCTCATCAGGAAGCAAAAGGCTCTCCTGTTGCATGGCCACTTTATTTCCCATTGCAAAAATAAAAATAAAAAAACAATAAAGACCTCAAGGAGGTAAGTATATAACAACACGAAAAATAAAAGGGAAAAGACACTTTCAAAAAATGGATGTAAGAAGTTGAGACCAGAACTAAAAAAAACCATCAAAAAAACTCAAGATCTTTATACAAAAGGAAGAAAACTCTGGAAAACTTAAAAAACTTTACTTTAAAATAATAAAGAAAAACTAGAAGGAAAACCTTCAAATGACTAAAGAGTAAAGAAGAAAAAAAAGCTATATTTTTTTCCCTTCTCTCTGTGCTCATCGCAGTCAGAGACACACACTTCCCCATTTCTTATGCTATTGTATCCAATGTCACTAAAATCACGTATCTGAAAACACGTATGTCGCAGCAAAAATGATACTATTTAGTTTCACTTCTTCTTCAAATAAATGCTATACCATAGCCAGATTGCAAAAGAAAAAGAAAAAAACAGATGTGACAGTGTGATTTACAATGCATATATTTCTCCTAGCAGTGTGGAGGAGGGCAAGTTCAGAGAAGAAAAAACTCTCCTTTACAATTGTATGCACTTAAGCAACAATACGTGACATTAACAAACAAATACACGTCTGGGAGAATCGATGCCCTGTTTATTATTTTGTGACACGTGAAGGTTGTGCTGGGAACAGACTACTGCCAATGGCACTGGGCACACCTGTGCCCAGGCCGCCTGAGTGAGAACCACAACAAGTGGGAAATCTACCACCCCGGTCCGGTCATCCTGACTGGATCGCCGGCACTACAGGAATCTGCAGTAGCCCTCTAAGTTATCACTACCCGTACCTGGAGCCTGGGACTACCTGCCCCAGAACTCTACCTGTCCCTCCTATGCACAGGAATCCTGCAATAACTTATCGAGCGATTTGACCTCCTGCGGTCTGTTACCCAGCAACCACAAACAAAACAGTCACTGTTCCTTTCTTCTCCTGGACACCTTGACTAAAATCCCAGGGTTTTGGATACAGGCTCGGACTTTTTAGACTACCTGGGAATGCGGGGGTGACCACACCTGACCGGCTAAAGGTATAGACCTGGACTGGGCACAGGGGACATTCAGGTAAGATGACAGAATTTTCTTACCTTACTCTGATGGAGCTGCAGTCTCCGTCCCGTGAGCCAAGGCCGCGGCCGGCACCCTCGTCAGCAAGGTCCCCTCTGTGATATTTTTGTCCAGCCCCGCGTTGGGCGCCACTTGTTATGGAAATTTGGTTTGGGATGAATCTATCCCGGTGTGTGTGCTGCGGCCGTTCCCAACTATCAGATCAGATATGTTGAGCGCTCAAGAAAGAATGACTCTGACACAAAGTGACAGTTGAACATTTCATCCAGAACTCTGGTTTATTCCTTGATACATAGTTTTATAAATGCGTATAAAAGGGGGGTGGTTAGTAAATTAACATACAATTTAGCTATTATTTCATTGGCTGACTGAGTACATAATGTATTTAACTGAGTACATGGCATATTCTGACTATGGTCAGTGCAGCGCCCCAGAGTCCTGGTCGTTGCAGTACTGATGCTCCGCCGCTAAGGGGGCTATGGTACGTCTGATGGCACTGAAGGAGTTCACCTGACCAGGTGTCACAGACACCAATACACTTCACAGTCTGGCCTCCAGGGGGAGCTAAGGGCGCTATGATTAGGCCACTCCTCACAATCTGGTAAAACTGGGAGTTAGATAGGAAGTTAGAAAAGAAGCTGACTGGGAATTGAACAGGCAACATCCTGTGGCAGAGGGTGTTGCGAGGAAAGACTCGGGGGTACCTGCCAGGGGTGGGATCCTGGCAGGGACCTAGCGAACAAGAGAGAATGTTACGGGACCGTGTTTGCACTTCCTTGCGGCGGTATCCAAGAAAGGACAAGAAGCGAGGTGCATTGAGAAGAGTGAGAAACGAGATCAAAGCATCAAGGAGATAAGCCAGTAGGAGTAGTGCTGAAAGATCAAGCAACTTCCTACTGAGGCGCGTAGCCGGTGGCCAGAATGCCACGAAGTATTACTTCAAACAGAGGCAGGACAGTTGATTACAGGTTGGCTGTCTCACACAAATCACCTATGAAGACATGGGGGGCAACTGTGGGAGAGGGGCGACTCTAGGGTCCCGGAAGAACTCCAGGCCTACTCGTCATACAGGTGCGTCTTAGCCAAATCATCTGGGGGATGGAGAAGAACATCAGGATCAGTTGTGAGGGAACATCAGAAACAGACACAACAGTTGTGGGGACTTTCCCGTGGTGCTCAGCAGGGGAAGGCTGCAACGTACAGGTGCTAGTTGGTAGGCACCGATCTCCACCTGCAAAGGGAACTCTGGATGTGCCATTGGACTGGCCGGTCTCAGCCAGCTCGGTTAGCAGTGCTCTGGATTGAGGATCCTGAAGCCTTCAGTAAAGAGGTAAAGAGGCTGCATCCCTGTGTCCTCGTTATTAATTGCGCCTTGCACCACACATTGAACTGTTACTTCTTTATTGGACGCCCCTTAGCAGGGTCACGGGCCGGGGTTTAGCCACCGTGACATCGGCAGAGCCAGCAGAGAGAGACCCGGTACAGAGTACGCTGTGGCCCTGCGGCTGTGGGGGCGCTGCAACTTGGCATCACGAACAGGATTTACTTAAGCCCGAGGATCGGGTCATGTGTGCCTTGGAACTGTGATTGAATTGTGCTTAGACTGTGATTTGTTGCAAAGACTGTGCATTGCACTTGCCGCCGAAAGTTCCCGCCAAAACCTGCCGCCATTGCAGCGCCACAGGGAGCGCAGAGGAAGAAGAAGGGTGTGCCATGGGAGGAGACTACCAAAGCGGCACCCATAGTAGTGACCGCCCCCTCTGACTCCTGCTGCGAGGTGACGACCTGCCCAGCAGAAGAGGATAACCGCCCCCTGATTTGGAACGGCGGGAACAAGGTGGAGAGGGAGCTCGACCTTGGAGAAATGGCAGAGCCAGGTACATGCGTTGCCGCCGAATGCCGGACAGCGATGACGATCAGCAAGTGCCCGAGCGACGGCAAAGTGATCCCGGCTTGCCCTCACCCACCAGAGGCGGACCCGCATCCACCGCAGCGGAAGGATCTGAACTCCTTGGAGCCGCCGGCGGAGGAGCTGAGCCTACCTATCCCGACCACGGGGCCATGGAGAGCGGAGCCACATCGGGAGGCCGCCTGTTGTGAATTTGCTTTTTGCTCCCTCTAGTGGTTACTAGTTTTTTGACTCTGGTTTTTCTGTCATTCCTTTTATCCGCACCTGGGTCGTTAGTTAGGGGTGTTGCTATATAAGCTCCCTGGACCTTCAGTTCCATGCCTGGCAACGTAGTTATCAGAGCTAGTCTGCTGTGCTCTTGTCTACTGATCCTGGTTCCAGTTATATCAGCTAAGTCTGCCTTTTGCTTTTTGCTATTTGTTTTGGTTTTGTATTTTTGTCCAGCTTGTTCCTAATCTATATCCTGACCTTTGCTGAAAGCTCTAGGGGGCTGGTGTTCTCCCCCCGGACCGTTAGACGGTTCGGGGGTTCTTGAATTTCCAGTGTGGATTTTGATAGGGTTTTTGTTGACCATATAAGTTACCTTTCTTTATTCTGCTATCAGTAAGCGGGCCTCTCTGTGCTAAACCTGGTTCATTTCTGTGTTTGTCATTTCCTCTTACCTCACCGTCATTATTTGTGGGGGGCTTCTATCCAGCTTTGGGGTCCCCTTCTCTGGAGGCAAGAAAGGTCTTTGTTTTCCTCTACTAGGGGTAGCTAGATTCTCCGGCTGGCGCGTGTCATCTAGAATCAATGTAGGAATGATTCCCGGCTACTTCTAGTGTTTGCGTTAGGAGTAGATATATGGTCAACCCAGTTACCACTGCCCTATGAGCTGGATTTTTGTATTCTGCAGACTTCCACGTTCCTCTGAGACCCTCGCCATTGGGGTCATAACAGTTTGCCAGGCCAGTATTAAATGTTTAATGCATTGCAGAAGAGGGATTACAAGAAAGAAGATTCTGAGTTTTTTTTTTTCTTCTTCCCCTTTACCTCAGAGTGGCTATGCTTGCTGCAGACATGAATGTCCAGACCTTGATTACAAGTGTGGACCAGCTGGCTACTCGTGTGCAGGGCATACAAGACTATGTTATCAGAAATCCTAGGTCAGAACCTAAAATACCGATTCCTGAACTGTTTTCCGGAGACAGGTTTAAGTTTAGGAATTTCGTGAATAATTGTAAATTGTTTTTGTCCCTGAGACCCTGTTCATCTGGAGATTCTGCTCAGCAAGAAAAAATTGTTATTTCGTTCTTACGGGGCGACCCTCAGGATTGGGCTTTTTCGCTGGCGCCAGGAGATCCGGCATTGGCTGATCTTGATGCGTTTTTTCTGGCGCTCGGTTTACTTTATGAGGAACCCAATCTTGAGATTCAGGCAGAAAAGGCCTTGCTGGCTATGTCTCAGGGGCAGGACGAGGCTGAAGTGTATTGCCAAAAATTTCGGAAATGGTCCGTGCTGACACATTGGAACGAGTGTGCACTGGCCGCTAATTTTAGAAATGGCCTTTCTGAAGCCATTAAGAATGTTATGGTGGGTTTTCCCATTCCCACAGGTCTGAATGATACTATGGCACTGGCTATTCAAATTGACCGGCGGTTGCGGGAGCGCAAAACCGCAAATTCCCTCATGGTGTTGTCTGAACAGACACCTAATTCGGTGCAATGTGATAGAAAAACCGCAAATTCCCTCATGGTGTTGTCTGAACAGACACCTGATTTAATGCAATGTGATAGAATCCTGACTAGAAATGAGCGGAAAATTCATAGACGCCGGAATGGCTTGTGCTACTACTGTGGTGATTCTACACATGTTATCTCAGCATGCTCTAAACGTATAGCTAAGGTTGTTAGTCCTGTCACCGTTGGTAATTTGCAACCTAAATTTATTCTGTCTGTAACTTTGATTTGCTCACTGTCATCTTATCCTGTCATGGCGTTTGTAGATTCAGGTGCTGCCCTGAGTCTCATGGATCTCTCATTTGCTAAGCGCTGTGGTTTTACTCTTGAACCATTAGAAAATCCTATTCCTCTTAGGGGTATTGATGCTACGCCATTGGCAGAAAATAAGCCGCAGTATTGGACACAGGTTACCATGTGCATGACTCCTGAACACCGCGAGGTGATACGTTTTCTGGTTTTACATAAAATGCATGATTTGGTTGTTTTAGGGCTGCCATGGTTACAGACCCATAATCCAGTCCTGGACTGGAAGGCTATGTCAGTCTCAAGTTGGGGCTGTCGTGGTATTCATGGGGATTCCCTGCCTGTGTCTATTGCTTCTTCTACGCCTTCGGAAGTTCCGGAGTATTTGTCTGATTATCAGGACGTCTTCAGTGAGTCTGAGTCCAGTGCACTGCCTCCTCATAGGGACTGTGACTGTGCTATAGATTTGATCCCAGGCAGTAAATTTCCTAAGGGAAGACTGTTTAATCTGTCGGTACCTGAACATACCGCTATGCGTTCATATGTCAAGGAGTCTCTGGAGAAAGGACATATTCGTCCGTCTTCTTCCCCTCTTGGTGCGGGATTCTTTTTTGTGGCAAAAAAGGACGGATCTTTGAGACCTTGTATTGATTATCGGCTTTTAAATAAGATCACTGTCAAATTTCAGTATCCTTTACCGCTGTTGTCTGACTTGTTTGCCCGGATTAAGGGTGCCAAGTGGTTCACCAAGATAGACCTTCGTGGTGCGTACAACCTTGTGCGCATTAAGCAAGGTGATGAATGGAAAACCGCATTCAATACGCCCGAAGGTCATTTTGAGTACTTGGTGATGCCTTTTGGGCTCTCCAATGCGCCTTCAGTTTTTCAGTCCTTTATGCATGACATTTTCCGGAAGTATCTGGATAAATTTTTGATTGTTTATCTGGATGATATTTTGGTTTTTTCTGATAATTGGGATTCGCATGTGGAGCAGGTCAGGTTGGTCTTTAAAATTTTGCGTGAAAATTCTTTGTTTGTCAAGGGCTCAAAGTGTCTCTTTGGTGTACAGAAGGTTCCCTTTTTGGGGTTCATTTTTTCCCCTTCTGCTGTGGAGATGGACCCAGTCAAGGTCCGAGCTATTCTTGATTGGACTCAGCCCTCGTCAGTTAAGAGTCTTCAGAAGTTCTTGGGCTTCGCTAACTTCTACCGTCGTTTTATCGCTAATTTTTCTAGCATTGTGAAACCTTTGACGGATATGACCAAGAAGGGCTCCGATGTAGCTAACTGGGCTCCTGCTGCCGTGGAGGCTTTCCCGGAGTTGAAACGCCGGTTTACTTCGGCGCCTGTTTTGTGCCAGCCTGACGTCTCACTTCCCTTTCAGGTTGAGGTGGATGCTTCGGAGATTGGGGCAGGGGCCGTTTTGTCGCAGAGAGGCCCTGGTTGCTCTGTTATGAGACCTTGTGCCTTTTTCTCTAGGAAGTTTTCGCCTGCCGAGCGAAATTATGATGTGGGCAATCGGGAGTTGTTGGCCATGAAATGGGCATTTGAGGAGTGGCGTCATTGGCTCGAGGGTGCTAAGCATCGTGTGGTGGTCTTGACTGATCACAAAAATCTGATGTATCTCGAGTCTGCTAAACGCCTTAATCCGAGACAGGCCCGCTGGTCATTGTTTTTCTCCCGCTTTGATTTTGTTGTCTCGTATTTACCATGTTCAAAGAATGTGAAGGCCGATGCTCTTTCTAGGAGCTTTGTGCCTGATGCTCCTGGAGTCGCGGATCCTGTTGGTATTCTTAAAGATGGAGTTATCTTGTCAGCCATTTCTCCGGATCTGCGACGTGTGTTGCAGAGATTTCAGGCTGATAGGCCTGAGTCTTGTCCACCTGATAGACTGTTTGTCCCGGATAAGTGGACCAGCAGAGTCATTTCCGAGGTTCATTCCTCGGTGTTGGCAGGTCACCCGGGAATTTTTGGCACCAGAGATCTGGTGGCCAGGTCCTTTTGGTGGCCTTCCTTGTCAAGGGATGTGCGGTCATTTGTGCAGTCCTGTGGGACTTGTGCTCGAGCTAAGCCTTGCTGTTCTCGTGCCAGCGGTTTGCTCTTGCCCTTGCCTGTCCCGAAGAGACCTTGGACACATATCTCCATGGATTTCATTTCTGATCTTCCGCTATCTCAGGGCATGTCCGTTATCTGGGTGATATGTGATCGCTTCTCCAAGATGGTCCATTTGGTTCCTTTGCCTAAGCTGCCTTCCTCTTCCGATCTGGTTCCTGTGTTTTTCCAGAACGTGGTTCGTTTGCACGGTATCCCTGAGAATATTGTGTCAGACAGAGGATCCCAGTTCGTTTCCAGGTTCTGGCGATCCTTTTGTAGTAGGATGGGCATTGATTTGTCGTTTTCGTCTGCTTTCCATCCTCAGACTAATGGACAGACGGAGCGAACCAATCAGACTTTGGAGGCTTATTTGAGGTGTTTTGTCTCTGCTGATCAGGACGATTGGGTGACATTCTTGCCGTTGGCTGAGTTTGCCCTTAATAATCGGGCTAGTTCCGCCACCTTGGTTTCGCCTTTTTTCTGCAACTCTGGTTTCCATCCTCGCTTTTCTTCGGGTCATGTGGAGCCTTCTGACTGTCCTGGGGTGGATTCTGTGGTGGATAGGTTGCAGCAGATCTGGAATCATGTGGTGGACAACTTGAAGTTGTCACAGGAGAAGGCTCAGCGCTTTGCCAACCGCCGCCGCGGTGTGGGTCCCCGACTACGCGTTGGGGATTTGGTATGGCTTTCTTCCCGCTTTGTTCCTATGAAGGTCTCCTCTCCCAAATTTAAACCTCGTTTTATTGGGCCTTACAAGATATTGGAAATCCTTAATCCTGTATCTTTTCGTCTGGATCTTCCTGTGTCGTTTGCTATTCACAATGTATTTCATAGGTCCTTGTTGCGGCGGTACATTGTGCCTGTAGTTCCTTCTGCTGAGCCTCCTGCTCCGGTGTTGGTTGAGGGCGAGTTGGAGTACGTGGTGGAGAAGATCTTGGATTCTCGCCTCTCCAGGCGGAGGCTTCAGTACCTGGTCAAGTGGAAGGGCTATGGTCAGGAGGATAATTCCTGGGTGGTCGCCTCTGATGTTCATGCGGCCGATTTAGTTCGTGCCTTTCATGCCGCTCATCCTGATCGCCCTGGTGGTCGTGGTGAGGGTTCGGTGACCCCTCACTAAGGGGGGGGTACTGTTGTGAATTTGCTTTTTGCTCCCTCTAGTGGTTACTAGTTTTTTGACTCTGGTTTTTCTGTCATTCCTTTTATCCGCACCTGGGTCGTTAGTTAGGGGTGTTGCTATATAAGCTCCCTGGACCTTCAGTTCCATGCCTGGCAACGTAGTTATCAGAGCTAGTCTGCTGTGCTCTTGTCTACTGATCCTGGTTCAAGTTATATCAGCTAAGTCTGCCTTTTGCTTTTTGCTATTTGTTTTGGTTTTGTATTTTTGTCCAGCTTGTTCCTAATCTATATCCTGACCTTTGCTGAAAGCTCTAGGGGGCTGGTGTTCTCCCCCCGGACCGTTAGACGGTTCGGGGGTTCTTGAATTTCCAGTGTGGATTTTGATAGGGTTTTTGTTGACCATATAAGTTACCTTTCTTTATTCTGCTATCAGTAAGCGGGCCTCTCTGTGCTAAACCTGGTTCATTTCTGTGTTTGTCATTTCCTCTTACCTCACCGTCATTATTTGTGGGGGGCTTCTATCCAGCTTTGGGGTCCCCTTCTCTGGAGGCAAGAAAGGTCTTTGTTTTCCTCTACTAGGGGTAGCTAGATTCTCCGGCTGGCGCGTGTCATCTAGAATCAACGTAGGAATGATTCCCGGCTACTTCTAGTGTTTGCGTTAGGAGTAGATATATGGTCAACCCAGTTACCACTGCCCTATGAGCTGGATTTTTGTATTCTGCAGACTTCCACGTTCCTCTGAGACCCTCGCCATTGGGGTCATAACAGCCGCCTTGGAGGAGCCGCGGTCCGGGCTGCAGCCGATTCCAGTGTCCTTGTCCGCGGAGCGGATCAACACCGGTGGAATCACATCAGGCGCAGGTATGGAAAGCGTCCCTATTCCCCCGGCCGATTCTGCTCTCCCGACCGATCCCGCTCCCGCGACCGCTCCTCACCCCAACAACAATAACCGTTTCCTCTCGGTGGAGCGGGTGATCCTCACCCCTGACACAATGGGGAAGTTGGTACCTCCATTACCGACCAAGATGGGAGAACCCATAGATGTGAGCTCAGACGGGGTGATCCTCCAGTGGGACACCCCCTGGATCGGGCCGGATGGAGCTCGAGAGGAAGGCCTCACCCTTGCTGTGCTCACTTGGGAACAATATAAACAATGCCTGATCCTACATTGGAAAAAATGAAAAGAGACCGAACAGACTGATACGCCAAAAGTACAACACCCAAAGCCTGCGTGCGGCAGGAAAGACGTGGTAAAGCGGGGAACTGTGCTGGCCTTTTATCCAAAGCGGGGTTGGGGCTCCATACAGGAACCGGGACTACCGACCGACGTCTTCGTTACTAGTCACGATGTGAAGACTCCTTTCCGCAACCAATATGGTGACCCACTATTGCAAAAGGGGGATCAGGTGACCTACACCCACCACCGGAGTGCACAAGGATGGTGCGCTCGGAACGTCCAACGATGTGGGCCTGGGGGGGCGTCACCTGTTGCCTCTACCATGATTGAACCAGACTTGACAGATCTTGCTACTATCGCCACCGTACGCCTTGTTGCGGCTACTGAGCTTGCAGCAAGGGTTAGCCTTCGAATCCAGACACTGGGTGACCTCACTGCACCCGAGAGACAAACCATTGGCACTGACACCACATCAACCGGGGACCAGGGGCCGAAGCCTGTACGGTCAGGAGAGGTCCGCTATCGGCTGATGTCTTGTAATATACTATGAAGCCCTAACATTCGACAAGAATGTAAATAGTTAACTACTTGTCTATCTATGTGTCTTTCTGCTGCTACAACCCGACTAGGGATAAACTCTTAAAGGGATCCCTTTGTTTACCCGGGATCCCTTCCTCTGCTTTTTGTTTTTGTTTCCTGTTTTATCATTGTTGAAAGAACTGCTGGATCATGAACACTGCATGATTACAAACTCATTGTAAATAGTTTGCACCTTCTTAAAGGTGCTCTTTACTGGTTTTACAAAAGAAAGGACTCTTTGCGAAGAAACTGTTCTTGGAAACAGCACCTGAGTCCTTACTGCATACGGACTTGCAGCTTGAGAAGTTGCACTACCTCATAGAGACTTGGTCCCTTCTTAAAGGGGATGTTCATTAATAGCACTTAGAGTATAATGATGCTTTAAAAGGAAGTACTGATAATGCTTACATGTAAAAGTTATATGTAGTTAGCTAGTTAATTGTAAGAGATGTTTAATAATGTGTTAGAAAATGAGGACAGGAAGTGAACCCATACGGGGTTAGTCGGTGAGTCCTCCTAGGAGCCATACAGAGATGGCTCAGTGATCTTGTACTAAGAGATGGATGATAAGTTCTATACTGTGTATAGTAGCAGAAAGGCAGTAGGCTCGGATGAGAGATGGGGCGGTCCTGCAACAGAGCAAGAGGCAGTAGGCCTGGGCAAATAGACAGGCGGTCCTGTGAATATAAAGATGGAAAATTAAGAAAAGTTGATTAGCCTTATAGTGTTCTATAAGAAGGTCTTTAGTGGATTCAGTGTGTACGTCCTTAAAGGCAATGTTAAATTATTGTTCGGAAATTGCACTTAGTAGAATACCCGGTTGGGTAAGAAAAGTTATTTATAGTATGTTATTCAAAAATATTTGACCATGTTTGTAACGTTCAAGTGTCCTCACCTCCCATAAAGGGAAGCTCTGTTAAAGTTTACTTGTTATTGCATTCCAAAATTGTATGTCTTTTTGCTGACATGTATTGTTGTTTTCTTCCCAGTCCAGGAGTACTGGATTTAACCGGGGGGGGGGGAGTGCAGCGCCCCAGAGTCCTGGTCGTTGCAGTACTGATGCTCCGCCGCTAAGGGGGGCTATGGTACGTCTGATGGCACTGAAGGAGTTCACCTGACCAGGTATCACAGACACCAATACACTTAACAGTCTGGCCTCCAGGGGGAGCTAAGGGCGTTATGATTAGGCCACTCCTCACAATCTGGTAAAACTGGGAGTTAGATAGGAAGTTAGAAAAGAAGCTGACTGGGAATTGAACAGGCAACTGTTATGATCCTAGTGGCAAGGATCGCAAATCTGACTAGCTAAGAAACTAAACCGACGACTAGCTCTGGGGAAGTGGTAACTGGATTGACCGCAACCTGATCCTATCCGCACACAACTATAGGTAGCCGTGGAACGTTACCTGGAAATCCTAGATGTCTCTTCACGGCCTGAGAAACTGACTATTACTAGAGGGAAAGTAAGTCCTCACTTGCCTCAGAGAAATGACCCCAAAGATATAGAAAAGCCCCCCACAAATATTAACGGTGAGTTAAGGGGAAAGCACAAACGCAGAGATGAAATAGATTTAGCAAATGAGGCCCGCTAACACTAGATAGCAGAAAATAGGAAGGGAACTGTGCGGTCAATGGAAAACCCTATTCAAAATATCCACGCAGAGATTGCTCGAGCCCCCGCACCAACTAACAGTGCGGGGGAAGCAACTCCGTACCCCAGAGCTTACCAGCAGCAAGAAATCACATATTAACAAGCTGGACTAAACTCATCATACACAGAAATCATATTGCAGACAGATGAGCAAAAAATAATCAAACAGAAACTTAGCTTCTCATGAAGAGACTGAAAACGAAGATAGTCAGGAGTAATCAGAATAGCACTGAATACATCGACAGCCGGCAACAAGTGGAGGTGTAGCAGAGCTAAATAGGAACCTCCCTAGAGAATAACGAGGCAGCTGATCCAGCCACAGACCCGCAGGATAACAAACAAAGAACCAGGGGGAGCCCAAAAACAAAACTCACACAATACCACCTGTGACCACAAGAGGGAGCCCGAAAACAGAGTTCACAACAGTACCCCCCCCCTTGAGGAGGGGTCACCGAACCCTCATCAAAACCCCCAGGGCGATCAGGGTGAGCCAAATGGAAGGCACAAACCAAATCGGCCGCATTAACATCAGAGGCGACAACCCAGGAATTATCCTCCTGACCTTAGCCCTTCCACTTAACCAAATACTGAAGCCTCCGTCTAGAAATACGAGAATCCAAGATCTTCTCCACCACGTATTCCAATTCTCCCTCAACCAGCACAGGGGCAGGAGGCTCAACCGAAGGAAACACAGGCACCACATACCTCCGCAACAACGACCGATGGAACACATTATGAATAGCAAACGATGCTGGGAGGTCCAAACGAAATGACACAGGGTTAAGGACTTCCAAAATCTTATAAGGACCGATAAACCGAGGCTTGAACTTAGGAGAGGAGACCTTCATAGGAACAAAGCGAGAAGACAACCACACCAAGTCCCCAACGCGAAGTCGGGGACACACACAGCGACGGCAGTTGGCAAAGCGCTGAGCCTTCTCTTGTGACAGCTTCAAATTGTCCACCACATGATCCCAAATCTGATGCAACCTATCCACCACAATATCCACTCCAGGACAGTCAGAAGGCTCCACCTGACCCGAGGAAAAACGAGGATGAAACTCCGAATTACAAAAAAAAGGCGAAACCAAAGTAGCAGAACTAGCCCGATTATTAAGGGCAAACTCGGCCAATGGCAAAAAAGTCACCCAGTCGTCCTGATCAGCAGAAACAAAACATCTTAAATAGGTTTCCAAGGTCTGATTAGTTCGCTCGGTTTGGCCATTCGTCTGAGGATGGAAGGCCGACGAAAAAGACAAATCAATGCCCATCTTAGCACAAAAGGTCCGCCAAAATCTAGACACAAACTGGGATCCTCTGTCGGAAACAATATTTTCAGGGATCCCGTGCAAACGAACCACATTTTGAAAAAACAGCGGAACCAACTCGGAGGAGGAAGGCAACTTAGGCAAGGGCACCAAATGGACCATCTTAGAAAAACGATCACACACCACCCAGATGACAGACATTCTCTGAGAGACAGGGAGATCTGAAATAAAATCCATGGAAATGTGCGTCCAAGGCCTCTTCGGGACAGGCAAAGGCAACAGCAAACCACTGGCATGAGAACAGCAAGGCTTAGCCTGAGCACAAATTCCACAAGACTGCACAAAGGAACGCACATCCCGCGACAAGGAAGGCCACCAAAAGGACCTGGCCACCAAATCTCTGGTACCAAATATTCCAGGATGGCCCGCCAACACCGAAGAATGAACCTCAGAAATAACTCTGCTGGTCCATCTATCTGGGACAAACAGTCTCTCCGGTGGACAACGGTCAGGTCTATCCGCCTGAAACTCCTGCAGCACTCGTCGCAAATCTGGGGAGATGGCAGACAAGATCACCCCTTCTCTGAGGATACCAGCCGGCTCTGAATCTCCAGGAGAATCAGGCACAAAACTCCTAGAAAGAGCATCAGCCTTCACATTCTTCGAACCAGGCAGGTACGAGACCACAAAATCAAAACGAGAGAAAAACAACGACCAACGAGCCTGTCTAGGATTCAGCCGCTTGGCCGACTCGAGATAAATCAGATTTTTGTGGTCAGTCAAGACCACCACACGATGCTTAGCTCCCTCGAGCCAATGTCGCCACTCCTCAAATGCCCACTTCATAGCCAACAACTCCCGATTACCGACATCATAATTCCGCTTGGCAGGCGAAAACTTTCTTGAAAAGAAAGCACATGGCTTCATCACAGAGCCATCAGAGCTTCTCTGCGACAAAACAGCCCCCGCACCAATCTCAGAAGCATCAACCTCGACCTGGAAAGGAAGAGAGACATCTGGCTGACATAAGACCGGAGCCGAAGAAAACCGGCGCTTCAGCTCCCGAAAGGCCTCCACAGCCGCAGGAGACCAATTAGTAACATCAGAACCCTTCTTGGTCAAATCCGTCAAAGGCTTAACACCATAAAAATTAGCGATGAAGCGACGGTAAAAATTAGCAAAACCCAAGAACTTCTGAAGACTCTTAACAGATGTAGGCTGAGTCCAGTCATGAATAGCCTGAACCTTGACTGGGTCCATCTCAATAGTAGAAGGAGAAAAAATGAAACCCAAAAAAGAAACCTTCTGGACTCCAAAAAGACATTTTGAGCCCTTCACAAACAAAGCATTGGCACGCAGGACCTGAAACACCATCCTGACCTGCTTAACATGGGACTCCCAATCATCAGAAAAAAACAGAATATCATCCAGATACACAATCATAAAATTATCCAGATATTCGCGGAAGATGTCGTGCATGAAGGACTGAAAGACCGAAGGAGCGTTAGAAAGTCCAAAAGGCATCACCAAGTACTCAAAATGGCCTTCGGGCGTATTAAATGCAATTTTCCATTCATCACCCTGCTTAATACGCACAAGGTTATACGCACCACGAAGATCTATCTTGGTGAACCAACTAGACCCCCTAATGCGAGCAAACAGATCAGATAACAATGGCAAAGGATACTGAAATTTGACCGTGATTTTATTTAGAAGGCGATAATCAATACAAGGTCTCAGGGAACCATCCTTCTTAGCCACAAAAAAGAACCCCGCACCAAGAGGGGAGGAGGAGGGGCGAATAAGTCCTTTCTCCAAAGACTCCTTTATATAACTCCGCATAGCAGCATGCTCCGGCACTGACAAATTGAAAAGTCATCCCTTAGGAAACTTACTACCAGGAATCAAATTTATAGCACAATCACAATCCCTATGAGGAGGTAGAGAACTGAGTTTGGGCTCATCAAATACATCCTGGTAGTCCGACAAAAACGCAGGGACTTCAGAAGGAGTGGATGAAGCAATTGACACCACAGGAGCGTCGCCATGAATTCTCTGGCAACCCCAACTTGACACAGACATTGTTTTCCAATCCAGGACTGGATTATGAGTCTGCAACCATGGCAGACCCAACACGACAACATCATGCAAATTATGCAGTACAAGAAAGCGAATCACCTCCTGATGAACAGGAGTCATGCACCTGGTCACTTGCGTCCAGTACTGAGGTTTATTCATAGCCAATGGTGTAGCATCCACACTGAGCAATGCAGGATCCCCTGGCGCCAATGCGAAGGCCCAATCTTGAGGGTCGCCGCGCAAGAAAGAAATAATAATCTTAACTTGCTGAATGGAATCACCAGAGGAACGAGGTTTCAAAGAAAGAAACAATTTGCAATTGTTCTTAAAATTCAGGAACTTAGATCTATCTCCAGAAAACAGCTCCGGAATAGGTATTCTAGGCTCTGACATAGGACTGTGAACAACAAAATCCTGAATACTTTGTACCCTTGCAGCAAGATGATCTACACTGGAGGCCAAACTCTGGATATCCATGTCAGCAGCTGAACTCAGAGCCACACCAAGATTAAGAGGAGGAGAGAAGCTAGACACACAACAGCTAGACACACGGCAGCACAAAAAAAAAAAAAATTCTCAAGGCTTCTCTTCTCCTGCTTCTGCCATGCAATTAACACTTTATGGGCCGGCTGTACTGTTATGATCCTAGTGGCAAGGATCTCAAATCTGACTAGCTAAGAAACTAAACCGACGACTAGCTCTGGGGAAGTGGTAACTGGATTGACCGCAACCTGATCCTATCCGCACACAACTATAGGTAGCCGTGGAACGTTACCTGGAAATCCTAGACGTCTCTTCACAGCCTGAGAAACTGACTATTCTTAGAGGGAAAGTAAGTCCTCACTTGCCTCAGAGAAATGACCCCAAAGATATAGAAAAGCCCCCCACAAATATTAACGGTGAGTTAAGGGGAAAGCACAAACGCAGAGATGAAATAGATTTAGCAAATGAGGCCCGCTAACACTAGATAGCAGAAAATAGGAAGGGAACTGTGCGGTCAATGGAAAACTGTTGTGATTTTGCTTTTTGCTCCCTCTAGTGGTCATTAGTGATTTGACTCTGGAGCGTCTGTCTTTTCCTATATCCTCACCTGGGCCGTTAGTTCAGGGGCGTTGCTATATAAGCTCCCTGGACCATCAGTTCAATGCCTGGCATCGTTGAAATCAGAGCTAATCTGTTGTGCTCTTGTCCTCTGATCCTGGTTCCTGTTTTTCAAGCTAAGTCTGCTTCTTTGCTTTTTGCTTTTGTTTTGTTTGGTATTTTTGTCCAGCTTGTTCCCATCTGTATCCTGACCTTTGCTGGAAGCTCTAGGGGGCTGGTGTTCTCCCCCCGGACCGTTAGACGGTTCGGGGGTTCTTGAATCTCCAGCGTGGATTTTTATAGGGTTTTTGTTGACCAGATAAGTTATCTTGCTATATTCTGCTATTAGTAAGCTGGCCTCTCTTTGCTGAACCTGGTTCATTTCTGTGTTTGTCATTTCCTCTTACCTCACCGTTATTATTTGTGGGGGGCTTGTATCTTGCTTTGGGGTCCCTTTCTCTGGAGGCAAGAGAGGTCTTTGTTTTCTTCTCCTAGGGGTAGTTAGATTCTCCGGCTGGCGCGAGTCATCTAGCGATCACCGTAGGCATGATCCCCGGCTACTTCTAGTGTTGGCGTTAGGAGTAGCTATTTGGTCAACCCAGTTACCACAGCCCTATGAGCTGGATTTTTGTATCTTGCAGACTTACACGTTCCTCTGAGACCCTGTCCACTGGGGTCATAACAGTATGCCAGGCCAGTATTAAATGTTTAATGCATTGCAGAAGTGGGATTATAAGAAAGAAAATTTTGAGTTTTTTTTTTCCCTCTCTCATTTTTTTTTTTCTTTTCCCCTTTACCTCAGAGTGGCTTAAGCTTGCTGCAGACATGAATGTCCAGACCTTGATTACAAGTGTGGACCAGCTCGCCGCTCGTGTGCAGGGTATACAAGATTATGTTACCAGAAATCCTAGGTCTGAACCCAAGATTCCGATTCCTGAACTGTTTTCAGGAGACCGATTTAAGTTTAGGAATTTCAGGAATAATTGTAAATTATTTTTGTCCCTGAAACCTTGTTCGTCTGGAGACTCTGCTCAACAAGTAAAAATTGTTATTTCATTCTTACGGGGTGATCCTCAGGATTGGGCTTTTTCGTTGGCGCCAGGAGATCCGGCATTGGCTGATATTGATGCGTTTTTTCTGGCGCTCGGTTTACTTTATGAGGAACCCAATCTTGAGATTCAGGCAGAGAAAGCCTTGCTGGCTATGTCTCAGGGCCAGGACGAGGCTGAGGTGTATTGCCAAAAATTTCGGAAATGGTCCGTGCTGACACATTGGAACGAGTGTGCACTGGCCGCTAATTTTAGAAATGGCCTTTCTGAGGCCATTAAGAATGTTATGGTGGGTTTTTCCATTCCCACAGGTCTGAATGATACCATGTCCCTGGCTATTCAAATTGACCGGCGGTTGCGGGAGCGCAAAACCGCAAATTCCCTCATGTTGTTGTCTGAACAGACACCTGATGTGATGCAATGTGATAGAAAAACTGCAAATTCCCTCATGGTGTTGTCTGAACGGACACCTGATTTGATGCAATGTGATAGAATCCTGACTAGAAATGAGAGGAAAATTCATAGACGCCGGAATGGCTTGTGCTACTACTGTGGTGATTCTACACATGTTATCTCAGCATGCTCTAAACGTATATCTAAGGTTGTTAGTCCTGTCACCGTTGGTAATTTGCATCCTAAGTTTATTCTGTCTGTAACTTTGATTTGCTCACTGTCATCTTATCCTGTCATGGCGTTTGTAGATTCAGGTGCTGCCCTGAGTCTTATGGATCTCTCATTTGCTAAGCGCTGTGGTTTTATTCTTGAACCATTAGAAAATCCTATCCCTCTTAGGGGTATTGATGCTACGCCATTGGCAGAAAATAAGCCGCAGTAATGGACACAGGTTACCATGTGCATGACTCCTGAACACCGCGAGGTGATACGTTTTCTCGTTCTACATAAAATGCATGATTTGGTTGTTTTGGGGCTGCCATGGTTACAGACCCATAATACAGTCCTTGACTGGAAGGCTATGTCAGTGTCTAGTTGGGGCTGTCGTGGTATTCATGAGGATTCCCTGCCTGTGTCTATTGCTTCTTCTACGCCTTCGGAAGTTCCAGAGTACTTGTCTGATTATCAGGATGTCTTTAGCGAGTCCAGGTCCAGTGCATTGCCTCCTCATAGGGAATGTGACTGTGCAATAGATTTGATTCCAGGCAGTAAATTTCCTAAGGGAAGACTGTTTAATCTGTCGATACCTGAACATACCGCTATGCGTTCATATATCAAGGAGTCTCTGGAGAAAGGACACATCCGTCCGTCTTCTTCCCCTCTTGGTGCAGGATTCTTTTTTGTGGCTAAAAAGGACGGATCTTTGAGGCCTTGTATTGACTATCGGCTTTTAAATAAGATCACTGTCAAATTTCAGTATCCTTTGCCGCTGTTGTCTGACTTGTTTGCCCGGATTAAAGGTGCCAAGTGGTTTACCAAGATAGACCTTCGTGGTGCGTACAACCTTGTGCGCATTAAGCAAGGGGATGAATGGAAAACCGCATTCAATACGCCCGAAGGTCATTTTGAGTACTTGGTGATGCCTTTTGGGCTCTCTAATGCCCCTTCAGTTTTTCAGTCCTTTATGCATGACATTTTCCGGAACTATCTGGATAAATTTCTGATCGTTTATCTGGATGATATTCTGTTTTTTTCTGATAATTGGGACTCGCATGTGGAGCAGGTCAGGATGGTCTTTAAAATTTTGCGTGAAAATTCTTTGTTTGTCAAGGGCTCAAAGTGTCTTTTTGGTGTACAGAAGGTTCCCTTTTTGGGGTTCATTTTTTCCCCTTCTGCTGTGGAGATGGACCCAGTCAAGGTCCGAGCTATTCTTGATTGGACTCAGCCCTCGTCAGTTAAGAGTCTTCAGAAGTTCTTGGGTTTCGCTAACTTCTACCGTCGTTTTATCGCTAACTTTTCTAGCATTGTGAAACCTTTGACGGATATGACCAAGAAGGGCTCCGATGTGGTTAATTGGGCTCCTGCTGCCGTGGAGGCTTTCCAGGAGTTGAAACGTCGGTTTACTTCGGCGCCTGTTTTGTGCCAGCCTGATGTCTCGCTTCCCTTTCAAGTTGAGGTGGATGCTTCAGAGATTGGAGCAGGGGCCGTTTTGTCGCAGAGAGGCCCTGGTTGCTCTGTTATGAGACCTTGCGCCTTTTTCTCTAGGAAGTTTTCGCCTGCGGAGCGAAATTATGATGTGGGCAATCGGGAGTTGTTGGCCATGAAATGGGCATTTGAGGAGTGGCGTCATTGGCTTGAGGGTGCTAAGCATCGTGTGGTGGTCTTGACTGATCACAAAAATCTGATGTATCTCGAGTCTGCTAAACGCCTGAATCCTAGACAGGCCCGCTGGTCATTGTTTTTCTCCCGATTTGACTTTGTTGTCTCGTATTTACCAGGTTCAAAGAATGTGAAGGCCGATGCTCTTTCCAGGAGCTTTGTGCCTGATGCTCCTGGAGTCGCTGAACCTGTTGGTATTCTTAAGGATGGTATTATCTTGTCAGCTATTTCTCCTGATCTGCGACGTGTGTTGCAGAGATTTCAGGCTGATAGGCCTGATTCTTGTCCACCTGACAGACTGTTTGTGCCTGATAAGTGGACCAGCAGAGTCATTTCCGAGGTTCATTCCTCGGTGTTGGCAGGTCACCCAGGAATTTTTGGCACCAGAGATCTGGTGGCCAGATCCTTTTGGTGGCCTTCCTTGTCTAGGGATGTGCGGTCATTTGTACAGTCCTGTGGGACTTGTGCTCGAGCTAAGCCTTGCTGTTCTCGTGCCAGCGGGTTGCTCTTGCCCTTGCCTGTCCCTAAGAGACCTTGGACACATATCTCCATGGATTTCATTTCTGATCTTCCGGTGTCTCAGGGCATGTCTGTTATCTGGGTGATATGTGATCGCTTCTCCAAGATGGTCCATTTGGTTCCTTTGCCTAAACTGCCTTCCTCTTCCGATCTGGTTCCTGTGTTTTTCCAGAACGTGGTTCGTTTGCACGGCATCCCTGAGAATATTGTGTCAGACAGAGGATCCCAGTTCGTTTCCAGATTCTGGCGATCCTTTTGTAGTAGGATGGGCATTGACTTGTCGTTTTCGTCTGCTTTCCATCCTCAGACTAATGGACAGACGGAGCGAACTAATCAGACTTTGGAGGCTTATTTGAGGTGTTTTGTCTCTGCTGATCAGGACGATTGGGTGACCTTCTTGCCGTTAGCTGAGTTTGCCCTTAATAATCGGGCTAGTTCCGCCACCTTGGTTTCGCCGTTTTTCTGCAACTCTGGTTTCCACCCTCGTTTTTCTTCGGGTCATGTGGAACCTTCTGACTGCCCTGGGGTGGATTCTGTGGTGGATAGGTTGCAGCGGATCTGGAATCTTGTGGTGGACAACTTGAAGTTGTCACAGGAGAGGGCTCAGCGCTTTGCCAACCGCCGCCGCGGTGTGGGTCCCCGACTACGTGTTGGGGATTTGGTATGGCTTTCTTCCCGCTTTGTTCCTATGAAGGTTTCCTCTCCCAAATTTAAACCTCATTTTATTGGTCCTTACAAGATATTGGAAATTCTTAATCCTGTATCCTTTCGCCTGGATCTACCTGTGTCGTTTGCTATCCACAACGTGTTTCATAGGTCCTTGTTGCGGCGGTACGTTGTGCCTGTGGTTCCTTCTGCTGAGCCTCCTGCTCCGGTGTTGGTTGAGGGCGAGTTGGAGTACGTGGTGGAGAAGATCTTGGATTCTCGTCTCTCCAGGCGGAGGCTTCAGTACCTGGTCAAGTGGAAGGGCTATGGTCAGGAAGATAATTCCTGGGTGGTCGCCTCTGATGTTCATGCGGCCGATTTAGTTCATGCCTTTCACGCCGCTCATCCTGATCGCCCTGGTGGTCGTGGTGAGGGTTCGGTGACCCCTCACTAAGGGGGGGGTACTGTTGTGATTTTGCTTTTTGCTCCCTCTAGTGGTCATTAGTGATTTGACTCTGGAGTGTCTGTCTTTTCCTATATCCTCACCTGGGCCGTTAGTTCAGGGGCGTTGCTATGTAAGCTCCCTGGACCTTCAGTTCAATGCCTGGCATCGTTGAAATCAGAGCTAATCTGTTGTGCTCTTGTCCTCTGATCCTGGTTCCTGTTTTTCAAGCTAAGTCTGCTTCTTTGCTTTTTGCTTTTGTTTTGTTTGGTATTTTTGTCCAGCTTGTTCCTATCTGTATCCTGACCTTTGCTGGAAGCTCTAGGGGGCTGGTGTTCTCCCCCCGGACCGTTAGACGGTTCGGGGATTCTTGAATCTCCAGCGTGGATTTTTATAGGGTTTTTGTTGACCAGATAAGTTATCTTGCTATATTCTGCTATTAGTAAGCTGGCCTCTCTTTGCTGAACCTGGTTCATTTCTGTGTTTGTCATTTCCTCTTACCTCACCGTTATTATTTGTGGGGGGCTTGTATCTTGCTTTGGGGTCCCTTTCTCTGGAGGCAAGAGAGGTCTTTGTTTTCTTCTCCTAGGGGTAGTTAGATTCTCCGGCTGGCGCGAGTCATCTAGCGATCACCGTAGGCATGATCCCCGGCTACTTCTAGTGTTGGCGTTAGGAGTAGCTATTTGGTCAACCCAGTTACCACAGCCCTATGAGCTGGATTTTTGTATCTTGCAGACTTACACGTTCCTCTGAGACCCTGTCCACTGGGGTCATAACAGAAAACCCTATTCAAAATATCCACGCAGAGATTGCTTGAGCCCCTGCACCAACTAACGGTGCGGGGGAAGCAACTCCGTACCTCAGAGCTTACCAGCAGCAAGAAATCACATATTAGCAAGCTGGACTAAACTCATCATACACAGAAATCATATTGCAGACAGATGAGCAAAAAATAATCAAACAGAAACTTAGCTTCTCATGAAGAGACTGAAAACGAAGATAGTCAGGAGTAATCAGAATAGCACTGAATACATCGACAGCCGGCAACAAGTGGAGGTGTAGCAGAGCTAAATAGGAACCTCCCTAGAGAATAACGAGGCAGCTGATCCAGCCACAGACCCGCAGGATAACAAACAAAGCCACCAGGGGGAGCCCAAAAACAAAACTCACACAATACCACCTGTGACCACAAGAGGGAGCCCGAAAACAGAGTTCACAACAGGCAACATCCTGTGGCAGAGGGTGTTGCGGGGAGAGACTCAGGGGGGTACCTGCCAGGGGTGGGATCCTGGCAGGGACCTAGCGAACAAGAGAGAACGTTACGGGACCGTGCCTCCACTTCCTTGCGGCGGTACCCAAGAAAGGACAAGAAGCGAGGTGCATTGAGAAGAGTGAGAAACGAGATCAAGGCAACAAGGAGATAAGCCAGTAGGAGTAGTGCTGAAAGATCGAGCAACTTCCTACTGAGGCGCGTAGCCGGTGGCCAGAACGCCGAGGAAGTAATTGACTTCAAGTATTATTTCAAACAGAGGCAGGACAGTTGATTACAGGTTGGCTGTCTCACACAAATCACCTATGAAGACATGGGGGGCAACTGTGGGAGAGGGGCGACTCTAGGGTCCCGGAATAACTCCAGGCCTACTCGTCATATGGGTGCGTCCTAGCCAAATCATCTGGGAGATGGAGAAGAACATCAGGATCAGTTGTGAGGGAACATCACAAACAGACACAACAGTTGTGGGTAGAGTTGAGCGACTTTCATTTTTTTAAGATCGAGTCGGGTTTTGTGAAACCCGATTTTGTCCAGAGTCGAGTCGAGTGCAGTCGGCCGATTATCGCTAAAAGTCGGGGATCGACCGAAGCACGAAACCCAATGCAAGTCAATGGGGAAGCATAGTCGGCAGTGAGTGGAGGCCAGGAAAACACCTACAGTGCCCATTTTAATGCCAAAAACATCCATTCTTGTTTCTGAAGCTTGTCAATCTTAATTAACTTTATAATAATAGTTGGGCATAGGGAATTGGGGGTCATTTGGCAAAAGTTGTGGGGGGAGTAGGGCCGGCTCAAGTTTTTCGTGGGCCCAGGAAATGCGGACTACGTCACGGCGGTGTTGCAGGGAAAGGTAAGTATTTCAACGTTGCAAGTGCTGTGATCCTGAGCAAGCAGGGGGGGCCCACTCGTTCGCATTGGCACTGGCACAGGGCCCCTCAAAGTACAGCGATGTGTGTTTGCATGGCGGGGGCGCCTCCCACCAGCAGCGACACTTTTGCGTACTCTGAGGGGCCCTGTGCCAGTGACGTCGCCAACGAGTATGCCCCCCCACCTGATGAAGGAACCTGCACTTTCATCTGCACCTTCCTCTCTGTCCCTGTGTAAGGTGGTATAACATGCGGGAAGGGGAACCTTACTTTCAGCAGGGTCAGATTCTGGCTGTGTAGAGTATAAGGGGAATGTAGTGGTCTAGGTCAATGTACCAGCAGACTCATCTAGCAGTGGCTGGGCAATGGGCAGGATGAGGAGGAAACAGATATAGGGCCAAAGAATAAAGTAGGCTAAATGCAGTTCAAAATTGGTAACAGGACTAAACAGGCGGCATTGCTTTGTTCAGTGGAGTAGCAAACCCAAGAGCAGCAGACACTGTTTCAAGGGCCTAACCACACTAGTAGGCCAAATGCAGTTTAATATCTGATAGTATAGGGCGAAAGCCAGAATGTGGAAGCTCAGCTTTGTTCAGTTGAGGACAACACCAGGCAGGGGCAGACAGACACCTTTAGTAGGCCGGAACAGCCAATTTTTTTAAAAAACAGCAGTTAGTAAGAGGCAGAAGGTAGAAGCTCAGCTTTATTCAGTTGAGGACAACACCAGGCAGGGGCAGACAGACACCTTTAGTAGGCCGGAACAGCCAATTGCATTTTTAAAAATGGTAATTTGGAACTGAAGGTTGAAGCTCAGCTTTATTCAGTTGAGGACAACACCAGGCAGGGGCAGACAGACACCTTTAGTAGGCCGGAACAGCCAATGGCATTTTTAAAAATGGTAATTTGGAACAGAAGGTAGAAGCTCAGCTTTATTCAGTTGAGGACAACACCAGGCAGGGGCAGACATTCACCTTTAGTAGGCCGGAACAGCCAATTGCATTTTTAAAAATGGTAATTTGGAACTGAAGGTTGAAGCTCAGCTTTATTCAGTTGAGGACAACACCAGGCAGGGGCAGACAGA
The DNA here is from genome assembly GCF_051348905.1 of Ranitomeya variabilis. Lineage (NCBI taxonomy): Eukaryota > Metazoa > Chordata > Amphibia > Anura > Dendrobatidae > Ranitomeya > Ranitomeya variabilis. The sequence continues at coordinate 11,688,082 of NC_135236.1, forward strand.
CACCTTTAGTAGGCCGGAACAGCCAATGGCATTTTTAAAAATGGTAATTTGGAACAGAAGGTAGAAGCTCAGCTTTATTCAGTTGAGGACAACACCAGGCAGGGGCAGACAGACACCTTTAGTAGGCCGGAACAGCCAATTGCATTTTTAAAAATGGTAATTTGGAACTGAAGGTTGAAGCTCAGCTTTATTCAGTTGAGGACAACACCAGGCAGGGGCAGACAGACACCTTTAGTAGGCCGGAACAGCCAATTTTATAAAAAAAAAGCAGTTCATAAGAGGCAGAAGGTAGAAGCTCAGCTTTATTCAGTTGAGGACAACACCAGGCAGGGGCAGACAGACACCTTTAGTAGGCCGGAACAGCCAATTGCATTTTTAAAAATGGTAATTTGGAACTGAAGGTTGAAGCTCAGCTTTATTCAGTTGAGGACAACACCAGGCAGGGGCAGACAGACACCTTTAGTAGGCCGGAACAGCCAATGGCATTTTTAAAAATGGTAATTTGGAACAGAAGGTAGAAGCTCAGCTTTATTCAGTTGAGGACAACACCAGGCAGGGGCAGACATTCACCTTTAGTAGGCCGGAACAGCCAATTGCATTTTTAAAAATGGTAATTTGGAACTGAAGGTTGAAGCTCAGCTTTATTCAGTTGAGGACAACACCAGGCAGGGGCAGACAGACACCTTTAGTAGGCCGGAACAGCCAATTGCATTTTTAAAAATGGTAATTTGGAACAGAAGGTTGAAGCACAGCTTTGTTCAGTTGCAGCTTCTTGGCAATAATATAAAGAAGACGAGACAGGACAACACTCGGTGGATGCCATATCTGTGTTTTCAATGGAAAAAAACCTTTCAGTTAACTACTTGCAGGAGCAAGTTTTTGTAGCTGGTGGCCAATTTTTGTACTGTACCAGTTTTTTGTTGTATGTGTTTTTGTTTTTAATGTTAAAATGTCTGCATTTGATATCTCTCCAGTATTTTCTTTTTTATAAGCAAAATACTGCAGTTTTACATCGGTTACATGGATACACAGGCAGCTTGGTGGTCAGTGGAGGAGTATTTAAAGTAGGGACCGCAGACAGGCTATCAAAGGCCTAAAATAACAAACAATAGGCTCATGGCAGTTTTACAGCGGTTACATGGATACACGGGCAGGCAGCTGGTGATGAGTGGAGGAGTATTTAAAGTAGGGACCGCAGACAGGCTATCAAAGGCCTAAAATAACAAACAATAGGCTCATGGCAGTTTTACAGCGGTTACATGGATACACGGGCAGGCAGCTTGGTGGTGAGTGGAGGAGTATTTAAAGTAGGGACCGCAGACAGGCTATCAAAGGCCTAAAATAACAAACAATAGGCTCATGGCAGCTTTACAGCGGTTACATGGATACACGGGCAGGCAGCTTGGTGGTGAGTGGAGGAGTATTTAAAGTAGGGACCGCAGACAGGCTATCAAAGGCCTAAAATAACAAACAATAGGCTCATGGCAGTTTTACAGCGGTTACATGGATACACAGGCAGCTTGGTGGTGAGTGGAGGAGTATTTAAAGTAGGGACCGCAGACAGGCTATCAAAGGCCTAAAATAACAAACAATAGGCTCATGGCTGTTTTACATCGGTTACATGGCTACACGGGCAGGCAGCTGGTGATGAGTGGAGGAGTATTTAAAGTAGGGACCGCAGACAGGCTATCAAAGGCCTAAAATAACAAACAATAGGCTCATGGCAGCTTTACAGCGGTTACATGGATACACGGGCAGGCAGCTGGTGATGAGTGGAGGAGTATTTAAAGTAGGGACCGCAGACAGGCTATCAAAGGCCTAAAATAACAAACAATAGGCTCATGGCAGCTTTACAGCGGTTACATGGATACACGGGCAGGCAGCTTGGTGGTGAGTGGAGGAGTATTTAAAGTAGGGACCGCAGACAGGCTATCAAAGGCCTAAAATAACAAACAATAGGCTCATGGCAGCTTTACAGCGGTTACATGGATACACGGGCAGCTGGTGATGAGTGGAGGAGTATTTAAAGTAGGGACCGCAGACAGGCTATCAAAGGCCTAAAATAACAAACAATAGGCTCATGGCAGCTTTACATCGGTTACATGGATACACAGGCAGCTTGGTGGTGAGTGGAGGAGTAGTACAAGGAGTGTCTGTCCCAGTACTCCCAAAATATAAATAGATGTTAATGTCTCGCAAAACAACCAAAACAAAAAAAAAGGTGGCATACTTAGGTACAGGGGTGGGCTCATCTGCTGAGTTTCTGACATAGTAATTTGGCAGTAACTATTTAATGGTGCCAATATAGGACACAGACACAGACTACTTTAAGTTGCATCATAGATGTCTACAAATTTGTATTGTCAGTGCCAGACATTGAATGATGTCAGCGAATAGACTAAAGATTGGTGGAGCTGTGCGACATAATTTTGCACGTGGTAGAGCACATTTTGAGCTGGGGTAGGGGGGAACTCTCTTGAGGCCGGCGGGACCGCCCCAGGGCCCCTCATGTTACAACGGTGTGTCTGACGTTGGGTGCGCACCACCACCGCCAGAGACACTACATTGTACTATGAGGGACCCAGTAGCAATGCCGTCAACCAAAAGCGAGCACACCCACCTCTTCAGACAAACAGCAGTCTCACGGGTGCTTGCGCCAAGTCGCGATACCACGGCCCCGTGTGGGGAGTTTTGCCATTTAGGGAGGTGTAAACATGTCGTATGCTGTACAATCAGCTGCAGCAAATTAGACATTAGAAAAGTAATTCACAGGCAAGAGCTTTTCATAGGAAAGCTAGGTGTCGGCCGGGCAAGGTGGGGCAAAAGATTTCGAAATCCAGTTGTGGTTCATTTTAATGAATGTTAGATCGTCAACATTTTGGGTAGCCAGACGAGTCCTTTTTTCGGTTAATATTGAACCTGCAGCACTGAATACTCTTTCTGATAGGACACTTGCTGCCGGGCAAGCAAGCTCCTGCAATGCATATTCTGCCAATTCTGGCCAGGTGTCTAATTTGGAGGCCCAGTAATCAAATGGGAATGACGGTTGAGGGAGAACATCGATAAGGGATGAAAAATAGTTAGTAACCATACTGGACAAATGTTGTCTCCTGTCACTTTCAATTGATGCAGCAGTACCTGTCCTGTCTGCGGTCATAGCAAAATCACTCCACAACCTGGTCAGAAAACCCCTCTGTCCAACGCCACTTCTGATGTGTGCACCCCTAACACTCCTAGTCTGCTGCCCCCTGGAGCTCGTGTGAGAACGATCACGTGCGCTGTGTGCTGGGAATGCCTGAAGCAAACGGTCAACAAGAGTTGATTGTTTGGTTGCTAATATTAGTTCCAAGTTCTCATGTGGCATAATATTTTGCAATTTGCCTTTATAGCGTGGATCAAGGAGGCAGGCCAACCAGTAATCGTCATCGTTCATCATTTTCGTAATGCGTGTGTCCCTTTTTAGGATACGTAAGGCATAATCCGCCATGTGGGCCAAAGTTCCAGTTGTCAAATCTCCGGTTGTGATTGGTTGAGGGGCAGTTGCAGGCAAATCTACGTCACTTGTGTCCCTCAAAAAACCAGAACCCGGCCGTGACACGCAACCAATTTCCTGTGCCCCCGGGAAAGGTTCGGCATTAAAAATATACTCATCCCCATCATCCTCCTCGTCCTCCACCTCCTCTTCGCCCGCTACCTCGTCCTGTACACTGCCCTGACCAGACAATGGCTGACTGTCATCAAGGCTTTCCTCTTCCTCTGGTGCAGACGCCTGCTCCTTTATGTGCGTCAAACTTTGCATCAGCAGACGCATTAGGGGGATGCTCATGCTTATTACGGCGTTGTCTGCACTAACCAGCCGTGTGCATTCCTCAAAACACTGAAGGACTTGACACATGTCTTGTATCTTAGACCACTGCACACCTGACAACTCCATGTCTGCCATCCTACTGCCTGCCCGTGTATCCTCCCACAAATAAATAACAGCACGCCTCTGTTCGCACAGTCTCTGAAGCATGTGCAGTGTTGAGTTCCACCTTGTTGCAACGTCTATGATTAGGCGATGCTGGGGAAGGTTCAAAGACCGCTGATAGGTCTGCATACGGCTGGCGTGTACAGGCGAACGTCGGATATGTGAGCAAAGTGCACGCACTTTGAGGAGCAGGTCGGAGAACCCAGGATAAGTTTTCAATAAGCACTGCACCACCAGGTTTAAGGTGTGAGCCAGGCAAGGAATGTGTTTCAGTTGGGAAAGGGAGATGGCAGCCATGAAATTCCTTCCGTTATCACTCACTACCTTGCCTGCCTCAAGATCTACTGTGCCCAGCCACGACTGCGTTTCTTGTTGCAAGAACTCGGATAGAACTTCCGCGGTGTGTCTGTTGTCGCCCAAACACTTCATAGCCAATACAGCCTGCTGACGCTTGGCAGTAGCTGGCCCATAATGGGACAACTGGTGTGCAACAGTGTCATCTGCCGATGGAGTGGTTGGCAGACTGCGTTCTGTGGAAGAGCTGTAGCTTCTGCAGGAGGTCGAGGAGGAGGAGGAGGAGGGGGTGCGAACGCCTACAGCCAACTGTTTCCTAGACCGTGGGCTAGGCACAACTGTCCCTAAATTGATGTCGCCTGTGGACCCTGCATCCACCACATTCACCCAGTGTGCCGTGATGGACACATAACGTCCCTGGCCATGCCTACTGGTCCATGCATCTGTAGTCAGGTGCACCTTTGTACTCACAGATTGCCTGAGTGCATGGACGATGCGCTGTTTAACATGCTGGTGCAGGGCTGGGATGGCTTTTCTGGAAAAAAAGTGTCGACTGGGTAGCTCGTATCGTGGTTCAGCGTACTCCATCAGGGCTTTGAAAGCTTCGCTTTCAACTAACCGGTAGGGCATCATCTCTAACGAGATTAGTCTAGCTATGTGGGCGTTAAAACCCTGTGTACGCGGATGCGAGGATAAGTACTTCCTTTTTCTAACCAGAGTCTCATGTAGGGTGAGCTGGACTGGAGAGCTGGAGATCGTGGAACTTTCGGGTGTGCCGGTGTACATGGCAGACTGAGAGACGGTTGGAGACGGTATTGTTTCCGCCGGTGCCCTAGATGCAATATTTCCTCCTACAAAACTGGTGGTTCCCTGACCCTGACTGCTTTTGGCTGGCAAAGAAACCTGCACAGATACTGCCGGTGGTGCGGAAAATGGTGGCCTTACAGTGACGGAAGGGATGTTGCGTTGCTGACTAGCTTCATTGGCCGAGGGTGCTACAACCTTAAGGGACGTTTGGTAGTTAGTCCAGGCTTGAAAATGCATGGTGGTTAAGTGTCTATGCATGCAACTAGTATTTAGACTTTTCAGATTCTGACCTCTGCTTAAGCTAGTTGAACATTTTTGACAGATGACTTTGCGCTGATCAGTTGGATGTTGTTTAAAAAAATGCCAGACTGCACTCTTCCTAGACTCGGATCCCTTTTCAGGGATTGCAGACTGAGCTTTAACCGGATGGCCACGCTGTCATCCAACAGGTTTTGGCTTTGACACGCGTTTTGGGCCAGATACGGGCCCGGCAGATGGAACCTGTTGCGATGTTGATGCCTGCTGCGGCCCCTCCTCCACCTCCGCTTCTGAACTACTGCCGCCTGCACCCTGTTCCCCCAATGGCTGCCAATCGGGGTCAATAACTGGGTCATCTATTACCTCCTCTTCGAGCTCGTGTGCAACTTCGTCTGTGTCACTGTGTCGGTCGGTGGTATAGCGCTCGTGGCGGGGCAACATAGTCTCATCAGGGTCTGATTGTGGATCTGTACCCTGAGAGGGCAATGTGGTGGTCTGAGTCAAAGGAGCAGCATAGTACTCTGGCTGTGGCTGTGCATCAGTGCACTCCATGTCAGAATCTACTTGTAATGGGCATGGCCTGTTAAATGTTTCACTTTCTAAGCCAGGGACGGTATGTGTAAAGAGCTCCATGGAGTGACCCGTTGTGTCGCCTGCTGCATCCTTCTCTCTTGTTGTAGTTTTTGCTGAGGAGGACAAGGAAGCGACTTGTCCCTGACCGTGAACATCCACAAGCGACGCGCTGCTTTTACATTTACCAGTTTCGGAAGAGGAGGCAAAAGAGCTAGAGGCTGAGTCTGCAATGTAAGCCAAAACTTGCTGTTGCTGCTCCGCCTTTAAAAGCGGTTTTCCTACTCCCAGAAAAGAGAGCGTTCGAGGCCTTGTGTAGCCTGACGACGAAACTGGCTCCACAGCTCCAGACTTAGGTGGAATATTTTTATCCCCACGACCACCTGATGCTCCACTACCACTACCATCATTACCAGCTGACAATGAACGCCCACGGCCACGACCTCTTGCACCAGACTTCCTCATTGTTTTAAAATCTTAACCAAAGTAACTTTATTTGTTGCTGTCAAACAACTTACACGGTGAGCTATAACTTCAGTATGATTTCAATATCCCTTAACAGGTTGGTGAGACCACAAGGAAAATCAGGCACAATGGTACACACTCTGTTTTCTGTGGCACAAATTCACAGAGATGACACACACGCAGGACTGTCACTCAAGCACTAATGTCAATATTAATCTCCCACCTAATTTATTTATTTTTTTTTCTCAGGGAGACTTTAGAAACCAAATAATATTAAAAAAAAAACAAAAAAAAAAAGGCTTTCTATGGCCCACAATTGGAGAGAGAGAGGTGGCACACCCAGGAGTCAAGACTGGCGCACAAGCTGAAAGGGCAATATTACTCTCCCACTGTTTTTTTAAGTTTTTTTTCTTTTATTTTCAGGGAGACTTTAGAAACCAAATAATATTAAAAAAACCAAAAAAATAAATAGGCTTTCTATGGCCCACTGAATGAGAGAGAGAGGTGGCACACCCAGGAGTCAAGACTGGCACACAAGCTGAAAGGGCAATATTACTCTCCCACTGTTTTTTTATTTCTTTTTTTTTTTTCAGGGAGACTTTAGAAACCAAATAATAAGAAAAAAAATAAATAAATAAATAGGCTTTCTATAGCCCACTGAATGAGAGATAGCACACACAGCAGTGGCACACAAGCCCTGACTGAGGCCAATATTTTTCTCCCACTGATTGATGTAGTGTTTTTGTGTTGAGGTAGATTTTAGAACACAAATCAAGGAAAAAAAAAAAAATGCTTTCTATGGCCCACTGAATGAGAGAGGTGGCACACCCAGGAGTCAAGACTGGCACACAAGCTGAAAGGGCAATATTACTCTCCCACTGTTTTTTTATGTTTTGTTTTTTTTCAGGGAGACTTTAGAAACCCAATAATATTAAAAAAACCAAAAAAATAAATAGGCTTTCTATGGCCCACTGAATGAGAGAGAGAGGTGGCACACCCAGGAGTCAAGACTGGCACACAAGCTGAAAGGGCAATATTACTCTCCCACTGTTTTTTTTTATGTATTTTTTGTTTTTTAAGGGAGACTTTAGAAACCAAATAATATTAAAAAAAAACAAAAAAATAAATAGCCTTTCTATGGCCCACTGAATGAGAGAGAGAGGTGGCACACCCAGGAGTCAAGACTGGCACACAAGCTGAAAGGGCAATATTACTCTCCCACTGTTTTTTTTATGTATTTTTTGTTTTTTAAGGGAGACTTTAGAAACCCAATAATATTTAAAAAAATAAATAAATAGGCTTTCTATGGCCCACTGAATGAGAGAGGTGGCACGCCCAGGAGTCAAGACTGGCACACAAGCTGAAAGGGCAATATTACTCTCCCACTGTTTTTTTATGTTTTTTTTTTTTCAGGGAGACTTTAGAAACCAAATAATATTAAAAAAACAAAAAAAATAAATAGGCTTTCTATGGCCCACTGAATGAGAGAGAGAGGTGGCACACCCAGGAGTCAAGACTGGCACACAAGCTGAAAGGGCAATATTACTCTCCCACTGTTTTTTTATGTATTTTTTGTTTTTTAAGGGAGACTTTAGAAACCAAATAATATTAAAAAAACCAAAAAAATAAATAGCCTTTCTATGGCCCACTGAATGAGAGAGAGAGGTGGCACACCCAGGAGTCAAGACTGGCACACAAGCTGAAAGGGCAATATTACTCTCCCACTGTTTTTTTATGTATTTTTTGTTTTTTAAGGGAGACTTTAGAAACCCAATAATATTTAAAAAAATAAATAGGCTTTCTATGGCCCACTGAATGAGAGAGGTGGCACACCCAGGAGTCAAGACTGGCACACAAGCTGAAAGGGCAATATTACTCTCCCACTGTTTTTTTATGTATTTTTTGTTTTTTAAGGGAGACTTTAGAAACCAAATAATATTAAAAAAACCAAAAAAATAAATAGCCTTTCTATGGCCCACTGAATGAGAGAGAGAGGTGGCACACCCAGGAGTCAAGACTGGCACACAAGCTGAAAGGGCAATATTACTCTCCCACTGTTTTTTTATGTATTTTTTGTTTTTTAAGGGAGACTTTAGAAACCCAATAATATTTTAAAAAAAAAATAAATAGGCTTTCTATGGCCCACTGAATGAGAGAGGTGGCACACCCAGGAGTCAAGACTGGCACACAAGCTGAAAGGGCAATATTACTCTCCCACTGTTTTTTTATGTTTTTTTTTTTTCAGGGAGACTTTAGAAACCAAATAATATTAAAAAAAACAAAAAAATAAATAGGCTTTCTATGGCCCACTGAATGAGAGAGAGAGGTGGCACACCCAGGAGTCAAGACTGGCACACAAGCTGAAAGGGCAATATTACTCTCCCACTGTTTTTTTATGTTTTTTTTTTTTCAGGGAGACTTTAGAAACCAAATAATATTAAAAAAACCAAAAAAATAAATAGGCTTTCTATGGCCCACTGAATGAGAGGGAGAGAGGTGGCACACCCAGGAGTCAAGACTGGCACACAAGCTGAAAGGGCAATATTACTCTCCCACTGTTTTTTTATGTATTTTTTGTTTTTTAAGGGAGACTTTAGAAACCCAATAATATTAAAAAAAATAAATAAATAGGCTTTCTATGGCCCACTGAATGAGAGGGAGAGAGGTGGCACACCCAGGAGTCAAGACTGGCACACAAGCTGAAAGGGCAATATTACTCTCCCACTGTTTTTTTATGTTTTTTTTTTTTTCAGGGAGACTTTAGAAACCCAATAATATTAAAAAAACCAAAAAAATAAATAGGCTTTCTATGGCCCACTGAATGAGAGAGAGAGGTGGCACACCCAGGAGTCAAGACTGGCACACAAGCTGAAAGGGCAATATTACTCTCCCACTGTTTTTTTTTATGTATTTTTTGTTTTTTAAGGGAGACTTTAGAAACCAAATAATATTAAAAAAAAACAAAAAAATAAATAGCCTTTCTATGGCCCACTGAATGAGAGAGAGAGGTGGCACACCCAGGAGTCAAGACTGGCACACAAGCTGAAAGGGCAATATTACTCTCCCACTGTTTTTTTTATGTATTTTTTGTTTTTTAAGGGAGACTTTAGAAACCCAATAATATTTAAAAAAATAAATAAATAGGCTTTCTATGGCCCACTGAATGAGAGAGGTGGCACGCCCAGGAGTCAAGACTGGCACACAAGCTGAAAGGGCAATATTACTCTCCCACTGTTTTTTTATGTTTTTTTTTTTTCAGGGAGACTTTAGAAACCAAATAATATTAAAAAAAACAAAAAAATAAATAGGCTTTCTATGGCCCACTGAATGAGAGAGAGAGGTGGCACACCCAGGAGTCAAGACTGGCACACAAGCTGAAAGGGCAATATTACTCTCCCACTGTTTTTTTATGTATTTTTTGTTTTTTAAGGGAGACTTTAGAAACCAAATAATATTAAAAAAAACAAAAAAATAAATAGCCTTTCTATGGCCCACTGAATGAGAGAGAGAGGTGGCACGCCCAGGAGTCAAGACTGGCACACAAGCTGAAAGGGCAATATTACTCTCCCACTGTTTTTTTATGTATTTTTTGTTTTTTAAGGGAGACTTTAGAAACCCAATAATATTTAAAAAAATAAATAAATAGGCTTTCTATGGCCCACTGAATGAGAGAGGTGGCACACCCAGGAGTCAAGACTGGCACACAAGCTGAAAGGGCAATATTACTCTCCCACTGTTTTTTTATGTTTTTTTTTTTTTCAGGGAGACTTTAGAAACCAAATAATATTAAAAAAACAAAAAAAATAAATAGGCTTTCTATGGCCCACTGAATGAGAGAGAGAGGTGGCACACCCAGGAGTCAAGACTGGCACACAAGCTGAAAGGGCAATATTACTCTCCCACTGTTTTTTTATGTATTTTTTGTTTTTTAAGGGAGACTTTAGAAACCAAATAATATTAAAAAAACCAAAAAAATAAATAGCCTTTCTATGGCCCACTGAATGAGAGAGAGAGGTGGCACACCCAGGAGTCAAGACTGGCACACAAGCTGAAAGGGCAATATTACTCTCCCACTGTTTTTTTATGTATTTTTTGTTTTTTAAGGGAGACTTTAGAAACCCAATAATATTTAAAAAAATAAATAGCCTTTCTATGGCCCACTGAATGAGAGAGAGAGGTGGCACACCCAGGAGTCAAGACTGGCACACAAGCTGAAAGGGCAATATTACTCTCCCACTGTTTTTTTATGTATTTTTTGTTTTTTAAGGGAGACTTTAGAAACCAAATAATATTAAAAAAACCAAAAAAATAAATAGCCTTTCTATGGCCCACTGAATGAGAGAGAGAGGTGGCACACCCAGGAGTCAAGACTGGCACACAAGCTGAAAGGGCAATATTACTCTCCCACTGTTTTTTTATGTATTTTTTGTTTTTTAAGGGAGACTTTAGAAACCCAATAATATTTAAAAAAATAAATAGGCTTTCTATGGCCCACTGAATGAGAGAGAGAGGTGGCACACCCAGGAGTCAAGACTGGCACACAAGCTGAAAGGGCAATATTACTCTCCCACTGTTTTTTTATGTATTTTTTGTTTTTTAAGGGAGACTTTAGAAACCCAATAATATTTAAAAAAAAAAATAAATAGGCTTTCTATGGCCCACTGAATGAGAGAGGTGGCACACCCAGGAGTCAAGACTGGCACACAAGCTGAAAGGGCAATATTACTCTCCCACTGTTTTTTTATGTTTTTTTTTTTTCAGGGAGACTTTAGAAACCAAATAATATTAAAAAAAACAAAAAAATAAATAGGCTTTCTATGGCCCACTGAATGAGAGAGAGAGGTGGCACACCCAGGAGTCAAGACTGGCACACAAGCTGAAAGGGCAATATTACTCTCCCACTGTTTTTTTATGTTTTTTTTTTTTTTCAGGGAGACTTTAGAAACCAAATAATATTAAAAAAACCAAAAAAATAAATAGGCTTTCTATGGCCCACTGAATGAGAGAGAGAGGTGGCACACCCATGAGTCAAGACTGGCACACAAGCTGAAAGGGCAATATTACTCTCCCACTGTTTTTTTATGTATTTTTTGTTTTTTAAGGGAGACTTTAGAAACCAAATAATATTAAAAAAACCAAAAAAATAAATAGCCTTTCTATGGCCCACTGAATGAGAGAGAGGTGGCACACCCAGGAGTCAAGACTGGCACACAAGCTGAAAGGGCAATATTACTCTCCCACTGTTTTTTTTTTTTTTTTTTTTTCAGGGAGACTTTAGAAACCAAATAATAAGAAAAAAAAATAAATAAATAAAAAGGCTTTCTATAGCCCACTGAATGAGAGATAGCACACACAGCAGTGGCACACAAGCCCTGACTGAGGCCAATATTTTTCTCCCACTGATTGATGTAGTGTTTTTGTGTTGAGGTAGAATTTAGAACACAAATCACGGAAAAAATAAATAGGCTTTCTATGGCCCACTCAGTGAGAGATGGCACACACAGGGATGGCACTGTAGCAGAAATGCCAATCTTAATCTCCCACAAAAAAAAAAAAAAAAAAAAAACAGGGACTGTCCTACAATTACTATCTCCCTGCAGTAATCTAAGCCAGGTATGGCAGGCAGCAATAGGAGTGGACTGATGCACAAATTAAATAAAAAGTGTGGACAAACAAAAAAGATAGCTGTGCAGAAAGGAACAAGAGGATATGTGCTTTGAAAAAAGCAGTTGGTTTGCACAGTGGCGTACACACAGCAATACAGCTATCACGGAGCCTTCTAGGGCAGCCCAATGAGCTACAGCGCTGAGGGGAAAAAAAAAAAAAATAGCTTCCACTGTTCCTGCACACCGAAGGTGGTGTTGGACAGTGGAAATCGCTACAGCACAAGCGGTTTGGTGGTTAGTGGACCCTGCCTAACGCTATCCCTGCTTCTGACGAAGCGGCAGCAACCTCTCCCTAAGCTCAGATCAGCAGCAGTAAGATGGCGGTCGGCGGGAACGCCCCTTTATAGCCCCTGTGACGCCGCAGACAGCAAGCCAATCACTGCAATGCCCTTCTCTAAGATGGTGGGGACCAGGATCTATGTCATCACGCTGCCCACACTCTGCGTTCACCTTCATTGGCTGAGAAATGGCGCTTTTCGCGTCATTGAAACGCGACTTTGGCGCGAAAGTCGCGTACCGCATGGCCGACAAGCACAGGGGTCGGATCGGGTTTCATGAGACGCCGACTTAGCCAAAAGTCGGCGACTTTTGAAAATGATCGACCCGTTTCGCTCAACCCTAGTTGTGGGGACTTTCCCGTGGTGCTCAGCAGGGGAAGGCTGCAACGTACAGGCGCTAGTTGGTAGGCACCGATCTCCACCTGCAAAGGGAACTCTGGATGTGCCATTGGACCAGCCGGTCTCAGCTAGCTCGGTTAGCAGTGCTCTGGATTGAGGATCCTGAAGCCTTCAGTAAAGAGGTAAAGAGACTGCATCCCTGTGTCCTTGTTATTGATTGCGCCTTGCACCACACACCGAACTGTTACTTCTTTATTGGACACCCCTTAGCAGGGTCACGGGCCGGGGTCTAGCCACCGTGACATCGGCAGAGCCAGCAGAGAGAGACCCGGTACGGAGTACGCTGTGGCCCTGCAGCTGTGGGGGCGCTGCATCTACCTAGCAACAAGCTGATTTAGCACTCTTGGAAATAGCTGTCACCCTTATCCTGAGCAATTGATTATAAAGTAGCTGAGTAGCTAGTTATATATATTTGCTTTTATGTAAGTATATATAATTTAAAGGAGTATACATGCAAGTGAGATCTATATGATATATATATATATATATATATATATATATATATATATATATATATATATATATTTCTATCACAATACTACAAGAGAACACATGATAATCAGTAAAATAGAAATATACACAAAATGATAGTCACAAAACATATGATACATCACAACCTCTCCCCCCTCATAATAAGTGAGCACGCCATTAGGTCTACACAGACCTCTGGCCTGCTCACTTTAGTCCACTTTGCTCCACTGTTTATAGTTCCTTGTACAGTGGCAGGGGTTGCCATAATCATGAGCACTTGTCCATAAATTCCCAGGTCCTGGCTTTATGGTCATACCAGGTTTTTTGTCTGGACTGGGCTGTTCGCTGAAGTTCATTAGCCAAGGTAGCTAGCTGGGCGAGACAGTCTCTGAACCCTAGAACGTAGGGAATGATGGGCATTCCGGCATCTGCGATATCTCCCTCCAATTGTTCTTTCAGAAGGAGAGACCCACGTACCTTCTGCTCCCACAAAATGACTTTGCAACTCCCCAATGTCATTTTCAAGGAAGATATCTGCACGAAGTTCTCCCATAACTCCAATCCAACACAGTTTTTCTCCAAAACCAAAATCCAAATGTACCAAAGCTCTCTGTATATATTTGCAGACACCCCCCGCCAGGACAATTGGAATTCCCGGGCCCTGGAGAATTGCCTCGGGTTGAACCACACGGGGGTCAGCAATAGTCAGGAATGCCCCGATGTCTCTAAATCCTAACACTTTGTATCCATCAAATAAGACATCCTGCAGGTGGCAATGCCATTGCTGTGTATTTCTAATGGACAAAGGCCAGAGTCTGTACACTCCAGCAGGGGTATCTCTGGTGCCTTGGTCAGTCGTCCACTCTGGTGGGGGTGGGGGTAGCTCTTCCTCAGGCGGGATGGAGTGCACAGGATGCACTGGATGAGGTGGGGCTGCGTGGGGCTCCCTCCGAATCCTTGAGGGACACCAGACTGCAAATGTCCAGGTTGCCCACACCGGTAACATCTCCTCTCTGCAATACCCCCAGGTCATGGTCAGAAATGTTGGGGCCCAGGATTGTGAGCTGTGATTGTCATTGGCCTGCGGCTGGGTGGAGGGGCAGATATAATCGAGGGGGAAAGGGCGCGGGAGAAGGCCGTGGTTCATTGTCCAGAAGCCTCCTCGGATAGTAAGGGCTTCATCGGCCAGGGCTGCGGCTCTATCCACGGTGCACTGCGTGCGCTCCCAGACCCATTCCCGTACCTCTGCCGGGCACTTGGCAAGAAATTGTTCTATAAGGAACACCTGTATAACATCTTCCACAGTAAAGGCGTTTTCTGCTTCCAGCCATCTCTGACATGCCTGGGACATCTTATGTGCATACATCCTAAACGATCCCCCTTGGTGCATGGAAGGTCTCAGAACTTGGCCCTATATGAGTCTGGGGTAATAGCATGGTATTCCAGGATAGTCTGCTTTACAATGTTATAATCCCGATTCCGCTGTGAGTCAATGGTTCGGTAAGCCTCCGCCAGGCTACCGTTCAGGAGTCCCACTAACAAATGCATCCAGTCAGAGTGAGGCAGCTCCATCACAGCACACTGCTGCTCAAAGCCCTTGAAGATCCCCTCCACATCTTCGGAAGCCTCATCAAATGGCTTAAAGTCTGTCTGGGTGATCTGTACAGGCTCCCGGATCGTTGGGTTTACATTCCACATTGCGTTACTCCTTCTTTCAAGCTCCATTGCTTCTTGTCTCCGCTGTGCCCGGTGGGCAGCCTCCTCCTTGTACTCCTGAGAGACTCCTGGGCCCAGAACCACCATCTCTTCTTCGTACCACGCCACCCACTGGCTTTTTGGGGTGGGGGTCCTCGTCTCCAGTGCTCGTCCTTCAGACATATGGGAGTAGGTGGTCTGGCTAGCACCCACCAGTAGATCAATTAATGCCTCTTTAGTCAGTCCCTGGTAGTTCAGGCCCAAGTCATTGGCTTTCTCCTGTAAACTGGATACAGTCCAATTTCTGTACTCACTCTGTGGGTGGTTCTCCATTAGGTTATGCTCTGTTGATCCCGCTGCTTGCCACCAGTTGTCACAGGTTTCTTCTCCGGTATACACAATCAACAGAGCCAGTGAAGAGTGAACAATCCCAAGACCTTTATTTAGGCAAAAGTGCAAAAGGTCCATATACGCATATGCAGCGCCCCAGAGTCCTGGTCATTGCAGTGCTGTGGCTTCGCCGCTAAGGGGAGCCATGGTACGTTCGATGGCACCGAAGGAGTTCCTCCAATCAGGTATCACAGACACCAATATGTTTCACAGCAGGGCCTCCGGGGGGAGCTAAGGGTGCTATTCATTAGGCCACTCCCCACCATAGTGGGTAAACTGGGGGTCAGGCAGGAAGTTAGAGAGAACGCTGACGGGATTGAACGGAGCAACACCCTGTGGCAGGGGGTGTTGTGAAGGGAGAGACTGTAGGGTCTCTGCCAGGGGTGGGATCCTGGCAGAGGCTTGGCATTGAAAGAACGTAACGGGTCCGCGCAGGCTCCTGGAAGCGGCGGGACTCAAGAAAGGACTAGAAGCGAGACAGATTGTGCTGAGTGAGAAACGAGATCAAGCAGAAGGAGAATACCAGCAGGGGTTGTGCTGAAAGAGGCAGCACCTTGCTGAGGCGCAATACCGGTGGCCGGAACGCCGAGGGAGTGGATTAGAATACAGCTTCAAGCCATACTCCAAACAGCGGCAGGACAGTCGGTCTCAGGCGGGCTGTCTACCACATATCACCTATGAAGTCTTGGGGGGCAATTGCGGGAGAGGGGCGTCTCTAGGGTCCCGGAAGAACTCCAGGCCTACCTGACAAACGGGTGCCATTCCAACCTGAATACAGGGAAGGGGTGGATTACAGAGGAACATCAAATCGAGTTGTGAGGGAACTTAAGAAACAGACACAACCGTTGTGGGGTCACTTTCCGAGAGCACAGCAGGGAAGGACTACAACACATAGCGCTAAGTAGGAAGGCACAGATTTCCACCTGAGAGGAGAACTCTGGAGGTGCCATTGGACCGGCCGGACTTGCGTAGCCTGGTGAACCGTATTCTGGACTGAGGACTCAGAGATCTCCAGTAAAGAGGTAAAGAGACTGCAACCTGGTGTCCTCGTTATTTACCGCGACTTACACCCCACAACTGCACCGCTACATCGCTACCATTACTACCACCTATTGCACCGGACGTCCCCCACTGACGGACAGGGCCACGGACCGGGTCTAGCCACCGTGACAACCCCGAGACTGAGAACTAGAGGCCCGGCTCCGGGTACCCCTCGGCCCTGCGGCGGTGTGGGGGCGCTCCAACTTGGCGTCACGAACAGGATCTACTTAAGCCTGAAGAATCAGGTCATGTGTGCCTAGAGACTGTGATTTGTTGTGCTTGGACTGTACTTTATTGTAAGACTGTGCTGCGCCATTAGCCGCCAAAAGTTCCCGCCAAAAGGCGCCGCCATTGCTACACCCAGGGGGAAGGAGGGCGTGTTATGGGCGGAGACTCCCAGTGTGGCGCGAGAAATGGCTACCGCCCCCTGCACTTCTGGCTGCAGAGGAATGACCTGCCCCAAAGCAGAGGAGAAACACCCCTTGATATGCAACGGCGAGAGGCTGGAGACGGAGAAGCCCGACCTCAGAGAAATGGCGGAGTTAGGTGCATGCACTGCCAGCGACTATCAGGTTGCGATGATGAACGGCGAGTGCCTGAGCGAGGAAGAAGTGGTTCCGGCCTGCCCTTCTTCACCGGAGACGGACCGGAAGCCTGCGGATCCGACAGCGGAGCTATGTCCACCAATCCCGACCTTGGAGTTAGAGGAGGAGGAACCACTGCAGGCGGAGCGGAATCCGAGCATCCCATTGGCGGGGCCCCGGTCCGGGCTGCAGCCGATTCCAGCGTCCTTGTTAACGGACCGGAGCGACACCGATGGAACCACATTAGACGCAGGTATGGCCGACGCCCCTGCTCCCCTTCACGAGCCCGCTTCCATGGCCCACCTCCATCGCAGTAGGGAGCGACTTATCTCGGCAGGGCTAATGGTGCTATCCCCCGACGACCTGGGGAGGATGGTGCCACCGCTGTCGACTGGAGTGGGGGAGCCTGTGGATGTGAGCTTAGATGGAGTGGTTCTTCGGTGGGACACCCCTTGGTTTAGAGCAGATGGATCCCGGGAGAACGGATCCACTCTTGCGGTGCTTACATGGGAACAATATAGACAGTGCTTGATTCTGCAGTGGAAAGGACGGAGAGGAGCTGAGTCGATGGGCCCACCGAAAGTACAACAACCCCCCCTGGCATGGGATGACAGAGACGCGGTAAGGCGAGGCACTGTGTTGGCCTACCATGTAAAAAGGGGGTGGGGCCTCATACACGAGCCGGGACTGGATACTGATGTTTTCGTTGCGCATTGTAACGTGAGGGCTCCCTGTTGTGGCCGAAGCGGAGAACCGTTACAGAAGGGGGATCCTGTGACCTACAGCCGCCACTTGAACCCACTTGGGTGGTATGCACGGAATGTTCGGCGGTGTATGTCTGGGCCTGCGGCACCTGCAGCCCCAGACCTGGTCCCGGGAGCGCCTGAACTTGTCACCATCGCAACGGTACGCCTAGTGGCAGCCCCGGAGTTGGCCAGTCGAGTCCATCTGCATGTTCGAACCAAGGACACTGGTGCTGCAGTGGCCGGGGGCCGGGAGCCCCAGCCACCGGAAGAAGAATAAACCTCGATACTCTGAAAAGTGTAAATAGTTACTGTTTGTCTTTTATTCCTTTAAGTTGCTAAACCCGCCCAGGGTTAATGGATCCCTTTGTTGACCCGGGATCCCTGTGTTTGTTCTGAGTTTTCCTAAAATTTTGCACAAGTTTAAAGAACTGCAGAAATCATGGACTGTGCATGATTCGAACTTCCTTTGTAAATAGTTTGCACCTTCTTAAAGGTGCTCCCTACTGGTTTTAGCCAAAGACACTTTGCGAAGATATTTGCCCTATTGGTTTGAGCCAAAGACACTTTGTGAAGATACCTTTTCTACTGGTTCTAGTTAAAGACACTTTGCGAAGATACCATACCGGGACCTTTGCATGGACTGGTAGGCTGAGGAGACGAGCTACCTCAGAAAGACTTGGTCCCCTCTTAAAGGGGATGTGAAGAATTGAACTTGAGAAAGATACTGTTGCAGAACAGTAATGCCATGATGATGCTTTGAAAAGAAATGTAACTGTTTTACATGAAAAGTTATATGTGTTGAATTTGTTGAAATGTGAAATCTAAATAATGTTTTGCAGAAAGAAAAGATGCAGAGAGCCCGTAGGGGTAGAGATAGAGATCTGCATAGCTGAAAGTAAGGAAGTAATGATGAAGGTGAGGATAGAAGGTCAACCCTGCGTCCCCATAGAAAGTTACTTTGTTACTAAGGGCAGAAGGCGAACCCGTAGGGGTTAGAGAGTGAGTCCTTAAAGGAGCCGAGTAGAGCTGGCTCAGAGTTCCCTAAAAAGAAAGGAATGTTATGTCTATACTATGTATAGTAGCGAAAGGCAGTAGGCCCTGGCTGAACGGGGCGGTCCTGTAAAAGAAAGGAGAGGCAGTAGGTCTGGTGCCATAGGGACAGGCGGTCCTGCAGGTTCAAAGTAGGAGAATGTGAAGTTACCTTACCCTGTAATGTGATTATAGGAAGGCCTTTGGTAAACTAAGAGTGTATGTTTCTTAAAGGCAATGTTAATTTATTGTTCCAGAATTTGCACTAAGTAGAATACCCGGTTGGGTAACAGGAGTTATGCATAGCCTGTAATTTATAATGTTGACCATGTTTGTAACGTTAAAAGTGTCCTCACCTCCCATAAAGGGAAGCCTGTTCAAGTATGCTTATTGTTTTACACTCAACAAAATTGTATGTCTTTTTGCTAATCAGTATTGTTGTTTTTCTTCCCAGTCCCGGAGTACTGTGTTTAACCAGGGGGGAGTGCAGCGCCCCAGAGTCCTGGTCGTTGCAGTGCTGTGGCTTCGCCGCTAAGGGGAGCCATGGTACGTTCGATGGCACCGAAGGAGTTCCTCCAATCAGGTATCACAGACACCAATATGTTTCACAGCAGGGCCTCCGGGGGGAGCTAAGGGTGCTATTCATTAGGCCACTCCCCACCATAGTGGGTAAACTGGGGGTCAGGCAGGAAGTTAGAGAGAACGCTGACGGGATTGAACGGAGCAACACCCTGTGGCAGGGGGTGTTGTGAAGGGAGAGACTGTAGGGTCTCTGCCAGGGGTGGGATCCTGGCAGAGGCTTGGCATTGAAAGAACGTAACGGGTCCGCGCAGGCTCCTGGAAGCGGCGGGACTCAAGAAAGGACTAGAAGCGAGACAGATTGTGCTGAGTGAGAAACGAGATCAAGCAGAAGGAGAATACCAGCAGGGGTTGTGCTGAAAGAGGCAGCACCTTGCTGAGGCGCAATACCGGTGGCCGGAACGCAGAGGGAGTGGATTAGAATACAGCTTCAAGCCATACTCCAAACAGCGGCAGGACAGTCGGTCTCAGGCGGGCTGTCTACCACATATCACCTATGAAGTCTTGGGGGGCAATTGCGGGAGAGGGGCGTCTCTAGGGTCCCGGAAGAACTCCAGGCCTACCTGACAAACGGGTGCCATTCCAACCTGAATACAGGGAAGGGGTGGATTACAGAGGAACATCAAATCGAGTTGTGAGGGAACTTAAGAAACAGACACAACCGTTGTGGGGTCACTTTCCGAGAGCACAGCAGGGAAGGACTACAACACATAGCGCTAAGTAGGAAGGCACAGATTTCCACCTGAGAGGAGAACTCTGGAGGTGCCATTGGACCGGCCGGACTTGCGTAGCCTGGTGAACCGTATTCTGGACTGAGGACTCAGAGATCTCCAGTAAAGAGGTAAAGAGACTGCAACCTGGTGTCCTCGTTATTTACCGCGACTTACACCCCACAACTGCACCGCTACATCGCTACCATTACTACCACCTATTGCACCGGACGTCCCCCACTGACGGACAGGGCCACGGACCGGGTCTAGCCACCGTGACAACCCCGAGACTGAGAACTAGAGGCCCGGCTCCGGGTACCCCTCGGCCCTGCGGCGGTGTGGGGGCGCTCCACATATACGGTCCACCACACAAAGGATAAAATATTCCAGAACACAAATCCAGTTCAGTTACAGAATAAAAGTCCAACAATCCAGCACAGAGGATAACAGTCCATATTCCCTTCTTTCTCTCTCTGACATGCTGTGTTCACTTCATAGTTCCAAAACAAGACTTACTTCCCCCCAGCTCCTGTCCTCTCCTTATGTCCAGAAGTCGTCAGACAGGTTGGGGTGGTTTTCAGGCCTCGCACACCTGACAAAGGTGCCTGGTGGAATAAGGCACTACAGGGGTCATTGTTTCAACAACCGAGTTCAATATGTCATTAGCATATTAGCAAACAGGTTTATTCACTAAAGGTACCTTCACACTAAGCGACTTTACAGCGATAACAATAGCGATCCGTGACGTTGCAGCATCCTGGATAGCGATATCGTTGTGTTTGACACGCAGCAGCAATCTGGATCCCGCTGTGATATCGCTGGTCATTGCTGAAAGTCCAGAACTTTATTTGGTCGCGCTTAGTAACCCGATATTTACCCTGGTTACCATTGTAAAAGTAAAAAAAAAAAAACAGTACATACTCACCCTCTGATGTCTGTCACGTCCCCTGGCGTCCGCGCTGCTGCTCAGAGCTTCCTGCACTGAATGTGTCAGTGCCGGCCGTAAAGTAAAGCACAGCGGTGACATCACCACTCTGCTTTTAGGGCCGGCGCTCACACAGTGCAGGGAAGCGGACGCCAGGGGACGCGAATGTAAGTATGTAGTGTTTGTTTTTTTACATTTACACTGGTAACCAGGGTAAACATCGGGTTACTAAGCGCGGCCCTGCGCTTAGCAACCCGATGTTTACCCTGGTTACCCGGGGACTTCGGCATCGTTGGTCGCTGGAGAGCGGTCTGTGTGACAGCTCTCCAGTGACCAAGCAGCGACGCTGCAGCGATCGGCATCGTTGTCGCTATCGCTGCAGCGTCGCTTAATGTGACGGTACCTTAACCCTCTGGAGAGATAACAGTACAGGAATGTGGGGGCTGATATCAGATGGCAAATAACAGCAATTCATCAATTGGCAAATAACTCATACTACAAGAGAACACATGATAATCAGTAAAATAGAAATATACACAAAATGATAGTCACATAACATATCACACCATCACAAGCCCAAATAATAAAGTGGGCTAAATGTCTGCCAAAAAAATCTTCATAAGTAAACAGGTGGCCTAGCTAGGTACAGGGGTGGGCTCCTCTGCTGAGTAGCAGACAGTGGTAGTAGGCGCAAAGTATTAACTGGTCTAAATGGAGGCCAGGGCCCCTGTATATTTTAACTATCATCTATCATTTCAACAAATTTGTATTGGCAGTGCCATTGAAGCATTTAACAGCACAGACTACACAGTGGTGGAGCAGGGAGAGGTAAGTTTTGCAAGTGGTAGAGCACTGTTCGAGCTGGAGGGGAACACTCTCTCATGGGCGGCGGTGCTGGCACAGGGCCCCTCATATTACGACGGTGTGTCTGACATTGGTGTTGCACCACCACCATCAGAGACGCTTCATTGTACTATGAGGGACCCTGTGCCAGTGCCATCACCCAAGAGTGGGCCCACCCACCTGTCCAGGCAAACCGCACTCGCACGGGTGCTTGCGCCAGGTGGTGCCCACGGCCCTGTGGGGGTAGTCAGCCCATTTAGGGAGGTATAAAAATCGCCTATGGTGGACATTCAGCAGCTGCAAATGGTGGAATTGGAGAAGTCAGTAAAGGAGGCCAAAAGCAAGACATTTTTCAGACAAGCTACGTGTCAGCAGGGGAAGGTGGGGCCAAATAATTTGAAATCCATGATTGGTACATTTTAATGAAGGTTAGATCATCAACATTCTGGGTAGCCAGACGTGTCCTTTTTTCATTTTTTAATGGGACACCTCGTGTGCAACACTGGCAGCTGCGAATGGAGTGGTCGTGCGACTGCGCCCTGTGTACGAGCTTTTGCTTCTGGAGGAGGAGGGGGAGGAGGAGGAGGGGTGGCAAATGCCTACAGCCAACTGTTTCCTAGACCGTGGGCTAGGCAGAACTGTCCCACTATGGCTGTCCCCTGTGGACCCTGCATCCACCACATTAACCCAGTGCGCCGTGATGGACACGTAATGTCCCTGGCCATGCATACTGGTCCATGCATCTGTTGTGAGGTGCACCTTTCCACTGACTGATTGCCTCAGTGCATGGACAATGCGGTCTTTGACATGCTGGTGGAGGGCTGGGATGGCTGTTCTCGCAAAGAAGTGCCGACTGGGTAGGTCTAAGTGTGGTACTGCATAGGCCATCAGGTCTTTGAAAGCTTCGCTTTCAACCAACCGGTAGGGCATCATCTCTAACGAGATTAGTCTTGCAATGTGGGCATTCAAACCCTGTGAATGCGGATGAGAGGATGAGTACTTTCTTGTCCTAACGAGAGTCTCTTGTAGGGTGAGCTGGACTGGAGAGCTGCATGTGGAGGAACTAGCAGTGGTGGTGGTGGTGGTGGACATGGCGGATTGAGAGAGGGTTGGTGATGATATTCTTGATGTTGACCTACATACAGTGTTTCCTACGTAACCGCTGTAAAGCTGCCATGAGCCTATTGTTTGTTATTTTAGGCCTTTGATAGCCTGTCTGCGGTCCCTACTTTAAATACTCCTCCACTGACCACCAAGCTGCCTGTGTATCCATGTAACCACTGTAAAGCTGCCATGAGCCTATTGTTTGTTATTTTAGGCCTTTGATAGCCTGTCTGCGGTCCCTACTTTAAATACTCCTCCACTGACCACCAAGCTGCCTGCACGTGTATCCATGTAACCGCTGTAAAGCTGCCATGAGCCTATTGTTTGTTATTTTAGGCCTTTGATAGCCTGTCTGCGGTCCCTACTTTAAATACTCCTCCACTGACCACCAAGCTGCCTGCCCGTGTATCCATGTAACCGCTGTAAAACTGCCATAAGCCTATTGTTTGTTATTTTAGGCCTTTGATAGCCTGTCTGCGGTCCCTACTTTAAATACTCCTCCACTGACCACCAAGCTGCCTGTGTATCCATGTAACCTGTTGTGAATTTGCTTTTTGCTCCCTCTAGTGGTTACTAGTTTTTTGACTCTGGTTTTTCTGTCATTCCTTTTATCCGCACCTGGGTCGTTAGTTAGGGGTGTTGCTATATAAGCTCCCTGGACCTTCAGTTCAATGCCTGGCAACGTAGTTATCAGAGCTAGTCTGCTGTGCTCTTGTCTACTGATCCTGGTTCCAGTTATATCAGCTAAGTCTGCCTTTTGCTTTTTGCTATTTGTTTTGGTTTTGTATTTTTGTCCAGCTTGTTCCAAATCTATATCCTGAACTTTGCTGGAAGCTCTAGGGGGCTGGTGTTCTCCCCCCGGACCGTTAGACGGTTCGGGGGTTCTTGAATCTCCAGTGTGGATTTTGATAGGGTTTTTGTTGACCATATAAGTTACCTTTCTTTATTCTGCTATCAGTAAGCGGGCCTCTCTGTGCTAAACCTGGTTCATTTCTGTGTTTGTCATTTCCTCTTACCTCACCGTCATTATTTGTGGGGGGCTTCTATCCAGCTTTGGGGTCCCCTTCTCTGGAGGCAAGAAAGGTCTTTGTTTTCCTCTACTAGGGGTAGCTAGATTCTCCGGCTGGCGCGTGTCATCTAGAATCAACGTAGGAATGATCCCCGGCTACTTCTAGTGTTGGCGTTAGGAGTAGATATATGGTCAACCCAGTTACCACTGCCCTATGAGCTGGATTTTTGTATTCTGCAGACTTCCACGTTCCTCTGAGACCCTCGCCATTGGGGTCATAACAGTTTGCCAGGCCAGTATTAAATGTTTAATGCATTGCAGAAGAGGGATTATAAGAAAGAAGATTCTGAGTTTTTTTTTTTTTTTTTTTCTCCTTCCCCTTTACCTCAGAGTGGCTATGCTTGCTGCAGACATGAATGTCCAGACCTTGATTACAAGTGTGGACCAGCTGGCTACTCGTGTGCAGGGCTTACAAGACTATGTTATCAGAAATCCTAGGTCAGAACCTAAAATACCGATTCCTGAACTGTTTTCCGGAGACAGGTTTAAGTTTAGGAATTTCGTGAATAATTGTAAATTGTTTTTGTCCCTGAGACCCTGTTCATCTGGAGATTCTGCTCAGCAAGTAAAAATTGTTATTTCGTTCTTACGGGGCGACCCTCAGGATTGGGCTTTTTCGCTGGCGCCAGGAGATCCGGCATTGGCTGATCTTGATGCGTTTTTTCTGGCGCTCGGTTTACTTTATGAGGAACCCAATCTTGAGATTCAGGCAGAAAAGGCCTTGCTGGCTATGTCTCAGGGGCAGGACGAGGCTGAAGTGTATTGCCAAAAATTTCGGAAATGGTCCGTGCTGACACATTGGAACGAGTGTGCACTGGCCGCTAATTTTAGAAATGGCCTTTCTGAAGCCATTAAGAATGTTATGGTGGGTTTTCCCATTCCCACAGGTCTGAATGATACTATGGCACTGGCTATTCAAATTGACCGGCGGTTGCGGGAGCGCAAAACCGCAAATTCCCTCATGGTGTTGTCTGAACAGACACCTAATTCGGTGCAATGTGATAGAAAAACCGCAAATTCCCTCATGGTGTTGTCTGAACAGACACCTGATTTAATGCAATGTGATAGAATCCTGACTAGAAATGAGCGGAAAATTCATAGACGCCGGAATGGCTTGTGCTACTACTGTGGTGATTCTACACATGTTATCTCAGCATGCTCTAAACGTATAGCTAAGGTTGTTAGTCCTGTCACCGTTGGTAATTTGCAACCTAAATTTATTCTGTCTGTAACTTTGATTTGCTCACTGTCATCTTATCCTGTCATGGCATTTGTAGATTCAGGTGCTGCCCTGAGTCTCATGGATCTCTCATTTGCTAAGCACTGTGGTTTTACTCTTGAACCATTAGAAAATCCTATTCCTCTTAGGGGTATTGATGCTACACCATTGGCAGCAAATAAACCGCAGTATTGGACACAGGTTACCATGTGCATGACTCCTGAACACCGCGAGGTGATACGTTTCCTGGTTTTACATAAAATGCATGATTTGGTTGTTTTAGGGCTGCCATGGTTACAGACCCATAATCCAGTCCTGGACTGGAAGGCTATGTCAGTCTCAAGTTGGGGCTGTCGTGGTATTCATGGGGATTCCCTGCCTGTGTCTATTGCTTCTTCTACGCCTTCGGAAGTTCCGGAGTATTTGTCTGATTATCAGGATGTCTTCAGTGAGTCTGAGTCCAGTGCACTGCCTCCTCATAGGGACTGTGACTGTGCTATAGATTTGATCCCAGGCAGTAAATTTCCTAAGGGAAGACTGTTTAATCTGTCGGTACCTGAACATACCGCTATGCGTTCATATATCAAGGAGTCTCTGGAGAAAGGACATATTCGTCCGTCTTCTTCCCCTCTTGGTGCGGGATTCTTTTTTGTGGCAAAAAAGGACGGATCTTTGAGACCTTGTATTGATTATCGGCTTTTAAATAAGATCACTGTCAAATTTCAGTATCCTTTACCGCTGTTGTCTGACTTGTTTGCCCGGATTAAGGGTGCCAAGTGGTTCACCAAGATAGACCTTCGTGGTGCGTACAACCTTGTGCGCATTAAGCAAGGTGATGAATGGAAAACCGCATTCAATACGCCCGAAGGTCATTTTGAGTACTTGGTGATGCCTTTTGGGCTCTCCAATGCGCCTTCAGTTTTTCAGTCCTTTATGCATGACATTTTCCGGAAGTATCTGGATAAATTTTTGATTGTTTATCTGGATGATATTTTGGTTTTTTCTGATAATTGGGATTCGCATGTGGAGCAGGTCAGGTTGGTCTTTAAAATTTTGCGTGAAAATTCTTTGTTTGTCAAGGGCTCAAAGTGTCTCTTTGGTGTACAGAAGGTTCCCTTTTTGGGGTTCATTTTTTCCCCTTCTGCTGTGGAGATGGACCCAGTCAAGGTCCGAGCTATTCTTGATTGGACTCAGCCCTCGTCAGTTAAGAGTCTTCAGAAGTTCTTGGGCTTCGCTAACTTCTACCGTCGTTTTATCGCTAATTTTTCTAGCATTGTGAAACCTTTGACGGATATGACCAAGAAGGGCTCCGATGTAGCTAACTGGGCTCCTGCTGCCGTGGAGGCTTTCCAGGAGTTGAAACGCCGGTTTACTTCGGCGCCTGTTTTGTGCCAGCCTGACGTCTCACTTCCCTTTCAGGTTGAGGTGGATGCTTCGGAGATTGGGGCAGGGGCCGTTTTGTCGCAGAGAGGCCCTGGTTGCTCTGTTATGAAGCCTTGTGCCTTTTTCTCTAGGAAGTTTTCGCCTGCCGAGCGAAATTATGATGTGGGCAATCGGGAGTTGTTGGCCATGAAATGGGCATTTGAGGAGTGGCGTCATTGGCTCGAGGGTGCTAAGCATCGTGTGGTGGTCTTGACTGATCACAAAAATCTGATGTATCTCGAGTCTGCTAAACGCCTTAATCCGAGACAGGCCCGCTGGTCATTGTTTTTCTCCCGCTTTGATTTTGTTGTCTCGTATTTACCAGGTTCTAAGAATGTGAAGGCCGATGCTCTTTCTAGGAGCTTTGTGCCTGATGCTCCTGGAGTCGCTGATCCTGTTGGTATTCTTAAAGATGGAGTTATCTTGTCAGCTATTTCTCCGGATCTGCGACGTGTGTTGCAGAGATTTCAGGCTGATAGGCCTGAGTCTTGTCCACCTGACAGGCTGTTTGTCCCGGATAAGTGGACCAGCAGAGTCATTTCCGAGGTTCATTCCTCGGTGTTGGCAGGTCACCCGGGAATTTTTGGCACCAGAGATCTGGTGGCCAGGTCCTTTTGGTGGCCTTCCTTGTCAAGGGATGTGCGGTCATTTGTGCAGTCCTGTGGGACTTGTGCTCGAGCTAAGCCTTGCTGTTCTCGTGCCAGCGGTTTGCTCTTGCCCTTGCCTGTCCCGAAGAGACCTTGGACACATATCTCCATGGATTTCATTTCTGATCTTCCGCTATCTCAGGGCATGTCCGTTATCTGGGTGATATGTGATCGCTTCTCCAAGATGGTCCATTTGGTTCCTTTGCCTAAGCTGCCTTCCTCTTCCGATCTGGTTCCTGTGTTTTTCCAGAACGTGGTTCGTTTGCACGGCATCCCTGAGAATATTGTGTCAGACAGAGGATCCCAGTTCGTTTCCAGGTTCTGGCGATCCTTTTGTAGTAGGATGGGCATTGATTTGTCGTTTTCGTCTGCTTTCCATCCTCAGACTAATGGACAGACGGAGCGAACCAATCAGACTTTGGAGGCTTATTTGAGGTGTTTTGTCTCTGCTGATCAGGACGATTGGGTTACATTCTTGCCGTTGGCTGAGTTTGCCCTTAATAATCGGGCTAGTTCCGCCACCTTGGTTTCACCTTTTTTCTGCAACTCTGGTTTCCATCCTCGCTTTTCTTCGGGTCATGTGGAGCCTTCTGACTGTCCTGGGGTGGATTCTGTGGTGGATAGGTTGCAGCAGATCTGGAATCATGTGGTGGACAACTTGAAGTTGTCACAGGAGAAGGCTCAGCGCTTTGCCAACCGCCGCCGCGGTGTGGGTCCCCGACTACGCGTTGGGGATTTGGTATGGCTTTCTTCCCGCTTTGTTCCTATGAAGGTCTCCTCTCCCAAATTTAAACCTCGTTTTATTGGGCCTTACAAGATATTGGAAATCCTTAATCCTGTATCTTTTCGTCTGGATCTTCCTGTGTCGTTTGCTATTCACAATGTATTTCATAGGTCCTTGTTGCGGCGGTACATTGTGCCTGTAGTTCCTTCTGCTGAGCCTCCTGCTCCGGTGTTGGTTGAGGGCGAGTTGGAGTACGTGGTGGAGAAGATCTTGGATTCTCGCCTCTCCAGGCGGAGGCTTCAGTACCTGGTCAAGTGGAAGGGCTATGGTCAGGAGGATAATTCCTGGGTGGTCGCCTCTGATGTTCATGCGGCCGATTTAGTTCGTGCCTTTCATGCCGCTCATCCTGATCGCCCTGGTGGTCGTGGTGAGGGTTCGGTGACCCCTCACTAAGGGGGGGGTACTGTTGTGAATTTGCTTTTTGCTCCCTCTAGTGGTTACTAGTTTTTTGACTCTGGTTTTTCTGTCATTCCTTTTATCCGCACCTGGGTCGTTAGTTAGGGGTGTTGCTATATAAGCTCCCTGGACCTTCAGTTCAATGCCTGGCAACGTAGTTATCAGAGCTAGTCTGCTGTGCTCTTGTCTACTGATCCTGGTTCCAGTTATATCAGCTAAGTCTGCCTTTTGCTTTTTGCTATTTGTTTTGGTTTTGTATTTTTGTCCAGCTTGTTCCAAATCTATATCCTGAACTTTGCTGGAAGCTCTAGGGGGCTGGTGTTCTCCCCCCGGACCGTTAGACGGTTCGGGGGTTCTTGAATTTCCAGTGTGGATTTTGATAGGGTTTTTGTTGACCATATAAGTTACCTTTCTTTATTCTGCTATCAGTAAGCGGGCCTCTCTGTGCTAAACCTGGTTCATTTCTGTGTTTGTCATTTCCTCTTACCTCACCGTCATTATTTGTGGGGGGCTTCTATCCAGCTTTGGGGTCCCCTTCTCTGGAGGCAAGAAAGGTCTTTGTTTTCCTCTACTAGGGGTAGCTAGATTCTCCGGCTGGCGCGTGTCATCTAGAATCAACGTAGGAATGATCCCCGGCTACTTCTAGTGTTGGCGTTAGGAGTAGATATATGGTCAACCCAGTTACCACTGCCCTATGAGCTGGATTTTTGTATTCTGCAGACTTCCACGTTCCTCTGAGACCCTCGCCATTGGGGTCATAACAGTAACCGCTGTAAAGCTGCCATGAGCCTATTGTTTGTTATTTTAGGCCTTTGATAGCCTGTCTGCGGTCCCTACTTTAAATACTCCTCCACTGACCACCAAGCTGCCTGTGTATCCATGTAACCGCTGTAAAGCTGCCATGAGCCTATTGTTTGTTATTTTAGGCCTTTGATAGCCTGTCTGCGGTCCCTACTTTAAATACTCCTCCACTGACCACCAAGCTGCTTGCCCGTGTATCCATGTAACCGCTGTAAAACTGCCATAAGCCTATTGTTTGTTATTTTAGGCCTTTGATAGCCTGTCTGCGGTCCCTACTTTAAATATTCCTCCACTCACCACCAAGCTGCCTGTGTATCCATGTAACCGCTGTAAAGCTGCCATGAGCCTATTGTTTGTTATTTTAGGCCTTTGATAGCCTGTCTGCGGTCCCTACTTTAAATACTCCTCCACTCACCACCAAGCTGCCTGTGTATCCATGTAACCGCTGTAAAGCTGCCATGAGCCTATTGTTTGTTATTTTAGGCCTTTGATAGCCTGTCTGCGGTCCCTACTTTAAATACTCCTCCACTCACCACCAAGCTGCCTGTGTATCCATGTAACCGCTGTAAAGCTGCCATGAGCCTATTGTTTGTTATTTTAGGCCTTTGATAGCCTGTCTGCGGTCCCTACTTTAAATACTCCTCCACTGACCACCAAGCTGCCTGCCCGTGTATCCATGTAACCGCTGTAAAACTGCCATAAGCCTATTGTTTGTTATTTTAGGCCTTTGATAGCCTGTCTGCGGTCCCTACTTTAAATACTCCTCCACTGACCACCAAGCTGCCTGCCCGTGTATCCATGTAACCGCTGTAAAACTGCCATGAGCCTATTGTTTGTTATTTTAGGCCTTTGATAGCCTGTCTGCGGTCCCTACTTTAAATACTCCTCCACTCACCACCAAGCTGCCCGTGTATCCATGTAACCGCTGTAAAACTGCCATGAGCCTATTGTTTGTTATTTTAGGCCTTTGATAGCCTGTCTGCGGTCCCTACTTTAAATACTCCTCCACTCACCACCAAGCTGCCCGTGTATCCATGTAACCGCTGTAAAACTGCCATGAGCCTATTGTTTGTTATTTTAGGCCTTCGAAGCCTGTCTGCGGTCCCTCCTTCCACTAGGCCTCCACTGACCAGACCACTGCTGCCCGTGTACCCCTGGAACCAATTTTAAAGTGCCTACAGCCAGCCCATTTTATTGTGTTAGGCCTTCGAAGCCTGTCTGCGGTCCCTCCTTCCACTAGGCCTCCACTGACCAGACCACTGCTGCCCGTGTACCCCTGGAACCAATTTTAAAGTGCCTACAGCCAGCCCATTTTATTGTGTTAGGCCTTCGAAGCCTGTCTGCGGTCCCTCCTTCCACTAGGCCTCCACTGACCAGACCACTGCTGCCCGTGTACCCCTGGAACCAATTTTAAAGTGCCTACAGCCAGCCCATTTTATTGTGTTAGGCCTTCGAAGCCTGTCTGCGGTCCCTCCTTCCACTAGGCCTCCACTCACCTGACCACTGCTGCCCGTGTACCCCTGGAACCAATAATAAAGTGCCTACCGCCAGCCCATTTTATTATGTTAGGCCTTCGAAGCCTGTCTAAGGTCCCTCCTTCCACTAGGCCTCCACTCACCTGACCACTGCTGCCCGTGTACCCCTGGAACCAATAATAAAGTGCCTAGAGCCTATTTTTTTATTTAATTTAATATTAATAAAGCCAGGATGAACTACGATATACCACGCTATGAGCTACCCAGTTGACAATTCTTTTGCGAGAAAAGCCATCCCACCCCTCCACCTGCATGTTAAAGACCGCATTGTCCTTGCATTCTGTCAATTTGTCAGTCCAAAGGTATACCTGACAACAGACACATGGACCTGTAGGCCTGGCCACGGAAGGTTACGTGTCCTTTGTGGCTAAATGGGTTAATGTATTGGATGCATGGTCCACACAGGGGACAGCCTGCAAAGTCTGTCTGCAGTCCCTAATTCAAGTTGTCCTCAACTGAATAAAGCTGAGCTTCTACCTTCTGGCTCTGATTAACTGCTGTTTTTAAAAAAATTGGCTGTTCCGTCCTTCTAAAGGTGTCTGCCCCTGCCTGATGTTGTCCTCAACTGAATAAAGCTGAGCTTCAACCTTCTGTTCCAAATTACCATTTTTAAAAATGCAATTGGCTGTTCCGGCCTACTAAAGGTGTCTGTCTGCCCCTGCCTGGTGTTGTCCTCAACTGAATAAAGCTGAGCTTCTACCTTCTGCCTCTTACTAACTGCTGTTTTTTTAAAAAATTGGCTGTTCCGGCCTACTAAAGGTGTCTGTCTGCCCCTGCCTGGTGTTGTCCTCAACTGAATAAAGCTGAGCTTCAACCTTCTGTTCCAAATTACCATTTTTAAAAATGCAATTGGCTGTTCCGGCCTACTAAAGGTGAATGTCTGCCCCTGCCTGGTGTTGTCCTCAACTGAATAAAGCTGAGCTTCTACCTTCTGGCTCTGATTAACTGCTGTTTTTAAAAAAATTGGCTGTTCCGTCCTTCTAAAGGTGTCTGCCCCTGCCTGGTGTTGTCCTCAACTGAATAAAGCTGAGCTTCAACCTTCAGTTCCAAACATACAACAGAAAACTGGTACAGTACAAAAAGTGGCCTCCAGCTACAAAAACTTTCTCCTACAAGTAGTTAACTGACAGTTTTTTTTCCAGTGAAAACACAGATATGGCATCCAACGAGTGTTGTCCTGTCTCGTCTTCTTTATATTATTGCCAAGAAGCTGCAACTGAATAAAGCTGAGCTTCAACCTTCAGTTCCAAATTACCATTTTTAAAAAAGCAATTGGCTGTTTCGGCCTACTAAAGGTGTCTGTCTGCCCCTGCCTGGTGTTGTCCTCAACTGAATAAAGCTGAGCTTCAACCTTCTGTTCCAAATTACCATTTTTAAAAAAGCAATTGGCTGTTCCGGCCTACTAAAGGTGTCTGTCTGCCCCTGCCTGGTGTTGTCCTCAACTGAATAAAGCTGAGCTTCAACCTTCTGTTCCAAATTACCATTTTTAAAAAAGCAATTGGCTGTTCCGGCCTACTAAAGGTGTCTGTCTGCCCCTGCCTGGTGTTGTCCTCAACTGAATAAAGCTGAGCTTCAACCTTGTGTTCCAAATTACCATTTTTAAAAAAGCAATTGGCTGTTCCGGCCTACTAAAGGTGTCTGTCTGCCCCTGCCTGGTGTTGTCCTCAACTGAATAAAGCTGAGCTTCTACCTTCTGCCTCTTACTAACTGCTGTTTTTTTAAAAAATTGGCTGTTCCGGCCTACTAAAGGTGTCTGTCTGCCCCTGCCTGGTGTTGTCCTCAACTGAATAAAGCTGAGCTTCTACCTTCTGTTCCAAATTACCATTTTTAAAAATGCAATTGGCTGTTCCGGCCTACTAAAGGTGAATGTCTGCCCCTGCCTGGTGTTGTCCTCAACTGAATAAAGCTGAGCTTCTACCTTCTGCCTCTTACTAACTGCTGTTTTTTTTTTAAATTGGCTGTTCCGGCCTACTAAAGGTGTCTGTCTGCCCCTGCCTGGTGTTGTCCTCAACTGAATAAAGCTGAGCTTCCACCTTCTGTTCCAAATTACCATTTTTAAAAATGCAATTGGCTGTTCCGGCCTACTAAAGGTGTCTGTCTGCCCCTGCCTGGTGTTGTCCTCAACTGAATAAAGCTGAGCTTCTACCTTCTGTTCCAAATTACCATTTTTAAAAATGCAATTGGCTGTTCCGGCCTACTAAAGGTGTCTGTCTGCCCCTGCCTGGTGTTGTCCTCAACTGAATAAAGCTGAGCTTCTACCTTCTGTTCCAAATTACCATTTCTAAAAATGCCATTGGCTGTTCCGGCCTACTAAAGGTGTCTGTCTGCCCCTGCCTGGTGTTGTCCTCAACTGAATAAAGCTGAGCTTCAACCTTCAGTTCCAAATGACCATTTTTAAAAATGCCATTGGCTGTTCCGGCCTACTAAAGGTGAATGTCTGCCCCTGCCTGGTGTTGTCCTCAACTGAATAAAGCTGAGCTTCTACCTTCTGTTCCAAATTACCATTTCTAAAAATGCCATTGGCTGTTCCGGCCTACTAAAGGTGTCTGTCTGCCCCTGCCTGGTGTTGTCCTCAACTGAATAAAGCTGAGCTTCAACCTTCAGTTCCAAATTACCATTTTTAAAAATGCCATTGGCTGTTCCGGCCTACTAAAGGTGTCTGTCTGCCCCTGCCTGGTGTTGTCCTCAACTGAATAAAGCTGAGCTTCAACCTTCTGTTCCAAATTACCATTTTTAAAAATGCAATTGGCTGTTCCGGCCTACTAAAGGTGTCTGTCTGCCCCTGCCTGGTGTTGTCCTCAACTGAATAAAGCTGAGCTTCTACCTTCTGCCTCTTACTAACTGCTGTTTTTTAAAAAAATTGGCTGTTCCGGCCTACTAAAGGTGTCTGTCTGCCCCTGCCTGGTGTTGTCCTCAACTGAATAAAGCTGAGCTTCAACCTTCTGTTCCAAATTACCATTTTTAAAAATGCAATTGGCTGTTCCGGCCTACTAAAGGTGTCTGTCTGCCCCTGCCTGGTGTTGTCCTCAACTGAATAAAGCTGAGCTTCAACCTTCTGTTCCAAATTACCATTTTTAAAAATGCAATTGGCTGTTCCGGCCTACTAAAGGTGAATGTCTGCCCCTGCCTGGTGGTGTCCTCAACTGAATAAAGCTGAGCTTCAACCTTCAGTTCCAAATTACCATTTTTAAAAATGCAATTGGCTGTTCCGGCCTACTAAAGGTGTCTGTCTGCCCCTGCCTGGTGTTGTCCTCAACTGAATAAAGCTGAGCTTCAACCTTCTGTTCCAAATTACCATTTTTAAAAATGCAATTGGCTGTTCCGGCCTACTAAAGGTGTCTGTCTGCCCCTGCCTGGTGTTGTCCTCAACTGAATAAAGCTGAGCTTCTACCTTCTGCCTCTTACTAACTGCTGTTTTTTTAAAAAATTGGCTGTTCCGGCCTACTAAAGGTGTCTGTCTGCCCCTGCCTGGTGTTGTCCTCAACTGAATAAAGCTGAGCTTCAACCTTCTGTTCCAAATTACCATTTTTAAAAATGCAATTGGCTGTTCCGGCCTACTAAAGGTGTCTGTCTGCCCCTGCCTGGTGTTGTCCTCAACTGAATAAAGCTGAGCTTCTACCTTCTGCCTCTTACTAACTGCTGTTTTTTTAAAAAATTGGCTGTTCCGGCCTACTAAAGGTGTCTGTCTGCCCCTGCCTGGTGTTGTCCTCAACTGAATAAAGCTGAGCTTCTACCTTCTGTTCCAAATTACCATTTTTAAAAATGCAATTGGCTGTTCCGGCCTACTAAAGGTGTCTGTCTGCCCCTGCCTGGTGTTGTCCTCAACTGAACAAAGCTGAGCTTCCACATTCTGGCTTTCGCCCTATACTATCAGATATTAAACTGCATTTGGCCTACTAGTGTGGTTATGCCCTTGAAACAGTGTCTGCTGCTCTTGGGTTTGCTACTCCACTGAACAAAGCAATGCCGCCTGTTTAGTCCTGTTACCAATTTTGAACTGCATTTAGCCTACTTTATTCTTTGGCCCTATATCTGTTTCCTCCTCATCCTGCCCATTGCCCAGCCACTGCTAGATGAGTCTGCTGGTACATTGACCAAGACCACTACATTCCCCTTATACTCTACACAGCCAGAATCTGACCCTGCTGAAAGTAAGGTTCCCCTTCCCGCATGTTATACCACCTTACACAGGGACAGAGAGGAAGGTGCAGATGAAAGTGCAGGTTCCTTCATCAGGTGGGGGGGCATACTCGTTGGCGACGTCACTGGCACAGGGCCCCTCAGAGTACGCAAAAGTGTCGCTGCTGGTGGGAGGCGCCCCCGCCATGCAAACACACATCGCTGTACTTTGAGGGGCCCTGTGCCAGTGCCAATGCGAACGAGTGGGCCCCCCCTGCTTGCTCAGGATCACAGCACTTGCAACGTTGAAATACTTACCTTTCCCTGCAACACCGCCGTGACGTAGTCCGCATTTCCTGGGCCCACGAAAAACTTGAGCCGGCCCTACTCCCCCCACAACTTTTGCCAAATGACCCCCAATTCCCTATGCCCAACTATTATTATAAAGTTAATTAAGATTGACAAGCTTCAGAAACAAGAATGGATGTTTTTGGCATTAAAATGGGCACTGTAGGTGTTTTCCTGGCCTCCACTCACTGCCGACTATGCTTCCCCATTGACTTGCATTGGGTTTCGTGTTTCGGTCGATCCCCGACTTTTAGCGATAATCGGCCGACTGCACTCGACTCGACTCTGGACAAAATCGGGTTTCACAAAACCCGACTCGATCTTAAAAAAATGAAAGTCGCTCAACTCTAGCTGACAATATTACAATTGATTCATTTAATCAGACAATGAGGTGTTCCAGCTGTATCAAAGGGAAAATGTCCAGAAAGGCCTTTCCTAAGAAAAGTACTACAAGAACAGAACAACCACTAGATTGGCCTGATCACTGAAGAGAGCAGACGTGTCTGTCTGCTCTCTGCTGGATAAGGACAATAAGGCGCCGTGCTTGTGGCAGCCCATTGCAGCAGCAATAGT
Organism: Ranitomeya variabilis; assembly: GCF_051348905.1. NCBI lineage: Eukaryota > Metazoa > Chordata > Amphibia > Anura > Dendrobatidae > Ranitomeya > Ranitomeya variabilis. The sequence goes on from NC_135236.1 coordinate 11,723,819, forward strand.
TTTAGTTTTATTTAGCAATTATTTTTGTTATGTGTGAACCTTTTTTCTTTCTGAACCTCAGTCTTTGGAACTCTAAGGAACCTTTTCCCCAGTACCTTCTCTTTCTGAACTTGGATCCGCTGGAAGGCTTCCCTTGGATTTATGCTGAACCCTGGGATTTCCCCTTGTATGTTTGCTTCTAAACCTTGGATCCTCTGATTTGTTTCCCCTGGATGCATACTGCTTCCCACTGCTTCTGGATATAAGCTTCTGAACCTGGGTTCCTTTGAAATGTTTCCCTTGGATGTTTGCTACTACCCACAGCTATCTGGATATACAGTGCATTTGTGATCACCTTGCAACTTAGGTCTGGTTTTTTTTATATGCACCTACGGCCAGGTGGCCACTACCTGCCTGGGAATTGGCACAGCTATGTCTGGAGGTGTGCACTGTATGCCACCCTGCACGGACATGCTTGGTGCGACTAATATGGCCAAGGTTTTGATGGATGTCTCAAAGTCTGTCCCTAAACGTGTTGCTTACTCAAGGGGCCGACTTCTGGAGCTGCGCAGGCTAATGTCTTCTCCTGCAGTGGGTAGACCACGTGTCCCTAGTGAGGTAAGGCGACCTTTCAGAGGCTGCAGAGCGGGCAAAAAACTAAAGGCAAGGCGAAGACGGTTTAAACCTGTAGTTCCGTCCATCATCATGGGGAATGTTCAATCACTGGGAAATAAGTCGGATGAACTGCTGGCATTAATATGGACCCAGAGGGATTACAAGGAATGCAGTTTGATGTGTTTTACTGAAACATGGTTACGTGGCGAGATCCCTGACTCGAGTGTCTCAGTACCAGGATTTCACATGGTCCGGGCGGATAGAGACACTATGAAGAGCGGCAAAAAAAAGGGCGGAGGAGTTATACTCTACATAAACAATGGATGGTGCAATCAGGGGCATGTGACTGTAAGGGAGCGCCATTGTTGTCCGAACATTGAACTGCTAGCTGTTGGCCTCAGACCTTACTATATTCCTAGAGAATTCTCGCTTGTTATTGCAATAGTGTTGTACATACCACCAACTGCAAACCATGAGGCTGCAGGTGAAGTGCTGTCAGGAGTCATTACTCGGCTCCAGATGAAACACCCCAACTCGCTTACTGTAATCTCTGGGGATTTTAATCGGGATATAATTTCTACTGCCTTACCTAAATTCTATCAATTTGTTAAATGTACAACATGTGACAACATTATTTTGGACTTACTCTATGCGAATGTCAAGAATGCTTATTCATCATCTACCCTGCCGCCCTTGGGGAAGTCTGATCACAATCTTATACTATTGTCACCAGTCTACCAACCTGTTGTTAGAAAACAGCCTGCTACAATTAAATCAGTTAGAATGTGGAGTCCAACAAATGAACAGGCTTTACAGGATTGCTTTCATCTTACAGACTGGGATGTGTTGCTTGGGACAGTGGACGAGTATACAAATGTTAATGAAGTGGTTGGTAGAGTGACTGACTACATTAACTTCTGCATTGATATGCTGGTGCCGGCTAAAAAGATTAGGTGTTTTGCAAACAACAAGCCATGGATAACATAGGAATTGAAGCATTTGCTCAACAGGAAAAAAAAGGCATTTAAATTAGGTGACAAAGAGGAAATTAAAATGATACAGCATGAATTGAAGTATAAAATAATGGAGGCCCAGAAAGCCTTCAGAATTAAACTTGAAAAGAAACTGTCCCACAATAATACCAGGGAGGTTTGGTCAGGAATGAAATTACTAACTGGGCTTAAGGTAAGGTCTGATCACGGGGGAGGAAATCTGGACAAGGCTAATGAGATGAACGAGTATTTCAATAGATTTAGCAGTACATGTGTACTGCCAACTGGAAGTGGAGGGGAATTGGGTGCAAATTCTGCAACATCGATATTGGAGGAGGAGCAGACTAATTTTAGAGTATCCGAAAATGATGTGAGGAGGCAGTTTAAGTCACTTAACATTGGTAAAGCTGCTGGACCTGATGGACTCAGCTCACGTGTCCTTAAAGTTTGTGCAGACCAGCTGTGTACTGTCTTTACACTCCTATTTAATGGAAGTCTACAAACAGAGGGTACCTGTGTTATGGAAAACTTCCTGTCTGGTGCCGGGACCCAAGACTTCTTCTCCTGCAACCCTAAATGACTATCGTCCTGTAGTCTTAACATCTCACGCTATGAAGGCCTTGGAAAGATTAGTGCTTGCTCACTTAAGACCAAGGGTCAATGCTTTTATCGATCCCCTTCAGTTTGCTTACCGACATAGATTGGGGGTGGATGATGCTATTCTTTCTCTGTTACATAGTGTACATTCATTTCTGGAGACTGACGGAACCACGGTGCGAGCGATGTTCTTTGATTTCTCGAGTGCATTTAATTCCCTGCAGCCACCTTTACTACACAAAAAGATGACTGATATGAAGGTTGAGGAGGGGATGAGAAATTGGATAACTGACTACCTATCAGATCGGCCACAGTTTGTACAGATGGGAGCAGTTGTGTCAAGCAGATTATTTAGCAGTGTAGGTGCCCCCCAGGGAATGGTGCTTGCACCCTTTCTATTCACACTGTATACATCGGACTTTCAGTATAAATCTGATCTTTGCCACCTTCAAAACTTTTCGTATGACTCCGTGGTTGTGGGATGTATTAGGGGAGATCGGGGGGATGAGGAATACAGAAGGGTGGTGTCGAATTTCGTGGATTGGTGCAATGGTAACTATCTACAACTAAATGTTAAGAAAACCAAGGAGTTGGTGGCCAACTATAGCAGGATTAAGTTGGAATGCTTACCGATCACTATTGCTGGTCAGGAGGTAGAGCAGGTGGAGAGTTATAAATATTTGGGGGTCCATTTGGACAGCAAACTGGACTGGAGATGCCACTCAGAGACTGTCTACAAGAAGGGGATGAGCAGATTGTATTTCCTAAGGAAACTGAGGTCTTTTAATGTGTGCAGCAAAATGTTAGAAATGTTCTACCAGTCTGTAGTGGCAAGTGCCATCTTTTTTGCAATCATATGCTGGGGTAGTAGTGTGCGGGCCTCTGATGCTAATAAGCTGAATAAGATTATCAAAAAGGCAAGCTCTGCTGTCGGCTGCAATCTGGACTCTCTTGAGGAGGTAGTGGAGAGAAGAACTCGGAGAAAGTGTAGGGCAATTATGAACAATAATGCACATCCACTATATGAGCTATTCATGAGACAGAAGAGCACCTTCAGTAACCGGCTAATACTTCTGAGGTGTAAGAAGGAAAAATTTAGGAAATCGTTTGTGCCAACTGCGATGGGAATGTACAACAATAACATTAGGGTTAAATCATAAAGGGGATTGTCTGCTTTATTTCTTCTACTTTTCAGTTCACCCGCTGTGTATGTCCTATTCTAATGTATAATGTCCTTCTGTCAACAAACTGTCATGTCAATTAAGTAATTCATTTTATGATTCTTATGATGTAAGTTGTGCTGCTGTGATACCATAATTTCCCACGGGATCAATAAAGTGTATCGTATCGTATCGTATCGTATCGTAGATCTAGCACACACAGATATCTGTGGTCCAATGCGTACTCAGACCCCTGGAAAGAAGAGATATTTTCTTACATTTATTGATGACAATTCAAGATATACAGTTGTCTATTTACTTCACAGCAAAAATGAAGTTCCAGAGAAACTTGGAATATATCTAGTGAAGTGCAGCAGGAAATCTAAAACTCACCGGCTATGTTGACTCAGATTGGGCTGGTGATTCGCAAGATCGTAAATCCACAAGCGGATACGTATTTAAACTTGGAGAAAGTTCAATCTCCTGGCCTAGTAGAAAACAAGTATCTGTTGCTTTGTCATCTACAGAAGCTGAGTATGTATCCGCAGCCTATGCAAGTCAGGAGATCATTTGGCTAAGACAACTGATGGATGATCTTGGTAAACCGTTAACTCAGCCAACGGTGATATATGAGGACAGCCAAGGATGCATTAAACTTGCATGCAGTGAAAAGATCAGTGCGAGAATTAAGCACATCGACGTCAGATGTCACCATCTATGTGACTTAATAGATCGTGGCATAATTCAGTTTGTTTATTGTGAAACTGATAAAATGTTAGCTGATATTTTGACCAAGCCATTGCCACGACCTAGGTTCCAAGAATTGAGAACCACTATGGGACTGACAGAATAAGTAGTTGTTGAGTGGGGGTGTTGGCCTAATGCATATTGATCTGTATGTATTGAAACAACTATTGTTTGTTTAATATGATGTGATTTATATATCTGCATGCATATTGTTCACATGTCAACAAAGTTAAAAAAAAAAAAAGGAGTCCTCATTTACAGACAGGATGCTCCTCCTCCTCCTTCCCTGTGAACACAGTCTAGTGTGTGGAGCTGAAGCTGAAGGTCACAGCAGATCTCTCTCAGAAACCAGATTGATCCTGTTCTCATGTTGTATGCTGGATGTTCTTAATTCTTAATAAATGAACATTCTCTGTTGCTCGTTGTGGACATCACGCTGATTAACCCGCTGCTAACAATCTGACACCATCAGATCACTAGATATGAGGTTGGGAAAGTCATATAAACACAAAGGACTGAATTGTTTCGGTGTATGAGCAAAAAAAACGCCCTATCAGATGACACGGAGGACCGTGATTGCACAATAAACCTATATGGGAGAAGAAGAAGTCCTCCAAACACAAGGTGTAGAAAGGGTACACAATTTTATATTGAAGCAAAAAACAGATGGTTAAAAGCTTAAAAAAGGAGATGTAGACAGACCATACAGGAACTGGAGCAAATATAGTGAAAAGTACGATGCGTCTGAAAATTACCGTGATAAATACAGATAAATACATGAGGTTACAATGTGGATAAAATTAGTTCCTAATACACTGGGGTGCAATTATACAGAACTCCTTTCACTTCATTAGATGGGCACCAAGGACCTCCATAATACAGGTGCAGACAATGAGATGGGTTATATAAGGACGTAGAGGCATAGATGTCGGCATCACTCTGTGTCAGGCGACGTCTGCTGTGAGACGGGAGGATTCATCCAGGAGATTGTATTACTGAGAGTAGGTGATACATCAGAAACTCTGCCATTATGTGTTATTTTATGCATCCTATTCCTGCCTACACTGTCATCACCACCTTCATCCTCAACCTTTCCACCAGGACCTTCGTTGTTATAACGATAACCATTCACATCACTACCACCATCTTCATCACCATCGTCCACCTTATCGTTACCACCATATTCATCACGATTGCCAATTACATCTCCACCATTAACATAATTAACAATGCCACTTCTATCATTAGTAACATTATACTCATTGTCAACATCATCACTATTTTCTTTCTCTCCACAACCATGTTCATCATCACCATCTTCATTCTCACCACATCCATTGTCATCATCACCAGCTTCATCCTCACCAGCTTCATCCTCATCACAACCACTTTCATCATCATCACCATCTTCATCCTCACTTCCACCACTGTCATCATCATCATCTTTATCTTCACTACCATCACCACTGTCATCATTCACATCAGTTTCACCATCATCATAACCATCATCACTACCCTCATCATTAGCCAATGTCCTTCAGGCATGTACCATAGTTTAGGTTTGTTCCACCTCTCTGTACAAGGAATATTTTCTCCTAGATCAGTTTCTGCAGCAGAAGGAATTACAATCTCATTTTTTTTTAAATCAGAAGCACAAATACTATGTCATTCATCTCCGTACATGGGTTACGTGCAGATTAATATGATAGTATATCAAGAGGAGCAGATGGAAAGGTCTTCTCTGCCATTAGACCTAAAACTTTTTGGTAACTTTTTAATGTAAATGGAATTACCTTTAAAGACAGTGGAATTATATTGTTTGTTCCAGGACTGGAGTAATAATACTTATAGACTACTGGTAATTAAAGTTTTTGGGCCCCTTAACAATTACTAGATGCATGACAAATGGTTTGGATAACCCAAGAGTCTTTCTTAAAGCCCCCACCTTAAACATCTTTAAGAAAACAAGTAAAATGTCATGATGAAATCGCAAATCAGAAATTGTCATTGGTGCTGATCCAGGCTATAAGATTGTGGTAGCTCTTGATAATTTCTTCAACTGTGGGGAAATCAGTTGTTATATCTTTCAGCTGAAACAACTAAGTAGCCTCTCATTTTAAGAGAAGGGGTCTAGCTACAGTATATAGGGTACAGAGGTAGTGCAACCTCAGCCCTCATAACCACTATATTTTGGAGGTCAAGATTACAATTCTCCCTATGACTAGCTCTAGTCTTCACTGTAGCAGCATAAACATTGAGGAGAGAAGTGCTTTGAGACTTGAACATTTAGAGTTACCTGTCACATTGATTTAGTCCAACTCTATAATCTTGGTTATTAATGTCAATGATTTCATCCCAACAGAGAAAGATCTGGAATTAAGGATATGAACAACACCCAAGTGACCATGTTTGAGTTTACCGGACTGACTCATGATCCAGCTCTCTCTTTTTTTCTTTTCATTTTCTTCCTCCTAGTTTATTTTATAACTGTGGTGGGAAATGTTGGGTTGTTCACAATTGTCCAACAGACATCCACCCTCCACACCCCGATGTATTACTTCCTCAGTTACCTCTCGGTGGTGGACCTCTTCTACTCCTCATCTGTAACTCCTAAGATGATTACTGACCTGGTCTCTGTAAGGAAGGTCATCACCTTCTATGGTTGTGCTCTTCAGTATTTCTTCTTTTCTACATGTGCAGCCACAGAGGTTCTTCTCCTCTCGAATATGTCCTATGACCGATATGTTGCCATCTGCTACCCTCTCCACTATTTCTCCATAATCACCAAAAATAAATGCATGCTTTTGGGTCTTTTTGCTTTTTCCTTTGGCATGTTGCCATGTTCAATGCAAACCTCTTGTATATTCAGACTTCGATATTGTGGATCAAACCTTATTGACCACTTTTTCTGTGACATTCCTTCGGTACTTAAGCTCTCCTGCTCTAACACCTTCACCTGTGATATAATTATGTTTTCCTTTATAGGATCTTATAGCATAGGCTCGCTGGCCACCATTCTAGTGTCGTACATCTATATCCTAGTGGCCATTCTCCAGATTAAATCTAGCGGAGGTAGACAGAAAGCATTCAGCACATGCTCCTCACATGTCATCTGTGCCTCTATCTTCTACGTGTCTGTATTCCTAACTTATCTACGGCCTCCTTCCCAGAACTTTGAGAAACAAGACAAGGTGGCCTCTGTCTTTTACTCAGTCATAACACCCATGTTGAATCCTCTCATTTACAGTCTAAGGAACCAGGAGGTAAAAATGGTCCTTGTAACTGTCTGTATCCAGACATGGCGCAGTTTTAAAGATAAGTCTGTAGGATCCCAGGAACTAAATTAAGGTTACAAGAAAGTATCTGATATCAAAACATATACAAACAAGTAAAGTCATTACCAAATTCAAATTTTGTGAATAATCAAGGCCATGGAGATTAGGACAGGCCGGGCAATTTCTAAGGTATTTTGTTCTTGAGATTCCAATGCAAGAACTGGACTAAACATAACCCTTTCATTGTGTGAAGGTCCTGTGTTGCAATGCAGTAAGATATAGGTCTTTCCTAAAAATTTTAATGGATGCTGGACTACGTCATTTTGCCATTATAACGAAGCTGTTATGTATTCACTACCTAAAGTTGGATTTTTCAAAAACTGAGATTCTTGTGTTTCCACCCTCTACTAATATACCTAATCCTGATATTTCCATCTCAGAGTTACTACTGTAGCTTCTGGACACCATGCCCAGTGTCTTGGGGTTATATTAAAAGAAGTCGAGAATAAAAAATAGGCAGCTACCCGTTAAGTCAGTGTCCAATCCTTTAACAAGTCTTGCAACATAACTAGCAAAAGTAGCCAAGCCAGAAATCCATGAAAGATAAATATTTTGGAATAGTGAACCCTCAGTAGTGTAGCCAAAAGATTTTCTGGCTGAAATAGATGCACGTGATTCAGTTTTAGGGGCAGAAATACACTATATTGCCTCTTCCCTGTAGCAGCCACTTCACTGTCTCTACCCCGAACCAATCTCTGCACCATCTCTATTTTGCACTGATCTCTGCACTGACCCTCTCCTGTATCAGCCACTGAACTAGGTCTACTAGGTCTCTTGCACCACTCATTGCACTGCCGCTACCTTGCACCACTCATTGCACTGCCTCTACCTTGCACCACTCATTGCACTACATTGACTCTGGCTTTGCTGTCACCATTGAATACAATGTAAATTTTGAATACTCACGTACAGAGCACCACTTAAAATCTCTGCTCTCCTCATCTCTGTCTACCACCCTACTCGCTCTCTCCACATTGCTGCACTGCCCTACATCTCCTTATCTCTGTCTACTACTCTACCCATCCTCCCCAGAGTGCTGCATCCCTACATCATCCCCTCATCTTGGTTTACCATCCTACCCGTCCTTCCCACAGTGCTGCACCCTTACATTTCTTCCTCATCTGTCTCGCACTCTAGCTGTCCTCTTCAAAGTGCTGCACTGTTCTACATCTCCTCCTCATCTCCATTTGCCACTCTCCCCATCTTCTCCACAGTGCTGCACCACCAGGCATCTCCTCATCTCCATCTGTCACCCTCCCCATCCTCTCCACAGTGCTGCACCGCCCTACAGCTCCTCATCTCTGCCTACCACAAACTATTCCTCTTCACAGTGCTGCACCACCATGCATCTCCTCTTGATCTCTCTCCACCATTTTCTCATCCTCTCCACTGTGCTGCACTGCCCTACATCTCCTCCATCATATGTCTACCACCCTATCCCTTCATCTCAACAGTGGTGCACCACCAGACATATTCTCACCTCCGACTGCCACCCTCCCCATCCTCTCCACAGCGCTGCACAGCCCTTCATCTCCTCCATCATCTGTCTATCACTCTGCCTGTACAAGCTTGACTCTGAACCCAAACCCAATAATGTCAATAGTGACCCAAACATTTGTGCTGCAAAATGTCTGCAAAATGGTTGTAGTAAGTGCTAGGGGGGCTGCAAAAGGAAGCAAAATGAGGTTAATAGCAGGAAAATTGCCCTGCAAACAAACATGGATAGAAAAATGACTTAAATCCCTTAAATTAGTCAGTAAATATTGACTTAATTAGCTTACCCAGCAGGCTGGAAATAATCAATATAATGGTGTGAGGCTAGGGTACCATCTCACAGTGGCACTTTTGTCGCTACGACGATACGATCCGTGACGTTCCAGCGATATCCATACGATATCGCTGTGTCTGACACGCAGCAGCGATCAGGGACCCTGCTGAGAATCGTACGTCGTAGCAGATCGTTTGGAACTTTCTTTCATCGCTGGATCTCCCGCTGTCATCGCTGGATCGGTGTGTGTGACACCGATCCAACGATGCGTTCGCTTGTAACCAGGGTAAACATCGGGTTACTAAGCGCAGGGCCGCGCTTAGTAACCCGATGTTTACCCTGGTTACCGTCGTAAATGTAAAAAAAAACAAACAGTACATACTCACATTCCGGTGTCCATCAGGTCCCTTGCCGTCTGCTTCCCGCACTGACTGACTCCCGGCCGTAAAGTAAAAGCAGAGCACAGCGGTGACCGGCCCTGCGCTTAGTAACCCGATGTTTACCATGGTTACCCGGGGACCTCGGCATCGTTGGTCGCTGGAGAGCTGTCTGTGTGACAGCTCCCCAGCGACCACACAACGATTTACCAACGATCACGGCCAGGTCGTATCGCTGGTCGTGATCGTTGTTAAATCGTTTTGTGAGACGGTACCCTTAGCCAACACAGCTCAAAATCAGTGTAAGTCAATATTGACAATTTTTATCAATGTCTTGGGTAAATATCCATCCATTCACTGAAACCCACCCAGAGTTAAATCACATTAGTAAGGAAAGCAAACAGCTGTGAGCAGGAGTTATTATTCTGGGAAGGGGCCAATATCCATATCCAAGTTCGCAGCCTATTAATAACAGCTCACAGCTGTCTGCATTGCCTTTACTGCTTATGAAAAAGGGGTCCTAAAAATGATGTGGGGTCCCCCTTATTTTAAATAACCAGTTGAGGGAAAGTAGACAGCTGGGGGCTGGTGTTATTATTTTTGGAAGGGACCAATTTCCATAAAGGTTGTCAGTCTAATAAAGTCAGCTCATAGCTGTATGCTTAGCCTTTACTGGTTATTAAAAAGGGGAAACCCCAAAAAAACTGACATGGGGTCCTCTCTGTTTTTAATATCCAGCAAAGTCTAAACAGACAGTTGTGGGCTAATCTTAATTGGTTGTGAAGGGGCCATGGAATTGAATAAAGATGAGCCTTCATCCTTCTCCTATGCCTTTATGGGGTCCTCAAAAGGAAGCAAAACAAGAGGGGTTTCTTGGGGCTACTTTTTAATGGCAGCAATAACCTCATGATCATGAGTGTATTTTTAGTCACTTGTAAGGGCAGATTCCTTGGCTGCATGATCTACATATGCATTACCAAGGATGTGGGCTTCGGAAGTCAGCTTTTGGTGGCCTTTGATTTTACAGAAGGACCATATATTTAGGAAATATTTTCCCTCGCTGCACAATTTGTCTGAGAATATCTGCATGCTGTAAAGGCTTATTTTGTGAAACAACCATCCCCATCAGAGTCCAAACATTTAGAAACAAAGTGAGGGAAGAAACAACACAGGCATTGTCACTAAAAATGTTCATAGGTTCAGTGGACACTTGAATAATCTGTAGAGCTGCTTCCGATTCAGCTCTCTGGGCAGAATAGTGACCTGGAAGTCTATACTGCAACAACAACTGCTTGGCTGGGAACCACACAGCGAAGCCTGAGACATAGTGTCCCTCATGCCAATATCAAGCCCCGTCCATACAGGTACAAGGGACTCCGTCCTGAAAGACTGCTCGGAAGAAAGAAGGAGTGCCATTAGTCTGTTGAACTTGACAATGGTGACATTTTCCGGCGTACTGTATCATCTGGACTAAATTATATTTTCACCCACTTCTAGTTGTAAGTCCTTGGTCTCAAAGTCAAAGATCTGTTGAACCATTCTCTGTGAATTAACTCCCCAAACTTTTCCTTTCAACAGAGTTTTCCTAGTGACATGTGGGGTTTATTTAATCAACGGAGCAAATCCCACTATGGTCTTACTTAATTCATCGTCTAGTGCTCTCCCAGTAAGGGTTTCATGCACAGAGTGAAACCTTTCTACACATTAGGATGGGGTGGTGAGCAACCTAGAGTAGTAGCCTAACTGACTGGACACTTCACGGCTATCTTTGGGCCATTTTTGTAAGATCACTGAGGAGGAAATAGATACATCACCAGTGTGGGCTTGGATGTAAAAAGGCTGAGAAGGGTCAGGGTTATTTAACGCAGTGGCTGCTATTAGGGTGCACTTCAGACCCTCAAAAGCCTGTAAAGCTGGTGTAACCAGATGAACTGTGTAATCCCATGGACCGCTGCGTGAACAAGTACTGCACGTTCTCAAAAGTAAATGCTAAGCGAATTACAGATTCAAGTGGTAGCGGCACAGAGAAAAAGCCATTTCTAATATCCAAACAGGAAAACACTTTACAATCACTCCTCAGCTGTGACATAATGTCAAGAACAGATGCAACAATGGGAGCTTTGAATGCAACCAAAAGCTGCCATCTTCCTTTTTTACAGGTAAAATGGGACTATTACTCGGTGACCTACCTTTCATAATAACACCTTGTTATTCCAATTCGGTGACCACAACCCTTATGTAAGGGATCGCGTCCTCAGGAATTCGGGACTGACGCTGGAACGGTGGCAGCCTTTCACCATCAATTTTACTTGAGTTTTCATTAATCCACAATCAGTTTTCTTTGAAATCCACAATTCAGGGAACATTTTTTGCAATTCATCTTTTAAAACATCATTTCCAACATTTCATCAGTGCATAAACCCAGACCGGCAAAGGGTAATTTGTGACTCTCCTCCTCCACAGGCACAATATGGAACAAATGGTTGCTCTTTTGTCCCGCCACAGAACTTTCTTACATAAAGAACAATTCCTGTTGGTCCAAAACATCAGTACACAGAATTGTGGATTTACCCAAAAGGTGCATTGAAGACCCCTTTACTTCATCCCCCATGTCCTTAAATCTCAGGTTCACTGGACGAGGCTTTACTGCTTGAATACAGGAGCTTTCAAAACGTACTAAAATGGTTGTCTGGCACTCCAGGGGGTGACTACAATTTGCATCCTGTTACTGAAACTGAGGCTGCTGTATCGATAAGGATGTCCTCCCACAGCAGCCCCTGTGTTCTCCCTCTGAGGTAAGGTCTTCCATCCTTACCCAGGGAAAGGGGGACAAGGAGGGCAACTAGAACAAGGGGAGCACCCCATCGATCGGTGTTTCTTATGGTGGGAAGCCCCCCCAAAATTCATCATTTGAGAAAGTTTTCCATCCTATTGCCCCCAACTTTGCCCTGTAGCATTTCACCCGCTACGGGTCTAGGGGACACTCGCTTAGGTGCGGCGGATGACACTCAGGAGACACGTTTCCTTAAAAGTTCACAGGGTTTATTGCTCCATAAACCACATTGCAACAGGAACAACAGGTAAACAGTCTTACGTCAGACAGATTAATCCTCAATGTCCATAGTAGAGCTCCGCTCTCTCTCAGACCTGTAGGCACATAGGTCGTGCTATGTCCAGCACACAGGCTCTCCAGCCTAAATGGTCTCTGTGTGTTGTTCAGGATGTCTGTTCCCACGTGGAACCGTCCAACACACAGGCCACTCTGCAGTGTCCAGCCAGGACACCTGGAAGTGTGTCCACCCTGACACACACCCACACACTCTCTCCATGTGCTACACACACTTCCTTACATAGGTGTAACCACACCCAGGTACCTGTCACATGGCTAGTCAGGTGAGTGTCACATCACCACAGGTCCTCACACACAAAACCATCAAACGTGTTGAGACACGCCTCTTTGGGAGGGTTTGTAGGTGACTGATCCCACCCATCTCTCCCATCACCTGAAAGCCTCCAAAATGTAAACAAATCGCTCAGCAGTAGATATGCTTGAGCTAAACATAACCAGGCTTCCATCACAGGGCCACCCACCTCTGCGATACATACCGTCCATCAATCACATGACCAGTCACTATGCTACAGCCCCAAAAAGATAATCAGTAAGAGCTCGGTCCTCATGCTCTGTGACACCCTCATTAAAGAGCGTAGGGATGAGAAATAATGGCTCTTCCTTGAATAGCATTGATCTCTGGGCCTGGATGGCTGGGAACTGCTGGTGTGGAAGTTTCCTGAGAGACAGTGTTAATCATTTGAAGACCGTTATACTGTCTAGGATCATTCACACCCGGACAAGGAGATAATTGGTTAACAAAGTTTCTACAATATCATCAATAGGTTCAGCAAGACTTAAAATCCCCCTTTACGGATACTTTTTTTATAAGCTGTTCCGTAATTGCATAAACTCTTTTCTAAATTTTTCCTCCATACATTTAAGATGTCTTGTCACCACATTCTGTTTCTCTAAAGGTTCTCCCATCCATTCTTCTATCCTAAGTAGTGTTGAGCATTCCGATACCGCAAGTATCGGGTATCGGCCGATACTTGCGGTATCGGAATTCCGATACCGAGTTCCGATACTTTTGTGGTATCGGGAATCGGTATCGGATCCATATTAATGTGTAAAATAAAGAATTAAAATAAAAAATATTGATATACTCACCTCTCCGGAGGCCCCTGCACCTTACCGCTGTTAACCGGCAGCCTTCTTTGCTTAAAATGAGCGCGTTTAGGGCCTTCCATGACGTCACGGCTTCTGATTGGTCGCGTGCCGCTCATGTGACCGCCACGCGACCAATCACAAGCCACGACGTCATTCTCAGGTCCTAAATTCCTAATTCTAATAGTGTGCAGAAAAAACCCACTTCCAAAAACGAGCAGAGCATCAAATTGGGGACGTGAATGTGGCAGTGGTGGTGCTGGTGAAGCTGCTGCTCATAGCGGTGTAGCTGATGCAGGCAGAGGATGTGGTTGTTCTGTACCTGCTATGTGCCCAAATACAACACCTTCCTTTAGTGCACGCAGGCAACATGATGTCATGCGTCCTTTTGTAGGTCTGAATACAGCTGCACGAATAGTGAAGCCACAAGATGTTGAAAAAGTGTTACATTAGATGGCTGAGATTGGATTCAGTTCCTTCACATTATCTTCCATGCGGTCCACTGCAGAAAGTGCACAGTTAGCACGTGAGGACCATGATAATCCGGCTTCCACCTCACCACCTTGCAAATCAGACAAACAGTCTGAGCCCCAAGTTATGCAGCAATCTTTTCTGCTTTTTGATGAGTCCACTGTATGTGGCTCTGTGGACTATCTACCTGGCACTGCCCTAGAAGTGGAAGAGACTGTGAGAGGGCTAGTGCACACGATCAGTGGACCATTGCAGGGCATGTCAGATGATGACGAAACACAATTGCCAACTGAAGCATCTTTCTGCAGTGTGCACTCCGGCAAGGAGGGCAGTGTTGAGGAGTTAGTGGAAGATGATGTGGGGAATGATGAGGCCCTAGACTTTACATGAAGCAGAGGCCATCCTAGTGATGTACACATTTCAGAGGAAGACGAGGTGGCCACACTGCACTAGCAGCACAGCAAAAGAGGAAGCAGAGTGCAAAGTCACAGTGGGCAACCTCAAGCCAGTACGTTGGCCGCTACTGCCCACTACGCCAAAGAAATCAGCACAATAAAGACAGCTCAGAAGAACTCCCACAGTGGCATTTCTACTGATGACAGATGATGAGTGGTTTGCACTCTGTGCCGTCAGACTCTGAAGCGAGGATAAATCTTTTGATTCTGAGCACCACCACGAGGCATCTGAATTCCAAGCACAAGGTGCAGTGGAGTACACACCTTAAAAACCATGACAGATCTGAGGCTCCTCCTGCTCCCTTTTATGCTGCAGTGCCGGTCTCCTTCTCCCACTCACAACCAACAGGGCCACCTGCCTCCCCGCAAAGAGAGGATATGACAACATCACCAGCACCAGCATTGTCAATGAGCATCTCCACACTGTCCCATGAAAGTGTTCAATGTTCCATCCCCCAAACCCTTGAGAGAAAAAAGAGGTACCCCACTAGTCTTTCACGAGGCATGTTCCTGAATGACAACATCTTCGAATTATTGGCAATTGAAATGCTGCCATTCTGGCTCGAGGAGATGGATAGTTTCAAAAATTGATGTTGGTGGTTGTCCTGCTGTATATTGTTACCAGCCTCCACTACCTTTTCAAGTGTGCCATTAATGCCCTGCACACACATGTTGCGAAAAAAATAAGATGTGCTCTATGCAACGCCATTAATGGCAAGATCCACATAACCACAGATACATGGATCAGTAAGCGTGGCCTGGTACGTTGCATCTCCCCAACTGCCCACTGGCTAACTGTAGTGGCTGCTGGGATAGAGGCAGAAGGTGCACTAGCTCATGTCCTACCACCACCTAGGATGCTGGACATTTATCTATCCAGGTTGCCTCCTACTTCTGCTCCTTTTCCTACACCGCCTCCTCATCCAGTCAATAGAAGACCTGGATTATCAACTTCAGTACAGCCAGGGTGAAACAACAGTATACTGTTCTTAAATGCCTCTGGAGGGCAAATACCACAATGTGCAGGAGCTGCAGACAGGGATCAAATAGCAGAGAGATGAATCGTTGGTGTCGGTGACCCTCAAGCCAGCCCTGGTGATGTACTGAGATGCACTTGCTATAACTCTAATTATTTGTGTTTTGCTGCTGCAAGTGCACTTGTGTCTCAGCGATCAGCCTGTTCCTTGTTTACTACTATGATTAGTGTTGAGCATTCCAATACCGCAAGTTTCGGGTATCGGCCGATACTTGCGGTATCGGAATTCCGATACCGAGTTCCGATATTTTTGTGATATCGGAAATCGGAATCGGAAGTTCCCAGTGTATGGTTCCCAGGGTCTGGAGGAGAGGAGACTCTCCTTCAGGCCCTGGGATCCATATTCATGTAAAAAATAAAGAATTCAAATAAAAAATATGGATATACTCACCCGTCCGGCAGCCCCTGGACCTTACCGATGTAACCGGCAGCCTCCGTTCCTAAGAATGAGGAGTTTAGGACCTGCGATGACGTCGCGGCTTGTGATTGGTCGCGTGAGCGGTCACATGAGTGGTCACGCGACCAATCACAAACCGCGACGTCATCGAAGGTCCTAAACTCCTCATTCTTAGGAACGGAGGCTGCCGGTTACATCGGTAAGGTCCAGGGGCCGCCGGACGGGTGAGTATATCCATATTTTTTATTTTAATTCTTTATTTTTTACATGCATATGGATCCCAGGGCCTGAAGGAGAGTTTCCTCTCCTTCAGACCCTGGGAACCATCCAGGATAGCTTCCGATACTTGTGTCCCATTGACTTGTATTGGTATCGGGTATCGGGTATCGGTATCGGCGATATCCGATATTTTTTGGGTATCGGACGATACTATCCGATACCGATACTTTCAAATATCGCTCAACACTAACTATGATGCTTTCACTATAATTGCATATTTATGCCTTGGACCCATGCTGTTTTACTGGGGTCATTTGTCATTTTGCCTTCCTTTTTTTGTTTATTAAAAATGATGTATTGCAAAATGTATTTATAATCATTTCATGAAGTTTTTTTTATACTTTTTTATATGTGGTATAGCAGTCCAATTTTTTGGGGACTTTGCATATTACACCGTTACTAGTACTGTCATCCATACATGGCTGGGAGAGTGGGTTACTGTCTAACAGTGGCCAGGCACCCAACTGTAAAGGCAGGGACAATGTGGGGTATGATGGTGATTGAGGAGGAACAACTGTGTTCACAGCAGTGTGGCATTCAGATCAGCTCACGCTCATCACTGGAGTCTGGCTTTGGGGTTGCAGAGGACCCCCTACCATTCACCTCCCATGAGGACAGATTGTTGTTGCTTCTGGGCAGCCTAGCACACATGAGCCAATACATGCTGTAGAGCTTGCGGAATGACAGTCGGAGCGCCCCACAGACGCAGGGCCGCGGGGTACTCAGTACCGGGCCTCTCAGTCTCGGTCCTAGGGTTGTCACGGTGGCTAGACCTGGTCCGTGACCCTGCTAAGGGGCGCCCAATGAAAGGTGTGGTGATGGTGCATGGTGCAAGGTGCGATGAAAAACGAGGACACAGGGTTGCAGTCTCTTTACCTCTTTACTGAAGGCTTCAGGGTCCGCAATCCAGAGTACTGCTAACAGGGCTGTCTGAGACCGGCCGGTCCGAAGGCACATCCAGAGTTTCCTTTGCAGGTGGAAATCAGTGCCTACCTTCTAGCGCCTGTGTGTTGTAGTACCTCCCTGCTGAGCACCACGGGATAGTTCTCACAACTGTTGTGTCTGTTCCTGATGTTCTTTCTCACAACTTGTATCTGTTCTGATGTTCTTCTCCGTCCCCCAGATGATATGGCTAGGACGCACCCGTATGACGGTTAGGCCTGGAGTTCTTCCAGGACCCTAGCGTCGCCCCTCTCCCACAATTGCCCCCTATGTCTGCTTAGGTGATTTAGGTGAGACAGCCAACCTATAATCAACTGTCCTGCCGCTGTTTGAAGTACTGCTTGGAGCCCAATACTTCCTCGGCGTTCCGGCCACCGGCTACGCGCCACAGTAGGATGTTGCCACGATCTTAAGGCACGACTCCTACTGGCTTTATCTCCTTTTTGCTCCGATCTCGTTTCTCACTTCTCCACAATAAACCTCGCTTCTTTTCCTTTCTTAGGATGCCGCCGCATTCAAGTGCAGGCGCGGCTCCATAACGTTCTGTTCTGTTCGCTAGGTCACTGTCAGGATCCCACCCCTGACAGAGACCCCCCTGAATCTTCCCCTGCAACACCCTCTGCCACAGGATGTTGCCTGGTTCCAACCCAGTCAGCTTCTGGCTCACTTCCTATCCAGCCCCCAGTTTTACCAGATTGTGAGGAGTGGCCTAATACATAGATCCCTTTGCTCCCCCTGGTGGCCGGAGTGCGAAGTGTAATGTGTGACTGTGATACCTGGTCAGGTGAACTCCTTTAGTGCCATCAGACGTACCATCACTCCCCTTAGTGGCGGAGCGTCAGTACTACAACGACCAGGTCTCTGGGGCGCTGCACTGCCAAGTTGCCCATATTGTTACAAGCACAGATTACTAGGCGTCCACCCTGCTGGATTCCTACTACAAGCACAACGTACCATCATTACTTCTGTCACTGGGGAAAGATCGCAAAATGCGTGAATACAAGTGCACACTGGTAGAATAACTACTAATGGCTTTCTCACCTGGCAGCTGGGGCTCAGTGAAATAACAAGGAGAAGGAGAAAGTTGCCTATTCAGCTGGGGCACCGCCAGCACCTCAGAAGGCATGGTTAGCATGGCCGAAAGGGGGCATAACTTTCTGAGTATGTCACAATATTCAGCACCAGCACGTAACAGAGTACATATTAGCAGAAGCCAGGGTGACAAAGACATGGAGGAAGACTAATTGTCCATACGCCTCCATGTTATAACTGATGGGTCTACCCCTTTTAACTTCTGGGTCTCCAAATTGGACACATGCAATGAGCTTGACCTTTATGCCTTGGAGGTGCTGGCCTACCTTGCAGCAAGTGAAATGTCAGAACGTGTACTTTGCACAGCAGTTGGTGTCATCACAGAAAGGTGAATCTGCCGGTCCTCATCCAACGTGAGTAACCTATCATTCATTAAAATGAACCAGGCGTGAATCTCACAGGACTTGTCCATATCTTTGGGTGACTAGACAACCATACGAGCCGCACCCAGCTACTGTTCAACTCTATTTGCCATTCATTTAATTTAGGTGCCTGTTCCTCAAATAAAAAACCCTAAAAATTGTGTTGGCTGCCTCCTCCTCCTTCACCTCTTCCACCTACACCGCCATGTCCACCTCCTCCAGTTGAACCATCGGCGCCTTTTTGTAGCTTGTTAGTTTCATTTGGGTTCATTTTATGTTCTTTTAAGTCAGTTCCCTAAAAACAAAAACAATAAAAAACAAACAGTGTTGGATTACTCCTCCTTTGCCTCTTCTACCCATACTGCCACATCCACCTCTTCCTCCACTTGGACCAACCCCTCCTTGTAATAGATTGTTAGTTTTAGTTTTGTAAAATTGTTTTAAGTCAGTTTTAAACTGAATAAAAACATAGACAAAAATAATGTTGGATTACTCCTCTCTTGTATCTTTATTAATTTTACTCAGATATATAGCACCATTAATTCCACATCATTTTACAGACATTGTCGGCACTGTCCCAATTGGGGCTCACAATCTAAATTCCTTTTCAATATGTCGGAGGAAACTGGAGTACACGGAGGAAACCCTTCCAAACACTGAGAAAACTCCTTGCAGATGTTATTCTTGGTTGAATTTGAACCCAGGACCCCTAGACTAGGCAGCAGTGCTAACCACTGAGTCACCATGCTACTCTGCTTCGTCCACTTGGACTTGTTAATCCTGGTTCAAGACTCCTATTTTTTATTGTGCTTAGTGTAGGGACAGGACACAGTTGTAGTGAGGGACAGTGTTAGGTTTTGCTTGTGCGCAGTTTTCCAAAAACACTCTATGTGTACTCTGCACCCCTGTCTGTGACAGTGTAATGGTGGCCAAAGTGGTAGCTGCAGGTGAGTGTCATGTGTTCTACACCCCGACACGTTACAGACAGTTGCGGATCCTGGCTGGGTGTTCATGTTGTGAGGGTCTTGTGCTTGTGCAGGCCGGCGGTAGCCGATTGAGTTGGCTGGCCAGGACCACAAGTTCCTCAGATTAATAAAAGACCCTTCCTTTCAAATATGGGAGCTTTACTGAACTTGATGAGGGTTACGCACAAGGGACAGCGAGTACACAATCATAAGCAAGTTTCATTCACAGCAAGAAGCCTTTTCACAGACGTTGTTTCCTTTGATGGTCTACTACTCCGGGGCCGGTGAAGCACAATATTTTGCTTTACTTAATCACAGCCTAGCATGTCACCACAGTACAGCAAGTTTCTCTGCAACCGCTCGGTGGCTCTGCGTCCTATCACTATGGATGCCCTGGATCTACCACTTGGGACTCTCATTAGTCCCACAGTCCCAGTCCTCTTTAGGTCCGTACCGTCGGTGTTCATCAAGCTCAGAGTTTCTTGTGACACGTTGTCCTATCCAAGGACCCCTTTAATCCCTTAAGCCCCAATGGTCCACCTCACATTTGAAGTCACTTGGTGGGGTCTATATGGTAGAAAATACCCAAAAGTGACACCACATTCAAGACGCTTATTAACCCTTCAGGTGCTTCACAGGAATTTTTGTAATGTTTAAAAAAAATGAACATTTAACTTTTTTTCACAAAAAATGTACTTCAGATCCAAATTGTTTCATTTTACCAAGGGTAACAGGAGAAATTGGACATTGAAATGCTGCCATTATGGCTGGTGGATACGGATAGTTTCAAAAATTGATGTTGGTGGTTGTCCTGCACCACCAACCTATCAATTGGACCCTATAAGTTGTTGTACAATTTGTCCTCAGTACGCAGATACCCCATATGTGGGAGTAAACCACTGTTTGGGCACATGGCAGAGCTCGAAAGGGAACGAGCGAGGTTTGCCTATTCAATGCAAAATTGACTGGAATTGAGATCAGTTGAAACCCCCCACAAGTGACACCATTTTGGAAACTAGACCCCCCAAGGAACTTATCTAGATGTGTGGTGAGCACTTTGAACCCCCGAGTGCTTCACAGAAGTTTATAACGTAGAGCCGTGAAAATATAGAAAATCATATTTTTCCCACAAAAATGATCTTTTTGCCCCCTATTTTTTACCAAGGGTAACAGGATAAATGAGACCACATAAGTTGTTGTGCAATTTCTCCTGAGTACGCTGATACCCCATATGTGGGGGAATACTAATTTTGAGGCACAGTGCAAAGCTCAGAAGGGAAGACGCGCCATATTGGAGTTCAGATTTTGCTGGAATGGTTTGAGGGGGCCATGTCACATTGACCAAGACCCTGAGGTGCCAGAACAGCAGAAAACCCCATATATGAACGCATTTTACAAACTACACTCCCCAATGAATTCATCAAGGGGTGTAGTGATCAGATTGACACCACATGTGCCTCTCAGAGTGTTATACCATTGAGCGGTGACAAAATAATAAAATGCATGTTTACCACTAAAAGGTTGTTTTAGCCTCAAGTTTTTGGGGCTAATAGGAATTTTTTTTTTTACAGCAAACTGAGGTGCATTTTTTCCTGAGTGCGCCAATACCCTACATATAATCAGGAACTATTTTTCAGGCACAGTGCGAAGCTCAGAAGGCAAGGGGCGCCAGATTTTCCTGTTATGGTTTGCAAGTGCCATAACCCACTGTGAGAGCCTATGAGGTGCCAGAACAGCAGAACCCCCCCCATAAGTGACCCCATTTTATGATCTACTCCTCTCAATGAACTCATCTAGGGGTGCAGTGATCATATTGTCACCACGGGTGTGTCACAGAATTTTATACCATTTGATAGCTACATTTTCCCACAAAAAATGGATAAAAATGGCACCAAAATTTGTCCCATAATTTCTACTGAACGTGGCAGTCCCCCATATGTGGCTGCACAGTACTACTTAGCCATATGGGAAGACTCGGGAGGAACGGAGCACTATTTGCCTATTCAAGGGAATGGGTCTGATTACATATCAGTGAGTTTCCATGGCCCGTGTGTCCATGGGCAAAACACGCTGACATGTCCATTTTTTAATGTCACCATGGGCCACAAAACGTCTCGCACATTTGCATAAGCATAACACACATGGATGTCATCTGTGTGACACGCATCAGCGCCGGGGAAGAAGCGCTCCAGTAAGCACTTTTCCTCATCGCCAGGTGCTGAACACAGCTCTCATCATTCTCCCCTGCTCTGCCAGCGATCGGCGCAAGTGGATCACCCCCATGGGGCCGTGGGGTACTCGGTACCGGGTCCTTTGGTTCACAGGGGGATGTCACGGTGGCTGACCCGGTCCATGGCCCTGGGACGTCCGTGTAAAAGGGAAAGGTCTTTAAAGGGATAAGGTTTGTGTTCGTGACGCCACCTTTGGTATTTGGTCAGGGTGACCGATGCTGCTTTAAAGGGTCCTCTGAGGTGATGTTATGGCAGCTAGATGGTATACCTTCCCACAGGTGAAGTGTATCCCCAGGGCTTCCCGGTGTGTAGATGGTGGATGGTGAGAGGCGCAGTGAAGAACGAGGACACAAGTTTGCAGACTCTTTACCTTTACTGAAGACTTCAGCATCCACAGTCCAGGGCACAAGACCACAGGGCAGGCAGAGTCCTGTTAGTTTGGAGGCATGTCCAGAGTCCCCTTGTCCAGGTGTAAATCAGTAGCCTTCCTCTAGCGCCGTGGTGTTGTAGTACCTTACTGCCTAAGGCTTCACATAAGGTCCTCACAGATGTAATATCTCTCGCTCTGTCCCCCATATAGGATAGGACAAACCCATATGACTGGTGGCTTGAGGTGGTTTATAGGGACTCTATCATGTCCCAGCCTCCAAAGGTTGTCACCGTGCCTCCTGGGTGTAGGGCGGACAGGTAACGTGAAATTAGCTGTCCTGCCGGTCTCTGGATCAAAGCATAAAGGTCTTTACTCCCTCGGTGTTCCGGCTACCGGGATTCTGCGCCTCATAAGGAGGCAGCCTGTGTAGGGCTGGTCCCCTTCTGGTATCCACTCCTTTGCTACGACTTCCTTCACGCTCGCTGCAATACAGTTCTGCCTTCGATGTCTCTTCCTAGGAGCTGCAGCTCTGAGGACACGGAGCTGTGCATGCCCTGTGTCCTTTCTCCTTCGTTCTCTGACAGGATCCCACCCCTGTCAGGGATCAACTACCTGAGCGGAGCTCAGCCAGCAACTGACTAACTTTCCCTACAGGCGACCAGTTTTACCAATGTGGGGAGTGACCTAATAAATAGGAGCAAGAGCTCCCCCTGGTGGCCTGGAGTGTGAAATGTGTTGCATGTTTGTGATACCTGGATGCAGTTATCCTTCTTTGCCTCCAAACGTAGCATCAATCAATCAAGCAATACCACTGCAACGACCAGGACCCTGGGCACCGAACTCGCAGGGGAGAATGATGAGAGTTACATTTAAGTAATAAAAGAGCAGTCATGCAGAAAATCACAGATATTTAGTGGCTACTCCCAGTGACATCTACAACCACATAACCGGTGGCAGCCTGTGTATATACATATAGAGTCAAATTGTTTGCAGTAGTAACCACAAACACCCACCTGATGCAGAGTTGCACCTTTACATCTAATGAAATGTATATCAGAGCAGGTAATTACCCATAGCAAAGTCTATATCACCACCCGCTCTCAATACCCCAAAGCACATTTCACGTCACTCGCTTCCTCAGGGGGCATGGCTATACCAGGTCCCAAACATATTTTTATAGCCAGCCCATAAGGTCACACGTTCACTTCTTACCAAAGATAGCAGCATATGCCGCACATGCCCATTGAAGTCAGATATCTTCAAACTCCTCCCCGCTAGTCATGTCATGCCGGGCACCACATGTCATGCAACTGCACAAGAGCCTCAGGACCACGAGTGCCGACACCACTGAAGCCACGCCTGCACGGGAGGAGAGTATATGCTTTTTTATTTTATCGGGGACAAACATTAAGATCAAGAACGGGTTGTTCTAGTTGTGGACAACCCTTTTAATATTAGAGAGTTTAGGACATGATAATGTCATGCTAATGTATAGCACAGCACATGATCATGGCCTATAATACCTGGAGTCCTGCACCTAAGGGGGAACCAGAAGAGGAAATTCTCCAGATACTCAGTATCAGACTTGGACAATTAAATAATACAACAATTAAAATAAATTGCACATTAGCCTCCTATTTCCAATTACATATACCCAGGGGTTCTCAGCAATAATCTGAGATTTCCTATAAAAATCCTACATCTCCCGGCTCATAAATACTGGACTGGCTCAGTATACATCAGGCAGACACTGAGACATATCTTACCATCTCATACTACCTGAAATTGCTAAATATATTAAAAACATGGCTTCAATGCTCACCGCTCCCAGACAGAGTTTTTCCATCTCTAACACAATTTTATCCACCAGTGACACCAAGTTCTTAGATTGTGTTTATCTTCATTTGGACCTAAAAGAAGCTCAAAGCCTCTGATAAACCAGCACTGAGACTTCTTACGGTGGATGACAGATTATCAGGTATTGTGGATGGATAAGGTTTTATTGTATTATTGCTGTTATGGTCAATGTTTTGTGAGCAGATGGCTCTAATTTCTTAGCTTTAAAGCACATTTTGTTTGTAGATGACACTTGAGTCTTCAAAGGGAACCCATAAAAATTATGTCTAAGACGTCTTCATAACACGACACTAAGACGACAAGTGGAAAGTTACATAGGTGAAGATGCAAACATGGAAATAGTGGTGCATCTGAGGTTATGTTTGTGTATCTGAGATTTAGAAGGTTTCATAGTTTCATAATTTTTAAAGGACAGAAGTCCATCGAGTTCAATTTATAGCCAAACATGTTCATCCAGAGGAAGGCAAAAACCCCAAGAGTCAGATAATAGTTTCCCCAAATTAGAGGAAAAATTCCTTTTAGATTCCACATACGGAAATCAGATGAACTTCTTGGATCAACGTTACATCACAGAATCTGGTGCCCATAACCTGTAATATTATACTCATCAAGAAAGGCATCCAGGACTTTCTTGAATTTTAGTAGTTACATCATCATGTGGCAGAAAGTTCCATAGTCTCACTGCTCTTACATTAAAGAATTGCCATCTCGTGATTAAACTTTCTTTTTTCTAGATGTAGAGGATGTCCACTTGTCATCATTACAGACTTTGTGTAAAAAGTTCATTATACAGATCTCTGTACTATCCTCTGTATCAAAGCCAGGTAGACTAGGTTTAAATCCTAGCACTGCAGATCTCGATTAGATATACCTGCCTAGATATGTCTTAGAACAAGGCCCTGTGGTCACTAGGTGGTTCAGTCTCAGCAGAGTTGAGTGTACTGATGGTGAGTGACCAGCCAAAATGTGAGCTGTAGCTGAGACAGGTGAGCCAGAGTCTCTTTCTAAATGGTGACTTCATGGGTCAGCTAGGAAAGCTGAGCAGTCTGTGTGCACAGAGAGCCATGTGAAAGCTACAAGATCTACAGTGTGGACTGTGCCCGGAGTTGAACACTTCTGTTTGATGCTGGAAGCTTTTGGAGCAGGAGCTAAGGAGATACAAAGACTGATGGGATCGGCCTCTTCTGTGTATGAAGTTTACTACGGGATAAAGGAGTGTAATCTGTTCGTAGTTACATATGTGCTGCTGAATGAACAATATATTTGCTGTAATACCTTTGTGTCCAGGAGAGGATGGTTTGGTTTTGGTTTTGAATCTGTTTTATGAAAACAATAAATCTACACCCGTGTTGGCCAAACCGCATTGCCTGAGTGATAGTTGCCTACTGTCATGCCTGCCTGAGAACGTGGATTCCTACACCCCTCATATACTTGTACATTGTTATAAGATCACCCCTAAGCCTTCATTCTTCCAAACTAAACACTTATCAGTCTGATAATCCGTCTTCTGCAGTCCACTCATTCCATAAATAATCTTCGTCTTCCATTAATAACCTCATCGAGTTTCATATCACTCAGCTGTTTACCCTTTTACACATATTTTCTACTAGTCCCATTAATCTCACTTTATGCACCATCCTTCTATGTGGAACTCTATCAAACACTTTTGAAAATTCCAGATAGACAACATCCATGAGTTACCCTGGTCCAGTTTGGACCTTACCTCCTTTAGCAGCTGTTCAAATTGGTCTGACAGGATCGATCTCTTGTAGACCCATGTTGATGTTGGTTCATTAAGATATTTTTATTGATATACTACATTATAGTGTCTCTTAGAAAACACTCAATGGAACCAATAATTCCCAGCCGGTCTCCCTTGGAGATACTGGCCAGACCTGAAGCTGTTTGCTGTCTGTAATCCAACGAGGGAGAAATATTCAGCTTAGAATGGTTGGTAACAAGTATGTAGATCTGAAGTTGAAGGGTTGAATCTAATGGTTCCCCTAACAGTAGGGTTACATTAAGTTTCATCTCCACATCCATAGCTCTTTCGGTGGATGTATCTCAATTCCCAAAAAACAGGAATTTGAAAGTACCACCAAAGGAGCCATTAAGTCTAACGAGTATTCAATTTCACTATTGTGTCTGGCTAAAAATATGAGCAGGATAGGAATGAGGCCAAATTTGTAGACTTTGGACTCCATTTGCCTCATTATATCCTGTTCTTGAGTGATTGAAATGGAAATCCTGATGTTGTCATAGACGTGAAGCAGACATCTTATGATTTCTGGCACTTACAGTACTTGGCAAAAGTTTCAGGCAGAAGGTGAAAAATTGCTGAAAATAATCCATCCCAAGGTGGTAATAGTTTATTTTTATCAATGATTAAAATGCAAAGTAAATGAACAAAAGAGAAATGCAAATACCATCAATATTTGATGACTGCACTTTGCCTTTGAAGCATTTTTCTTTTCAGTTGCACACAGTTTAGGTAGGAACTCAGTGGGAGGTTGTTCCAAACATCTTGGAGAACTTCCCCAGATCTCCTGTATATAAGCCTTGTGCGGATCCTTCTGTCTCTTCATGTGATCCCAGAAAGACGGGATGATGTGAGATCAGGACTCTGTGGGGTTAGATCATCACTCCCCCAGGAATCCTAGTTTTTAATGACGATAGCTGAATATTTGGGGTCGTTGTCCGGCTGCAGAATAAATTTGGAGCCGATCAGATGCCTCTTGATGGTATTACAGGATGGAGAAGTATCTTCTTGCATGTCTTAGCATTGAGGACTCCATTAATCCTGACCAAATCCACAACCCCATTTGCTGACACTCAGCCTCAAACCTACAAGGTACCACCACCATGCTTTATGGCTCATTATTGTACTGCTCTCTAGCCCCTCAGAAACAAACTTCCTCCCGTTACAGCCAAATATTCCACATTACAATGCATCAGTCTGGAGCACATGCTGCCATATTTTTGCAACCCAGTTCCTGTTTTCATGCATAGCTGAGCCATTTGGCCTTTTTGCATGTTGATGGTAAGGTTTCTGATCACATTCTTCCATGAACACGCTTTCCGGTGAGAGTTCACTGGACAGAAGACGGCTGTAGCTGGCCCCATGAGTTGCTGCCAGTTCTTAGCTGATGGCTCTGCTGGACATCTAATTTGAGAGAGAATAAAGAATGATCTATATTTCATCTGCTGCACTAAGTTTCCTTGACCAACCCCTGTGTCTACAGTCCTCAACATTGCCTATTTCTTGATGCTTCTTTAAAAGAGCGTGAAACGCCAGTCTTCCGTGAAATCTTTACCTGAGAGAGACCTTGGTAATGCAAGACAACTACCTCAATTGTGTCTTGCCACAGTGTATTACCTGTGACCGTCTTCTAAAACCTCACCTTTGTAGCAGACTTTGGCTGTTTCCCAACCAGTTTTGAGCCTCCCACACAGATGTTTCTGAGTCAGTTTTCATCCTATATATGAAAATGAGCATTATCGCCTTTTTGGTGTAATTGGTCACTCATGCACCTGACTAAAATCCAGCAAAATCCCAGACTGTGCACAAGTGAACCTAGAAGAATTTATGCTGTTTTGAAGGCATATGGAGATCACCAAATATTGAGTTGATTTAGATTTTTCTTTTGTTCATTTTGCTAATGTGAATTATTTTGAAAGCATTCTTACTCTGCAGAACGTTTTACACAATGCCTAAAGCATTTGCATAGCACTGTTGCTCCTGGGAATATATTTTTTCTTATGAGCCATTGCAGGATCACAGTGCAGTTGGCTATAGATAAAATTAAGCATAAACTGGAAGGAAACCACATCCCTGCTGGTGCCCATCAAAAACAAAACTCCATCACATTGTGGTTTGATAACCCAACCTACCTTGGTTCCAGTGGCTCATACAAATGTTATTAGTGTGCTGTTAAAATATAAGGATATTTTAGACATTGTGATTTTGGAAAAATTGACAAACTAAGTCCATATTAAGCTTGATGTGGGAGAACCTGTAGGTGGAAAGACAGTCAAGACATGAGATAGTCAGGTCTCCAAACTGGCAGCAGAGATAAATATCTCTCTTCATACAGATGATATTAAAAACTAACATAGAATGAGTTGGTGTATGTTGGAATGAGAAGATGAGACTACATGGGGTTGGAGACACATAGAGTCTTCTCAGAATGATACGAGGCTAAGTGAGATGGGAATCTGGAAGATGGAGGATTAGGCCATGGAGTTTTCAAAAGCAGGGTTTTCTGTTGTGATTTTGCTTTTTGCTCCCTCTAGTGGTCATTAGTGATTTGACTCTGGAGCTTCTGTCTTTTCCTATATCCTCACCTGGGCCGTTAGTTCAGGGGCGTTGCTATATAAGCTCCCTGGACCTTCAGTTCAATGCCTGGCATCGTTGAAATCAGAACTAATCTGTTGTGCTCTTGTCCTATGATCCTGGTTCCTGTATTTCAAGCTAAGTCTGCTTCCTTGCTTTTTGCTTTTGTTTTGTTTGGTATTTTTGTCCAGCTTGTTCCAATCTGTATCCTGACCTTTGCTGGAAGCTCTAGGGGGCTGGTGTTCTCCCCCTGGACCGTTAGACGGTTCGGGGGTTCTTGAATCTCCAGCGTGGATTTTTATAGGGTTTTTGTTGACCAGATAAGTTATCTTGCTATATTCTGCTATTAGTAAGCTGGCCTCTCTTTGCTGAACCTGGTTCATTTCTGTGTTTGTCATTTCCTCTTACCTCACCGTTATTATTTGTGGGGGGCTTGTATCTTGCTTTGGGGTCCCTTTCTCTGGAGGCAAGAGAGGTCTTTGTTTTCTTCTCCTAGGGGTAGTTAGATTCTCCGGCTGGCGCGAGTCATCTAGCGATCACCGTAGGCATGATCCCCGGCTACTTCTAGTGGTGGCGTTAGGAGTAGCTATTTGGTCAACCCAGTTACCACAGCCCTATGAGCTGGATTTTTGAATCTCGCAGACTTACACGTTCCTCTGAGACCCTGTCCACTGGGGTCATAACAGTATGCCAGGCCAGTATTAAATGTTTAATGCATTGCAGAAGTGGGATTATAAGAAAGAAAATTTTGAGTTTTTTTTTTCCCTCTCTCATTTTTTTTTTTTTTTTCTTTTCCCCTTTACCTCCGAGTGGCTTAAGCTTGCTGCAGACATGAATGTCCAGACCTTGATTACAAGTGTGGACCAGCTTGCCGCTCGTGTGCAGAGTATACAAGATTATGTTATCAGAAATCCTAGGTCTGAACCCAAGATTCCGATTCCTGAACTGTTTTCAGGAGACCGATTTAAGTTTAGGAATTTCAGGAATAATTGTAAATTGTTTTTGTCCCTGAAACCTTGTTCGTCTGGAGACTCTGCTCAACAAGTAAAAATTGTTATTTCATTCTTACGGGGTGACCCTCAAGATTGGGCTTTTTCGTTGGCGCCAGGAGATCCGGCATTGGCTGATCAGGCAGAGAAAGCCTTGCTGGCTATGTCTCAGGGCCAGGACGAGGCTGAGGTGTATTGCCAAAAATTTCGGAAATGGTCCGTGCTGACACATTGGAACGAGTGTGCACTGGCCGCTAATTTTAGAAATGGCCTTTCTGAGGCCATTAAGAATGTTATGGTGGGTTTTCCCATTCCCACAGGTCTGAATGATACCATGTCCCTGGCTATTCAAATTGACCGGCGGTTGCGGGAGCGCAAAACCGCAAATTCCCTCATGTTGTTGTCTGAACAGACACCTGATGTGATGCAATGTGATAGAAAAACCGCAAATTCCCTCATGGTGTTGTCTGAACGGACACCTGATTTGATGCAATGTGATAGAATCTTGACTAGAAATGAGAGGAAAATTCATAGACGCCGGAATGGCTTGTGCTACTACTGTGGTGATTCTACACATGTTATCTCAGCATGCTCTAAACGTATATCTAAGGTTGTTAGTCCTGTCACCATTGGTAATTTGCATCCTAAGTTTATTCTGTCTGTAACTTTGATTTGCTCACTGTCATCTTATCCTGTCATGGCGTTTGTAGATTCAGGTGCTGCCCTGAGTCTTATGGATCTCTCATTTGCTAAGCGCTGTGGTTTTATTCTTGAACCATTAGAAAATCCTATCCCTCTTAGGGGTATTGATGCTACGCCATTGGCAGAAAATAAGCCGCAGTATTGGACACAGGTTACCATGTGCATGACTCCTGAACACCGCGAGGTGATACGTTTTCTCGTTCTACATAAAATGCATGATTTGGTTGTTTTGGGGCTGCCATGGTTACAGACCCATAATACAGTCCTTGACTGGAAGGCTATGTCAGTGTCTAGTTGGGGCTGTCGTGGTATTCATGAGGATTCCCTGCCTGTGTCTATTGCTTCTTCTACGCCTTCGGAAGTTCCGGAGTACTTGTCTGATTATCAGGATGTCTTTAGCGAGTCCAGGTCCAGTGCATTGCCTCCTCATAGGGAATGTGACTGTGCAATAGATTTGATTCCAGGCAGTAAATTTCCTAAGGGAAGACTTTTTAATCTGTCGATACCTGAACATACCGCTATGCGTTCATATATCAAGGAGTCTCTGGAGAAAGGACACATCCGTCCGTCTTCTTCCCCTCTTGGTGCGGGATTCTTTTTTGTGGCTAAAAAGGACGGATCTTTGAGGCCTTGTATTGACTATCGGCTTTTAAATAAGATCACTGTCAAATTTCAGTATCCTTTGCCGCTGTTGTCTGACTTGTTTGCCCGGATTAAAGGTGCCAAGTGGTTTACCAAGATAGACCTTCGTGGTGCGTACAACCTTGTGCGCATTAAGCAAGGAGATGAATGGAAAACCGCATTCAATACGCCCGAAGGTCATTTTGAGTACTTGGTGATGCCTTTTGGGCTCTCTAATGCCCCTTCAGTTTTTCAGTCCTTTATGCATGACATTTTCCGGAACTATCTGGATAAATTTTTGATCGTTTATCTGGATGATATTCTGGTTTTTTCTGATAATTGGGACTCGCATGTGGAGCAGGTCAGGATGGTCTTTAAAATTTTGCGTGAAAATTCTTTGTTTGTCAAGGGCTCAAAGTGTCTTTTTGGTGTACAGAAGGTTCCCTTTTTGGGGTTCATTTTTTCCCCTTCTGCTGTGGAGATGGACCCAGTCAAGGTCCGAGCTATTCTTGATTGGACTCAGCCCTCGTCAGTTAAGAGTCTTCAGAAGTTCTTGGGTTTCGCTAACTTCTACCGTCGTTTTATCGCTAACTTTTCTAGCATTGTGAAACCTTTGACGGATATGACCAAGAAGGGCTCCGATGTGGTTAATTGGGCTCCTGCTGCCGTGGAGGCTTTCCAGGAGTTGAAACGTCGGTTTACTTCAGCGCCTGTTTTGTGCCAGCCTGATGTCTCGCTTCCCTTTCAGGTTGAGGTGGATGCTTCAGAGATTGGAGCAGGGGCCGTTTTGTCGCAGAGAGGCCCTGGTTGCTCTGTTATGAGACCTTGCGCCTTTTTTCTCTAGGAAGTTTTCGCCTGCGGAGCGAAATTATGATGTGGGCAATCGGGAGTTGTTGGCCATGAAATGGGCATTTGAGGAGTGGCGTCATTGGCTTGAGGGTGCTAAGCATCGTGTGGTGGTCTTGACTGATCACAAAAATCTGATGTATCTCGAGTCTGCTAAACGCCTGAATCCTAGACAGGCCCGCTGGTCATTGTTTTTCTCCCGTTTTGACTTTGTTGTCTCGTATTTACCAGGTTCAAAAAATGTGAAGGCCGATGCTCTTTCCAGGAGCTTTGTGCCTGATGCTCCTGGAGTCGCTTAACCTGTTGGTATTCTTAAGGATGGTATTATCTTGTCAGCTATTTCTCCTGATCTGCGACGTGTGTTGCAGAGATTTCAGGCTGATAGGCCTGATTCTTGTCCACCTGACAGACTGTTTGTGCCTGATAAGTGGACCAGCAGAGTCATTTCCGAGGTTCATTCCTCGGTGTTGGCAGGTCACCCAGGAATTTTTGGCACCAGAGATCTGGTGGCCAGATCCTTTTGGTGGCCTTCCTTGTCTAGGGATGTGCGGTCATTTGTACAGTCCTGTGGGACTTGTGCTCGAGCTAAGCCTTGCTGTTCTCGTGCCAGCGGGTTGCTCTTGCCCTTATCTGTCCCTAAGAGACCTTGGACACATATCTCCATGGATTTCATTTCTGATCTTCCGGTGTCTCAAGGCATGTCTGTTATCTGGGTGATATGTGATCGCTTCTCCAAGATGGTCCATTTGGTTCCTTTGCCTAAGCTGCCTTCCTCTTCCGATCTGGTTCCTGTGTTTTTCCAGAACGTGGTTCGTTTGCACGGCATCCCTGAGAATATTGTGTCAGACAGAGGATCCCAGTTCGTTTCCAGATTCTGGCGATCCTTTTGTAGTAGGATGGGCATTGACTTGTCGTTTTCGTCTGCTTTCCATCCTCAGACTAATGGACAGACGGAGCGAACTAATCAGACTTTGGAGGCTTATTTGAGGTGTTTTGTCTCTGCTGATCAGGACGATTGGGTGACCTTCTTGCCGTTGGCTGAGTTTGCCCTTAATAATCGGGCTAGTTCCGCCACCTTGGTTTCGCCGTTTTTCTGCAACTCTGGTTTCCACCCTCGTTTTTCTTCGGGTCATGTGGAACCTTCTGACTGCCCTGGGGTGGATTCTGTGGTGGATAGGTTGCAGCGGATCTGGAATCTTGTGGTGGACAACTAGAAGTTGTCACAGGAGAGGGCTCAGCGCTTTGCCAACCGCCGCCGCGGTGTGGGTCCCCGACTACGTGTTGGGGATTTGGTGTGGCTTTCTTCCCGCTTTGTTCCTATGAAGGTTTCCTCTCCCAAATTTAAACCTCGTTTTATTGGTCCTTACAAGATATTGGAAATCCTTAATCCTGTATCCTTTCGCCTGGATCTTCCTGTGTCGTTTGCTATCCACAACGTATTTCATAGGTCCTTGTTGCGGTGGTACGTTGTGCCTGTGGTTCCTTCTGCTGAGCCTCCTGCTCCGGTGTTGGTTGAGGGCGAGTTGGAGTACGTGTTGGAGAAGATCTTGGATTCTCGTCTCTCCAGGCGGAGGCTTCAGTACCTGGTCAAGTGGAAGGGCTATGGTCAGGAAGATAATTCCTGGGTGGTCGCCTCTGATGTTCATGCGGCCGATTTAGTTCGTGCCTTTCACGCCGCTCGTCCTGATCGCCCTGGTGGTCGTGGTGAGGGTTCGGTGACCCCTCACTAAGGGGGGGGGTACTGTTGTGATTTTGCTTTTTGCTCCCTCTAGTGGTCATTAGTGATTTGACTCTGGAGCTTCTGTCTTTTCCTATATCCTCACCTGGGCCGTTAGTTCAGGGGCGTTGCTATATAAGCTCCCTGGACCTTCAGTTCAATGCCTGGCATCGTTGAAATCAGAGCTAATCTGTTGTGCTCTTGTCCTATGATCCTGGTTCCTGTATTTCAAGCTAAGTCTGCTTCCTTGCTTTTTGCTTTTGTTTTGTTTGGTATTTTTGTCCAGCTTGTTCCAATCTGTATCCTGACCTTTGCTGGAAGCTCTAGGGGGCTGGTGTTCTCCCCCTGGACCGTTAGACGGTTCGGGGGTTCTTGAATCTCCAGCGTGGATTTTTATAGGGTTTTTGTTGACCAGATAAGTTATCTTGCTATATTCTGCTATTAGTAAGCTGGCCTCTCTTTGCTGAACCTGGTTCATTTCTGTGTTTGTCATTTCCTCTTACCTCACCGTTATTATTTGTGGGGGGCTTGTATCTTGCTTTGGGGTCCCTTTCTCTGGAGGCAAGAGAGGTCTTTGTTTTCTTCTCCTAGGGGTAGTTAGATTCTCCGGCTGGCGCGAGTCATCTAGCGATCACCGTAGGCATGATCCCCGGCTACTTCTAGTGTTGGCGTTAGGAGTAGCTATTTGGTCAACCCAGTTACCACAGCCCTATGAGCTGGATTTTTGAATCTCGCAGACTTACACGTTCCTCTGAGACCCTGTCCACTGGGGTCATAACAGTTTTCATTTAGTGTGTAGTAGATCATTTATGACTTTGGTTATCCTCATGTATAGTAGACCCTGAAACTGGCCGTTATCAGGTCATCCATTCACCTGTTATGGCCAGCAGAACATATGGTTAGTGGATTAGAGTGGAGTCAAGAAAAGGCTTTATTAGAACAATTCTCAAAGGTGACACAGAGACTGGGATGTGGCGTTTATGTCTGCTGACAAGATTTATTTCACCTCTAGAGAGAAAGAAGGAACATGGACAATGAAAACAGGACCCAAGCAAGAATATTTTTATTGTCTGGATTGACCAATAACACAACTCTTGCCATCTTCCTCTTCATTTTCTTCCTCCTAGTTTACATTGTAACTGTGGTCGGTAATGTTGGGTTGATTGCCATTGTCTATAAAACATCCGCTCTCCACAATCCGATGTATTACTTTTTG
The DNA here is from genome assembly GCF_051348905.1 of Ranitomeya variabilis. Lineage (NCBI taxonomy): Eukaryota > Metazoa > Chordata > Amphibia > Anura > Dendrobatidae > Ranitomeya > Ranitomeya variabilis. The sequence continues at coordinate 11,758,486 of NC_135236.1, forward strand.
AGTTACCTTTCCTTGGTGGACCTTTTCTACTCTTCAACTGTAGTTCCAAAAATGATCTCTGACCTCATAGCCATGAAGAAGGTCATCTCATTTCAAGGCTGTGCCCTTCAATTCTTTGTGTTTGCCACTCTTGCTGGTACAGATGTTCTTCTCCTCTCAAATATGTCCTATGACCGCTATGTTGCTATCTGCCATCCTCTCCACTATGTAATCATAATGACCAAGAAGAAGTGCTTGTACCTTGTTATCATTGCCTTTTTCCTTGGCTTCGTGCAGTCATCTATCCAGATACACTGTATTTTTGGACTTCAATTTTGTGGCTCAAACCTCATTGACCACTTCTACTGTGATGTCCTTCCTTTGTTCAAACTGTCTTGCTCTGATATTTCCACCTGTGAAATGCTTACTCTTTTGTTTATAGGTTCTTATAGCATAGCTTCATTAACAACCATCTTGGTCTCCTACATTTTCATAATGTTCTCTATTCTAAAGATCAACTCTACAAAGGGTAGAAAAAAGGCATTCAGTACCTGCTCCTCACATCTTATCTGTGCCTCTGTCTTCTATGTCTCTGTTTTCTGTACCTACTTACGTCCTTCTTCTGATTTCTTTAATGAACAAGACAAGGTGGCTTCCATATTTTACTCAGTTATGACACCAATGTTAAATCCACTTATCTACAGCTTGAGGAACAAAGAGGTGAAGTCTGTCATCAAAAAAATTGCACTCGGCTTCAAGATCGTTGGACAGATAGGTTCCTTGAATGTGTAGGATGTGGTTAATGGTCTACCAGCTTTGAAGAACATACAGAAAAAATCAATGTAGCTTCTTCTTGGATGAAAAGAAAACAGAAGTTATATTTAGACAAATCTTACGACGCAAGGCATAATAGAATGTGCAGAATACAAGGCTAATGTGAATCAACAAAAATGTGTTCGGAAGGTAGCTTGGACCCAACATAAAAGAAGATACATAAGTGGCCCTTAGACTTCCTGTACAGTATCTATAATTAATCCTGTCCAGCTTTTTCATGATCCTTCTTCTTTTTTTCCTTCAAGGGCTCCAAGCACTGCTTTTTTGAAATGTTCTAAGCAAGAATAAACTTTAGTGAAGTGTTCACGTTCCCAAATTGAAGGTTCATTTTGACTTAGTAAGACTTGAATCATCAACAGCAAAGTTTCATAATGTGCTGTTTTATGGTTCACCAATAAAATCAAAAGACAAGTAAAAATCACATATGGATTAAATTTCTGATTGTTGAGTTTCCATTGACTTTCGCCATGGCAAAAGAGTATTCCACAGGTTCACAGATAAGAACAGACATAAACCAGGAGACAACTTGGACCTTATGATTCAGATGACAAGGAACCCACATCCCTGTTGGTGTCCATCAAAACCCAAGTTCTTCATTGTATTGAACTTTGTTAACCTATTCTAAGTAATTCATAGCTGATGTTGTTGGACATAATTAATATCTGTCAGCACAATTTACTCTCAATCTGTTCCTGTATGTGAGATGTTTGGTTCTGGTCAAAACGAGTGGCAAATGAGTGAAACCCCCTGAAGATCTACTGTGGTTGATCTAATGCTAACATTTTTCAAACGCTGAGTTGTTGTTTCTTTGTTGACGCATTTGCTGAAGTTCTGTAGTAGAAATGTGCTGTAGGGAAGTCAGCTGGGCAGGGAGGAGTTCCAGTTTGCCATGCATATTGTTGGAAGGAGTCTTGGGAGCAAAAAGGGATCCTAGTTAGTATGTTACTGCAGTGTAAATTGTAATTGTAGTCCATGTTCCCCATGCTGGGTACTGTAGAGTGAGGTTTTGGCACCATCTTCTGCTCATCATTGTTAATAGAATCATGGCATTAAGTAAAGGGAAAAATAGGGAGGAAGAACATTGGTTTAGTCCATAAATACACACATGTGTGTTTTAGAGTTCAGTTGGAAATCGAGAGGAATTGTTGTGAGAGCCTGAGAAGAAAGGACGAGACAAGGCCGCACAAGGGTGCAATGTGGATACCATGTTTCTTAACAGACCCTGTTCTGATACATGGTTGAGAATGTGGAGTAGAGCAGGCAGAACCTGGGACCAGGACAGATATACAGAAAGGAGCGGCTTCAGTGGTATTGAGCTGGAGGTCCTTTAAGGCAAGTGTGCATTGTAGGAACCCAGAGACGACAAAGCGACTGGGTCAGAGGATAGATGTAAGCCACACTCTTGGAATATAGAGCAAGAAGCCTAGATACCCAAGCCAGGGCACAAATTGTACACGGGGAGTGGGCTGCAGGCAGGAGGAAAGGAAACTATTAGGGAAGATTGAGGGTCAGCAAAAGCAATTGAATCTGATGGATACAGTATGTGATCAGAATTCTCCAAACTTACCCTCTCCTAACGAGTTACCAACCAAGGTTCAACTTTAATTCCTCACTCTCTACCATGTACCATCCCACAACGATGAGCTGATCTGCTCTACCCAGCTAACTTTTACAGCATGAAAACGAAAAAAAAATTAGAGGGACTAACAAAAAATGTCAATATGAGTATGTGCATTTGGCATCTTTTTCAGGTGGTCCAGTCTGACAAATTTTTAAGAGGAATTTTTTTCAGGAAAAACTGACGGATGTTTCCCTAAAGGGTTTTTTTTTCATCTTTTTTTGTTCTTTCCAGAGAGTTTTTTCAACTTCGGCATTTTCTCGCATATACTAAGTACGGTATATTATTATTATTATTTATTTACATAGCACCATTAATTCCAAGGTGCTGTACATGAAAAGGGGTTACATAAAAATACAAATATCACTTATATCACTTACAGTAAACAAAACTAACAATGACAGACTGGTACAGAGGGAAGAAGTATATAAACAGAAAGTCAGGGTTTTTTTACCTTCAAAAAGAACCTGAAGACCCACCTCTTCCGACAAGCCTACAACCTGCAGTAACCACCGATCAACCAAACCGCTGCATGACCAGCTCTACCCTCACCTACTGTATTCTCACCCATCCCTTGCATATTGTGAGCCCTCGCAGGCAGGGTCCCCTCTACTCCTGTACCAGTTATGACTTGTATTGGTTAAGATTATGGTACTTTTTATTATGTATACCCCTCCTCACATGTAAAGCGCCATGGAATAAATGGCGCTATAACAATAAATAATAATAATAATTTTTATGTATCAATGAATGTACAATATTTTAAGCATTTCGTTAGTGCTTCTTCAGGTGGTTTTCCAAGCATAAACTGTCTGAAAAAGATTTTGTGTGCTCATGACATACTCGTGGGGTTTTTGGAGAGTTTTAGGAGCAGAAAATCTCAAATTCTCCAATCAAAAAAGTTATTGAATGGTTTTTGGAGATTAAAAATAATAAAATAAAAACACTAATAAAAGTGTGATCACCCTCTTAAATAGTAACAAAAATTAAAAATGAAGTTTAATAAAGTTGAAAAAAATTATATTTAAATATCTTTTCTTAAAAATAGTAAAATGGTAAAGGTGCTAATAAAAATAAGTACTTTAAAATCCCTCCCTGGCGCAAAAGCAAAAGGAAATAAAGGAGAAAAAAACAAGATATAAAATCTAACGCAGCACAGATGTTCCGAATTACATTTTCAGATATAAGAATAATTCTAGTCCCGATGTCCTTGCTCGGGACACATGGCGCCTGCTTCTAATAAACAATGACGAGTTACCATGCAATGCCGTAAATGGCCCAACCTGAATCAATTCCTGGGTTGTTTTCTATTGAGTATTATAGTCCCCAAAAATCTGATGACATTTTATGGTTTAGTTAGATGCAGCACAAATTCTTCTCCTTCTGTCTTTTTACAATATTTTATCATTTGACTCATTACGCTTCAGATTATATCCCCTTCCCGACCTCTGACGCCACGTAGGTGTCATGAAAGTTGGTGCCAATCCGACCTGTGAGACCTATGTGACGTCATGGAGGGATCGCATCCCTGCAGATCGGGTGAAAGGGTTAACTCCAATTTCACCCTATCTGCAGGGACAGGGGGAGTGGTACTTCAGCCCAGGGAGGGTGGCTTTGCCCCCACGTGGCTACAATCACTCTGATTGGCTGTTGAAAGTGAAACAGCCAATCAGAGAAATTTGTAATATTTCACCTATGAAAAGTGGTGAAATATCACAATCCAGCCATGGCCGATGCTGCAATATCATCGGCCATGGCTGGAAATCCTGATCTGCCCCCGCCACCACCACCGATCTCCTCCCCAGTCCTCCGTCCTGTCCCGTACTGTGCTCCGCTCTTCTCCATCCTCCTGTCCGCTCACCCTGTCCTCCTGTCCACTCCCCCATGCTCCGATCCACCCCCCCGTGCCCTGATCCCACCCCCTCATACTTACCGAGCCTCCCGGTGTCCGTCCGTCTTGTTCATGGGTGCCGCCATCTTCCAAAATGGCAGGCGCATGCGCAGTGCGCCCGCCGAATCTGCCGGCTGGCATATTCATTCCAGGTACATTTTGATCACTGTGATAAAACCTATCACAGTGATCAAAATAAACAAATAGTAAATGACCCCCCCTTTATCACCCCCATAGGTAGGGACAATAATAAAATAAAGAAAATATATTTACTTTTATTTTTTCATTAGGGTTAGGGTTAGGGCTAGGGTTAGGGTTACGGTTAGGGCTAGGGTTAGGGTTAGGGCTAGGGCTATGGCTAGGGTTAGAATTAGGGTTAGAACTAGGGTTAGGGTTAGAATTAGGCTATGTGCACACGGTGCGGATTTGGCTGCGGATGCGCAGCAGATTCATAGCAGTTTTCATCAGATTTACAGTACCATGTAAACCTACGGAAAACCAAATCCGCTGTGCTCATGATGCGGAAAATACTGCGTGGAAACGCTGCGTTGTATTTTCCGCAGCATGTCAATTTTTTGTGTGGATTCCGCAGCGTTTTACACCTCTTCCTCAATAGGAATCCGCAGGTGAAATCCGCACAAAAACACTGGAAATCCACTGTAAATCCGCAGGTAAAACGCAGTGCCTTTTACCTGCAGATTTTTCAAAAATGGTGCGGAAAAATCTCACACGAATCCGCAACAAGGGCACATAGCCTTAGGGTTAGGGTTGGAATTAGAGTTAGGGTTGGAATTAAGGCTAGGGTTGGAAATAGGGTTAAGATTAGGCTTGTGGTTAGGGTTATGGTTAGGACTAGGGGTGTGTTGGGGTTAGGTGTTATGATCCTAATGGTAGAGGATCTCTGGTATTCTGGCTCAGTGTGCAAAAAACATAGAACTGCTCTAGGGAGGTGGAAACTGGGCTATCCACATACCTGATCCTAACACACACAACTAGAAGTAGCCGGTGAACGTGCCTACGTTGATTCTAGACGTCTCGAGCCAGCCGGAGAACTGACTACCCCTAGAGGAAAAATAAGACCTCACTTGCCTCTAGAGAAATTAACCCCAAAGATGTAGAAAGCCCCCAATGAATAATAACGGTGAGGTAAGAGGAAAACACAAACGTAGAGATGAACTAGATTAAGCAAAGTGAGGCCCACTAATCTAGATAGGCAGAAAATAGAAAGTGAACTATGCGGTCAGCAGAAAACCCTGCAAAAACATCCATGCTGAATATTCAAGAACCCCCGCACCGACTGACGGTGTGAGGGGAGAATATCAGCACCCTAGAGCTTCCAGCGAGTTAGAAAATCACATTTTGAGCAAGCTGGACAAAAAACACTGATAATGCAAATGATCCAAAGTATGCAAACAGGACTTAGCTTTTCTTGCATGAGACAGATGGCAAGGAATCCAGAGGAGTCAGAATAGAACTGAATACATCGATACCAGGCAAGAGACTGAGTCCTAAGGAGGACTAAATAGGGAACACCCACAGATTAATGGAACAGCTGAAGTCCAAGCTTGCAGAAAGACATGACTCATACAATACCATTAGTGACCACAAGAGGGAGCCCTGAAACACAGTTCACAACAGTTAGGGTTGTGGTTAGGATTAGGGTTGGGATTAGGGTTAGGATTAGGGTTAGTGGTGTGTTGGGGTTAGGGTTGTGGTTAGGGGTGTGTTGGGGTTATGGTTGTGATTAGGGTTATGGCTAGAGTTGGGATTAGGGTTATGGATGTGTTGGGGTTAGTGTTGGAGTTAGAATTGAGGGGTTGCCACTGTTTAGGCACATCAGGGGTCTCCAAACGCAACATGGCACCACCATTGATTCCAGCCAATCTTGTGTTCAAAAAAGTCAAATGGTGCTCCCTCCCTTCCGAGCCCCGATGTGCGCCCAAACAGTGGTTTACCCCCACATATGGGGTACCAGCATACTCAGGACAAACTGGGCAACAACTATTGTGGTCCAATTTCTCCTGTTGCCTTTGCGAAAATAAAAAATTGCTTGCTAAAACATAATTTTTGAGGAAAGAAAAATGATTTTTTATTTTCACGGCTCTGCGTTATAAACTTCTGTGAAGCACTTGCGGGTTGAAAGTGCTCACCACATGTTAGGTTTCAAGTTCCCGCCTCTGCACAGGGGGAATCTCGGTCCATCTCTGCTGCAGTCTCCCATTCTTCTCCTGCCGCAGTGGAGCCTGCTCAGCGGAGACGTCGGTCCCAGCGTCTCGCTCAATCTGACTCTGTACAAAGAGTTACTGCTTCTTTCCCTACTTCTGCCATTGAAGTCAGTGCTGGGAAGCGGTGAGCAGATGCTTCTGGGACTAAGTCCTGCTTTTCTCGTTCTGAGCATGCCCTGAGTAAGATCTCTCAGTGGAGATCGAGGGTCACATGATCAGATACTGCAGCTTAGGCCATTGGTCCTTCAGGAAGGTCCTGTAGGTGCTCACGCTCTGTGGCAGCCTCTCATTGGTCCTTCTAGGAAGGTTCTGTACGTGCTGCAACTATTTAAGGCTCGCATGGCCGCACGGCTAGTATTGTTCTAAGTTATGTACTTTGCGCCAGTGTGGTCATGTATGATTGTGCTCAGGGACGCAGCTGAAATAAGCCCCTAGAACGCTGGCACCTCTGGCTAGGAGTTTTGTGTGCATGCATGACCACTGACTGCTCTCGTTTGGGTAGTTAGCCAGTGCCACTGTGAGGTCTAACAGGGTGCAGTGCTTTAAGTTCACAGCTATTCTGTGAAGTAACAGAGTTAGCTCATACCGCCATATAGTTCCGCCGTTTGCTAGCAGCAGATTCGCCTGCACGGTGGACCCCGGGCTGCGAACGCATCTATTATAATAAAATCTCTATATTCATTCGGTGCATTCAGCTAGCCCTAACATAATACTAGCGCCAGGGTCTGGCTAGTAAATGGCGGACATTCAGCAATCTTTGCGGTATATCCAGCAGCTGGAGGGTAGGTTGGCGGCTCTCGAGAGCTCAACCTCAGCTATGGATGTAACCGCGGTCGCTGTACAGGCTGCTAGCGTGGCTGCAGCAACCTTGTCCACTGCCACCCCTGTTCCGACATTATCTCGCCTCCCGCTGCCAGAAAAAATTTCTGGAGATAGCAAATCCTGTAGGGGATTCGTGAGTCAGTGCTCTATTTACCTCGAGCTCCTGGCTGCACATTTTCCCACAGAGCGGGCTAAGGTGGGATTTATTGTGTCCCTCTTGTCGGACAGGGTGTTGGAATGGGCTACACCGCTGTGGGAGCGTGGCGATCATGTGGTGCAGAGTGCTCTGTTGTTCCTGAGCACTTTGAAACAGGTCTTTTTAGGACCTCGAGTCACCCATGACACGGCGCTCCAACTGCTGGCATTAACTCAGGGTGTGTCCTTGGTCAGCCATTTTGCCGTCCACTTCCGTACATTAGCTTCTGAGCTGGAGTGGTCGGATAAAGCCCTTATCCCCATATTTTGGAGGGGGCTGGCTGATCCCGTGAAGGATGCTCTGGCCACTAGGGAGATTCCTGCCACACTGGAGGAATTACTAACTGTCTCTACTCGTATTGACCTCCGTTTTAACGAGCGGAGGTTAGAGCAAGCCCAGTGTAGACAGAGGTTTCGGCTGGCTCTCACCTTCGCCAAACCTCTGGAATCTCCGGTCCTGGTTCCTGAGTCACATGAGGCCATGGAAGTGTCACGAGCGGGATCTAAGTCCCGGACCACTTGTGCACTCAAGGTCTGTCATGTCTGCCAGCAGTCAGGACATCTTGCCACCAGGTGTCCCCAGCGGTCGAGGAAACGTCAGCGTCTAGTGGTAGTAGGTGGAGGTACACTAGACACAGTGACATTTGCCTCCAAATTGTCCTTTAAGGGGACAATTATGATAGACTCATCCTCCCACTCGGTAGAGCTCTGCGTGGATTCTGGGGCGGAGGGCAATTTTATGTCTTCAGCCTTCGCCCAACGTCACGCAATACCCCTGGTTATGCTAGCTCAACCAGTAACGGTACGAGTGGTGAATGGGTCGACACTGCCCTCACAGATAACACACCAGACCATCCCTTTTACTCTGTCCATGTCGCCATCCCATCAGGAGATTACATCTCTGCTCATCATTCCTGAGGGAATAGATGAGGTCCTGTTGGGGATACCATGGCTACGGTACCACTCTCCTCATATCGAGTGGTCCTCTGGCAGAATTTTGGGTTGGGGTGAATCTTGTGGGGGTAGGTGTCAGAGGGATGATGTATGATTGTGCTCAGGGACCCGGCTGAAATAAGCCCCTAGAATGCTGGCACCTCCGGCTAGGAGTTTTGTGTGCGTGCATGACCACTGACTGCTCTCGTTTGGGCAGTTAGCCTGTGCCACTGTGAGGTCTAACAGGGTGCAGTGCTTTTAATTCACGGCTATTCTGTGAAGTAACAGAGTTAGCTCATACCGCCATATAGTTCCGTCGTTTGCTAGCAGCAGGTTCGCCTGCACGGTGGACCCCGGGCTGCAAACGCATCTATTATAATAAAATCTCTATATTCATTTGTTGCGTTCCGCTAGCCCTACACCACACATCTAGATAAGTTCCTTGGGGGTCTAGTTTCCAAAATGTCACTTGTGGGGGAGCTCCAATGTTTAGACACACAGGGGCTCTCCAAACGCGACATGGTGTCCGCTATCGATTGGAGCTAATTTTTCATTCGAAAAGTCAAATGGCGCTCCTTCCCTTCCAAGCCCTGCCGTGTGCCCAAACAGTGGTTTACCCCCACATGTGAGGTATCAGTGTACTCAGGAGAAATTCCCCAATAAATTTTAGGATCCATTTGATCCTGTTGCCCATGTGGAAATGAACAAATTGAGGCTAAAATAAATTTTTTGTGAAAAAAAAAGTACTTTTTCATTTTTACGGATCAATTTGTGAAGCACCTGGGGGTTCAAAGTGCTCACTATGCATCTAGATAAGTTCCTTGGGGGGCATAGTTTCTAAAATGAGTCACTTTTGGGGGATCTCCATTGTTTAGGCACACAGGGGCTCTCCAAACGCGACATGGTGTCCGCTAACGATTGGAGCTAATTTTTCATTCAAAAGTCAAATGGCGCTCCTTCCCTTCCGAGCCTTGCCGTGTGTACAAACAGTGGTTTACCCCCACATGTGAGGTATCTGCATACTCAGGAGAAATAGCCCAACACATTTTAGGATCCATTTTATCCTGTTGCCAATGTGAAAATTAAAAAATTGAGGCTAAAATAATTTTTTTGTGAAAAAAAGGACTTTTTCATTTTTTCGGATCAATTTGTGAAGCACCTGGGGGTTCAAAGTGCTCACTATGCATCTAGATAAGCGCCTTCGGGGGGTCTAGTTTCCAAAATGGGGTCACTTGTGGGGGAGCTCCATATGTTTAGGCACACAGGGGCTCTCCAAACGTGACATGGTGTCTGCTAAAGATTGGAGCCAATTTTTCATTGAAAAAGTCAAATGGCGCTCCTTCCCTTTCGAGCCCTGTCGTGCGCCCAAACAGTGGTTCCCCCCCACATATGGGGTATTGTACAATAACTTTTGGGGTCCAGTTTCTCCTTTTACCCTTGGGAAAATAAAAAAAATGTTGCTAAAAGATCATTTTTGTGACTAAAAAGTTAAATGTTCATTTTTTCCTTCCATGTTGCTTCTGCTGCTGTGAAGCACCTAAAGGGTTAATAAACTTCTTGAAAGTGGTTTTCAGCACTTGAGGGGTGCAGTTTTTAGAATGGTGTCACTTTTGGGTATTTTCAGCCATATAGACCCCTCAAACTGACTTCAAATGTGAGGTGGTCCCTAAAAAAAATGGTTTTGTAAATTTCGTTGTAAAAATGAGAAATCGCTGGTCAAATTTTAACCCTTATAACTAGGGTTGAGCGACTTTCATTTTTTTAAGATCGAGTAGGGTTTTGGGAAACCCGATTTTGTCCAGAGTCGAGTCGAGTGCAGTCGGCCGATTATCGCTAAAAATCGGGGATCGACCGAAACACGAAACCCAATGCAAGTCAATGGGGAAGCATAGTCGGCAGTGAGTGGAGGCCAGGAAAACACCTACAGTGCCCATTTTAATGCCAAAAACATCCATTCTTGTTTCTGAAGCTTGCCAATCTTAATTAACTGTATAATAATAGTTGGGCATAGGGAATTGGGGGAAAGTTGTGGGGGGAGTAGGGCTGGCTCAAGTTTTTCGTGGGCCCAGGAAATGCGGACTACGTCACGGCGGTGTTGCAGGGAAAGGTAAGTATTTAAAAGTTGCAAGTGCTGTGATCCTGAGCAAGCAGGGGGGGCCCACTCGTTCGCATTGCCACTGGCACAGGGCCCCTCAAAGTACGGCGGTGTGTTTGCATGGCGGGGGCGCCTCCCACCAGCAGCGACACTTTTGCGTACTCTGAGGGGCCCTGTGCCAGTGACGTCGCCAACGAGTATGCCCCCCCACCTGATGAAGGAACCTGCACTTTCATCTGCACCTTCCTCTTTGTCCCTGTGTAAGGTGGTATAACATGCGGGAAGGGGAACCTTACTTTCAGCAGGGACAGATTCTGGCTGTGTAGAGTACAAGGGGAATGTAGTGGTCTAGGTCAATGTACCAGCAGACTCATTTAGCAGTGGCTGGGCAATGGGCAGGATGAGGAGGAAACAGATATAGGGCCAAAGAATAAAGTAGGCTACATGCAGTTCAAAATTGGTAACAGGACTAAACAGGCGGCATTGCTTTGTTCAGTGGAGTAGCAAACCCAAGAGCAGCAGACACTGTTTCAAGGGCCTAACCACACTAGTAGGCCAAATGCAGTTTAATATCTGATAGTATAGGGCGAAAGCCAGAATGTGGAAGCTCAGCTTTGTTCAGTTGAGGACAACACCAGGGAGGGGCAGACACCTTTAGTAGGCCGGAAAAGCCTATTGCATTTTTTAAAATGGTAATTTGGAGCAGAAGGTTGAAGCTCAGCTTTATTTAGTTGAGGGCAACACCAGGGAGGGGCAGAAGCCGTTAGTAGGCCCTAACCACCATTTTTTTTTTTTTTAAAACCACTTAATGAGAGCCGGAAGGTTGAAGCTCAGCTTTATTTAGTTGAGGACAACACCAGGGAGGGGCAGAAGCCGTTAGTAGGCCCTAACCACCATTTTTTTTTTAAAACCACATAATGAGAGCCGGAAGGTTGAAGCTCAGCTTTATTTAGTTGAGGACAACACCAGGGAGGGGCAGAAGCCGTTAGTAGGCCCTAACCACCATTTTTTTTTTAAAACCACTTAATGAGAGCCGGAAGGTTGAAGCTCAGCTTTATTTAGTTGAGGACAACACCAGGGAGGGGCAGAAGCCGTTAGTAGGCCCTAACCACCATTTTTTTTTTTTTTAAAACCACATAATGAGAGCCGGAAGGTTGAAGCTCAGCTTTATTTAGTTGAGGACAACACCAGGGAGGGGCAGAAGCCGTTAGTAGGCCCTAACCACCATTTTTTTTTTTAAAACCACATAATGAGAGCCGGAAGGTTGAAGCTCAGCTTTATTTAGTTGAGGACAACACCAGGGAGGGGCAGAAGCCGTTAGTAGGCCCTAACCACCATTTTTTTTTTAAAACCACATAATGAGAGCCGGAAGGTTGAAGCTCAGCTTTATTTAGTTGAGGACAACACCAGGGAGGGGCAGAAGCCGTTAGTAGGCCCTAACCACCATTTTTTTTTTTAAAACCACATAATGAGAGCCGGAAGGTTGAAGCTCAGCTTTATTTAGTTGAGGACAACACCAGGGAGGGGCAGAAGCCGTTAGTAGGCCCTAACCACCATTTTTTTTTTTAAAACCACATAATGAGAGCCGGAAGGTTGAAGCTCAGCTTTATTTAGTTGAGGACAACACCAGGGAGGGGCAGAAGCCGTTAGTAGGCCCTAACCACCATTTTTTTTTTTAAAACCACATAATGAGAGCCGGAAGGTTGAAGCTCAGCTTTATTTAGTTGAGGACAACACCAGGGAGGGGCAGAAGCCGTTAGTAGGCCCTAACCACCATTTTTTTTTTTAAAACCACATAATGAGAGCCGGAAGGTTGAAGCTCAGCTTTATTTAGTTGAGGACAACACCAGGGAGGGGCAGAAGCCGTTAGTAGGCCCTAACCACCATTTTTTTTTTAAAACCACTTAATGAGAGCCGGAAGGTTGAAGCTCAGCTTTATTTAGTTGAGGACAACACCAGGGAGGGGCAGAAGCCGTTAGTAGGCCCTAACCACCATTTTTTTTTTTAAAACCACATAATGAGAGCCGGAAGGTTGAAGCTCAGCTTTATTTAGTTGAGGACAACACCAGGGAGGGGCAGAAGCCGTTAGTAGGCCCTAACCACCATTTTTTTTTTTAAAACCACATAATGAGAGCCGGAAGGTTGAAGCTCAGCTTTATTTAGTTGAGGACAACACCAGGGAGGGGCAGAAGCCGTTAGTAGGCCCTAACCACCATTTTTTTTTTTAAAACCACATAATGAGAGCCGGAAGGTTGAAGCTCAGCTTTATTTAGTTGAGGGCAACACCAGGGAGGGGCAGAAGCCGTTAGTAGGCCCTAACCACCATTTTTTTTTTTAAAACCACATAATGAGAGCCGGAAGGTTGAAGCTCAGCTTTATTTAGTTGAGGGCAACACCAGGGAGGGGCAGAAGCCGTTAGTAGGCCCTAACCAAAGTTGAAGGCCAAATGCAGTTTAATTTCTGATACTATAGGCCGAAAGCCAGAAGGTGGAAGTTCCGATTTAGACAGTGGAGGACAATTTGAATTAGGGACTGCAGACAGACTTAGTAGGCTGTCCCCTGTGGACCATGCATCCACCACATTAACCCATTGCGCCGTAATGGACACGTAATCTTCCGTGGCCATGCCTACAGGTCCATGCGTCTGTTGTCAGGTGCACCTTTGTACTCACAGATTGCCAGAGTGCATGGACAATGCGGTCTTCTACATGCTGGTGGAGGGTTGGGATGGCTTTTCTCGCAAAAGAAGTGTCGACTGGTTAGCTTGTAGCGTGGTACAGCGTAGTCCATCATGGCCTTATTAATAGTAAATAAAATATATAACTAGGCTCTATGAACTTTTAAATAGGTTCCAGGGGTACACGGGCAGCATTGGTGTGGTCAGTGGAGGAGTATTGCAAGTAGGGGCTGCAGACAGGCTATCAAAGGCCTAAAATAACAAACAGTAGGCAGTCATGGCAGTTTTACATCGGTTACATGGATACACAGGCAGGCACTCCAGGCAGCATTGTGCTCAGTGGAGGAGTATTGCAAGTAGGGGCCGCAGACAGGCTATCAAAGGCCTAAAATAACAAACAGTAGGCAGTCATGGCAGTTTTACATCGGTTACATGGATACACAGGCAGGCACTCCAGGCAGCATTGTGGTCAGTGGAGGAGTATTGCAAGTAGGGGCCGCAGACAGGCTATCAAAGGCCTAAAATAACAAACAGTAGGCAGTCATGGCAGTTTTACATCGGTTACATGGATACACAGGCAGCTAGGTGGTGAGTGGAGGAGTATTTAAAGTAAGGACCGCAGACAGGCTATCAAAGGCCTAACATAACAAACAATAGGCTCATGGCAGTTTTACAGCGGTTACATGGATACACGGGCAGGCAGCTTGGTGGTGAGTGGAGGAGTATTTAAAGTATGGACCGCAGACAGGCTTCGAAGGCCTAACACAATAAAATGGGCTGGCTGTAGGCACTTTAAAATTGGTTCCAGGGGTACACGGGCAGCAGTGGTCTGGTCAGTGGAGGCCTAGTGGAAGTATGGACCGCAGACAGGCTTCGAAGGCCTAACACAATAAAATGGGCTGGCTGTAGGCACTTTAAAATTGGTTCCAGGGGTACACGGGCAGCAGTGGTCTGGTCAGTGGAGGCCTAGTGGAAGTATGGACCGCAGACAGGCTTCGAAGGCCTAACACAATAAAATGGGCTGGCTGTAGGCACTTTAAAATTGGTTCCAGGGGTACACGGGCAGCAGTGGTCTGGTCAGTGGAGGACTAGTGGAAGTATGGACCGCAGACAGGCTTCGAAGGCCTAACACAATAAAATGGGCTGGCTGTAGGCACTTTAAAATTGGTTCCAGGGGTACACGGGCAGCAGTGGTCTGGTCAGTGGAGGCCTAGTGGAAGGAGGGACCGCAGACAGGCTTCGAAGGCCTAACACAATAAAATGGGCTGGCTGTAGGCACTTTAAAATTGGTTCCAGGGGTACACGGGCAGCAGTGGTCTGGTCAGTGGAGGACTAGTGGAAGGAGGGAGCGCAGAAAGGCTTCAAAGGCCTAAAATAACAAACAATAGGCTCATGGCAGTTTTACAGCGGTTACATGGATACACGGGCAGGCAGCTTGGTGGTCAGTGGAGGAGTAGGGACCGCAGACAGGCTATCAAAGGCCTAAAATAACAAACAATAGGCTCATGGCAGTTTTACAGCGGTTACATGGATACACGGGCAGGCAGCTTGGTGGTGGTGAGTGGAGGAGTATTTAAAGTAGGGACCGCAGACAGGCTATCAAAGGCCTAACATAAAAAAACAATAGGCTCATGGCAGTTTCACAGCGGTTACATGGATACACGGGCAGGCAGCTTGGTGGTGGTGAGTGGAGGAGTATTTAAAGTAGGGACCGCAGACAGGCTATCAAAGGCCTAACATAACAAACAATAGGCTCATGGCAGTTTTACAGCGGTTACATGGATACACGGGCAGGCAGCTTGGTGCTGAGTGGAGGAGTATTTAAAGTATGGACCGCAGACAGGCTTCGAAGGCCTAACACAATAAAATGGGCTGGCTGTAGGCACTTTAAAATTGGTTCCAGGGGTACACGGGCAGCAGTGGTCTGGTCAGTGGAGGCCTAGTGGAAGTATGGACCGCAGACAGGCTTCGAAGGCCTAACACAATAAAATGGGCTGGCTGTAGGCACTTTAAAATTGGTTCCAGGGGTACACGGGCAGCAGTGGTCTGGTCAGTGGAGGACTAGTGGAAGTATGGACCGCAGACAGGCTTCGAAGGCCTAACACAATAAAATGGGCTGGCTGTAGGCACTTTAAAATTGGTTCCAGGGGTACACGGGCAGCAGTGGTCTGGTCAGTGGAGGCCTAGTGGAAGTATGGACCGCAGACAGGCTTCGAAGGCCTAACACAATAAAATGGGCTGGCTGTAGGCACTTTAAAATTGGTTCCAGGGGTACACGGGCAGCAGTGGTCTGGTCAGTGGAGGACTAGTGGAAGTATGGACCGCAGACAGGCTTCGAAGGCCTAACACAATAAAATGGGCTGGCTGTAGGCACTTTAAAATTGGTTCCAGGGGTACACGGGCAGCAGTGGTCTGGTCAGTGGAGGACTAGTGGAAGTATGGACCGCAGACAGGCTTCGAAGGCCTAACACAATAAAATGGGCTGGCTGTAGGCACTTTAAAATTGGTTCCAGGGGTACACGGGCAGCAGTGGTCTGGTCAGTGGAGGCCTAGTGGAAGGAGGGACCGCAGACAGGCTTCGAAGGCCTAACACAATAAAATGGGCTGGCTGTAGGCACTTTAAAATTGGTTCCAGGGGTACACGGGCAGCAGTGGTCTGGTCAGTGGAGGACTAGTGGAAGGAGGGAGCGCAGAAAGGCTTCAAAGGCCTAAAATAACAAACAATAGGCTCATGGCAGTTTTACAGCGGTTACATGGATACACGGGCAGGCAGCTTGGTGGTCAGTGGAGGAGTAGGGACCGCAGACAGGCTATCAAAGGCCTAAAATAACAAACAATAGGCTCATGGCAGTTTTACAGCGGTTACATGGATACACGGGCAGGCAGCTTGGTGCTGAGTGGAGGAGTAGTGCAAGGAGTGTCTGTCCCAGTACTCCCAAAATATAAATAGATGTTAATGTCTCGCAAAACAACCAAAACAAAAAAAAAGATGGCATACTTAGGTACAGGGGTGGGCTCATCTGCTGTGTTTCTGACATAGTAATTTGGCAGTAACTATTTAATGGTGCCAATATAGGACACAGACACAGACTACTTTAAGTTGCATCATAGATGTCTACAAATTTGTATTGTCAGTGCCAGACATTGAATGATGTCAGCGAATAGACTAAAGATTGGTGGAGCTGTGCGACATAATTTTGCACGTAGTAGAGCCCAGTTTGAGCTGGGGTAGGGGGGAACTCTCTTGAGGCCGGCGGGACCGCCCCAGGGCCACTCATGTTACAACGGTGTGTCTGACGTTGGGTGCGCACCACCACCGCCAGAGACACTACATTGTACTATGAGGGACCCAGTAGCAATGCCGTCAACCAAAAGCGAGCACACCCACCTCTTCAGACAAACAGCAGTCTCACGGGTGCTTGCGCCAAGTCGCGATACCACGGCCCCGTGTGGGGAGTTTGGCCATTTAGGGAGGTGTAAACATGTCGTATGCTGTACAATCTGCAGCAGCAAATTAGACATTAGAAAAGTAATTCACAGGCAAGAGCTTTTCATAGGAAAGCTAGGTGTCGGCCGGGCAAGGTGGGGCAAAAGATTTTGAAATCCAGTTGTGGTTCATTTTAATGAATGTTAGATCGTCAACATTTTGGGTAGCCAGACGAGTCCTTTTTTCGGTTAATATTGACCCTGCAGCACTGAATACTCTTTCTGATAGGACACTTGCTGCCGGGCAAGCAAGCTCCTGCAATGCATATTCTGCCAATTCTGGCCAGGTGTCTAATTTGGAGGCCCAGTAATCAAATGGGAATGACGGTTGAGGGAGAACATCGATAAGGGATGAAAAATAGTTAGTAACCATACTGGACAAATGTTGTCTCCTGTCACTTTCAATTGATGCAGCAGTACCTGTCCTGTCTGCGGTCATAGCAAAATCACTCCACAACCTGGTCAGAAAACCCCTCTGTCCAACGCCACTTCTGATGTGTGCACCCCTAACACTCCTAGTCTGCTGCCCCCTGGAGCTCGTGTGAGAACGATCACGTGCGCTGTGTGCTGGGAATGCCTGAAGCAAACGGTCAACAAGAGTTGATTGTTTGGTTGCTAATATTAGTTCCAAGTTCTCATGTGGCATAATATTTTGCAATTTGCCTTTATAGCGTGGATCAAGGAGGCAGGCCAACCAGTAATCGTCATCGTTCATCATTTTCGTAATGCGTGTGTCCCTTTGTAGGATACGTAAGGCATAATCCGCCATGTGGGCCAAAGTTCCACTTGTCAAATCTCCGGTTGTGATTGGTTGAGGGGCAGTTGCAGGCAAATCTACGTCACTTGTGTCCCTCAAAAAACCAGAACCCGGCCGTGACACGCAACCAATTTCCTGTGCCCCCGTGAAAGTTTCCGCATTAAAAATATACTCATCCCCATCATCCTCCTCGTCCTCCACCTCCTCTTCGCCCGCTACCTCGTCCTGTACACTGCCCTGACCAGACAATGGCTGACTGTCATCAAGGCTTCCCTCTTCCTCTGGTGCAGACGCCTGCTCCTTTATGTGCGTCAAACTTTGCATCAGCAGACGCATTAGGGGGATGCTCATGCTTATTACGGCGTTGTCTGCACTAACCAGCCGTGTGCATTCCTCAAAACACTGAAGGACTTGACACATGTCTTGTATCTTCGACCACTGCACACCTGACAACTCCATGTCTGCCATCCTACTGCCTGCCCGTGTATCCTCCCACAAATAAATAACAGCACGCCTCTGTTCGCACAGTCTCTGAAGCATGTGCAGTGTTGAGTTCCACCTTGTTGCAACGTCTATGATTAGGCGATGCTGGGGAAGGTTCAAAGACCGCTGATAGGTCTGCATACGGCTGGCGTGTACAGGCGAACGTCGGATATGTGAGCAAAGTGCACGCACTTTGAGGAGCAGGTCGGAGAACCCAGGATAAGTTTTCAATAAGCACTGCACCACCAGGTTTAAGGTGTGAGCCAGGCAAGGAATGTGTTTCAGTTGGGAAAGGGAGATGGCAGCCATGAAATTCCTTCCGTTATCACTCACTACCTTGCCTGCCTCAAGATCTACTGTGCCCAGCCACGACTGCGTTTCTTGTTGCAAGAACTCGGACAGAACTTCCGCGGTGTGTCTGTTGTCGCCCAAACACTTCATAGCCAATACAGCCTGCTGACGCTTGGCAGTAGCTGGCCCATAATGGGACAACTGGTGTGCAACAGTGTCATCTGCCGATGGAGTGGTTGGCCGACTGCGTTCTGTGGAAGAGCTGTAGCTTCTGCAGGAGGACGAGGAGGAGGAGGAGGGGGTGCGAACGCCTACAGCCAACTGTTTCCTAGACCGTGGGCTAGGCACAACTGTCCCTAAATTGATGTCGCCTGTGGACCCTGCATCCACCACATTCACCCAGTGTGCCGTGATGGACACATAACGTCCCTGGCCATGCCTACTGGTCCATGCATCTGTAGTCAGGTGCACCTTTGTACTCACAGATTGCCTGAGTGCATGGACGATGCGCTGTTTAACATGCTGGTGCAGGGCTGGGATGGCTTTTCTGGAAAAAAAGTGTCGACTGGGTAGCTCGTATCGTGGTTCAGCGTACTCCATCAGGGCTTTGAAAGCTTCGCTTTCAACTAACCGGTAGGGCATCATCTCTAACGAGATTAGTCTAGCTATGTGGGCGTTAAAACCCTGTGTACGCGGATGCGAGGATAAGTACTTCCTTTTTCTAACCAGAGTCTCATGTAGGGTGAGCTGGACTGGAGAGCTGTAGATCGTGGAACTTTCGGGTGTGCCGGTGGACATGGCAGACTGAGAGACGGTTGGAGACGGTATTGTTTCCGCCGGTGCCCTACATGCAATATTTCCTCCTACAAAACTGGTGATTCCCTGACCCTGACTGCTTTTGGCTGGCAAAGAAACCTGCACAGATACTGCCGGTGGTGCGGAAAATGGTGGCCTTACAGTGACGGAAGGGATGTTGCGTTGCTGACTAGCTTCATTGGCCGAGGGTGCTACAACCTTGAGGGACGTTTGGTAGTTAGTCCAGGCTTGAGAATGCATGGTGGTTAAGTGTCTATGCATGCAACTAGTATTTAGACTTTTCAGATTCTGACCTCTGCTTAAGCTAGTTGAACATTTTTGACAGATGACTTTGCGCTGATCAGTTGGATGTTGTTTAAAAAAATGCCAGACTGCACTCTTCCTAGACTCTGATCCCTTTTCAGGGATTGCAGACTGAGCTTTAACCGGATGGCAACGCTGTGCTCCAACAGGTTTTGGCTTTGACACGCGTTTTGGTCCAGATACGGGCCCGGCAGATGGAACCTGTTGCGATGTTGATGCCTGCTGCGGCCCCTCCTCCACCTCCGCTTCTGAACTACTGCCGCCTGCACCCTGTTCCCCCAATGGCTGCCAATCGGGGTCAATAACTGGGTCATCTATTACCTCCTCTTCGAGCTCGTGTGCAACTTCGTCTGTGTCACTGTGTCGGTCGGTGGTATAGCGTTCGTGGCGGGGCAACATAGTCTCATCAGGGTCTGATTGTGGATCTGTACCCTGAGAGGGCAATGTGGTGGTCTGAGTCAAAGGAGCAGCATAGTACTCTGGCTGTGGCTGTGCATCAGTGCACTCCATGTCAGAATATACTTGTAATGGGCATGGCCTGTTAAATGTTTCACTTTCTAAGCCAGGGACGGTATGTGTAAAGAGCTCCATGGAGTGACCCGTTGTGTCGCCTGCTGCATCCTTCTCTCTTGTTGTAGTTTTTGCTGAGGAGGACAAGGAAGCGACTTGTCCCTGACCGTGAACATCCACAAGCGACGCGCTGCTTTTACATTTACCAGTTTCGGAAGAGGAGGCAAAAGAGCTAGAGGCTGAGTCTGCAATGTAAGCCAAAACTTGCTGTTGCTGCTCCGCCTTTAAAAGCGGTTTTCCTACTCCCAGAAAAGAGAGCGTTCGAGGCCTTGTGTAGCCTGACGACGAAACTGGCTCCACAGCTCCAGACTTAGGTGGAATATTTTTATCCCCACGACCACCTGATGCTCCACTACCACTACCATCATTACCAGCTGACAATGAACGCCCACGACGACCTCTTGCACCAGACTTCCTCATTGTTTTAAAATCTTAACCAAAGTAACTTTATTTGTTGCTATCAAACAACTTACACGGTGAGCTATAACTTCAGTATGATTTCAATATCCCTTAACAGGTTGGTGAGACCACAAGGAAAATCAGGCACAATGTTACACACTCTGTTTTCTGTGGCACAAAATCACAGAGATGACACACACGCAGGACTGTCACTCAAGCACTAATGTCAATATTAATCTCCCACCTAATTTATTTATTTTTTTTTCTCAGGGAGACTTTAGAAACCAAATAATATTAAAAAAAAAAAAAAAAAAGGCTTTCTATGGCCCACAATTAGAGAGAGAGAGGTGGCACAACCAGGAGTCAAGACTGGCGCACAAGCTGAAAGGGCAATATTACTCTCCCACTGTTTTTTATGTTTTTTTTGTTTTTTTCAGGGAGACTTTAGAAACCAAATAATATTAAAAAAACCAAAAAAAAAAAAGGCTTTCTATGGCCCACTGAATGAGAGGGAGAGAGGTGGCACACCCAGGAGTCAAGACTGGCACACAAGCTGAAAGGGCAATATTACTCTCCCACTGTTTTTTTATGTATTTTTTGTTTTTTCAGGGAGACTTTAGAAACCCAATAATATTTAAAAAAAAAAATAAATAGGCTTTCTATGGCCCACTGAATGAGAGGGAGAGAGGTGACACACCCAGGAGTCAAGACTGGCACACAAGCTGAAAGGGCAATATTACTCTCCCACTGTTTTTTTATGTATTTTTTGTTTTTTCAGGGAGACTTTAGAAACCCAATAATATTTAAAAAAAAAAATAAATAGGCTTTCTATGGCCCACTGAATGAGAGGGAGAGAGGTGACACACCCAGGAGTCAAGACTGGCACACAAGCTGAAAGGGCAATATTACTCTCCCACTGTTTTTTTAGGTTTTTTTTTTTTTTTCAGGGAGAATTAGAAACCAAATAATATTAAAAAAAAAAAAAAAATAGGCTTTCTATGGCCCACTGAATGAAAGGGAGAGAGGTGGCACACCCAGGAGTCAAGACTGGCACACAAGCTGAAAGGGCAATATTACTCTCCCACTGTTTTTTTATGTATTTTTTGTTTTTTCAGGGAGACTTTAGAAACCCAATAATATTTAAAAAAAAAAATAAATAGGCTTTCTATGGCCCACTGAATGAGAGGGAGAGAGGTGGCACACCCAGGAGTCAAGACTGGCACACAAGCTGAAAGGGCAATATTACTCTCCCACTGTTTTTTTAGGTTTTTTTTTTTTTTCAGGGAGACTTTAGAAACCAAATAATATTAAAAAAAAAAAAAAAAAAAAAAAAATAGGCTTGCTATAGCCCACTGAATGAGAGATAGCACACACAGCAGTGGCACACAAGCCCTGACTGAGGCCAATATTTTTCTCCCACTGATTGATGTAGTGTTTTTGTGTTGAGGTAGAATTTAGAACACAAATCACGGAAAAAATAAATAGGCTTTCTATGGCCCACTGAATGAAAGGGAGAGAGGTGGCACACCCAGGAGTCAAGACTGGCACACAAGCTGAAAGGGCAATATTACTCTCCCACTGTTTTTTTATGTATTTTTTGTTTTTTCAGGGAGACTTTAGAAACCCAATAATATTTAAAAAAAAAAAAAAGGCTTTCTATGGCCCACAATTAGAGAGAGAGAGGTGGCACAACCAGGAGTCAAGACTGGCGCACAAGCTGAAAGGGCAATATTACTCTCCCACTGTTTTTTATGTTTTTTTTGTTTTTTTCAGGGAGACTTTAGAAACCAAATAATATTAAAAAAACCAAAAAAAAAAAAGGCTTTCTATGGCCCACTGAATGAGAGGGAGAGAGGTGGCACACCCAGGAGTCAAGACTGGCACACAAGCTGAAAGGGCAATATTACTCTCCCACTGTTTTTTTATGTATTTTTTGTTTTTTTCAGGGAGACTTTAGAAACCCAATAATATTTAAAAAAAAAAATAAATAGGCTTTCTATGGCCCACTGAATGAGAGGGAGAGAGGTGGCACACCCAGGAGTCAAGACTGGCACACAAGCTGAAAGGGCAATATTACTCTCCCACTGTTTTTTTAGGTTTTTTTTTTTTTTCAGGGAGACTTTTGAAACCAAATAATATTAAAAAAAAAAAAAAAAAAAAAATATAGGCTTGCTATAGCCCACTGAATGAGAGATAGCGCACACACAGCAGTGGCACACAAGCCCTGACTGAGGCCAATATTTTTCTCCCACTGATTGATGTAGTGTTTCTGTGTTGAGGTAGATTTTAGAACACAAATCACGGAAAAAATAAATAGGCTTTCTATGGCCCACTCAGTGAGAGATGGCACACACAGGGATGGCACTGTAGCAGAAATGCCAATCTTAATCTCCCACAAAAAAAAAACAAAAAAAAAAAAAAAACTGTCCTACAATTACTATCTCCCTGCAGTAATGTAAGCCAGGTATGGCAGGCAGCAATAGGAGTGGACTGATGCACAAATTAAATAAAAAGTGTGGACAAACAAAAAAGATAGCTGTGCAGAAAGGAAGGAACAAGAGGATATGTGCTTTGAAAAAAGCAGTTGGTTTCCACAGTGGCGTACACACAGCAATACAGCTATCACGGAGCCTTCTAGGGCAGCCCAATGAGCTACAGCGCTGAGGGGAAAAAAAAAAAAAAATAGCTTCCACTGTTCCTGCACACCGAAGGTGGTGTTGGACAGTGGAAATCGCTGCAGCACAAGCGGTTTGGTGGTTAGTGGACCCTGCCTAACGCTCTCCCTGCTTCTGATGAAGCGGCAGCAACCTGTCCCTAAGCTCAGATCAGCAGCAGTAAGATGGCGGTCGGCGGGAACGCCCCTTTATAGCCCCTGTGACGCCGCAGACAGCAAGCCAATCACTGCAATGCCCTTCTCTAAGATGGTGGGGACCAGGATCTATGTCATCACGCTGCCCACACTCTGCGTTCACCTTCATTGGCTGAGAAATGGCGCTTTTCGCGTCATTGAAACGCGACTTTGGCGCGAAAGTCGCGTACCGCATGGCCGACAAGCACAGGGGTCGGATCGGGTTTCATGAGACGCCGACTTAGCCAAAAGTCGGCGACTTTTGAAAATGATCGACCCGTTTCGCTCAACCCTACTTATAACTACTTAGCAAAAAAAAATGTTGTTTCCAAAATTGCAAAATTTTCTAAATTTTAGCCAAATTTCCATTTTTTCACAAATAAACACAAAAATGATCAACCTAAATTTACCACTAACATGAAGCCCAATATGTCAAGAAAAAATATTCTCAGAATTGCTAGGATCTGTAGAAGCGTTCCTGAGTTATTACCTCATAAAGGGACACTGGTCAGAATTGCAAAAAACGGCCAGGTCATTAAGGTCAAAATAGGCTGGGTCATGAAGGGGATATCTGGTAATATTTTCTCAGTCAGGATCATGGATGTTCAAATCTTCAAATCAACTGATAAAAGAAAACAAAAATAAAGTAAAAATAAAAGAAAAAGCCCAAAAGCTCCCCAAAAAATATATATCCCCCCCAAAAAATATGGTCTTTATTTAAGCTTTATAATGTAAAAATGCAAAAAGAAAACAATTCTTATATGTTATCATCTCATATATGACGGATTCCACTAAATGAAAACATTTATTACCAAAAAAGGGTAAAAAGCATCTTGCATGACATTATACCTGAGGAAGACTCCAAGAAGTCGAAACCGGTTGTATTTTAGTTTGAAATAAAAATCATCCTTGAATCAGAATATCGAGTTCCATCATCATCCTTCAGGAGCGCATATTGCTGGGAAAAACATTCACATAGTGCTTTACATGTGAGGAGGGGTATATATAATAAAAGACAAGTATAATAATCTTAATTAATACAAGTCATAACTGGTACAGGAGGAGAGAGGACCCTGCCTGCGAGGGCTCACAATCTGCAAGGGATGGGTGAGGATACAGTAGGTGAGGATAGAGCTGGTCATGCAGCGGTTTGGTCTATCGGTGGTTACTGCAGGTTGTAGGCTTGTCGGAAGAGGTGGGTCTTCAGGTTCTTTTGAAGGTTTCCATGGTAGGCGAGAGTCTGATGTGTTGGGGTAGAGTTCCAGAGTATGGGGGATGTGCAGGAGAAATCTTGTATGCAATTGTGGGAAGAGGAGATAAGAGGAGAGTAGAGAAGGAGATCTTGTGAGGATCGGAGGTTGCGTGCAGGCAAGTACCTGGAGACGAGGTCACAGATATATGGAGGAGACAGGTTGTGGATGGCTTTGTATGTCATGGTTAGGGTTTTGAACTGGAGTCATTGGATAATGGGGAGCCAGTGCAGGGACTGACAGAGGGGAGAGGCTGGGGAATAGCGGGGGGACAGGTGGATTAGATGGGCAGTAGAGTTTAGAATAGATTGGAGGGGTTCAAGAGTGTTAGAGGGGAGGCCACAGAGCAGGACGTGGCAGTACATAGTTACATAGTTATTAAGGTTGAAGGAAGACTTTAAGTCCATCTAGTTCAACCCATAGCCTAACCTAACATGCCCTAGCAGTAGTCAAGGCGGGAGATGATGAGGGCATGAACTAGGGTTTTTGCAGATTCTTGGTTGATGAATGTACGGATCCGGGAAATATTTTTGAGTTGGAGTCGTCAGGAAGTGGATAGGATATGTGGTTTGAAGGAGAGATCAGTGTCAAGGATTACCCCGAGACAGCGAGCTTGTGGGACTGGGGAGAGTGGTCAGCCATTTACTATAATGGATAGTTCTGTTGGGGGAGTCAAGTGAGATGGGGAAAGATGATGAATTCTGTTTTGTCCATATTAAGTTTTGGAAATCTAGCGGAGAAGAAGGATGAAATAGCAGACAGACATTGTGGGATTCTCGTTAGTAGGGTGGTGATATCTGATCCAGAGATGTAGATCTGTGTGTCGTCAGCATAGAGATGATACTGAAAACCATGGGACTCTACGAGCTGTCCAAGGCCAAAGGTATAGATGGAGGAGAGCAGAAGCCCTAGCACTGAACCTTGTGGGACTCCGACAGATAGGGGGCAAGGTGAGGAGGTGGTGTGCAAGTGGGAGACGTTGAATGTCCAGTCTGTTAGATATGACGAGATCCAGGATAGGGCCAAGTCAGTGATGCCAAGAGATGAGAGGGTCTGTAATAATAGGGAATGATGCACTGTGTCAAAGGCAGAGGACAGGTCTAGGAGGAGGAGGACAGAGTAGTGCCGCTTCGCTTTGGCAGTTAATAGGTCATTGGTGACTTTAGTTGGCAGTTTCAGTGGAGTGATGTTGCCGGAAGCCAGCATGAAAGGGGTCGAAGAGGGAACAGGAAGAGAGGTGGGAGGACAGTTCAAGATGGACGTGTTGTTCCAGTAGTTTTGAGGCATAGGGGAGAAGTGATATGGGGCGATAGCTAGATGCAGAGGATGAGTCAAGAGAGGCCTTTTGGATGATAGGTGTGATTGAGGCATGTTTAAAGCTTGAGGGGAAACCACCAGTTGTTAGTGATAGGTTGAAGCAATGGGTTAGGGTTGGAATGAAGACTGCGGTGAGGTTTGGGATGAAGTGGGATGGGATCAGGTCAAGTGCACAGGTGGTGAGATGCGATCTTGAGAGTAGAGTGGAAAGTCGATCTTCTGTAATGGTGGAGATCTTTGTTTTGGAGGAGGAGGGCTGGGCAGTTAGGAGGAAGGGCTCTGGGGGTTGTCAACCAAAACTGTCTCTGATGCTATCATATATCTAGCCATTAATTCATTATAACGGGTGTCATTTTCTTCTCTTCCTTTACTCCTTGTGATATATGAGTTCTATTTATAGACATTATTCATATTGAACACCTGATTTTTATCTTCGATACTTGAGATAAAAAAAAGAGAAAAAGTCTCGGTTTGCTGGCACTATATTTCATCTGGAAATCATCAAGTGTCTCAGTCTCTTTGTGTCCAATCATGGTCATCCCTGATGACTGATAGATTTCAAAAATAACTTTATCTATCTTCAGTTTATTTAACATGATAGGTGGCAATCTGATTGGTGTTGTGAGGTTTAAAGTCTCAAAAATAAAGATTTGCTTTGAGTAGTTATTCTCAACATTGCATCTATCCTTAGGATGATCCTGTTGATCAGTGAGCGTCTGACTTCTGGGACCCTGACCAATCTCAACAACAGGGCTCTGAAATTCCCCATTAGAATGGTAGTGGTTCGCGCGTGCCATGGCTCCATTCATTGTCTATGGGACCACCAGAAACACCTGACCGTAGCACTCGGCTTTTCCCGTTAAGCGTTGCCACTACTCCATTCTAACGGGGCTCTTCAAAGCCTTGTTTTTGGGATTAGTGGATGACCAAGCCATTGGAATCTTATGACAAATCAGTCACATATACTATGGATAAATGGATAAGTCATACTTTTCAATGTTTGGAATAGGTCTCTTACTGAACAATGGACCGTCACATTTCTTCTGTCCATTATGCCTTCACAGATTCCGATATGGGTTGCAACCTCAACAGATCTACTGTTACCAGGTTGGCGGCAATGGATGTAAACAGTGAACAGTGCCATATAGCATTACTCTGTTCATGGCATAGTGGCCATTCCTTGGTACTTCATCAAGACTCTGTTCACTGCTACAACCGGCCATAGGTTGGGTCTTGGACTCTCGACAATCTGATATTGATGATATTTTCTAGTGACAGGTCATGAATATCTTAAGTCTGGAAAATCTCTTTGACTTAACAGCATTTCAGAAGCCCCAGTGTATTCTGTCCACTGCATCAAATGACAGGAGTGCACTGGAACCTCCTAATCCTTTCATGGAGCTGATCAATCCCAAAGATTGATCCATAGACTGCAGCCATTGTACAAAACCCATTTGGTCACTTCATACTAATGATGTGATAATGTCTTTTAAATTCTTTGGCACAGGATTTGAATGTCCCCCAACCAGGAGATTGGGCAATACTCCTACACATGCTCTCCATCTCCACCCCTGACAGGTTTCTAATGTCTTTGAGAATTTCTCTGGACAAGATGCTTCACATTTCTTTTATCTGCATGTAAGTTGATTTTTAATTTGTGGCTTACCATCTTGCCGATCTTCTCATTCATAAACATTTAGTCTTACCACAGTTCCTCAACGTAAGTACTACCAGGTAGCTTTTGAAGTTTTGAGTTATGTTCTTCAGATTTCTTTTGTATTCATTTCTTTATTCAATTCATGACTTTTATACACTACTTTACGAGGCCACCACAAGGAATGTTCTGTCACCTTTCCAATATCATACCATCAATGGCAGGATCCTACATTTTGTAGTGGGCTCCTAGACCTGACCTCAATATATCCAGGTCTTGGTGTGAAAATATCCTAGACTATTTTAGAGTAAGATATGAAGATAACTTATTTTTTATTGCATTTTTCTGTTTACACCAGGGTCGGTAGGACAGAAGTTAATGATGTGTACGCAGCATTAGCTGCTTTTGAACTGATGCTATGATGGACCTTTTCACATCTTGGTTTCTCAGACTATATATAATGGGGTTCAGCATTGGTGTCACTGTTGTGTAAAAGACAGAAGCCACCTTGTCTTGGATGGTAAAAACATGGGAAGGAGGATGTAGGTAGGTGAAAAATATGGTTCCATAGAAAACAGAGATACAGATAAGATGTGATGAGCAGGTACTGAAGGCTTTTTTCCTGCTCTCTGCTGATTGCATGCGTGAAATTGAGAAAGTAATTAGGAGGTATGACAATAGGATAGTGACCAAAGGACCTATGCCCATAGCACTGACAATGTAGATAGTGACCATCTCACATGTTGAGGTATCTGAGCAGGACAGTCTGAGGACAAGAGGAGCATCACAGTAGAAGTGGTCGATGAGGTTGGACCCACAGAATTGAAGAGAGAAAGCACAGCCTGTCTGTACAGAAGACTGTAAGAAGCCAATGGAGAAGGAAAGAAGAACAAGGCTTAGGCATTTCTTCTTAGTCATTATGGAGACATAATGAAGAGGATGGCAGATAGCAACATAGCGGTCATATGACATGGTTGAGAGAAGAAGGGAGTCTATGGAGGCCAGAGCGGCATAGAAGAAGAACTGGAGAGCACAACCTACAAAGGAGATGGTCTTCTTCAAGGACATAAGGTCGGAAAGCATCTTAGGTGTTATGGTAGATGTATAGAAGATGTCCACCAGAGAGAGGTAAGTCAGGAAGTAATACATTGGCTTCTGAAGATTAGAGGATCTGTGAACAATAGCCACCAGGCCAAGGTTCGCAAATATGGTGACAAGATAGATTACAATGAATAATGCAAAGAGGAAGGTTTGCAGAATCTTGTGATCAGTCAGTCCAGAAAATATAAACACGGCCGCCACTTGTGTGTTATTGGAGATGTCTGTGGTGACATAAACAAAAAGATATACAAAAGATAACTAAAGGCCAGAAATAAAACAAAAC
The DNA here is from genome assembly GCF_051348905.1 of Ranitomeya variabilis. Lineage (NCBI taxonomy): Eukaryota > Metazoa > Chordata > Amphibia > Anura > Dendrobatidae > Ranitomeya > Ranitomeya variabilis. The sequence continues at coordinate 11,787,313 of NC_135236.1, forward strand.
CTATAAAATATTAAAAAAATCCTTATGTCTAAAAAGTATTTGTTTAAAATCACGATCACTGAACTTCTATTGGGTTATTTCTCAGACAAGGCTCTATGAGAATCTTTGTAGCTCATGACCCTTAGTATTGTTTTTTTTCAAACTCTTTGAATTTTGGCTTTTTGATACCGCTTTGAGACGACTACCAAAGCTGAATTAAAAAATAAATATTTCTTTAGACTGGGGGTCCTCTCAAAGAAGATGATCAATATGAAAAGTAGAGGATGAATGGGAAATCTTCAACAAGCAGTGGTTTTTCGAGAAGTTCTACTGTAGTTCTGAAATGATCTGTAAAAAGCTAAGTGCCATTGTCAGTGTCACAGGTTAAATACCTTTGTAGTTAGGCAGGCTCACGAGAGAATTCTTTGGGGGGCTCATGTTCTGACAATATAAAGGGGCACTACAAAAATAAAACCCATGAATTCCTATAGAAGACATCCTCATCTGAAGCTTTTTATTTAGAAGGTTACTTGCATCTACACCTTTTCTTAGTTTAATACCACCAGTAACCTGTTAAATATTTCTGATGATCTTACATTTAGATGTTCTACATTGTAAATGTGGTTGCAAAAAAATGTTTCCTTTGTTAAATATGAACACTGGGCACCTTGTATTTTCCGGTCCATCCATAATTTGGTTCCATAGTAAATTTTATGTTATACTATCTCTTGTGGATTCATTTATTGAGTCTTATGTCCACTATTCTAAGAGGGTTTAAGGAGTTAGATGTCCTAAAGTCGTGATTGTTACATCCCTACCTGCTCCAGGAATGTCTGCTTCTGTTGATAGGTGCACTGCCAACATATTCACTTTGTGGGTGGCACTGCTGATGGAAGGGACATCATTGCCAATATAACTGGATGCCACAGGCTCTATTTAGTCAGGGATACTGGTGGGACATATGGTGCCATCCAGCCAGACAGCATGCAGTTTTTCAGCTGGTGTAATCAGCTCCATGCTGAGGCCAATGGGGCAATTTCCTGTGGAGCATAGCGTGGCACTACCGTGAGGTGCTCAAGTAGGATACCAAAACCAATGTGCAGTAAATTAAAGATCTTGGCACTCAACTTAGTATGTCATTGCAAGAGGATTTTTTATTGTTGCAGTCTGTAAACGTTTCGGTCTTATCTAGACCTTCATCAGTCTAACTGCTTGTCACAGAAGGATTAAAGTGTAAAATTGTATACACAGGATTGGAGTAATGGGCTCCTCAAGATGTTTATAAAGTTCAATAAAGGATTTAATGGAATTCACGTGTAAAGAATAGATATAACTGTAGCATTGATAGCGTAGAGTAGACCTTATTGAGTTGTAATCTTAGTACTGGCATAGAATGTGCCTAGAATAGAATTACAGTCCTGGTGCCACAGGGGCTTAATGTCCTCTGTATAAAGAGTCCATGCTATGGAAATAAGGTGAGAGCACAGAAGACCTGTGGCTATCACAGCTACAGTAGGTTTCTGGATGTCAGGACAGCTAGGTTTTTTTGAGCTGATGGCCTCAGACAGACTTTACATTTACTTGAAGCTCCTGAGGTTCAATGCAACATCAGCAACAGAAGCTTCAACGTCCAGGTGTCATATATAACAATGTTTTGTATCTGATACAGGTGACATTGGGACTAGGGTTGAGCGAAACGGGTCGTTCATTTTCAAAAGTCGCCGACTTTTGGCAAAGTCAGCGTCTCATGAAACCGAGCCGATCCCAGCGTTGCATCGGCCATGCGGTACGCGACTTTCGCGCCAAAGTCGCGTTTCAATGATGCGAAAAGCGCCATTTCTCAGCCAATGAAGGTGAACGCAGAGTGTGGGCAGCGTGATGACATAGGTCCTGGTCCCCACCATCTTAGAGAAGGGCATTGCAGTGATTGGCTTGCTGTCTGCGGCGTCACAGGGGCTATAAAGGGGCGTTCCCGCCGACCGCCATCTCACTGCTGCTGCTCTGAGCTTAGGGAGAGGTTGCTGCCGCTTCATTAGAAGCAGGGAGAGCGTTAGGCAGGGTCCACTAACCACCAAACCGCTTGTGCTGTAGCGATTTCCACTGTCCAACACCACCTTCGGTGTGCAGGGACAGTGGAAGCTACATTTTTTTTTTTTCTCTCAGCGCTGTAGCTCATTGGGCTGCCCTAGAAGGCTCCCTGATAGCTGTATTGCTGTGTGTACGCCACTGTGCAAACCAACTGCTTTTTTCAAAGCACATATCCTCTTGTTCCTTCCTTTCTGCACAGCTATCTTTTTTGTTTGTCCACACTTTTTATTTAATTTGTGCATCAGTCCACTCCTTATTGCTGCCTGCCATACCTGGCTTACATTACTGCAGGGAGATAGTAATTGTAGGACAGTTTCTTTTTTTTTTTTTTTTTGTGGGAGAGTAAGATTGGCATTTCTACTAGAGTGCCATCCCTGTGTGTGCCATCTCTCATTCAGTGGGCCATAGAAAGCCTATTAATTTTTTATTATTTGGTTTCTAAAGTCTCCCTGAAAAAGAAAACAAAAAATAAAACAGTGGGAGATTAATATTGCCCTTTCTGCTTGTGTGCCACTCCTGACTCCTGTGTGTGCCATCTCTCACTCAGTGGGCCATAGAAAGCCTATTTATTTTTTATTATTTGGTTTCTAAAGTCTCCCTGAAAAAGAAAAAAAAAAGAAAACAGTGGGAGATTAATATTGCCCTTTCTGCTTGTGTGCCATTCCTGACTCCTGTGTGTGCCATCTCTCACTCAGTGGGCCATAGAAAGCCTATTTATTTTTTATTATTTGGTTTCTAAAGTCTCCCTGAAAAAGAAAAAAAAAAGAAAACAGTGGGAGATTAATATTGCCCTTTCTGCTTGTGTGCCACTCCTGACTCCTGTGTGTGCCATCTCTCACTCAGTGGGCCATAGAAAGCCTATTTATTTTTTATTATTTGGTTTCTAAAGTCTCCCTGAAAAATAAAAAAAAAATAAAACAGTGGGAGATTAATATTGCCCTTTCTGCTTGTGTGCCACTCCTGACTCCTGTGTGTGCCATCTCTCACTCAGTGGGCCATAGAAAGCCTATTTATTTTTTATTATTTGGTTTCTAAAGTCTCCCTGAAAAAGAAAAAAAAATAAAACAGTGGGAGATTAATATTGCCCTTTCTGCTTGTGTGCCACTCCTGACTCCTGTGTGTGCCATCTCTCACTCAGTGGGCCATAGAAAGCCTATTTATTTTTTATTATTTGGTTTCTAAAGTCTCCCTGAAAAAGAAAAAAAAAAGAAAACAGTGGGAGATTAATATTGACATTTGTGCTTGAGTGACAGTCCTGCGTGTGTGGCATCTCTGTGATTTGGTGCCACAGAAAACAGAGTGTGTAACACTGTGCCTGATTTTCCTTGTGGTCTCACCAACCTGTTAAGGGATATTGAAATCATACTGAAGTTATAGCTCACCGTGTAAGTTGTTTGACAGCAACAAATAAAGTTACTTTGGTTAAGATTTTAAAACAATGAGGAAGTCTGGTGCAAGAGGTCGTCGTGGGCGTTCATTGTCAGCTGGTAATGATGGTAGTGGTAGTGGAGCATCAGGTGGTCCTGGGGATAAAAATATTCCACCTAAGTCTGGAGCTGTGGGGCCAGTTTCGTCGTCTGGCTACACAAGGCCTCGAACGCTCTCTTTTCTGGGAGTAGGAAAAACGCTTTTAAAGCCGGAGCAGCAACAGCAAGTTTTGGCTTACATTGCAGACTCAGCCTCTAGCTCTTTTGCCTCCTCTTCTGAAACTGGTAAATGTAAAAGCAGCGCGTCGCTTGTGGATGTTCACGGTCAGGGACAAGTCGCTTCCTTGTCCTCTTCAGCAAAAACAAGAGAGAAGGATGCAGCAGGCGACACAACGGGTTACTCCATGGAGCTCTTTACACATACCGTCCCTGGCTTAGAAAGTGAAACACTTAACAGGCCATGCCCATTACAAGTAGATTCTGACATGGAGTGCACTGATGCACAGCCACAGCCAGAGTACTATGCTGCTCCTTTGACTCAGACCACCACATTGCCCTCTCAGGGTACTGATCCACAATCAGACCCTGATGAGACTATGTTGCCCCGCCACGAACGCTATACCACCGTCCGACACAGTGACACAGACGAAGTTGCACACGAGCTCGAAGAGGAGGTAATAGATGACCCTGTTGTTGACCCCGATAGGCAGCCATTGGGGGAACAGGGTGCAGGAGGCAGTAGTTCAGAAGCGGAGGTGGAGGAGGGGCCGCAGCAGGCATCAACATCGCAACAGTTTCCATCTGCCGGGCCCGTATCTGGCCCAAAACGCGTGTCAAAGCCAAAACCTGTTGGAGGACAGCGTGGCCGTCCGGTTAAAGCTCAGTCTGCAATCCCTGAAAAGGGATCCGATGCTAGGAAGAGTGCAGTCTGGCATTTTTTTAAACAACATCCAATTGATCAGCGCAAAGTCATCTGTCAAAAATGTTCAACTAGCTTAAGCAGAGGTCAGAATCTGAAAAGTCTAAATACTAGTTGCATGCATAGACACTTAACCACCATGCATTTTCAAGCCTGGACTAACTACCAAACGTCCCTTAAGGTTGTAGCACCCTCGGCCAATGAAGCTAGTCAGCAACGCAACATCCCTTCCGTCACTGTAAGGCCACCATTTTCCGCACCACCGGCAGTATCTGTGCAGGTTTCTTTGCCAGCCAAAAGCAGTCAGGGTCAGGGAATCACCAGTTTTGTAGGAGCAAATATTGCATCTAGGGCACCGGCGGAAACAATACCGTCTCCAACCGTCTCTCAGTCTGCCATGTACACCGACACACCCGAAAGTTCCACGATCTCCAGCTCTCCAGTCCAGCTCACCCTACATGAGACTCTGGTTAGAAAAAGGAAGTACTTATCCTCGCATCCGCGTACACAGGGTTTTAACGCCCACATAGCTAGACTAATTTCGTTAGAGATGATGCCCTACCGGTTAGTTGAAAGCGAAGCTTTCAAAGCCCTGATGGAGTACGCTGAACCACGATACGAGCTACCCAGTCGACACTTTTTTTCCAGAAAAGCCATCCCAGCCCTGCACCAGCATGTTAAACAGCGCATCGTCCATGCACTCAGGCAATCTGTGAGTACAAAGGTGCACCTGACTACACATGCATGGACCAGTAGGCATGGCCAGGGACGTTATGTGTCCATCACGGCACACTGGGTGAATGTGGTGGATGCAGGGTCCACAGGGGACATCAATTTCGGGACAGTTGTGCCTAGCCCACGGTCTAGGAAACAGTTGGCTGTAGGCGTTCGCACCCCCTCCTCCTCCTCCTCCTCGTCCTCCTGCAGAAGCTACAGCTCTTCCACAGACCGCAGTCGGCCAACCACTCCATCGGCAGATGACACTGTTGCACACCAGTTGTCCCATTATGGGCCAGCTACTGGCAAGCGTCAGCAGGCTGTATTGGCTATGAAGTGTTTGGGCGACAACAGACACACCGCGGAAGTTCTGTCCGAGTTCTTGCAACAAGAAACGCAGTTGTGGCTGGGCACAGTAGATCTTGAGGCAGGCAAGGTAGTGAGTGATAACGGAAGGAATTTCATGGCTGCCATCTCCCTTTCCCAACTGAAACACATTCCTTGCCTGGCTCACACCTTAAACCTGGTGGTGCAGTGCTTATTGAAAACTTATCCTGGGTTCTCCGACCTGCTCCTCAAAGTGCGTGGACTTTGCTCACATATCCGACGTTCGCCTGTACACTCCAGCCGTATGCAGACCTATCAGCGGTCTTTGAACCTTCCCCAGCATCGCCTAATCATAGACGTTGCAACAAGGTGGAACTCAACACTGCACATGCTTCAGAGACTGTGCCAACAGAGGCAGGCTGTTATGTTTTTGTGGGAGGATACACATACATGGGCAGGCAGTAGGATGGCAGACATGGAGTTGTCAGGTGTGCAGTGGTCGAAGATACAAGACATGTGTCAAGTCCTTCAGTGTTTTGAGGAATGCACACGGCTGGTTAGTGCAGACAACGCCATAATAAGCATGAGCATCCCCCTAATGCGTCTGCTGATGCAAAGTTTGACGCACATAAAGGATCAGGCGTCTGCACCAGAGGAAGAGGAAAGCCTTGATGACAGTCAGCCATTGTCTGGTCAGGGCAGTGTACAGGACGAGGTAGCGGGCGAAGAGGAGGTGGAGGACGAGGAGGATGATGGGGATGAGTATATTTTTAATGCGGAAGCTTTCCCGGGGGCACTGGAAATTGGTTGCGTGGCAAGGCCGGGTTCTGGTTTTTGAGGGACACAAGTGACGTAGATTTACTGAAACTGCCCCTCAACCAATCACAACCGGAGATTTGACAACTGGAACTTTGGCCCACATGGCGGATTATGCCTTATGTATCCTAAAAAGGGACACACGCATTACGAAAATGATGAACGATGACGATTACTGGTTGGCCTGCCTCCTCAATCCACGCTATAAAGGCAAATTGCAAAATATTATGCCACATGAGAACTTGGAACTAATATTAGCAACCAAACAATCAACTCTTGTTGACCGTTTGCTTCAGGCATTCCCAGCACACAGCACACGTGATCGTTCTCACACGAGCTCAAGGGGGCAACAGACTAGGAGTGATAGGGGTGCACACATCAGAAGTGGCGTTGGACAGAGGGGTTTTCTGACCAGGTTGTGGAGTGATTTTGCTATGACCGCAGACAGGACAGGTACTGCTGCATCAATTGAAAGTGACAGGCGACAACATTTGTCCAGTATGGTTACTAACTATTTTTCATCCCTTATCGATGTTATCCCTCAACCGTCATTCCCATTTGATTACTGGGCATCAAAATTAGACACCTGGCCAGAATTGGCAGAATATGGATTGCAGGAGCTTGCTTGCCTGGCAGCAAGTGTCCTATCAGAAAGAGTATTCAGTGCTGCAGGTTCAATATTAACCGAAAAAAGGACTCGTCTGGCTACCCAAAATGTTGACGATCTAACATTCATTAAAATGAACCACAACTGGATTTCAAAATCTTTTGCCCCACCTTGCCCGGCTGACACCTAGCTTTCCTATGAAAAGCTCTTGCCTGTGGACTACTGTGAATTACTTTTCTAATGTCTAATTTTCTGCAGCTGATTGTCCAGCATACGACATGTTTACACCTCCCTAAATGGCCAAACTCCCCACACGGGGCCGTGGTATCGCGACTTGGCGCAAGCACCCGTGAGACTGCTGTTTGTCTGAAGAGGTGGGTGTGCTTGCTTTTGGTCGACGGCATTGCTACTGGGTCCCTCATAGTACAATAAAGTGTCTCTGGCGGTGGTGGTGCGCACCCAACGTCAGACACACTGTTGTAACATGAGGGGCCCTGGGCCTGTACCGCCGGCCACAAGAGAGTTCACCCACCCCCAGGTCAAACATTGCTCTACCACTTCCACAGTTATCTCTCACACTTCCACCAATGTTTAGTCTATGCGCTGACATCCTTCCATACCTGCCACTGACAATACCATTGTGTTGACATGTATGATGGTACTTAACATAGTCAGGGGCAGTGTCCTCTATTTACCACAGTAAATACTTTGCGCTAAATTAGTAGGTCTGAAACAACGCAGAGGATCCCACCCCTGAACCTAATGATTGCACCCTTTAGTGTTTTTGTTTTGTTTTAATGCGAGACATTCACATTTAATTGTTGTTTATGACTACTAACTGGCAGACACTCATTACAATCGGCCTCCGTTGACCAGACCACTGCTGCCTGTGTACCCCTGGAAACAATTATAAAGTGCCTACAGCCAGCCCATTTTATTGTGTTAGGCCTTCGAAGCCTGTCTGCGGTCCCTCCTTCCACTAGGCCTCCACTGACCAGACCACTGCTGCCCGTGTACCCCTGGAAACAATTATAAAGTGCCTACAGCCAGCCCATTTTATTGTGTTAGGCCTTCGAAGCCTGTCTGCGGTCCCTCCTTCCACTAGGCCTCCACTGACCAGACCACTGCTGCCCGTGTACCCCTGGAAACAATTATAAAGTGCCTACAGCCAGCCCATTTTATTGTGTTAGGCCTTTGAAGCCTGTCTGCGGTCCCTCCTTCCACTAGGCCTCCACTGACCAGACCACTGCTGCCCGTGTACCCCTGGAAACAATTATAAAGTGCCTACAGCCAGCCCATTTTATTGTGTTAGGCCTTCGAAGCCTGTCTGCGGTCCCTCCTTCCACTAGGCCTCCACTGACCAGACCACTGCTGCCCGTGTACCCCTGGAAACAATTATAAAGTGCCTACAGCCAGCCCATTTTATTGTGTTAGGCCTTCGAATCCTGTCTGCGGTCCCTCCTTCCACTAGGCCTCCACTGACCAGACCAATGCTGCCCGTGTACCCCTGGAAACAATTATAAAGTGCCTACAGCCAGCCCATTTTATTGTGTTAGGCCTTCGAAGCCTGTCTGCGGTCCCTCCTTCCACTAGGCCTCCACTGACCAGACCACTGCTGCCCGTGTACCCCTGGAAACAATTATAAAGTGCCTACAGCCAGCCCATTTTATTGTGTTAGGCCTTCGAAGCCTGTCTGCGGTCCCTCCTTCCACTAGGCCTCCACTGACCAGACCAATGCTGCCCGTGTACCCCTGGAAACAATTATAAAGTGCCTACAGCCAGCCCATTTTATTGTGTTAGGCCTTCGAAGCCTGTCTGCGGTCCCTCCTTCCACTAGGCCTCCACTGACCAGACCACTGCTGCCCGTGTACCCCTGGAAACAATTATAAAGTGCCTACAGCCAGCCCATTTTATTGTGTTAGGCCTTTGAAGCCTGTCTGCGGTCCCTCCTTCCACTAGGCCTCCACTGACCAGACCACTGCTGCCCGTGTACCCCTGAAAACAATTATAAAGTGCCTACAGCCAGCCCATTTTATTGTGTTAGGCCTTTGAAGCCTGTCTGCGGTCCCTCCTTCCACTAGGCCTCCACTGACCAGACCACTGCTGCCCGTGTACCCCTGGAAACAATTATAAAGTGCCTACAGCCAGCCCATTTTATTGTGTTAGGCCTTCGAAGCCTGTCTGCGGTCCCTCCTTCCACTAGGCCTCCACTGACCAGACCACTGCTGCCCGTGTACCCCTGGAAACAATTATAAAGTGCCTACAGCCAGCCCATTTTATTGTGTTAGGCCTTCGAAGCCTGTCTGCGGTCCCTCCTTCCACTAGGCCTCCACTGACCAGACCAATGCTGCCCGTGTACCCCTGGAAACAATTATAAAGTGCCTACAGCCAGCCCATTTTATTGTGTTAGGCCTTCGAAGCCTGTCTGCGGTCCCTCCTTCCACTAGGCCTCCACTGACCAGACCACTGCTGCCCGTGTACCCCTGGAAACAATTATAAAGTGCCTACAGCCAGCCCATTTTATTGTGTTGGGCCTTTGAAGCCTGTCTGCGGTCCCTCCTTCCACTAGGCCTCCACTGACCAGACCACTGCTGCCCGTGTACCCCTGGAAACAATTATAAAGTGCCTACAGCCAGCCCATTTTATTGTGTTAGGCCTTTGAAGCCTGTCTGCGGTCCCTCCTTCCACTAGGCCACCACTGACCAGACCACTGCTGCCCGTGTACCCCTGGAAACAATTATAAAGTGCCTACAGCCAGCCCATTTTATTGTGTTAGGCCTTCGAAGCCTGTCTGCGGTCCCTCCTTCCACTAGGCCTCCACTGACCAGACCACTGCTGCCCGTGTACCCCTGGAAACAATTATAAAGTGCCTACAGCCAGCCCATTTTATTGTGTTAGGCCTTCGAAGCCTGTCTGCGGTCCCTCCTTCCACTAGGCCTCCACTGACCAGACCACTGCTGCCCGTGTACCCCTGGAAACAATTATAAAGTGCCTACAGTCAGCCCATTTTATTGTGTTAGGCCTTCGAAGCCTGTCTGCGGTCCCTCCTTCCACTAGGCCTCCACTGACCAGACCACTGCTGCCCGTGTACCCCTGGAAACAATTATAAAGTGCCTACAGCCAGCCCATTTTATTGTGTTAGGCCTTCGAAGCCTGTCTGCGGTCCCTCCTTCCACTAGGCCTCCACTGACCAGACCACTGCTGCCCGTGTACCCCTGGAAACAATTATAAAGTGCCTACAGCCAGCCCATTTTATTGTGTTAGGCCTTTGAAGCCTGTCTGCGTGTCAGTATCTAGTCCTGGAATCTGTTTCTCTTGCCCTTAGACTTGCCCTTAGTTAACATGGATCTTGATGTTTCACGTCGGCCATCTTGCTTCCTGCCAAAGTTGTATATAAAGCCAGCACCTGCTCTGTTTCATTGCTTGTGTATTATGTTTTGGACCTTGTTCCTCTGCAGTCCCAAGCCTGGACTTACAATCCCTGTGGGTCCTTTCCTAACGGCGGAGTCCTCTGCCAACCTGCACGTCTGGATCCCTGCCTGCTGACCAAGTGATTGCTAAACACCTGACATCAGAAATCTCTGCCTGACCACACCTGCGGTGAAGTAAGAACTCCAGCCAGCTAATGTGTTCCTCTGCTCTGCAAGAGACTGTGTCTTGTGCACTCATTGCTCAGTGACTTTGCATGCTGTGTCGCAGAGTATCAGCTCTGCTATTACTGTTTATCAGATTGACTGAACATTTATCTGGACTTACATGCTATATAGCATTCAGATCACAAATACAATCTTGCTTGTTCAAACCATTATGTCTGCAGTCTCTTTGACCTAGCCACTGGTGTCCAGTTGTATCCACTAGTATCGTGACAGGATACACAAGCCTAAAAAAAAATGGATGCCGCTGGGTCAGAGACTTTAGAGGTGCGTGTTAAGAAGCTAAATAATATCACTGCCACTGTACACGCTGAAGTGCAGACATGGAAGAGCAGAATAGAAGGCCTAGAGGGGCAGACTAAGTATGATATACAAGTGCTCAGTCAGACCCTTCAGGAATTGCGTGGTCGAGTTGCGGCTCTGGAGGCACAATCTCAGGCTTCTGTTCCTGCCATCCCCAAACTACCGCCATTTAGGTTTGGTGGCGACCGAGACAAATACCGTGGGTTTCTGAACCAGTGTCGTTTATACTTTGCTGCACATGTCACACAGTTTCCTACGGACCGATCCAAAGTATTGACTATTATCATGTTGCTGACTAACAAGGCTCTTGCCTGGGCAAACCCTCTTATAGAATCGCAGGATGCATGTCTGAATGACTTTAATATGTTTATTGCTGCCATGGGGCAGATGTTTGATGATCCGAACCGTTGCCTTACAGCGGAGACGGCCCTGCTGAATTTGCGTCAAGGTAAACGCCCAGTGACTGAGTATGCTATGGACTTTAGAAGGTGGGCTCAGGATACCACCTGGAATAGTGCAGCAAAGTACTCAATATTTAAGAAGGGGTTGTCCAGTTCTATCAAGGACGAGCTTGCACGTGCGGAGGCTCCCACTGCTCTAGGAGATTTCATCAATCACTGTATTCGCCTAGACGCTCGAATCTCTGAACGAAAACTAGAAAGGTGGACTGAGATGAACCGCAGCAATAAATCGCTTCTTCCTTTTCTTCCTAAGGAGACTCCAGACTCAAGTCCTCAGGAGTCCGCACCCGAGCCGATGCAGGTAAATTCCCTACGAAGTCGAGTAAGTGATGAACGGAAGGAATTTCGTTTCAAGGAGAATTTGTGTTTTTACTGCGGGAAGTCAGGACATTTTATTATCAACTGTCCCAGTCGTTCTCGCAGGACCACCGCAGCCGTGGTAGAACGCGACTTCTCTAAATCATACTCCGTGACTTCCGAATCAGGGCCACCCGAGATTGCAGCAACTGTTCCGGATTATGACTTTTCAGATATGAACTCTGTTACATCCGAAACGGTACTACCCATCAATGCTGTTGTTCTATCTTCTGCAGTTTCACACCCTGTCAATAAAAAAAAAGACTCACATTGTTACCTCCCTATCAAGATCTTGATTGACTCCCGTTGGGTGAACAGTTCCGCCATGATAGACTCTGGGGCCAGCGGTAACTTCATGGACACTTCTTTTGCTAAGAAATATGGAATCCGATCACAGAGGAGAGTATCTTCAATTCTGATGGAGACTGTGGATGGATCCCCTTTGACCTCGGGGCCAGTAGACCAGCAGACTGAATCACTGAAGGTCCTCATGGGAGATGATCACCAGGAGAAATTGCCCTTCCTTCTGATTTCCTCTCCACATTTCCCTATTATCTTGGGTTTACCCTGGTTGCAGGCTCAAAATCCCATCATTGACTGGGAGACAAAGAGATTGCGCTTCCCAGCTAAGGAGGTAACCTCTGTGAATTTGATTGATCCATCTCCGGGCGACCCATCATCAGACCTAAAGTTACCGACAGTTTATAAAGAATTTTCGGATGTGTGCGATAAAAAGAATGCAGACAAATTGCCACCACACCGCTCTTATGACTGTCCAATCGAGCTTCTGCCTGCTGCTACCATTCCTTTTGGAAATATTTATCCATTGTCCGGTCCTGAGCTCAAGACTCTCAAAGAATATATTGACGAGAACCTGTCTAAGGGGTTCATACGCCCCTCGTCCTCTCCAGCCGGTGCACCCATCTTTTTCGTTAAAAAGAAGGATGGATCTCTCAGACCCTGTGTTGATTACCGGGAAATTAACAAGGTAACCATCAAGAACCGCTACCCCCTGCCATTAATTCCGGAGCTTCTCGAGAGAGTTCGGCAGGCCAAGGTCTTTTCAAAATTGGACCTACGCGGGGCATACAATCTAGTCCGTATAAGACCTGGAGACGAATGGAAAACAGCATTTAGGTCTCGATATGGACACTTTGAGTATTTGGTCATGCCATTTGGACTTTGCAATGCCCCAGCAACCTTCCAACACCTAGTAAATGATATTTTTAGAGACATTCTTGATATTTTTGTCGTAATCTATTTGGATGACATTCTGATTTTTTCTAGCTCCATGGAGGAACATCAGCAACATGTCAAGACTGTCTTGCAGCGTTTGAGGGAACACCATCTGTACATCAAGCTGGGGAAGTGCGAATTTCACAAGTCGGAGATCCAATTCTTAGGTTATGTAATTTCTCCACAGGGTCTGAGTATGGATAACAGCAAGATCAGGGCAATTCAGGAGTGGCCAATCCCCAAGAACGTCAAGGAAGTCCAACGTTTCATCGGATTTGCTAACTTCTACAGACGTTTCAACAAGAACTTCTCTGACATCGTCTCACCCATCACCCGGTTGACACAGAAGAAGACAGCATTTATTTGGTCCCCTCAAGCCCAAGAAGCATTCTCTCGACTCAAGACCAAGTTCACGTCAGCACCAGTATTGATCCACCCTGACCCGGAACTCACCTTCATTATTGAAGTAGATGCCTCAAACTGTGCCGTCGGGGCTATACTGTCCCAAAGAACAGGTGAGAAAGATTTACTTCATCCTTGTGCTTTTCTTTCCAAGCGACTGTCTCCTGCCGAAAAGAACTATGATGTAGGAAATAAAGAATTACTGGCTATCATCGCCGCCTTCAAGGAGTGGAGACATCTTCTGCAAGGAGCTTCACAACCGATCATTGTCCTCACGGACCACCGCAACCTTGAGTTCATCAGGTCAGCAAGATGCCTGACCCCACGGCAGGCCCGTTGGAGTCTTTTCCTTAACCAATTCAATTTTACAATCTCTTATAGACCAGGTTCTCGCAATGGAAAAGCAGATGCTCTATCCCGGATGTACTCTACTGACACTGTTCCAGATGCTCCACCTAAGACCATACTTTCTGATTGCAATTTTGTAGGTGTCATTCATAACCAAGATTTGTTGCAGGTCATCAAAGAAGCTTACAACTCTGATCTTTTCCTGTCTCAGCCATCTGATGAGGTAAGCCTTCTTTTTAGGAATGGAGTTTGGACCCGGGAACGGCGCCTCTACATTCCTGAAGCTGTGAGGTTAAGAGTGTTGAGAATGGTTCATGACTCTAAGGTTGCAGGGCACAGAGGAATTCAGAAGACTCAAGAATTCTTATCTCGCTTCTTCTGGTGGCCAGGTTTTTGGAAGGATGTTCAGAAGTACGTTTCATCTTGCGAGGTATGTGCCAAATTCAAGGTCCCACGTGCCTCCCCTACTGGTCTGTTACAGCCTTTGCCGGTGCCGTCTCGCCCGTGGGGATCCATTTCTATGGACTTTATTGTAGAACTGCCCCTTTCCGAGGGAAAGAGTACAATTTTGGTGGTGGTCGATCGCCTGACCAAGGCGGCCCATTTCATCCCTTGTTCCGGTTTACCCTCTGCGAAGGACACTGCTGATCTAATTATCCAGAACATCTTTCGTCTGCACGGGGTTCCGGATGAAGTTGTTTCGGACCGTGGAGTTCAATTTACTTCAAAGTTCTGGCGAAGCTTTTGTTCGGCACTAGGCATAGAAGTAAACTTATCTTCTGCTTTCCACCCACAGTCCAACGGGCAGACAGAACGTACCAATCAAACACTGGAGCAATACCTTCGCTGCTACGTTTGCCATTTGCAAGATGATTGGGTAAGGCTACTCCCATTGGCTGAATTTTCTTACAACAACTCTCAGAGTGCCTCCACCAAGCAGTCTCCATTCTACGCTAACCTGGGTTATCACCCTAGCATTCTTCCCAGATTACCGGTAGATACATCTTTACCAGCAGTTGCCGACAGGATCTCTTCACTTCAACAGAACCTTGAACTTCTGAAAGACTTTGGGTTCCGCACAAGATAGGTACAAGAATGCAGCTGACAGATTTCGCAAACCAACACCAAAATTTAAGGTAGGAGATTTAGTCTGGTTATCTACAAAGAATTTAAAGATGAAGATCCCTTCTCCTAAGTTGGGACAGAAGTACATCGGTCCTTATAGGATCAGTGGTCTGGTAGGGGCTGTTGCATGTTGCTTAAAACTCCCAGGAACAATGAAGATACATCCTGTCTTTCATACTTCCCTCCTAAAGGCTGTAGTACCAAATCCTTTTCCAGGACGTTCATCTCCTCCGCCCAATCCCGTTCTTGTGGATGGTCAAGAGCAGTTCATCGTTGAGAGGATTCTGGATTCAAGAATCTACAGAAATCGATTGCAGTATCTGATTAAATGGCAAGGCTATTCTTCAGAGGAGAATTCCTGGGAACCCGTGAACAATATTAACGCCTCCCGACTGATTGAGCAGTTCCATCAAAGGTACCCTGGCAAACCTGGTTTTGGGTCATCCGGAGGCCGTTCTTGAGGTGGGAGTAATGTCAGTATCTAGTCCTGGAATCTGTTTCTCTTGCCCTTAGACTTGCCCTTAGTTAACATGGATCTTGATGTTTCACGTCGGCCATCTTGCTTCCTGCCAAAGTTGTATATAAAGCCAGCACCTGCTCTGTTTCATTGCTTGTGTATTATGTTTTGGACCTTGTTCCTCTGCAGTCCCAAGCCTGGACTTACAATCCCTGTGGGTCCTTTCCTAACGGCGGAGTCCTCTGCCAACCTGCATGTCTGGATCCCTGCCTGCTGACCAAGTGATTGCTAAACACCTGACATCAGAAATCTCTGCCTGACCACACCTGCGGTGAAGTAAGAACTCCAGCCAGCTAATGTGTTCCTCTGCTCTGCAAGAGACTGTGTCTTGTGCACTCATTGCTCAGTGACTTTGCATGCTGTGTCGCAGAGTATCAGCTCTGCTATTACTGTTTATCAGATTGACTGAACATTTATCTGGACTTACATGCTATATAGCATTCAGATCACAAATACAATCTTGCTTGTTCAAACCATTATGTCTGCAGTCTCTTTGACCTAGCCACTGGTGTCCAGTTGTATCCACTAGTATCGTGACACTGCGGTCCCTCCTTCCACTAGGCCTCCACTGACCAGACCACTGCTGCCCGTGTACCTCTGGAAACAATTATAAAGTGCCTACAGCCAGCCCATTTTATTGTGTTAGGCCTTTGAAGCCTGTCTGCGGTCCCTCCTTCCACTAGGCCTCCACTGACCAGACCACTGCTGCCCGTGTACCCCTGGAAACAATTATAAAGTGCCTACAGCCAGCCCATTTTATTGTGTTAGGCCTTCGAAGCCTGTCTGCGGTCCCTCCTTCCACTAGGCCTCCACTGACCAGACCACTGCTGCCCGTGTACCCCTGGAAACAATTATAAAGTGCCTACAGCCAGCCCATTTTATTGTGTTAGGCCTTTGAAGCCTGTCTGCGGTCCCTCCTTCCACTAGGCCTCCACTGACCAGACCACTGCTGCCCGTGTACCCCTGGAAACAATTATAAAGTGCCTACAGCCAGCCCATTTTATTGTGTTAGGCCTTCGAAGCCTGTCTGCGGTCCCTCCTTCCACTAGGCCTCCACTGACCAGACCAATGCTGCCCGTGTACCCCTGGAAACAATTATAAAGTGCCTACAGCCAGCCCATTTTATTGTGTTAGGCCTTCGAAGCCTGTCTGCGGTCCCTCCTTCCACTAGGCCTCCACTGACCAGACCACTGCTGCCCGTGTACCCCTGGAAACAATTATAAAGTGCCTACAGCCAGCCCATTTTATTGTGTTAGGCCTTTGAAGCCTGTCTGCGGTCCCTCCTTCCACTAGGCCTCCACTGACCAGACCACTGCTGCCCGTGTACCCCTGGAAACAATTATAAAGTGCCTACAGCCAGCCCATTTTATTGTATTAGGCCTTCGAAGCCTGTCTGCGGTCCCTCCTTCCACTAGGCCTCCACTGACCAGACCACTGCTGCCCGTGTACCCCTGGAACCTAATTTACAGTGCATAGAGCCTATTTTTTCATTTTTTTTAATATTAATAAAGCCATGATGGACTACGCTGTACCACGCTATGAGCTACCCAGTTGACTTCTTTTGCGAGAAAAGCCATCCCACCCCTCCACCAGCATGTTAAAGACCGCATTGTCCTTGCATTCTGTCAATCTGTGAGTCCAAAGGTACACCTGACAACAGACACATGGACCTGTAGGCATGGCCACGGAAGGTTACGTGTCCTTTGTGGCGCAATGGGTTAATGTATTGGATGCATGGTCCACACAGGGGACAGCCTGCTAAGTCTGTCTGCAGTCCCTAATTCAAGTTGTCCTCAACTGAATACAGCTGAGCTTCTACCTTCTGGCTCTGATTAACTGCTGTTTTTAAAAAATTGGTGGTTCCGGCCTACTAACGGTGTCTGCCCCTGCCTGGTGTTGTCCTCAACTGAATAAAGCTGAACTTCTACCTTCTGGCTCTGATTAACTGCTGTTTTTTTAAAAATTGGTGGTTCCGGCCTACTAACGGTGTCTGCCCCTGCCTGGTGTTGTCCTCAACTGAATAAAGCTGAGCTTCTACCTTCTGGCTCTGATTAACTGCTGTTTTTTAAAAAATTGGTGGTTCCGGCCTACTAACGGTGTCTGCCAATGCCTGGTGTTGTCCTCAACTGAATAAAGCTGAGCTTCTACCTTCTGGCTCTGATTAACTGCTGTTTTTTTAAAAATTGGTGGTTCCGGCCTACTAACGGTGTCTGCCCCTGCCTGGTGTTGTCCTCAACTGAATAAAGCTGAGCTTCTACCTTCTGGCTCTGATTAACTGCTGTTTGTTAAAAAATTGGTGGTTCCGGCCTACTAACGGTGTCTGCCAATGCCTGGTGTTGTCCTCAACTGAATAAAGCTGAGCTTCTACCTTCTGGCTCTGATTAACTGCTGTTTTTTAAAAAATTGGTGGTTCCGGCCTACTAACGGTGTCTGCCAATGCCTGGTGTTGTCCTCAACTGAATAAAGCTGAGCTTCTACCTTCTGGCTCTGATTAACTGCTGTTTTTTAAAAAATTGGTGGTTCCGGCCTACTAACGGTGTCTGCCCCTGCCTGGTGTTGTCCTCAACTGAATAAAGCTGAGCTTCTACCTTCTGGCTCTGATTAACTGCTGTTTTTTTAAAAAATTGGTGGTTCCGGCCTACTAACGGTGTCTGCCCCTGCCTGGTGTTGTCCTCAACTGAATAAAGCTGAGCTTCTACCTTCTGGCTCTGATTAACTGCTGTTTTTTTAAAAATTGGTGGTTCCGGCCTACTAACGGTGTCTGCCCCTGCCTGGTGTTGTCCTCAACTGAATAAAGCTGAGCTTCTACCTTCTGGCTTTCGGCCTATACTATCAGATATTAAACTGCATTTGGCCTACTAGTGTGGTTGGGCCCTTGAAACAGTGTCTGCTGCTCTTGGGTTTGCTACTCCACTGAACAAAGCAATGCCGCCTGTTTAGTCCTGTTACCAATTTTGAACTGCATTTAGCCTACTTTATTCTTTGGCCCTATATCTGTTTCCTCTTCATCCTGCCCATTGCCCAGCCATTGCTAGATGAGTCTGCTGGTACATTGACCTAGACCACTACATTCCCCTTGCACTCTACACAGCCAGAATCTGACCCTGCTGAAAGTAAGGTTCCCCTTCCCGCATGTTATACCACCTTACACAGGGACAAAGAGGAAGGTGCAGATGAAAGTGCAGGTTCCTTCATCAGGTGGGGGGGGGCATACTCGTTGGCGACGTCACTGGCACAGGGCCCCTCAGAGTACGCAAAAGTGTCGCTGCTGGTGGGAGGCGCCCCCGCCATGCAAACACACTGCCGTACTTTGAGGGGCCCTGTGCCAATGCGAACGAGTGGGCCCCCCCTGCTTGCTCAGGATCACAGCACTTGCAACGTTGAAATACTTACCTCTCCCTGCTCCACCGCCGTGACGTATTCCGCGTTTCCTGGGCCCACGAAAAAATTGAGCCAGCCCTACTCCCCCCACAACTTTGGCCAAATGACCCCCAATTTCCAATGCCCAACTATTATTATAAAGTTAATTAAGTTTTTGGCATTAAAATGGGCACTGTAGGTGTTTTCCTGGCCTCCACTCACTGCCGACTATGCTTCCCCATTGACTTGCATTGGGTTTCGTGTTTCGGTCGATCCCCGACTTTTAGCGATAATCGGCCGACTGCACTCGACTCGACTCTGGACAAAATCGGGTTTCCCAAAACCCGACTCGATCTTAAAAAAATGAAAGTCGCTCAACCCTAATTGGGACGCTTAAGGACCTAAGGCTTGGGTGAATTTTCTACTTCTGGCCCATCCATAACTGCCCAAGTTGGGACATTTTAGATCAGATACAGTAAAACTTTACATTGCTACCCTTACCTTTATTATTATGTGCATTTTCCATGTCTCTTTTAATACTCATGGTCAGAACTCCTGCATTTACAACTTATCCACTGAACTGGGGAATATGAACACAAAATATGGTGGTTCTCATCATGTTCACTGAAGGGTCCAATGTTGAAGTCAAATTTCACAAATTTTTCTATAATGGCAGATAAAATTAGCATAAATAAGCTGTGATATATGAAAAGATCAATATCTGGAATACATGTCTCTTATCTATGACAGCATACGACTGCAGCCCAGAGATGACAATCCCGAGCTCTTTATATTTGTCACATTGACCCCAGAGACTCGTTCCGTGCAGAGATTCAGTACTAATTATAGAGGCTCAGACACAGCACCGCGTGCTTCATGTCTACAGGGAATCTATCATTTCTGATTAATTTATCAAACGTGCCTCAGAAAATGTATGAACCATAACTTCCAGTTTGTAACCCCCACTAACTTTTACTATCTGCAGATATTAAAAATTGATAACTAATAAACAGGATGTCTGACCAATAGTGTTGAGCGATACCTTCCGATATCGGAAAGTATCGGTATCGGAAAGTATCGGCCGATACCGTCAAAGTATCGGATCTAATCCGATACCGATACCCGATCCCAATGCAAGTCAATGGGACGAAAATATCGGAATTAAAATAAACCCTTTCTTTCCTTGTAGGTTCATTCTACATGAAGGAAAACAACTAAGAATAATGTAGGATGTATTGGGGGAGGTGGCGGAGACATTAAAGGCACAGAGGTTTAGCCCAATCAAATAGAATAGCAGGATTTTTATTTTTTTTTATGACGTTCGGCGTTAGAAAGATTTTGACTATGTTAATTTTTTACTTATTTTGTCAGATATTGATGTTTCTCTACTTCCACGCCCTTCACCTTCTTTTTTACTTCTCCGACACTTTCTTCTTCATTATCCTCATCATCAGCTTCATTGACATCAACTTCTTCACCTTATTCATCTTCTTCTTCATCTTCTACCTATTTTTTTTTTTTGTTACATCGTTCATATTCTTTTTATTTAACTATTATCTTCTTCATATTCAACTTCTTCATCATATTCTTATTTGTGACAGGCATTCCCGTAGTTGTTATCTATAAAAGTTTGAAGATTACACCTTCCGTTCTGCCTGTCACAAAAGAGTTACATTTGTCCGCGTTCAGTTTGGCCTGCAGCATCAGGCTTTATCCAGGGGCACCACGAGGAGGAACGGACTCACCCCCATACACTGCTTAGTCTTCTTCTGCTTATAATTTAGATAATATCTTTTGCTCTGATATTTAGTCTTATGCTTAATGTTCTTCTGCTCTTTGTTCTGCAGCCTCTTGTTCTTCTGCTTCTCGGTCTTCCAGGTTGTCGTCGTTGTCTCCAGGGTCGTCGTCTCCGGGGTCGTCGTCATCGGGGTCGTCTTCAGGGTCATCGTCTCCAGGGTCGTCGTCATCTCGGTGGTTGTCGTCTCTGGTGTCGTCATCATCTTAGGGGTGGTCTTCCGGGTCATCGTCTTTAGGGTCTTGAACTTGGAAATGTAGCAGAAGGTACAAGAAGGCTGAGAAAATGCCGAGAAACAGCTGATGGAACTGGAACTCGGATGGCTACCCGAAGGTCCAAGAGCCAATGGAACTACCGTGGACCAGCTGACGTTACTGGAACCCGGTTACTAAGCAGGAGGTACCCGTGCCTGAAAGCACTACCAAGGACCACCTGACGTTGGTGGAACTCGGATACCCAGAGGGAGGCACCTAAGCCAAAGGCTCTGCCCGGAACCAGCTGACGGTACTGGAACCAGGATGGGGACCTATTCAAGCTTGTCTTCCTAGAGCCCCAACTGGCAGTGTTAGAGCCCAGGGTCAGCAGAAGGAGGAGAGGGAGGGGAGTGTAGGCCGAAGCCTGCACTGGTGGCAGCTTTGGGTCTGTTGTGTCTGCGTGGCTGTCGCAGGACACGTTGCCGGCTACACAGCAGGGGAACAGCTGGCGGTGCTGAACCCCACTGACACATTGGCTGGTGTTTTTCTCTGTGCAGCTAGCACATCTGAGGCCCCAACTGGCGGTGTTAGAGCCCAGGGTCAGCAGGAGGAGGAGGGGGAGGGGAGTGTAGGCCGAAGCCTGCACTGGCGGCAGCTTTGGGTCTGTTGTGTCTGCGTGGCTGTTGCAGGACACGTTGCCGGCTACACAGCAGGGGAACAGCTGGCGGTGCTGGACCCCACTGACACATTGGCTGGTGTTTTTCTCTGTGCAGCTAGCACATCTGGGCCCCAACTGGCGGTGTTAGAGCCCAGGGTCAGCAGGAGGAGGAGAGGGAGCGGAGTGTAGGCCGAAGCCTAATTGAACCAATTTCAAAGGTAACCTTTAACCCCCCCTCAGGTGTTACAAACTAGAAGAGCCACAGCTTATGCAGCAGTAGTGCTGCACAAGTCAAAGGTTGCTCTTTTAATTTTGCTCCTTGCACACGCTGAAAGGAACACGTATAACATTTAGGCCCTTACACAGTCAAACTGTTTTGGAGGCGGGAGTTCCCTTCGTAATGAGACGCAGCACAGCTGACAAAAATGCCACCTTGGTGCTTTGCGCGGCCTCCTGAGCATCGTTATTTGTTGCACAGGAGTCTGCGCTGTCGTGTTATCCCTTGGCCTTGCGCTGTTAGCGCTGCCCGTCCTCTGACAACATTTGATGTCGGCCGGTGCGGTTCGCGATGCCCATGAATCCCAGCCCCGCAGTGTCTTAACATTGTTAAAACACTGCGGGGCTGGGATTCATGGCCTGGCGCAGTACATATGTTCGCCTCTCGCTTGGGTTCTTACACCTGCTTCAAACTATGCGGCATCAGCTGATCCCTTATCGCATGCCACGGCCATGAAGCCGCACAGTCCGAAGAAGGCGGAAGGAGATGAGGGATAGGCGAAGAAATGCACCGTTCATGCCCGTCAATCACACCCTCGCAGTCAAAATAAATAAGACACCGAGGGGCGTTGTGTGGGGCAAGGCGGCCGCAGAGGCGCAGCCAGCCAAACAATGATGCCAGAAGACGGGCAGCGCTACCAAGGAGCTTGTTGCGTGTCAATACAAAGGAAAATCACACCTGAGGGACGTTTTAATGGTCTCAGAGGACTCATTTTAGACGTGTTCAGTTCCACATGGGCAAGGAGAATAAGTTTCTGAGCCACCTTGCACACATGCAGCATTACTGCTGTACAAGGTGGCTGTAAAACATAGAAACACCTGGGGGAGGGGGGACAGGTTCCCTTCAATTTCAGTTCTTGTGTCTGCGTGGCGGTCGCAGGACACGTTGCCGGCTACACAGCAGGGGAACAGCTGGCGGTGCTGAACCCCACTGACACATTGGCTGGTGTTTTTCTCTGTGCAGCTAGCACATCTGGGCCCCAACTGGCGGTGTTAGAGCCCAGGGTCAGCAGGAGGAGGAGCAGGGGGAGCGGAGTGTAGGCCGAAGCCTGCACTGGCAGCAGCTTTGGGTCTGTTGTGTCTGCATGGCGGTCGCAGGACACGTTGCCGGCTACACAGCAGGGGAACAGCTGGCGGTGCTGGACCCCACTGACACATTGGCGAGGTGTTTGGCTCTGTGCAGCCAGCACTTCCGGACAGCAACTAGCGGTGTTGGAGCCCGGGCTCTGCAGGTGGAGCAGAGTGTAGGCCGAAGCCTAATTGAACCGATTTTAAAAGTAACCTTTAACCCCCCCTCAGGGGTTACAAACTAGAAGAGCCACAGCTTATGCAGCAGTAATGCTGCACAAGTCAAAGGTTGCTCTTTTAATTTTGCTCCTTGCACACGCTGAAAGGAACACGTATAACATTTAGGCCCTTACACAGTCAAACTGTTTTGGAGGCGTGAGTTCCCTTCGTAATGAGACGCAGCACAGCTGACAAAAATGCCACCTTGGTGCTTTGCGCGGCCTCCTGAGCATCGTTATTTGTTGCACAGGAGTCTGCGCTGTCGTGTTATCCCTTGGCCTTGCGCTGTTAGCGCTGTCCGTCCTCTGACAACATTTGATGTCGGCCGGTGCGGTTCGCGATGCCCATGAATCCCAGCCCCGCAGTGTCTTAACATTGTTAAAACACTGCGGGGCTGGGATTCATGACCTGGCGCAGTACATATGTTCGCCTCTCGCTTGGGTTCTTACACCTGCTTCAGACTATGCGGCGTCAGCTGATCCCTTATCGCATGCCCCGGCCATGAAGCCGCACAGTCCGAAGAAGGCGGAAGGAGATGAGGGATAGGCAAAGAAATGCACCGTTCATGCCCGTCAATCACACCCTCGCAGTCAAAATGAATAAGACACCGAGGGGCGTTGTGTGGGGCAAGGCCGCCGCAGAGGCACAGCCAGCCAAACAATGATGCCAGAAGACGGGCAGTGCTACCAAGGGGGTTGCAGCGTGTCATTACAAAGGAAAGTCACACCTCCGGGACGGTTAAATGGTCACAGAGGACACATTTTAGACGTGTTCAGTTCCCCATGGGCAAGGAGAATAAGTTTCTGAGCCACCTTGCACACATGCAGCATTACTGCTGTACAAGGTGGCTGTAAAACATAGAAACACCTGGGGGAGGGGGGACAGGTTCCCTTCAATTTCAGTTCTTGTGTCTGCGTGGCTGTCGCAGGACACGTTGCCGGCTACACAGCAGGGGAACAGCTGGCGGTGCTGAACCCCACTGACACATTGGCTGGTGTTTTTCTCTGTGCAGCTAGCACATCTGGGCCCCAACTGGCGGTGTTAGAGCCCAGGGTCAGCAGGAGGAGGAGAGGGAGCAGAGTGTAGGCCGAAGCCTGCACTGGAGCAAGTTGAAAGGGAACCTTTAACCCCCCCCCCAGGCGTTTGTAGCTGAAAGAGCCATCGTGTACAGCACTAATGCTGGAAAAGATAAACTTAGCTCTTTTAATTATGGTCCTTGCACATGCTGAACCTAACACTTATGAAAAGTGTCCCCTCCTACCGTTATACCGTCCGGTTGGTGGAAGTTTCCTTTGTGTTGTGACGCAGCACAGCCGTCATTCTTACCCCCTTGGCGCCGTGCGCCGCCTCCTCAGCATTGTTTGAATCAGTCCCGGAGCCTGCGCTGTTAGGTTAGCCCTTGGCCATGCACACATTTTGCGCTGCCCGTCTTCTGACATCATTTGGTGTCAGACTGGCTGCGCCTGTGCGGCTGCGCTGGCCGAGAGCCCGCCTCGCAGTGTCGTCTAATGTAATCCCACCGCGGGCCTGGGATCCGTGGCCATGCGCAGTGCATATCCTCACCTCTCACTCCCCTCCCTACGGCTTCTTCAGACTGTGCGGTGTCACGGCCGTGGCATGCTATTAGGGATCAGCTGAAACCGCACAGTCTGAAGAAGCCGTGTGGAGATGAGTGAGAGGTGGAGGTTCAGATATGCACTGCGCATGTCCATGGATCTCAGGCCCAAAGTGGGATTAAATCAGAAGACACTACGAGGCGGGATCTCGTCCAGCGCGGCCGCACAGGCTCAGCCAGCCTGACACCAAATGATGTCAGAAGACGGGCAGCGCAAATTGTGTGCATGGCCAAGGGCTAACCTAACAGCGCAGGCTTCGGGACGGATTCAAACAACGCTGAGGAGGCGGCGCACGGCGCCAAGGGGGTAAGAATGACGGCTCTGCTGCGTCACATCACAAAGGAAAGTTCCACCTACCGGACGGTATCACGGTAGGAGGGGACACATTTCATAAGTGTTAGGTTCAGCATGTGCAAGGAGCACCACGAAAAGAGGCACTTTTTCCCTTTGCATCATTACTGCTGCACAAGGTGGCTCCTTCAGTAACAAACGCCTGGGGGGGGGGGACAGGTTCCCTTAAATTTAACTTGTTGTGCCTGCGTGGCGGTCGCAGTACACGTTGCCGGCTACACAGCAGGGGAACAGCTGGCGGTGCTGAACCCCACTAATACATTGGCAAGGTGTTTGGCTCTGTGCGGACAGCACTTCTGGACAGCAAC
Organism: Ranitomeya variabilis; assembly: GCF_051348905.1. NCBI lineage: Eukaryota > Metazoa > Chordata > Amphibia > Anura > Dendrobatidae > Ranitomeya > Ranitomeya variabilis. The sequence continues at coordinate 11,812,440 of NC_135236.1, forward strand.
TAGCGGTGTTGGAGCCCAGGGACAGGAGGAGGAGGAGGAGGAGATAGGAGGGATTGCCACACACACAGCTGGGGAACAGCTGATGTTACTGAACCCCAATAACAGAGGAGGGACTGTTGGGAGTGTGCGTACAGCACTACCAGGCAACAACTAGCGGTGTTGGAGCCCAGGGACAGGAGGAGGAGGAGGAGGTGGAGGAGATAGGAGGGATTGCCACACACACAGCTGGGGAACAGCTGACGTTACTGAACCCCAATAACAGAGGAGGGACTGTTGTGACTGTGCGTACAGCACTACCAGGCAACAACTAGCGGTGTTGGAGCCCAGGGACAGGAGGAGGAGGTGGAGGAGATAGGAGGGATTGCCACACACACAGCTGGGGAACAGCTGACGTTACTGAACCCCAATAACAGAGGAGGGACTGTTGGGACTGTGCGTACAGCACTACCAGGCAACAACTAGCGGTGTTGGAGCCCAGGGACAGGAGGAGGAGGAGGAGGTGGAGGAGATAGGAGGGATTGCCACACACACAGCAGGGGAACAGCTGACGTTACTGAACCCCAATAACAGAGGAGGGACTGTTGGGAGTGTGCGTACAGCACTACCAGGCAACAACTAGCGGTGTTGGAGCCCAGGGACAGGAGGAGGAGGAGGAGGTGGAGGAGATAGGAGGGATTGCCACACACACAGCAGGGGAGCAGCAGGCGTTACTGAACCCCAGTAACACATTGGCGAGGTGTTTGGCTCTGTGCGTACAGCACTTCTGGACAGCAACTAGCGGTGTTGGAGCCCAGGGACAGGAGGAGGAGGAGGTGGAGGAGATAGGAGGGATTGCCACACACACAGCTGGGGAACAGCTGACGTTACTGAACCCCAATAACAGAGGAGCGACTGTTGACTGTGCGTACAGCACTTCTGGACAGCAACTAGCGGTGTTGGAGCCCAGGGACAGGAGGAGGAGGAGGAGGTGGAGGAGATAGGAGGGATTGCCACACACACAGCTGGGGAACAGCTGACGTTACTGAACCCCAATAACAGAGGAGGGACTGTTGGGACTGTGCGTACAGCACTACGAGGCAACAACTAGCGGTGTTGGAGCCCAGGGACAGGAGAAGGAGGAGGAGGTGGAGGAGATAGGAGGGATTGCCACACACACAGCTGGGGAACAGCTGACGTTACTGAACCCCAATAACAGAGGAGGGACTGTTGGGAGTGTGCATACAGCACTACCAGGCAACAACTAGCGGTGTTGGAGCCCAGGGACAGGAGGAGGAGGAGGAGGTGGAGGAGATAGGAGGGATTGCCACACACACAGCAGGGGAGCAGCAGGCGTTACTGAACCCCACTAACACATTGGCGAGGTGTTTGGCTCTGTGCGTACAGCACTTCTGGACAGCAACTAGCGGTGTTGGAGCCCAGGGACAGGAGGAGGAGGAGGTGGAGGAGATAGGAGGGATTGCCACACACAGCTGGGGAACAGCTGACGTTACTGAACCCCAATAACAGAGGAGCGACTGTTGACTGTGCATACAGCACTACCAGGCAACAACTAGCGGTGTTGGAGCCCAGGGACAGCAGGAGGAGGAGGTGGAGGAGATAGGAGGGATTGCCACACACACAGCTGGGGAACAGCTGACGTTACTGAACCCCAATAACAGAGGAGCGACTGTTGACTGTGTGTACAGCACTACCAGGCAACAACTAGAGGTGTTGGAGCCCAGGGACAGCAGGAGGAGGAGGTGGAGGAGATAGGAGGGATTGCCACACACACAGCAGGGAACAGCTGACGTTACTGAACCCCAATAACAGAGGAGCGACTGTTGACTGTGCGTACAGCACTACCAGGCAACAACTAGCGGTGTTAGAGCCCAGGGACAGCAGGAGAAGCAGAGGAACACAATGTAGGCCGAAGCCTGAGAAAGTCGAAAGGGAACCTTTAACCCCCCCCAAGGCGTTTGTAGCTGAAAGAGCCAGCTTGTGCAGCACAAAAGATGCAAAAGGAAAAGGTGGCTCTTTTCATTATGCTCCTTGCAAACACAGAACTAAACACTTATAAAATGTGTCCCCTGAAACCGTGAGACCGTCCCGGAGGTGGGACTTTCCTTCGTAATATGACGCAGCACAGCTGTCATTCCTACCCCCTTGGCGCCGTGCCCCGGCTCCTCAGCATTGTTTGAATCAGTCCCGGAGCCTGCGCTGTTAGGTTAGCCCTTGGCCATGCACACATTTTGCGCTGCCCGTCTTCTGACATCATTTGGTGTCAGACTGGCTGCGCCTGTGCGGCTGCGCTGGCCGAGAGCCCGCCTCGCAGTGTCGTCTAATGTAATCCCACCGCGGGCCTGGGATCCGTGGCCATGCGCAGTGCATATCCTCACCTCTCACTCCCCTCCCTACGGCTTCTTCAGACTGTGCGGTGTCACGGCCGTGGCATGCTATTAGGGATCAGCTGACGGCGCACAGTCTGAAGAAGGCGTAGGGAGATGAGTGAGAGGCGGAGGTTCAGATATGCACTGCGCATGTCCATGGATCTCAGGCCCCCAGTGGGATGAAATCAGAAGACAATGCGAGGCGGGCTCTCGGCCAGCGCGGCCGCACAGGCTCAGCCAGCCTGACACCAAATGATGTCAGAAGATGGGCAGCGCTAAGTGTGCCTGGCCAAGGGATAACATAACAGCGCAGGCTCCGGGACGGAATCAAACAACGCTGAGGAGCCGGGGCACGGCGCCGAGGGTGTAGGAATGACAGCTGTGCTGCGTCATATTTCGAAGGAAAGTCCCACCTCCGGGACGGTTTTACGGTATCAGTGGACACATTCTATAAGTGTTAAGTTCTGCGTGTGCAAGGAGCATAATGAAAATAGCTACCTTTTCCTTGTGCAGCATTACTGCTGCACAAGGAGGCTCTTTCAGTAACAAACGCCTTGGGGGGGTACAGGTTCCCTTACATTTCAGTTCTTGTGTCAGCGTGGCGGTCGCAGGACACATTGCCGGCTACACAGCTGGGGATCAGCTGACGTTGCTGAAACCCAATAACACTGGGTCGTATGTTTTGACTGTGCAGACGGCACTTCTGAGCCTTAACTGGCGGTGTTGGAGCCCAGGAATTTAAGTTCAGGTGGTAGAAAGATGAACACAACAGGAGACCTGGATAACGTAGACAGTCACCTAATTATTTAATCAGGAGGAGGAGTGGCAAATTCCTTCGAGATCCAGGCCTTGTTCATTTTCAGGAAAGTAAGCCGGTCAACGTTATCGGAGGATAGTCACATGCGACGGTCAGTTAGTACACCACCTGCAGCACTAAAGACGCGTTCCGATAATACACTAGCCGCAGGGCAAGCCAGCACCTCCAATGCATACTGGCTTAACTCTGGCCATGTATCCAGCTTTGATACCCAAAACTTGAAAGGTGAAGAGCCGTCTGGGAGTACAGCAAGAGGGCAAGACATGTAGTCTGTCACCATCTGACGGAACCGTTGCCTCCTGCTGACTGGAGCCGTCTGTGATGGTGTAGACTTTTGTGGCGGGCACAGAAAACTGTGCCACAGTTGGGCCATACTGGTCTTGCCTTGGGCAGAGGCACTGCTTCTGCTCCCTCTTTGTGCAGAGCCTCCACCACTGCCTGGACGCACTGAGCTGCTTTGTAATGCACTAGCAGCACTTCTCTCAGTTGGAATGGAGAAGATGATGGAATTCACCAGTGTGTCTTGGTACTCCCGCATTTTTCGCTCCCGGTTCAACGGTGTGATGAGGCTTTCTACGTTGTCCCGGTAGCGAGGATCGAGGAGGGTGAACACCCAATAATCAGACATGTTGAGAATGTGGGCGATGCGGCGGTCATTTCTCAGGCACTGCAGCATGTAATCCACCATGTGCTGCAGACTGCCAACTGCCCAAGAAACGCTGTCCCCTGCTGGAGGCGTGATCTCTGCCCGCTCGTCATCACCCCACCCTCGCTGTACACACTGAGTACTGGACAATTGTGTAACTCCCTCCTCTGGACGGATGTCTTCCTCCTCCATTGACTCCTCCTCATCCTCCTCACAAACTGTCCCCTGCCTACGCGTTTGTGAGGAACCACGTGGCGCTGACTGTCCAGAAGATGATGGAAATGATGAATCCTCATCCTCCACCTCTTCCACAACATCATCCCTTAGCGCTTGCAGTGATTTTTCAAGCAGGCAGATAAGGGGGACAGTCATGCTGACTAGTGCATCATCTGCACTCGCCATCCGCGTGGAATAATCAAAGGGACGCAAAACCTGGCAGACGTCATTCATAGTGGCCCACTCTGTGGTTGTGCAGTCTGTACGGCGCGGAGTGCGACTTCTTTGCGCCTGATGCAGCTGGTACTCCATTACAGCTTGCTGCTGCTCACACAACCGCTCCAACATATGTAACGTGGAATTCCACCTGGTAGGTAGGTCACATATGATGCGATGTTCCGGCAGGTGGTGTCGGCACTGCAGAGCCGCAATGCGCGCTTTTGCCGTGCTGGAACGCCGCAAGTGAGCACACTCTAGGCGGACCTTGTGCAGCAGCGCATCAAGATCCGGATAGTCCCTCAAAAAACTCTGCACAACCAAATTGAGCACATGTGCCAGACATAGGATGTGAGTGAGGTTGCTGAGGCCCAGAGCTGCCACCAGATTTCGGCCACTATCACACACTACCATGCCTGGTTGGAGATTCGCTGGCACAAACCACACATCGCTCTCCTGCTTGATGGCATTCCAGAGCTCCTGCGCTGTGTGGCTTCGATTCCCCAAAGAAATTAATTTCAAGACGGCCTGTTGACGTTTGGCCACGGCTGTGCTCATGTCGGTCGTAACAGGTAAACGTTCATCACGGGTCCATGTGGAGGTGGACTGTGACGGCTCCTGCAGCGATGATTCTGAGGAACTGGTGTAAGAGGAGGAGTCAATGCGTACAGAATGGATTCCTGCAATCCTTGGAGTGGGCAGGACACGTCCTGCGCCACTCGCACGATCTGTACCCGGCTCAACGACATTAACCCAATGGGCAGTGAGGGAAAGGTATCGCCCCTGTCCATGTTGACTGGTCCACGCATCGGTGGTGAGGTGGACCTTGCTACTGACGGCATTCAGTAGCACGTGTTTTATGTGTCCCTCCACTTGCTTGTGCAGGGCAGGGACGGCTTGCCTGCTGAAGTAAAAGCGGCTGGGCACATTGTACTGTGGGACTGCCAATGACATCAAGTCACGGAAGCTGTCAGTCTCCACCAGCCTGAATGACAGAATTTCCAGTGACAGAAGTTTGGCAATGCCTGCAGTCAGAGCCTGTGCTCGTGGGTGGTTTGACGAGAAAGGCCACCTTTTCTCCCATGCCTGTACTACCGATGGCTGTACACTGGGCTGGGAGTGTGTGGATGACTGGGAACGTGGTGCTGCGGGTGGAATTACAGCGGGTCTCTGGACAACAGGGCCAGAGGTTCTTCCACGGCGATCCTGGGAGGAAGCCGAACCAGCTGCGTGTGAGCTGGAGGAAGAGGCAACACGAGCTGAAGGGGTGGTAGCTGCCGCTGTTGTTTGGCCTAGCTCTTCAGTGTGTTTTTCTAACTCCGCCGCGTGCCTGTTGCGCACATGTTTCCACATGTTGGAGGTATTGAGGTTGCTGACATTTCGACCTCTTTTGACTTTGTGATGACACACCTTGCATTTGACATAGCAAATGTCATCTGCAACTGTGTCAAAAAAGGAACAGGCACTGCAAGTCTTGGGAGCGCCCTTTTTGGCTTTTGGAAGAGACATGCTCCTAACGGGTGCCAAAGCAGAGGCTGCAGGATCCGCAGTCTTCCCCCTCCCTCTCCCTCTTTGGGCCGTACGGGGAATCTCTTCCTCAGAGCTGCTCCCACAACCTTCCTGTCCCTCACGCCAAGATGGGTCAAGGACCTCATCATCTACACTACCCTCTGCCCCCAACTGATCCTCCTGGGTAGTCTCAGCAGCAGAGCACGCACCAGAAAGTGGCACCTGAGTGTCATCAGCGGATGCGGCCTGCGATGTGGTGACCAGAGGCACTGGCCCACCCGCCTCTTCAGAGGAAGAGAGAAAAAGCGGTTGGGCATCACTGCACCCTGCCTCTTCTTCCATTTCTCCAATGCTGCTTGGCTGGCCCCCTGTTTCCAAGCCAAGAGATGATTCAGAGAACAGAAGTAGAGACGTCTCCTGTCCTGGGATCTCTGTCTGCCTGGGCAATTTGGCAGGTGGTGAAGAGACAGATGGCTGCTCTCCAGTGCTCTGTGTCTGAGAGGATGTGGCACTAATTGAAGTCGATGCATTAGCTGCCATCCATCCGACAACGGATTCAATTTGGTCTTCACGCAGCAGCGGTGTACGGTGCTCTGTGACAAAGCTGCGCATGAATGACTGTTCCCTGGTGAAAGTGGGTGCTGATGAGTAACAGGTGCCCGCAGCAGGCACAGAATCCCCACGTCCTCTCCCTGCTCCGCGCCCACGCCCACGTGCCTTACTCACTGCCTTCTTCATCTTGGTTGACTGATAAAGATAAGCAGAAAAGTACTAACGGCTTTGTGTGCTTATTCCTGAAGAGCTCCTAACAGGTATAAGAAACACTAATTTTCTAAAGTGTGGACTAGACTTTAATATGAGCTAATGTGGCCTACACAAATGTAAAGTGGTGTCACTGGTGTGTTTGGTGAACTTTATTATTTATTTATTTTTTGGGGGCTGAACTGACAACAGAGAGAGCTGCAGTCACACGGAGACTGTGCAGACAGCCGTAAACGGCGCTGCAAGGCCAAAAAACCCTCCTCTACGTTATCCTATGTAGTGTTTTTCCACAAGTTAGCTGGAGACGGGTGGAAAGTCACTAATAGGAATTATTTGAAAAAATGTGCAGCAGCCTGCACTACTTAAAACAAAAGGAAAATTTATTTTACGGTATGACGCAGTGAAGAACCCTGAGCTGGAGACAACCAGGCTATGGCTGCTCACAGACTACAGGGTGAGCTGCAGTCACACGGAGACCGTGCAGACAGCCGTAAACGGCGCAGCAAAGCCCAAAAACCCTCCTCTACGTTATCCTATGTAGTGTTTTTCCACAAGTTAGCTGGAGACGGGTGGAAAGTCACTAATAGGAATTATTTGAAAAAAAGTGCAGCAGCCTGCACTACTTAAAACAAAAGGAAAATTGATTTTACGGTATGACGCAGTGAAGAACCCTGAGCTGGAGACAACCAGGCTATGGCTGCTCACAGACTACAGGGCGAGCTGCAGTCACACGGAGACCGTGCAGACAGCCGTAAATGGCGCTGCAAAGCCCAAAAACCCTCCTCTACGTTATCCTATGTAGTGTTTTTCCACAAGTTAGCTGGAGACGGGTGGAAAGTCACTAATAGGAATTATTTGAAAAAATGTGCAGCAGCCTGCACTACTTAAAAAAAAAAAAAAAAAAACAAAGAACAGTATGAGGCAATGAACCACCCTCCCTGAACTGAATACAACCAGCTATGGATGGCATATGGCTGCACTCAGACTAGAGAGTGGGCTGCACTCACACACACACACACAGAGACCTTGCAGATCGCTGTGAAAACAGCGCTACAAGGCAAAAGCAAGGTGATTAGCAGGTGAACACAGCGGTTGCTAAATTAGCCTTGGAAAAGAACAATTAAGCAAATTGCTATCTCAAAACTGGCCCTCAGTCAGCAAACAGCGTCCTGTCACTAACTGAATTCACAGCAGAGTGAGCGCAAAATGGCGCCAGCGACTTTTAAACTGCATCATGACATCATTTCAGCAGCCAATCACAGCCTTGCCAGTAGTTTCATGCCCTCCATGCTAAACAGGATGTGCCCACACTTGGAATCATTCTCATTGGCTGATTTCGTACAAATTTGTGCAGTTTGAATCCTGGGAACTTCCGATTCCGGTATCCGATACGCGGCAAGTATCGGATCTCGGTATCGGAATTCCAATACCGCTAAGTATCGGCCGATACCCGATACTTGCGGTATCGGAATGCTCAACTGTTATGACCCCAATGGCGAGGGTCTCAGAGGAACGTGGAAGTCTGCAGAATACAAAAAACCAGCTCATAGGGCAGTGGTAACTGGGTTGACCATATATCTACTCCTAACGCCAACACTAGAAGTAGCCGGGGATCATTCCTACGATGATTCTAGATGACACGCTCCAGCCGGAGAATCTAACTACCCCTAGTAGAGGAAAAACAAAGACCTTTCTTGCCTCCAGAGAAGGGGACCCCAAAGCTGTATAGAAGCCCCCCACAAATAATAACGGTGAGGTAAGAGGAAATGACAAACACAGAAATGAACCAGGTTTAGCACAGAGAGGCCCGCTTACTGATAGCAGAAAAAAGAAAGGTAACTTATATGGTCAACAAAAACCCTATCAAAATCCACACTGGAAATTCAAGAACCCCCGAACCGTCTAACGGTCCGGGGGGAGAACACCAGCCCCCCTAGAGCTTCCAGCAAAGATCAGGATATAGATTTGGAACAAGCTGGACAAAAATACAAAACCAAAACAAATAGCAAAAAGCAAAAAGGCAGACTTAGCTGATATAACTGGAACCAGGATCAGTAGACAAGAGCACAGCAGACTAGCTCTGATAACTACGTTGCCAGGCATTGAACTGAAGGTCCAGGGAGCTTATATAGCTACACCCCTAACTAACGACCCAGGTGCGGATAACAGGAATGACAGAAAAACCAGAGTCAAAAAACTAGTAACCACTAGAGGGAGCAAAAAGCGAATTCACAACAGTACCCCCCCTTAGTGAGGGGTCACCGAACCCTCACCACGACCACCAGGGCGATCAGGATGAGCGGCATGAAAGGCACGAACTAAATCGGCCGCATGAACATCAGAGGCGACCACCCAGGAATTCTCCTCCTGACCATAGCCCTTCCACTTGACCAGGTACTGAAGCCTCCGCCTGGAGAGGCGAGAATCCAAGATCTTCTCCACCACGTACTCCAACTCGCCCTCAACCAACACAGGAGCAGGAGGCTCAGCAGAAGGAACTACAGGCACAATGTACCGCCGCAACAAGGACCTATGAAATACATTGTGAATAGCAAACGACACAGGAAGATCCAGACGAAAAGATACAGGATTAAGGATTTCCAATATCTTGTAAGGCCCAATAAAACGAGGTTTAAATTTGGGAGAGGAGACCTTCATAGGAACAAAGCGGGAAGAAAGCCATACCAAATCCCCAACGCGTAGTCGGGGACCCACACCGCGGCGGCGGTTGGCAAAGCGCTGAGCCCTCTCCTGTGACAACTTCAAGTTGTCCACCACATGATTCCAGATCCGCTGCAACCTATCCACCACAGAATCCACCCCAGGACAGTCAGAAGGCTCCACATGACCTGAAGAAAAGCGAGGATGGAAACCAGAGTTGCAGAAAAAAGGCGAAACCAAGGTGGCGGAACTAGCCCGATTATTAAGGGCAAACTCAGCCAACGGCAAGAATGTCACCCAATCGTCCTGATCAGCAGAGACAAAACACCTCAAATAAGCCTCCAAGGTCTGATTGGTTCGCTCCGTCTGTCCATTAGTCTGAGGATGGAAAGCAGACGAAAACGACAAATCAATGCCCATCCTACTACAAAAGGATCGCCAGAACCTGGAAACGAACTGGGATCCTCTGTCTGACACAATATTCTCAGGGATGCCGTGCAAACGAACCACGTTCTGGAAAAACACAGGAACCAGATCGGAAGAGGAAGGCAGCTTAGGCAAAGGAACCAAATGGACCATCTTGGAGAAGCGATCACATATCACCCAGATAACGGACATGCCCTGAGATAGCGGAAGATCAGAAATGAAATCCATGGAGATATGTGTCCAAGGTCTCTTCGGGACAGGCAAGGGCAAGAGCAAACCGCTGGCACGAGAACAGCAAGGCTTAGCTCGAGCACAAGTCCCACAGGACTGCACAAATGACCGCACATCCCTTGACAAAGAAGGCCACCAAAAGGACCTGGCCACCAGATCTCTGGTGCCAAAAATTCCCGGGTGACCTGCCAACACCGAGGAATGAACCTCGGAAATGACTCTGCTGGTCCACTTATCCGGGACAAACAGTCTGTCAGGTGGACAAGACTCAGGCCTATCCGCCTGAAATCTCTGCAACACACGTCGCAGATCCGGAGAAATAGCTGACAAGATAACTCCATCTTTAAGAATACCAACAGGATCAGCGACTTCAGGAGCATCAGGCACAAAGCTCCTAGAAAGAGCATCGGCCTTCACATTCTTTGAACCTGGTAAATACGAGACAACAAAATCAAAGCGGGAGAAAAACAATGACCAGCGGGCCTGTCTCGGATTAAGGCGTTTAGCAGACTCGAGATACATCAGATTTTTGTGATCAGTCAAGACCACCACACGATGCTTAGCACCCTCGAGCCAATGACGCCACTCCTCAAATGCCCATTTCATGGCCAACAACTCCCGATTGCCCACATCATAATTTCGCTCGGCAGGCGAAAACTTCCTAGAGAAAAAGGCACAAGGTTTCATAACAGAGCAACCAGGGCCTCTCTGCGACAAAACGGCCCCCGCTCCAATCTCTGAAGCATCCACCTCAACCTGAAAGGGAAGTGAGACATCGGGCTGGCACAAAACAGGCGCCGAAGTAAACCGGCGTTTCAACTCCTGGAAAGCCTCCACGGCAGCAGGAGCCCAGTTGGCTACATCGGAGCCCTTCTTGGTCATATCCGTCAAAGGTTTCACAATGCTAGAAAAATTAGCGATAAAACGACGGTAGAAGTTAGCGAAACCCAAGAATTTCTGAAGACTCTTAACTGACGAGGGCTGAGTCCAATCAAGAATAGCTCGGACCTTGACTGGGTCCATCTCCACAGCAGAAGGGGAAAAAATGAACCCCAAAAAGGGAACCTTCTGTACACCAAAGAGACACTTTGAGCCCTTGACAAACAAAGAATTTTCACGCAAAATTTTAAAGACCAACCTAACCTGCTCCACATGTGAATCCCAATTATCAGAAAAAACCAAAATATCATCCAGATAAACAATCAAAAATTTATCCAGATACTTCCGGAAGATGTCATGCATAAAGGACTGAAAAACTGAAGGCGCATTGGAGAGCCCAAAAGGCATCACCAAGTACTCAAAATGACCTTCGGGCGTATTGAATGCGGTTTTCCATTCATCACCTTGCTTAATGCGCACAAGGTTGTACGCACCACGAAGGTCTATCTTGGTGAACCACTTGGCACCCTTAATCCGGGCAAACAAGTCAGACAACAGCGGTAAAGGATACTGAAATTTGACAGTGATCTTATTTAAAAGCCGATAATCAATACAAGGCCTCAAAGATCCGTCCTTTTTTGCCACAAAAAAGAATCCCGCACCAAGAGGGGAAGAAGACGGACGAATATGTCCTTTCTCCAGAGACTCCTTGATATATGAACGCATAGCGGTATGTTCGGGTACCGACAGATTAAACAGTCTTCCCTTAGGAAATTTACTGCCAGGGATCAAATCAATAGCACAGTCACAGTCCCTATGAGGAGGCAGAGCACTGGACTCAGACTCACTGAAGACATCCTGATAATCAGACAAATACTCCGGAACTTCCGAAGGCGTAGAAGAAGCAATAGACACAGGCAGGGAATCCCCATGAATACCACGACAGCCCCAACTTGAGACTGACATAGCCTTCCAGTCCAGGACTGGATTATGGGTCTGTAACCATGGCAGCCCTAAAACAACCAAATCATGCATTTTATGTAAAACCAGGAAACGTATCACCTCGCGGTGTTCAGGAGTCATGCACATGGTAACCTGTGTCCAATACTGCGGTTTATTTGCTGCCAATGGCGTAGCATCAATACCCCTAAGAGGAATAGGATTTACTAATGGTTCAAGAGTAAAACCACAGCGCTTAGCAAATGACAGATCCATAAGACTCAGGGCAGCACCTGAATCTACAAACGCCATGACAGGATAAGACGACAGTGAGCAAATCAAAGTTACAGACAGAATAAATTTAGGTTGCAAATTACCAACGGTGACAGGACTAACAACCTTAGCTATACGTTTAGAGCATGCTGAGATAACATGTGTAGAATCACCACAGTAGTAGCACAAGCCATTCTGGCGTCTATGAATTTTCCGCTCATTTCTAGTCAGGATTCTATCACATTGCATTAAATCAGGTGTCTGTTCAGACAACACCATGAGGGAATTTGCGGTTTTTCTATCACATTGCACCGAATTAGGTGTCTGTTCAGACAACACCATGAGGGAATTTGCGGTTTTGCGCTCCCGCAACCGCCGGTCAATTTGAATAGCCAGTGCCATAGTATCATTCAGACCTGTGGGAATGGGAAAACCCACCATAACATTCTTAATGGCTTCAGAAAGGCCATTTCTAAAATTAGCGGCCAGAGCACACTCGTTCCAATGTGTCAGCACGGACCATTTCCGAAATTTTTGGCAATACACTTCAGCCTCGTCCTGTCCCTGAGACATAGCCAGCAAGGCCTTTTCTGCCTGAATCTCAAGATTGGGTTCCTCATAGAGTAAACCGAGCGCCAGAAAAAACGCATCAATATCAGCCAATGCCGGATCTCCTGGCGCCAGCGAAAAAGCCCAATCCTGAGGGTCGCCCCGTAAGAACGAAATAATAATTTTTACTTGCTGAGCAGAGTCTCCAGATGAACAGGGTCTCAGGGACAAAAACAATTTACAATTATTCACGAAATTCCTAAACTTAAACCTGTCTCCGGAAAACAGTTCAGGAATCGGTATTTTAGGTTCTGACCTAGGATTTCTGATAACATAGTCTTGTATGCCCTGCACACGAGTAGCCAGCTGGTCCACACTTGTAATCAAGGTCTGGACATTCATGTCTGCAGCAAGCATAGCCACTCTGAGGTAAAGGGGAAGAAGAAAAAAAAAAAAACTCAGAATCTTCTTTCTTATAATCCCTCTTCTGCAATGCATTAAACACTTAATACTGGCCTGGCAAACTGTTATGACCCCAATGGCGAGGGTCTCAGAGGAACGTGGAAGTCTGCAGAATACAAAAAACCAGCTCATAGGGCAGTGGTAACTGGGTTGACCATATATCTACTCCTAACGCCAACACTAGAAGTAGCCGGGGATCATTCCTACGATGATTCTAGATGACACGCTCCAGCCGGAGAATCTAACTACCCCTAGTAGAGGAAAAACAAAGACCTTTCTTGCCTCCAGAGAAGGGGACCCCAAAGCTGTATAGAAGCCCCCCACAAATAATAACGGTGAGGTAAGAGGAAATGACAAACACAGAAATGAACCAGGTTTAGCACAGAGAGGCCCGCTTACTGATAGCAGAAAAAAGAAAGGTAACTTATATGGTCAACAAAAACCCTATCAAAATCCACACTGGAAATTCAAGAACCCCCGAACCGTCTAACGGTCCGGGGGGAGAACACCAGCCCCCCTAGAGCTTCCAGCAAAGATCAGGATATAGATTTGGAACAAGCTGGACAAAAATACAAAACCAAAACAAATAGCAAAAAGCAAAAAGGCAGACTTAGCTGATATAACTGGAACCAGGATCAGTAGACAAGAGCACAGCAGACTAGCTCTGATAACTACGTTGCCAGGCATTGAACTGAAGGTCCAGGGAGCTTATATAGCTACACCCCTAACTAACGACCCAGGTGCGGATAACAGGAATGACAGAAAAACCAGAGTCAAAAAACTAGTAACCACTAGAGGGAGCAAAAAGCGAATTCACAACACTCAACACTACTGACCAATAAAATGTATACTGTACATGAAGGGGCCTGGTGGAGCTCAAAACACTGAAAGAAATTATAGTAATTCTGGGCCATTCCCCGCAGGTCCCATTTTGGTCGTTTTCCACTGGTCTTGTCTGTGTCCTATCGGAAATGGCAGGAAATGCACTTTCAGCCAATTGGTGGATATTTCTGACCATTTATGGTAGGACGAGAAGAAGACCAGGAAACACAAAGGAGTGATGAACTCACTTCACACGAGGATTGGATACCTGGGCATTTCTGGCCATTGTAATGATAACAATATCTGAAAGTACTAACCAGCAAGGTCCGAGTCAGGCATAAACCAGCGGGATGATTCAATGCAGAATGCAATGCAATAGAAGGCCAAGAAATCCTAATCACTCTTCTCAACTGGTGTTGACTCTTGAGAAAAACTTTTATAAGGAATAAAAAAATATATAATTCCATCACATCAGGATTTACAGGAGATAAAAAGAAAAACAGAAAGTAGCTGATGATCCCCTGCCCACCGGTGGGCTTTCCTGCTCTGCTTCTTTCTAGGGGATGTCATTTTGCCAGTGTTTTGCTGGGTCCACGGTACTGCCCTTAGGCGACAAAAGTGGCACACGCTGCAAACACGTTTCCTGCAGCGGTGCTCCAGGTGCGCCGAACGTCTGTGGAGAAAATCTAATCTACCCGAAGATTTCATCCATTATAACTTCATGCTAAAAACATACAACTCTGCCCTTCACCTCTCCAAACAAACCTATTTCAACACCCTCATCACCTCGCTGTCCAATAACCCTAAACGTCTCTTCGACACTTTCCAGTCCCTACTCAACCCAAGAGAGCAGGCCCCAACCACAGATCTCCGCGCTGACGATCTGGCCAATTACTTCAAATAAAAAATTGACCACATTCGACAGGAAATCATCTCCCAATCTCTTCATACCAGGCACTGTCCTCCCTCCCCCACTGCATCTAGTTCACTCTCTGACTTTGAACCAGTTACAGAAGAAGAAGTAAGCAGGCTCCTTACATCTTCTCGCCCGACCACTTGCACCAGTGACCCCATTCCGTCACATCTCCTCCAGTACCTTTCCCTGGCTGTCACCTCTCACATAACAAAAATATTCAACCTTTCCCTCACTTCCGGTATTTTTCCCTCCTCATTTAAGCATGCCATCATACATCCATTACTTAAAAAACCCTCCCTCGACCAAAACTGTGCCGCTAATTATAGACCTGTCTCTAATCTTCCCTTCATCTCTAAACTCCTGGAACGCCTGGTCCACTCCCGTCTTACCCGCTATCTCTCAGATAACTCTCTTCTCGACCCTCTTCAATCTGGCTTCGCCTCTTTACACTCTACTGAAACTGCCCTCACTAAAGTCTCTAATGACCTACTAACAGCTAAATCTAATGGTCACTACTCCATGCTAATTCTCTTGGATCTTTCCGCAGCATTCGACACTGTGGATCATCAGCTCCTCCTCACTATGCTCCGCTCCATCAGCATCAAGGACACCGTTCTCTCTTGGTTCTCCTCCTATCTCTCTGACCGATCCTTCACTGTATGTTTTGCTGGTTCCTCCTCCTCTCCCCTTCCCCTTACTGTTGGGGTGCCTCAAGGCTCAGTCCTAGGCCCCCTCCTCTTCTCTTTGTATACTGCCCCTATTGGACAAACAATCAGTAGATTTGGTTTCCAGTACCATCTCTATGCTGATGACACTCAATTATACACCTCTTCTCCTGCTTTCACTCCGACCTTCTTAGAAAACACCAGTGATAGTCTAACTGCTGTCTCTAACATCATGTCCTCCCTCTATCTGAAACTGAACCTGTCAAAAACTGAACTCCTCGTGTTCTCTCCCTCTACTAACCTTCCTTTCCCTGACATTGCCATCTCCGTGTGCGGTTCCACCTTTACTCCCAAGCAACATGCCCGCTGCCTTGGGGTCATCCTTGATTCCGAGCTTTCATTCACCCCCCACATCCGATCACTGGCTCGCTCTTCTTATCTGCATCTCAAAAATATTTCTAGAATTCACCCTTTTCTTACTTTCGACTCTGCAAAAACTCTTACTATCTCACTTACTCATTCTCGTCTGGACTATTGTAACTCTTTACTAATCGGCCTCCCTCTTACCAAACTCTCCCCGCTCCAATCTGTCCTGAATGCTGCTGCCAGGATCATATTCCTCACCAACCGTTACACCGATGCCTCTACCTTGTGCCAGTCATTACACTGGCTATCCATCCACTCCAGAATCCAGTACCAAACTATTACCCTCATCCACAAAGCACTCCATGGCTCAGCACCACCCTACATCTCCTCTCTGGTCTCAGTCTACCACCCTTCCCGTGCCCTCCGCTCCGCTAATGACCTCAGGTTAGCATCCTCAATAATCAGAACCTCCCATTCCCCGTCTCCAAGACTTTACACGTGCTGTGCCGATTCTTTGGAATGCACTACCTAGGTTAATACGATTAATCCCCAATCCCCACAGTTTTAAGCGTGCCCTAAAAACGCATTTGTTCAGACTGGCCTACCGCCTCAACGCATTAACCTAACTATCCCTGTGTGGCCTATTAAAAAAAACAAAAACATAATCGGGTTCCTCGCATCATGTTCTCATACACTTTATGCAGTCAATAGCCTCTGTGTCTGTACTGCTACATACTTAGGCAGTTAACTGGTTCATGCAGCTTTACATGAACACCCGAGCCTTACACTATGGCTGGTCCAAAGAACTAAAGCAATTGTTACCATCCACCTCTCGTGTCTCCCCTTTTCCTCATAGTTTGTAAGCTTGCGAGCAGGGCCCTCATTCCTACTGGTATCTATTTTGAACTGTGATTTCTGTTATGCTGTAATGTCTATTGTCTGTACAAGTCCCCTCTATAAGTTGTAAAGCGCTGCGGAATATGTTGGCGCTATATAAATAAAATTATTATTATTTATTATTATTAGTGTGTATGCATTGGCTCCAGGTAAATGATTGACACTGACAGTTGGCGCCTCCCTTTATTGTTTAGAAAACTGTGTGCACTGTAAAGCACAAGCAGGACAATGTCACTGCTAGCAATCTTTAGTAACAGATCTGCAACTGCCTTCATCACCGTTCCTAACCACAAAGCATTCAAGAAACATTATATGGAGCTGCTTACCAGAACAGAAACTTCTTCTCACTGCCCTCCTGAATAACATTTATGTATTGGAAACATTGGAAATGGGAGGGTTGAGGACTTGTTCCTGCAACAAAGGAGTTTGGAAGTTATCAATCCATCTTCTATTGATTTTCCTGAGATCCTCCCATACCCTGATCACCAATGAAAAAATCAAATGGGAGAAAAGAGTAGGTAGATATTCCTGTGCAAATGTGTTTACAAATTCCTGGCCATTTATGTGGCCATAACAAAATAATTACCACCATCAATGTGTTGGTAGTTATACTGGTTGAACGAGTGTTGTACTGGCCAAGATGCAACCTCATCTGTATGTGACATATGGGCAGTAAAATGAAAAAAATGCTTAATGTGTCAATTAAATAATCAAGTAAGCTTTTTTTAAATCATTGGACAAGTCTTATGCCTCTACCAAAAATATTTTTGTAATGCAGGTTTTCACATGAAAAAAAGTGTTGTTTGTCCCATTTGCTTCATCATGTGACACAATGGCAATTCCTGATTATGTTTGCAGTTAATGTGGCCAATGGGGGGCATTATTAATGTGAAGCAACAAATGTGCATGTGTGTGTTGTGAATTCTGCTCTTGGGCTCCCTCCGGTGGTTATAAGTGGTAGCGCTGCTATCTCTGGATCGCAGCATTCATCAGGTGTGTCCACTTTTTGCAATTCGGACTGGGCTATTTAGTCTTGCTTGACCCTTTAGTCAGTGCCAGTTGTCCATTGTTCCTGGAGGATTCACATCCCTGCCTGGTCTCTCCTGCTTTGCTGTTCATTTCAACAAAGATAAGTTCTGGCCTTGATTTTTGCAGTCCACATGCTGTGGGCCTTATTGTTCAGTTCTTTTCCATGTTTTTGTCTTGTCCAGCTTGGTCTGTATAAGGATTTGTTTAGCCAAGCTGGTATCTCTGGAGATGCAGATATACCCTGAATATCTTTAGTTAGATGTGGAGATTTTGTATTTTCTGTGGTGGATATTTTCTAGTGTTTTAATACTGACCGCATAGTACTCTGTCCTATCCTTTCTATTTAGCTAGAAGTGGCCTCCTTTGCTAAATTCTGATTTCAGTCTGTGTATGTTTTTTCCCTCTCCTCTCGCAGTCAATATTTGTGGGGGGCTGTCTATCCTTTGGGAATTTTCTCTGAGGCAAGAGAGTTTTCCCTTTTCTATCTCTAGGGGTAATTAGTCCTCCAGCTGTGTCGAGATGTCTAGGGAGTGATAGGTACATTCCACGGCTACTTCTAGTTGCGGTGTTAAGTTCAGGGTCTGCGGTCAGTACAGGTACCACCTTCTCCAGAGTACGTCTAATGCTGCTCCTAGGCCACCAGATCATAACAGTACAACTGGCCAACAATGAGTTAACCGCATCTCAGAAGAAGGGAAGGAAAGTGCTGAGCCATTTTTTTTTCTGTAGTCTGTTGTGTTTTTTTTCCCTCTTTACCTCTGGGTGGCTCAGGAGTTTGGCGCTGGCATGGATGTTCAGGGATTGGCTTCTCGTGTGGATCAACTTGCTGCTAGAGTACAGGGTATTTCCGATTATATCGTTCAGACTCTGGTTTTAGAGCCTAGAATTCCAACTCCTGATTTGTTTTTTGGGGACAGGTCCAAATTTTTGAGCTTTAAAAATAACTGTAAACTGTTTTTTGCTCTGAAACCCCGTTCCTCTGGTGATCCCATCCAGCAGGTTAAAATTGTTATATCTCTGCTGCGTGGTGACCCCCAGGATTGGGCATTTGCCCTGGAACCTGGGAATCCGGCTTTGCTTAATGTAGACACCTTTTTCCAGGCGCTTGGGTTATTGTATGATGAACCTAATTCAGTGGATCATGCTGAGAAGACCTTGTTGGCCCTGTGTCAGGGTCAAGAAGCAGCAGAATCATATTGCCAGAAATTTAGAAAATGGTCTGTGCTGACTAAATGGAATGAGGATGCCTTGGCGACAATTTTCAGAAAGGGTCTTTCTGAATCCGTTAAAGATGTTATGGTGGGGTTCCCCACGCCTGCTGGTCTGAGTGATTCTATGTCTCTGGCCATTCAGATTGATCGGCGCTTGCGCGAGCGCAGAGTTGTGCACACTATGGCATTGTCTTCCGAGCGGAGTCCTGAGCCTCTGCAGTGTGATAGGATTGTGTCTAGAGCTGAATGACAAGGATTCTGACATCAGAATAGGTTGTGTTTTTACTGCGGCGATTCTGCTCATGTTATATCTGATTGCCCTAAGCGTACCAAGAGAATCGCTTGTTCTGTTACCATCAGTACTGTACAACCTAAATTTCTGTTATCTGTGACCCTGATCTGCTCATTATCGTCATTTTCTGTCATGGCATTTGTGGATTCAGGCGCCGCTCTAAACTTAATGGACTTAGAATTTGCCAGACGTTGTGGTTTCCCCTTGCAGCCTTTGCAGAGTCCTATTCCTTTGAAGGGCATTGATGCTACATCGTTGGCTAAAAATAAACCTCAGTTTTGGACACAGCTGACCATGTGCATGGCGCCAGCCCATCAGGAAGATTGTCGTTTTCTGGTGTTGCATAATTTGCATGATGCTATTTTGCTGGGTTTCCCATGGTTACAGGTGCATAATCCGGTATTAGATTGGAAATCTATGTCTGTGACTAGTTGGGGTTCATGGTGACGTTCCTTTGATGTCAATTGCCTCCTCCCCCTCTTCTGAAATTCCTGAGTTTTTGTCAGATTTCCAGGATGTATTCAATGAGCCCAAGTCCAGTTCCCTTCCACCGCATAGGGACTGTGATTGTGCTATTGACTTGATTCCAGGCTGTAAGTTCCCTAAGGACCGACTTTTCAACATGTCTGTGCCAGAACATACCACCATGCGGAGCTATGTTAAGGAGTCTTTGGAGAAGGGGCATATTCGGCCATCTTCTTCACCATTGGGAGCAGGTTTTTTTTTGTTGCCAAGAAGGATGGCTCCTTGAGACCCTGTATTGATTATCGCCTCTTGAATAAGATCATGGTCAAATTCCAATACCCTTTGCCTTTGCTTTCTGATCTGTTTGCTAGGATTAAGGGGGCTAGTTGGTTTACTAAGATTGACCTTCGAGGGGCATATAATCATGTTCCTATTAAGCAGGGTGACGAATATAAAACTGCATTTAATACGCCCGAAGGCCATTTTGAATAAATTGTGATGCCATTCGGACTCTCTAATGCTCCATCTGTGTTTCAGTCCTTCATGCATGATATATTTCGGAATTATCTTGATAAATTCATGATTGTATATTTGGATGATATTTTGATTTTTTCAGATGATTGGGAGTCTCATGTGAAACAAGTCAGGATGGTATATCAGATCCTTCGTGATAATGCCTTGTTTGTGAAGGGGTCTAAGTGCCTCTTTGGAGTACAGAAGGTTTCTTTTTTGGGCTTCATTTTTTCTCCCTCATCTATAGAAATGGATCCGGTGAAGGTCCAGGCCATTCATGATTGGATCCAGCCCACATCCGTGAAGAGCCTTCAGAAATTTTTGGGCTTTGCTAATTTTTGTCGCCGTTTCATTGCCAACTTCTCCAGTGTGGTTAAACCCCTGACCGATTTGACGAAGAAAGGCGCTGATGTGACGAATTGGTCCTCTGTGGCTGTTTCTGCCTTTCAGGAGCTTAAACGCCGATTTACTTCTGCCCCTGTGTTGCGTCAGCCAGATGTTTCTCTTCCTTTTCAGGTTGAGGTTGACGCTTCTGAGATTGGGGCAGGGGCCGTATTGTCTCAGAGGAATTCTGATGGTTCCTTGATGAAACCGTATGCCTTCTTTTCTCGAAAGTTTTCGCCTGCAGAACGCAATTATGATGTCGGCAATCGTGAGTTGTTGGCTATGAAGTGGGCATTTGAGGAGTGGCGACATTGGCTTGAGGGGGCCAAGCACCATATTGTGGTCTTGACCGATCATAAGAATCTGATTTACCTCAAGTCTGCCAAACGGCTGAATCCTAGACAGGCCCGATGGTCCCTGTTTTTCTCCCGTTTTGATTTTGTGGTCTCATATCTTCCGGGTTCTAAGAATGTTAAGGCTGATGCCCTCTCTAGGAGCTTTTTGCCTGATTCTCCTGGGGTCCTTGAGCGCGTCGGCATTCTGAAGGAAGGGGTGATTCTTTCTGCCATCTCCCCTGATTTACAACGGGTTCTTCAGGAATTTCAGGCTGATAAATCTGACCGCTGTCCAGTGGGGAAACTGTGTGTTCCTGACAGATGGACTAGTAAAGTGATTTCTGAGGTTCATTGTTCTGTGTTGGCTGGTCATCCTGGGATTTTTGGTACCAGAGATTTGGTTGGTAGGTCCTTTTGGTAGCCTTCTTTGTCACGGGATGTGCGTTCTTTTGTGCAGTCCTGTGGGACTTGTGCAACAGCCTTGCTGTTCCCGCGCTAGTGGGTTGCTTTTGCCTTTGCCGGTGCCTGAGAGGCCTTGGACGCATATTTCTATGGATTTTATTTCGGATCTTCCGGTTTCCCAGAGGATGTTGGTTATCTGGGTGGTTTGTGACCGGTTTTCTAAGATGGTTCATTTGGTACCTTTGCCTAAATTGCCTTCCTCTTCTGATTTGGTTCCGTTGTTTTTTCAGCATGTGGTTCATTTGCATGGCATTCCAGAGAATATTGTGTCCGATAGAGGTTCCCAGTTTGTTTCTAGGTTTTGGCGGGCCTTTTGTGCTAGGCTGGGCATTGATTTGTCTTTTTCTTCCGCATTTCATCCTCAGACAAATGGTCAAACCGAGCGAACTAATCAGACTTTGGAAACTTATTTGAGATGCTTTGTGTCTGCTGATCAGGATGATTGGGTGGCTTTCTTGCCATTGGCCGAGTTTGCCCTTAATAATCGGGCTAGTTCTGCTACCTTGGTTTCACCCTTCTTTTGTAACTCTGGTTTTCATCCTCGTTTTTCTTCAGGGCAGGTTGAGCCTTCTGATTGTCCTGGGGTGGACTCTGTGGTTGACAGGTTGCAGCAAATTTGGGCTCATGTTGTTGACAATTTGGTTTTGCTAACCGTCTTCGGTGTGTTGGTTCCCGGCTTCGGGTTAGGGATTTGGTCTGGTTGTCTTCCCGTCATGTTCCTATGAAGGTTTCTTCCCCTAAGTTCAAGCCTCGGTTTATTGGCCCTTATAGGATTTCTGAGATTATCAATCCAGTGTCTTTTTGTTTGGCCCTTCCAGCCTCTTTTTCCATCCATAATGTTTTTCATAGATCTTTGTTGCGGAAATATGTGGTGCCCGTTGTTCCCTCTGTTGATCCTCCTGCCCCGTTGTTGATTGATGGGGAGTTGGAGTATGTGGTTGAGAAGATTTTGGATTCTCGTTTTTTGAGGCGGAAGCTTCAGTCAAATGGAAGGGTTATGGCAAGGAGGATAATTCTTGGGTTGTTGCCTCCGATGTTCATGCTGAGGATTTGGTTCGTGCCTTTCATTTGGCTTGTCCGGATCGGCCTGGGGGCTCTGGTGAGGGTTCGGTGACCCCTCCTCAAGGGGGGGGTACTGTTGTGAATTCTGCTCTTGGGCTCCCTCCGGTGGTTATAAGTGGTAGCGCTGCTGTCTCTGGATCGCAGCATTCATCAGGTGTGTCCACTTTTTGCAATTCGGACTGGGCTATTTAGTCTTGCTTGACCCTTTAGTCAGTGCCAGTTGTCCATTGTTCATGGAGGATTCACATCCCTGCCTGGTCTCTCCTGCTTTGCTGTTCATTTCAACAAAGATAAGTTCTGGCCTTGATTTTTGCAGTCCACATGCTGTGGGCCTTATTGTTCAGTTCTTTTCCATGTTTTTGTCTTGTCCAGCTTGGTCTGTATAAGGATTTGTTTAGCCAAGCTGGTATCTCTGAGATGCAGATATACCCTGAATATCTTTAGTTAGATGTGGAGATTTTGTATTTTCTGTGGTGGATATTTTCTAGTGTTTTAATACTGACCGCATAGTACTCTGTCCTATCCTTTCTATTTAGCTAGAAGTGGCCTCCTTTGCTAAATTCTGATTTCAGTCTGTGTATGTTTTTTCCCTCTCCTCTCACAGTCAATATTTGTGGGGGGGCTGTCTATCCTTTGGGAATTTTCTCTGAGGCAAGATAGTTTTCCCTTTTCTATCTCTAGGGGTAATTAGTCCTCCGGCTGTGTCGAGATGTCTAGGGAGTGATAGGTACATTCCACGGCTACTTCTAGTTGCGGTGTTAAGTTCAGGGTCTGCGGTCAGTACAGGTACCACCTTCTCCAGAGTACGTCTAATGCTGCTCCTAGGCCACCAGATCATAACAGTGTGGCACCCCAGGAGTTCGGGTACCACACTAGTGCTGCCTTCCTCTCGGTAGGTTTACACACACACACACACACAACACCTTCCAAATCCAGGCCAGGAGGGAGAGCTCAAAACCCAAGGCTTATGTGGACTATAATACACAGAGCAGAACCAGAGGGCGACGTACTACAAAGAGTTTACCCATATTTACCTGTGGCACAGCAGCAAACTGGAGCCTGGAGTCACCGTGGAAGGACCCCATTAAGCACAGCTCAAGCTGCCTGCCATACAGGTACCCAGGACAGGGGAATGAATTAAGACTTTGCTGGGAACACTTAGTGGCAGCAGGGACATTAGAGACAGAGAGCGCAGAGTGGTAGGCTCCTACCTGACCTACCCCAAGGGATACCGCTTGTCTCTGGGCTACCCTGAGTCCTAACCAACCTGTTTGCCGATGCCCTGGATTGTGGCCTGCTAACCATCAGTAAACTTCCATTTTATTCACTGGCTACACCATCTACACCACACTCAATAGGACCCCTGGGGACCCCGCTTTAGCTGTGGGAAGCATAACATCTGGGCTGCCACAACAACCCCCAGGGGACCCCTTTAATGCAGCATCGGTCCCCCTATTGACCGAACTCCACACCACAGGTGGCGTCATGACAAACATTGAACATTAACCCCTTTAACGTTGATGCCCAGGGCCACGGACCGGGTCGCAGCCACCGTCACATCCCCATTTTGCGACCGGACCCAGTACGAGTACCCCACTGTCCTGTTGTCGCGTCAACTTTTTTGAATCACTAACAGGATTTCGTACCCTGGCATCACCAGGTATTGTGTGCCAGTGACTGACAGTTTGGTGCCAAAGCCGCCATTGCTGTGCCACGTGGAGCGCGAGGGGAAGGAGGAGACATACCTTCGTGGGTGGACCCAGCCGGAAAGAGTGCAAAGAGAGAAATGGGTGTAGCGCTGCTGAGAGGAGCGCTGGAAGGGAAGACGCTGTACAGCGGCGCCAGAAGTGAAGACACTGCAAAGTGCCGAGTGGTGCACCGGAGGAACCGCTGCAGACTCCAGGGAGGAGGTCCGGCTTGTACCAGTATAGCAAGGGTGGAAGAGCCATGTCCCACTCTGGGGGAGGATTGGCGGCGGACGCAGCCGCAGGCCCCATAGCACACCCAGGCCCCGCAGTGGATGCAGCCACAGGCCCTGTACCGCTACCAGGCCCCACAGAGCCTACAGCTCCAGCAAGCCAGCTGGGCACCGCCACAGCTACAGCACCCATCATGCCCCTCTCCATGCCATATATACCTAGTGCAGCATGGCTCCCACAGTACTCCGGAGAGTCACATACATTAAATTACTTTAAAGAAAGGCTCTGCAGCCTGTTTGAAGTTTACCCCCTGAGAGAGCATCAGAAAATTAATATCCTAACTGGCTAACTGACTGGTGCGGTCCTGAGAGAGCTAAAATCCTGGCCAGATGTGGATAAAAGGACTGTACAGCAGATCTTTGCTAAGCTCAAAATTACCTTTGACACCCGCACTGCTCCAGAGATAAAAATGAAGTTCTTCGGGTGTAAGCAAAAAGCACAAGACAGTATACGGGACTATGCCCTTAATTTGCAGGAGGCACTCCGGGCTGTTAACCAAGTGGATCCTAACAGTGTACAGGACGGAGATAAACTTTTAAAAGAATAGTTCATTGAGGGGCTCCTGTCTAGCACCCACAGGACCCAGTTACAAATCCTGGCCTTGCAGAACCCTGACTTGGACATTTTGCAATTTAAGGACAGAGCCTTCTGTGTGTTGCACGAACCTCCACCCAGCCGTGCTGTGCCTCTTAAGCGTCCAGCCCTCACATACCACCAGGAGGTGGCATCATATCCACAGGTCCCCGTTGAAGCTGATGCACAGGTCCTAGACGAGGATTCATCTACAGGACTACACCTCCAGGTGCAGGAGCTGAGCAAGAGTGTTGCTGCATTAGCCTGAACTGGTCAGTCTCTACAGGAATCCCCTAAGGAGAAGATCAAGCTGGCTTCCAGACCAGAGGACATCCCCTGGCGACGACAGAAGAGGATCCCGCCGACCAGAGGGAGAGACGACAACCGCTATCACCAAGATGGATGACCCATCTGCCACCGCTGCAAAGAGGCAGGACACTTCGCAAGGTACTGTCATTTAAATGAATGACCCCTGGGGCAGAGGGCCAACCCCCAGGAATAGGACGACCAGGTCCACACAACTGGCGAGCCAAATACGTCAGAGGACAACCTGTTCTCTCCATTGTGATCGACAGCATCCCAATGAACGCTTTGTTGGACACTGGTTCACAGGTTACATCCATGCCTTAAATCCTTTATAAGCATTATTGGGCTGATACAGACATTACCCGTGGTCCAGATAGTGACTTAACGATAGTAGCCAGTAATGGTCAACCTTTGCCACAGGTGGGATACAAGGAGGTCACCATTAAAGTGGGATGAGTAGAATTAAAAGCCCAAGGGATGGTGATTGTTGATATTGATCGACTTTAATGTAACCCTATGATGACCAATGGTACTAATGTTTTTGAAAATTGCCTGGCAGAGGTTATTGTCTTGTTACAACAGGTGGCAGAAACTGCTGGTTCCAGTGAACAGAGAGTCCTGCAAAAGGAAATCAGAGCCCTGGTACAAAGACAACAGGTAGAAATATCTGGTGGAGAAATTGGCAGAGTCACAGTGAGTGATCCCCATTGCAATACCCCCCAGAAGTGAAATCTTGATATGGTGTCGGCAGAAATAGGTATCTGAGGTAAAGACTACCAGGTGCTGAGAGAACCAGTGTATCCTGACAGTAGGCCTACAATCCTGACAGCCAGATGGGTGGTTAAAGTCCACAAGGGGAGGGTACCAGTACGTGTACTCAACTGTGGGAAGAAGGAGGTTCACTTAGCCAGATATGCCACAATAGCCAAACTGTTTGCTGTTGATAGCAATGTGATACAGGCAACAGAACCCTTTGTCCCATCCAACGAGGCGAAGGACAATGGCTCAGCAGGACAAATGGAAGATTGGTGTCAAAAACTACACGTGGGCACTGATTCTACACCTGCACACCAGAAACAAGTGGCTTACGGGGTGGTCCAAGAGTATGAACGGGTCTTCAGTGAACACCCACTAGATTTTGGGCAGGTAAAAGGGGTACAACATCACATCCCCACGGGAAGTCATCCACCCATCAAGGAGAGGTACCGGCCTGTACCTCCAGCTCATTACCAGTGTGTCAAAAGTATGTTGCGAGAGATAAAGGAGGCTGGGATAATCAGAGATAGTTGTAGCCATTGGGCAGTTCCATTAGTCCTCGTCAGAAAGAAAGACGGCACCATGAGCATGTGTGTAGATTATAGGCAAATAATCCTGCATTACACACAAGGATGCATACCTGTTGCCTAGAATAGAAGAGTCATTGGCTGCATTAAAATCTGCTTATTACTTTTCTACCTTGGATCTCATCAGTGCGTACTGGCAGGTTACCGTAGCAGAGGTGGACATGGAGAAGACGGCATTCACAACACCAATGGGTCTCGCTGAATTTAATTACATGCGATTTGGACTGTGCAATGCCCCTGGGACATTTTAAAGAAAGATAGAGTGCTATCTCGGGCACAAGAACTTCGAAACTGTCTTGTTGTACCTGGACGACGTCATTGACTTCTCCAAGACATATGAAGATCACCTGAAGCACCTGGCCAAAGTGTTTGAAGCTCTGTCCAACTGTTATAGAAGGGTTAATAGGTTGCCTTTAACTGCCTTGCCTTTAAGTGCCTCTTGCCTTTAATTGCTAGAATTACTAGAATCTGTTAACGCAGTAGTCTGATGGTCTCCCCTCCAAGGAGACTACTCTTCTTATCATGTATGTTCTCAATAGTCAGTCACAACATGTTTTTGGTACGTTGTGAGGAATAAAGGTCAGTATGACCCTTGGTGATGGTGGGGGCTACATGAGTTACATTGAAATACATTTTGTGTAAATGGTATAAAACATTGCTTTGGCTTTTAATATATCAGATAAAAGTGACTTGCTCACAGGATATGTGTGAGGTGTCCTTTGTCTCCAAGCGCGCTTGTAAAATGACGGACGTAATTCCACAATTAGGCCTCACTGGTGATCTGTCAGCTGACAATGGGTCAGAATGAAAACAGCTACGACACAACCTTGGCTTGAAGGTAAAACCATCTAAATGTCACCTGTTGAAATCCAAAATACAGTACCTGGGCCATGTGGTGAGCTCTGAAGGAGTGGCCCCAGACCCTGACAAGGTCACCATGATCAAGAACTGGCCAAAACCCAGAATCCTCCATCAAGTCCGACAGTTCCTCGGGTTAGTAGGCTATTACAGGAGATTTATTAAAGACTTTACCAGGATAGCCACACCACTGCAAGACCTGTTAGTGGGCCAATCTTAGAAAACCAAGGGTAAGAATACCCAGTTCGACTGGAACGACAGACTGGAAGAATCCTTCACCTGGTTGAAGTTGGCTCTCACGGGAGAAATACTGGCCTACCCGGAATACCACCAACCATTTGTGCTGTACACGGATGCTAGTAATGTGGGACTGGGAGCAGTACTGTCTCAGGTACAAAAAGGCAAAGAGAGGGTAATTTAAAACACTACCAGGAAGCTGCGCCCCACAGAAAGGAACCCGGAAAATTATAGTTCCTTTAACCCCTTCACCCCCAAGGGTGGTTTGCACGTTAATGACCGGGCCAATTTTTACAATTCTGACCACTGTCCCTTTAGGAGGTTATAACTCTGGAACGCTTCAACGGATCTTGGCGATTCTGACATTGTTTTCTTGTGACATATTGTACTTCATGATAGTGGTAAAATTTCTTCGATATAACTTGCGTTTATTTGTGAAAAAAACGGAAATTTGGCGAAAATTTTGAAAATTTTGCAATTTTCCAACTTTGAATTTTTATGCCCTTAAATCACAGACATATGTCACGCAAAATACTTAATAAGTAACATTTCCCACATGTCTACTTTACATCAGCACAATTTTGGAACCAAAATTTTTTTTTGTTAGGGAGTTATAAGGGTTAAAAGTTGACCAGAAATTTCTCATTTTTACAACACCATTTTTTTTTAGGGACCACATCTCATTTGAAGTCATTTTGAGGGGTCTGTATGATAGAAAATACCCAAGTGTGACACCATTCTAAAAACTGCACCCCTCAAGGTGCTCAAAACCACACTCAAGAAGTTTATTAACCCTTCAGGTGTTTCACAGGAATTTTTGGAATGTTTAAATAAAAATGAACATTTAATTTTTTTTCACACAAAATTTATTTCAGCTCCAATTTGTTTTATTTTACCAAGGGTAACAGGAGAAAATAGACTGCAAAAGTTGTTGTACAATTTGTCCTGAGTACGCTGATACCCCATATGTGGGTGTAAACCATTGTTTGGGCGCATGGCAGAGCTTGGAAGGGAAGGAGAGCCATTTGACTTTTCAATGCAAAATTGACTGGAATTGAGATGGGACGCCATGTTGCGTTTGGAGAGCCCCTGATGTGCCTAAACATTGAAACCCCCTACAAGTGACACCATTTTGGAAAGTAGACCCCCTAAGGAACTTATCTAGATGTGTGGTGAGCACTTTGACCCACCAAGTGCTTCACAGAAGTTTATAATGCAGAGCCGTAAAAATAAAAAATCATATTTTTTCACAAAAATGATCTTTTCGCCCCCAATTTTTTATTTTCCCAATGGTAAGAGAAGAAATTGGTCCCCAAAAAATGTTGTGCAATTTGTCCTGAGTACGCAGATACCCCATATGTTGGGGTAAACCACTGTTTGGGCGCATGGCAGAGCTTGGAAGGGAAGGAGCGCCATTTGACTTTTCAATGCAAAATTGACTGGAATTGAGATGGGACGCCATGTTGCGTTTGGAGAGCCCCTGATGTGCCTAAACATTGAAACCCCCTACAAGTGACACCATTTTGGAAAGTAGACCCCCTAAGGAACTTATCTAGATGTGTGGTGAGCACTTTGACCCACCAAGTGCTTCACAGAAGTTTATAATGCAGAGCCGTAAAAATAAAAAATCATATTTTTTCACAAAAATGATCTTTTCGCCCCCAATTTTTTATTTTCCCAAGGGTAAGAGAAGAAATTGGTCCCCAAAAAATGTTGTGCAATTTGTCCTGAGTACGCAGATACCCCATATGTTGGGGTAAACCACTGTTTGGGCGCATGGCAGAGCTCGGAAGTGAAGGAGCGCCATTTGACTTTTCAATGCAAAATTGACTGGAATTGAGATGGGACGCCATGTTGCGTTTGGAGAGCCCCTGATGTGCCTAAACATTGAAACCTCCTACAAGTGACACCATTTTGGAAAGTAGACCCCCTAAGGAACTTATCTAGATGTGTGGTGAGCACTTTGACCCACCAAGTGCTTCACAGAAGTTTATAATGCAGAGCCGTAAAAATAAAAAATCATATTTTTTCACAAAAATGATCTTTTCGCCCCCAATTTTTTATTTTCCCAAGGGTAAGAGAAGAAATTGGTCCCCAAAAAACGTTGTGCAATTTGTCCTGAGTACGCAGATACCCCATATGTTGGGGTAAACCACTGTTTGGGCGCATGGCAGAGCTTGGAAGGGAAGGAGCGCCATTTGACTTTTCAATGCAAAATTGACTGGAATTGAGATGGGACGCCATGTTGCGTTTGGAGAGCCCCTGATGTGCCTAAACATTGAAACCCCCCACAAATGACACCATTTTGGAAATTAGACCCCCTAAGGAACTTATCTAGATGTGTTTTGAGAGCTTTGCACCCCCAACTGTTTCACTACAGATTATAACGCAGAGCCGTGAAAATAAAAATTCTTTTTTTTTTTTCACAAAAATGATTTTTTAGCCCCCAGCTTTTGTATTTTTACAAGAGTAACAGAATAAACTGGACCCCAAAAGTTGTTGTCCAATTTGTCCTGAGTACGCTGATACCCCATATATGGAGGGTAACCACTGTTTGGGCGCATGACAGAGCTCGGAAGGGAAGGAGCGCCATTTGGAATGCAGACTTAAATGGATTGGTCTGCAGGCGTCACGTTGCATTTGCAGAGCCCCTGATGTACCCAAACAGTACAAACCCCCCACAAGTGACCCCATATTGGAAACTAGACCTCCCAAGGAACTTATCTAGATGTGTTGTGAGAACTTTGAACCCCCAAGTGTTTCACTACAGTTTGTAACGCAAAGCCGTGAAAATAAAAATTCTTTTTTTTTTCACAAAAATGATTTTTTAGCCCCCAGCTTTGTATTTTTACAAGGGTAACAGAATAAATTGGACCCTAAAAGTTGTTGTCCAATTTGTCCTGAGTACGCTGATACCCCCTATGTGGGGGGTAACCACTGTTTGGGCACATGACAGAGCTCGGAAGGGAAGGAGCGCCATTTGGAATGCAGACTTAAATGGATTGGTCTGCAGGCGTCACGTTGCATTTGCAGAGCCCCTGATGTACCCAAACAGTACAAACCCCCCACAAGTGACCCCATATTGGAAACTAGACCTCCCAAGGAACTTATCTAGATGTGTTATGAGAACTTTGAACCCCCAAGTGTTTCACTACAGTTTGTAACGCAAAGCCGTGAAAATAAAAATTCTTTTTTTTTTTCACAAAAATGATTTTTTAGCCCCCAGCTTTGTATTTTTACAAGGGTAACAGAATAAATTGGACCCTACAAGTTGTTGTCCAATTTGTCCTGAGTACGCTGATACCCCCTATGTGGGGGGTAACCACTGTTTGGGCACATGACAGAGCTCGGAAGGGAAGGAGCGCCATTTGGAATGCAGACTTAAATGGATTGGTCTGCAGGCGTCACGTTGCATTTGCAGAGCCCCTGATGTACCCAAACAGTACAAACCCCCCACAAGTGACCCCATATTGGAAACTAGACCTCCCAAGGAACTTATCTAGATGTGTTGTGAGAACTTTGAACCCCCAAGTGTTTCACTACAGTTTGTAACGCAAAGCCGTGAAAATAAAAATTCTTTTTTTTTTTCACAAAAATGATTTTTTAGCCCCCAGCTTTGTATTTTTACAAGGGTAACAGAATAAATTGGACCCTAAAAGTTGTTTTCCAATTTGTCCTGAGTACGCTGATACCCCCTATGTGGGGGGTAACCACTGTTTGGGCACATGACAGAGCTCGGAAGGGAAGGAGCGCCATTTGGAATGCAGACTTAAATGGATTGGTCTGCAGGCGTCACGTTGCATTTGCAGAGCCCCTGATGTACCCAAACAGTACAAACCCCCCACAAGTGACCCCATATTGGAAACTAGACCTCCCAAGGAACTTATCTAGATGTGTTGTGAGAACTTTGAACCCCCAAGTGTTTCACTACAGTTTACAACGCAGAGCCGTGAAAATAAAACATATTTTTTTCCCACAAAAATGATTTTTAGCCCCCCAAATTTTTATTTTCCCAAGGATAACAAGAGAACTTGGACCCCAGAAGTTGTTGTTCAATTTGTCCCGAGTACGCTGATAACCCATATGTTGGGATAAACCCCTTTTTGGACGCACGGGAGAGCTCGGAAGGGAAGGAGCACTGTTTTACTTTTTCAACGCAGAATTGGCTGGAATTGAGATCGGACGCCATGTCGCGTTTGGAGAGCCCCTGATATGCCTGAACAGTGGAAACTCCCCAATTCTACCTGAAACCCTAACCCAAACACACCCCTAACCCTAATCCCAACGGTAACCCTAACCCTACCCCTAACCTCACCTCTAACCGTTTAATGAACATTTTCTGACAGTCATAAGTGCCACGTATTTAAGTGCCACGTATTTAAGTGCCACATATTTAAGTGCCACATATTTAAGTGCCACGTGTTTCAGTGCCACGATATTTCAGTGCCACGTATTTCAGTGCCACGTACTATAAATACTATAACTATGTGGTTATACGTGGCACTGAAATATCGTGGCACGTAAATACGTGGCACTTAAGTACGTGGCACTTAAGTACGTGGCACGTAAATACGTGGCACGTAAATACGTGGCACGTAAATACGTGGCACTTAAGTACGTGGCACTTAAGTACGTGGCACTTAAGTACGTGGCACTTAAGTACGTGGCACTTAAGTACGTGGCACTTAAGTACGTGGCACTTAAGTACGTGGCACTTATATACGTGGCACTTATATACGTGGCACTTATATACGTGGCCACTGAAATATCGTGGCACTTATATACGTATATAAACGTATATTTTAGTGCCACGTATTTCAGGTTAGGGGTAGGGTTAGGGGTAGGGTTTTTTTTTTTTGTTTGTTTTCTTGTGTCTTTCTATAAAAACGCATGCGTCTAAAAACGCATGCGTTTTACCACGTTTACATGCGTTTTTTCACACATGCGTTTTTTTAAAAAACGCATGCAGATAAAAACGCAAGTGTGAAACCAGCCTAAAAGACGCTTTTTATAGCAAAAAAGTTTTTGCGTCTCCACATTTTGAGACCTATAATTTTTCCACATTTTGGTCCACAGAGTCATGTGAGGTCTTGTTTTTTGTGGGACGAGTTGACGTTTTTATTGGTAACATTTTCGGACACGTGACCATTTTTGATCACTTTTTATTCCGATTTTTGTGAGGCAGAAGGACCAAAAACCAGCTATTCATGAATTTCTTTTGGGAGAGGCGTTTATACCGTTCCGCGTTTGGTAAAATTGATAAAGCAGTTTTATTCGTCGGGTCAGTACGATTACAGCGATATCTCATTTATATAATTTTTTTATGTTTTGGCGCTTTTATACGATAAAAACTATTTTATAGAAAAAATAATTATTTTGGTATCGCTTTATTCTCAGGACTATAACTTTTTTATTTTTTTGCTGATGATGCTGTATGGTGGCTCGTTTTTTGCGGGACAAGATGACGTTTTCAGCGGTACCATGGTTATTTATATCCGTCTTTTTGATCGCGTGTTATTCCACTTTTTGTTCGGCGGTATGGTAATAAAGCGTTGTTTTTTGCCTCGTTTTTTTTTTTTTTTTCTTACGGTGTTTACTGAAGGGGTTAACTAGTGGGGCAGTTTTATAGGTTGGGTCATTACGGACGCGGCGATACTAAATATGTGTACTTTTATTGTTTTTTTTATTTTATTTAGATAAAGAAATGTATTTATGGGAATAATATTTTATTTTTTTTTTCATTATTTTGGAATATTTTTTTTTTTTTTTTTTACACATTTGGAAAAAAATTTTTTTAACTTTTTTACTTTGCCCCAGGGGGGGACAATACAGATCGGTGATCTGCCAGTTTGCATAGCACTCTGACAGATCACCGATCTGCGAGAAGTGCAGGCTGCTTCACAGTGCCTGCTCTGAGCAGGCGTCTGTGAAGCCACCTCCCTCCCTGCAGGACCCGGATCCGCGGCCATCTTGGATCCGGGTCTGGGAGCTGCAGGGAGGGAGGTAAGACCCTCGCAGCAACGCGATCACATCGCGTTGCTGCGGGGGGCTCAGGGAAGCCCGCAGGGAGCCCCCTCCCTGCGCGATGCTTCCCTGCACCGCCGGCACATCGCGATCATGTTTGATCGCGGTGTGCCGGGGGTTAATGTGCCGGGGGCGGTCCGTGACCGCTCCTGGCACATAGTGCCGGATGTCAGCTGTGATAATCAGCTGACACCCGGCCGCGATCGGCGGCGCTCCCCCCGTGAGCGCCGCTGATCGCGTATGACGTACTATCCCGTCGGCGGTCATACGGGCCCACCCCACCTCGACGGGATAGTACGTCAGATGTCAGGAAGGGGTTAAGCTGGAGTTCCTCGCCATCGTCTGGTCAGGAGATGAAACAACTGTGGAAGGAGAAAGGCAAACAATTCATCTACTATGGTAAGCTGTGCCGAAGAAACATCGATCCACGCACCTGCAGCACCCCAGAGACCTGGTCGTTACAGTAACATCGCTCCGCCGCTAAGGGGAGTGATGGTACGTCTGATGGCACTGAAGGAGTTCACCTGACCAGGTATCACAGACACCAATACACTTCATAGTCTGGCCTCCAGGGGGAGCTAAGGGTGCTATGTATTAGGCCACTCCTCACAATCTGGTAAAACTGGGGGTTAGACAGAAAGCTGACTGGGTTGGAACCAGGCAACATCCTGTGGCAGAGGGTGTTGCAGGGGAAGATTCAGGGGGGTCCCTGTCAGGGGTGGGATCCTGACAAAGGCCTAGCGAACAGAAAGAACGTTACGGGACCGCGCCTGCACTTCATCGCGGCGGTACCCCAAGAAAGGACAAGAAGCGAGGTTTATTGTGAAGAGTGAGAAACGAGATCAAAGCAACAAGGAGAAAACACCAGTAGGAGTCGTGCTGTAAGATCGAGGCAACATCTTACTGAGGCGTGTAGCCGGTGGCTGGAAATGCCGAGGAAGTACTGGCTCCAAGCCTTACTTCAAACCAAAGGCAGGACAGTCAGTTATAGGCAGGCTGTCTCACCTAAATCACCTAAGCAGACATAGGGGGCAACAGTGGGAGAGGGGCGACTCTAGGGTTCCGGAAGAACTCCAGGCCTACCCGTCATACGGGTGCGTCCTAGCCATATCATCTGGGGGACAGAGAAGAACATCAGAATCAGTTGTGAGGGAACATCAGAAACAGACACAACAGTTGTGAGTAGGGTTGAGCGAAACGGGTCGGCCATTTTCAGAAGTCGCCGACTTTTGGCAAAGTCGGGTTTCATGAAACCCGACCCGACCCCTGTGTGGGGTCGGCCATGAGGTCGGCGATCTTCTGAATCTGGTATCAGAATTCCGATACCGAGTTCCGATATGTTTGCGATATCGGGAATCGGTATCTGAATCCATATTTAAGTGTAAAATAAAGAATCAAAATAAAAAATATTGATATACTCACCCTCGGTCGCGCCCTGGTACTAACCGGCAGGCTTCCTTCCTAAGAATGAGCGCGTGAATGATCTGCGGTGACGTCGCGGCTTGTGATTGGTCGCAAGCGGTCACATGGACAAGCCGCGACGTCATCTAAGGTCCTTCACGCGCTCATTCTTAGGAAGGAAGGCTGCCGGAAAGAAGCAGAGCACGTCCGAGGGTGAGTATATACCTAATAGGAATATACTCACCCTCGGACGTGCCCTGCTTCTTTCCGGCAGCCTTCCTTCCTAAGAATGAGCGCGTGAAGGACCTTAGATGACGTCATGGCTTGTCCATGTGACCGCTCGCGACCAATCACAAGCCGTTACGTCACCGCAGGTCATTCACGCGCTCATTCTTAGGAAGGAAGCCTGCCGGTTAGTACCAGGGCGCGTCCGAGGGTGAGTATATCGATATTTTTTATTTTGATTCTTTATTTTACACATTAATATGGATCCCAGGGCCTGAAGGAGAGTTTCCTCTCATTCAGACCCTGGGAACCATAGTATCCCATTGCACTGCATTGGGTTTCGTGTTTCGGCCGACCCCGACCCGGACTTTTTTATAGGATCGGCCAATTTCACTCGAGCCGACTTTTGAGAAAGTCGGGTTTCTTGAAACCCGACCCGATCCTATAAAAATAAAAGTCGCTCAACCCTAGTTGTGAGGACTATCCCGTGGTGCTGAGCAGGGAAGGACTACAACACACAAGCACTAGAAGGAAGGCACAGATTTCCACCTGAAAAGGGAACTCTGGAGGTGCCATCGGACCGGCCGGTCTCAGACAGCCCTGTTAACTGTACTCTGGATTGAGGATCCTGAAGCCTTCAGTAAAGAGTTAAAGAGACTGCAACCCTGTGTCCTCGTTATTCATCGCACCCTGCACCACGCATTATCACTCTCAACTTTTACTGGACGCCCCTTAGCAGGGTCACGGACCGGGCCTAGCCACCGTGACAACCCTGGAACTGAGACAGAGAGGCCCGGTACCGGGTACCCCTCGGCCCTGTGACAGTGGGGGCGCTCCACACCCATGAGTTAGTCTGGCAGATAGTGGTCCAAGACAAGATGCGCTAATGGTCCATCCACCACGATGGAGCAGGACACTACGGATGGAAGAAGTTGGAGATCATGTTACGTGGAAGATTTTACTGGATTGACATGAGGAAAGCCATAAAAAAGTGGTGCCGAGAGTGTGGCCTATGTAACTTGCGCAGAAAGGACCGTGACAGCCAGAGGGCTCCCCTACAGCCCATAATCACCAAAAAGCCACTTGAACTGGTGGCCTTAGACCATGTGAAACTAACTCCAAGCCGGTCAGGCTATGTCTATGCTTTGACTATTGTGGATGACTACTCCAGATTCCTGGTAGTTGTACCTGTCAAAGATCTGACAGCAAGGACAGCCGCCAGAATTTTCCAACAGCATTTCTGTAGACCACATGGATATCCTGAAAAAGTACTTACTGATCAAGGACCACCTTTTGAAGTGGAAGTATTTCAAGAATTCTGCAACCTGTATGGATGCAAAAAGATCAGAACAGCTCCGTATCACCCGCAAACCAATAGAATGTGAGAAAAGATGAACCAAGTAGTGATTGATCTACTGAAGACTTTGCCTTTACATGAAGGGAACTCATAGCCAGAACTGTTACCAGACTTGGTAGACTTGTATAACCATGTCCCAGTAAATTCCACCAACTGTACTCCAGCATACCTGATGAGAGGAAGATCCAGTACATTACCTGTTGATGTAGACATGGAAGTCATAACTAGTGTTGAGCATTCCGATACCGCAAGTATCGGGTATCGGCCGATACTTGCGGTATCGGAATTCCGATACCGAGTTCCGATACTTTTGTGGTATCGGGAATCGGTATCGGGATTGATATCAATGTGTAAAATAAAGAATTAAAATAAAAAATAGGGATATACTCACCTCTCCGGCGGCCCCTGGACTTTAACGCCGTAACCGGGAGACATTGTTCCTAAGAATGCGTGCTTGAAAGGACCTTAGATGACGTCCGCGGCTTCTGATTGGTCGCGTAGCAGTCGCGTGCCCGCTACGCGACCAATCACAAAGCCGTGACGTCATCTGAGGTCTTTCAAGCACTTGAAATACCTTAGATTTAAACAACACTGCTGAGCAGGCACCATTTACAAATATTTACCATTTAAGGGGTTCACCAACTGCATACCAAACAACCCGGGAACCTTGTACAGCCTGCCTGCTAGGTAGGGTAAGACTTAGGTCAGTGCACAGCAGGGTCTAGGGATCTGCTTGGTGTCTAGTATATTTTGTATTCCATTCACCATCTTCCTTGTTAGTTCCTCATACATGGGGTATGGTATGGAGTGTTAACCTCTATTTAAGAGTGTATAACTTGATGTGTAATATCATACTGTATTATATAACGCCCATATGCTGGGAATAGTGGTTTGGTTATCTGTACATTAATGTGCATAGGCTGTTTAATGTTGTGTGCAATATTATAGCATTTATCTGGTATCTATATGGACCCTCTACCCCTGGTCATATTTTGGGGTTTTTAAATGTTTTTATGTTGTTGTGTTTGTTTCCTAAAATAAAGATGTTTTTTGTATAAATTTTAAACTGTTGTGGTGATCCCATTTCTCATGCATACACTTTGCTCTATTTTGTTCCATTGAAATACCTTAGATGAGGTCACGGCTGGTGATTGGTCGCGTAGCGGTCACGCGACCGCTACGCGACCAATCAGAAGCCACGGACTTCATCTAAGGTATTTCAAGCGCTTGAAAGACCTTAGATGACGTCACGGCTTTGTGATTGGTCGCGTAGCGGTCACGCGACCGCTACGCGACCAATCAGAAGCCGCGGACATCATCTAAGGTCCTTTCAAGCGCGCATTCTTAGGAACAACGGCTCCCGGTTACGGCGTTAAAGTCCAGGGGCCGCCGGAGAGGTGAGTATATCCCT
The DNA here is from genome assembly GCF_051348905.1 of Ranitomeya variabilis. NCBI lineage: Eukaryota > Metazoa > Chordata > Amphibia > Anura > Dendrobatidae > Ranitomeya > Ranitomeya variabilis. The sequence goes on from NC_135236.1 coordinate 11,850,525, forward strand.
ATTTTTTATTTTAATTCTTTATTTTACACATTGATATGGATCCCAGGGCCTGAAGGAGAGTTTCCTCTCCTTCAGACCCTGGGAACCATCAGGATACCGTCCGATACTTGGTGTCCAATTGACTTGCATGGGTATCGGGTATCGGAATCGGCGAGATCCGATACTTTGCCGGTATCGGCCGATACTATCCGATACCGATACTTTCAAGTATCGGACGGTATCGCTCAACACTAGTCATAACCCCAGAAAACATCTCATCAGATACAGATTGGGAAACAGAGACAAGAAAAATACCGCCAAGTACAGGAATGCGTAGAAAAAAGTCTATCACAAGGGAGACAAAAGCAAGAAAGATTATAACCAACGTGCCCCTGCAATTCCCTTGTCACCAGGTGAACAATTGCTCAGACATAAAAGGAGAATGCACAAACTTGACGACCAGTGGGAAGCAGAACCGTACACTATCCTACCTTCAAACTTCGACAACAAGAAAGTCTGCCTTATCAGTAAAGATGGAGGAGAAGCTTCAACTGCGGTATACAGAGACCATCTTAAAGTATGCCCTGATAAATTGAAGAAGAGAAAAACAGATCCAGGAACATCTCCAGGAATTCTAAAGGCTATAAGCCTGCCCTGAGCACATGCAGACAAGTCCACACTACTGTTAAGTTCCACACACTCATAAAACATAAATGTTCTTAGCGCTCCGACGCAAGCTCCAGGAAACCTATTATACGTTCCTGTTTAAGTCCAGTCAGAAAGGACCTTGCTCGTGGACCAATCCAGAGCTGCCACATCACCCGAGCAGCTGACGACCGGCCACCAAAGGGAGGTCGCCACCTCACGAGCATGCTCAGTAGAGTGATTTCTGGATTTAGCCTCAGGAATGCCTGCTCGCTGCTGTCTATTGATAGTTACTATAGTTTTGGCTGGAGAGCCAGCAGTAATCAAGTGAATTGCACGAGTCTGGGCAAGATGCTGAGACCGACATCTTTGCTGAGCAGCTCCCATCACTGCTGAAGCAGAATGGGAGACCGCAGAGGCAGACAAGTCTTGTGATCTACCCTGTGCAGTGAGTGAAGACCAGCGCTCCATGTCACAGCAATGGGCCATTTTTCATGTGGTACCAGCTATCATTTGCAACAGCAACGATGCAGGGTGCTATTGACACTTCAACAGTTTGGTAAATCTGTTCCAACATCAGGAGACTTTTTATCTCCACATTCTATCAAATGGACATTCTCCCGATTCCACACCAAAAAGGCAGAACATTAAATCTACTCGCCCCTTCTTCTAAAAGTCTGAGCATTACCATGTTGTTTTACAGCTAATGAGCCTGAGCAAAAAAAGCAACCCAGTGAAATACTTTCTCCTCTGCATCAAGCAGCAAATTAACTGCTGGATCTCTTCCCGCCAACTTCCACTGGAAAACAGTCAGTGACAATGGCAAGAGAGTGGAAGAATGCACATAATTGTATTCAAATTCATAGAATTATAGAATGTTAGAGTTGGAAGAGATCTCCAGGGTCATCATGTCCAACCCCCTGCTCAATGCAGGATTCACTAAACCATCTCAGACAGATGTCTCTCCAGCCTCTGTTTGATGACTTCCATTAGAGGAGAACACACTACCTCTTCTCGCAGCCTGCTCCACTCATTGATCACCCTCACTGTCAAATTTTTTTCTAATATCTCATCTGTATCTTCTCCCTTTCAGTTTCATCCCATTGCTTCTTGTGTTTCCATGTGCAAATGAGAATAATGAACCCTCCACACTGTGACAGCCCTTCAGATATTTGTTGACAGCTATTCAGCTCTCAGTCTTCTTTTTTGCAGCTAAACATTCCCAGATCCGTTAACCGTTGCTCATAGGACATACTTTGCAGTCCGCTCACCATCCTGGTCATTCTTCTCTGAACTTGCTCCAGTTTTTCAAAGTCTTTTTTTAAAATGTCATGCCCAGAACTGTACACAGTATTCCAGATATGGAGAAGTAGAAGGGATAATTACTTCACGTGATCTAGACTCAATGCTTCTCTTAATACATCCTAGAACTGTGTTTTCCTTTTTGCTGCTGCATTATGCTGTTGACTCATGTGCAGTCTATCAATTAGTATACCCAAGTGTTTTTCACACGTGCTGTTGCTTAGTTCTATTCTTCCGATTCTGTACATGTAATTTACATTTTTCTTGCCCAGTTGTAAAATCTTGCATTTCTCCCTGTAAAATATCATTCCATTAGTCACTGCCCATTGTTCAAGCTTATCTAGATCCTTCTGAATCCTTTCTCTGTCTTCTCTAGTCTTAGTTATCCCAGCTAGCTTTGAATCATCTGAAAATTTGATTAGTTTACCTTCAGTTCCCTTATCTAGATCATTAATAAAAATGTTGAACAACTCTGGGGCCAGGACAGGACCTTGTGGTACCACACTTGTAACACTGGGGCCAGGACAGAGCCTTGTGGTACCTACTTGTAACCCTGGGGACGGACAGAGCCTTGTGTAACCCCACTTGAAACACTCTTCCAATTGGATGTACAACCATTTATCACCACTCTCTGAGTACGATCACTGAGCCAGATATGATTTCACCTAACCGTAGCCTTGTCAATCCCATACGTGGTCCTTTTTTTTAGTAAGGATAGTATGAGATACTTTATCAAATGCTTTGATAATTTGCCAGGCTATAATGAAGGCAGGGAAGGTACCCAGTCAGTTTTCAGATCAGTTTTCACAATTACTTTGGCATGTAAAAGTTATTGTTACTGTGAACAGTTAAGCAAGTTGAAGATGAAATTATCTGCTAAAGGGCTAAAGTTAAAGATGACATTTTCCTTTGTATTTTAGGCAAAAAATATAGATTTTCATATTTTAAATTTTATATATAAAACAAGGGGGACTATAGGGAGAGAAATGGGAAGCGCAGACTTCTGATTGTAGCAGTTAGTTTCCACAGGTGTATACTCAGTGTGAATCCTCTCACCTTTATAGATCCATTCCATGGATCACTCCATTCCTCTTTCCATTCCGTTTGCTGCAGAGATCTGGGAACTGATGAGCGCACTGGACCGTGCTTTCATAGGCGATAACACTTTGTAAATATTTTTCCCAGCAATATGGGCTCCTGACGGATGATGAGTCGATATTCTGATTCAATGATGATTTCTATTTCAAACAAGCATACAACCGGTTTTACCTTCTTGGAGTCTTCCTCAGGTATAATGTGATGCATATAAACAGATCTTTCTGACACATTTTATGGCAGATATCCCTGCATGTCAATTTGGGCGGGGGCTGAAAGCTCTGTTTTCCAGACACACCCAGATACTCAGTTATGCAGGATTTTGCACTCTGAGGAATCTAACAAAATTCATATACCAAATAAATTTTATACACAAGTTTTTTCACACAACAAGAAAAAAAAATGTTAACAAATTTCACACAAAAACATTTTTTTTACAAAAAAAATTTTCACTAGAAGTATTTTTTATTTTCTAAAAAGACTATAAATATAATTATACTGTATAAAAAATTTCTTTGAAAATGTTATTAAACAGACTAAAGTGTGATTTCATACTAAAATATAAAATCCTACAGACATATACATTATGACAAAAAATAATAAAAATCACTTCCTTTTTTCATATTGTGACTATCTCCAAATGCCAAATAGAATTTTTTGATATTTAATTAATGTCAAAACTAAAAAAAAACAAATAAACAAACAAAAAAACTAATATGCAGTTTTATACCTGTCAATTTGTTTGTTTTGTACATCATATACCCTTTATAACATCATATAATCCATCTGGGTGTAATGTAACCAGATGGAAGATCCAATATGATTCTTTCCGGTTTAACGTTTGTGCCCTGTTAGTAAAATTCTCAGGTATTTGCTCCAACGGGGTCATGGAAATATGAAATGTTTTATTATGCTTCAATCATAAATGCCGGGAGAAGCTCTGTTTTAAAAAGCCATTTTTAGTATTGTGTCTGTGGCCTTTCATACTGGATCGTGATGATATGGAAATATTTGGGTTGGATAAATTTATCCCTCTGTGTGTGCTGCGGCCGCTCCCAATTAGACTGAGTATTTTGAGCGCTCAAAGGAATGAGACTGCAACACCATTGTGTCAGAACAACATTCCATCAATACAGGTACTTTATTGTACATACATAGTTTTATATTTTCACATAGAAAGGAGTGGTTAGGGGTTGTTAGGGGTGGTTAGTTAATTACCATATTGTCTAGCTCCTCTGTCATTGGTTATCTAAACATATATGGAATATTGTGATTAATGCTCATATGACTGCTGACTGTTGTGAAATTGGATTCTGGGCTCCCCCGGTGGCCACTGGTGGAATTGAACTTGTGTGCATCATCCCCTCTGTTCACCTGCTCCTATCAGGATGTGGGAGTCGCTATTTAGCCTTGCTCCTCTGTCAGTTTCATGCCGGTCAACAATGTAATCAGAAGCCTTTCTTTGCATGTTCCTGCTACTAGACAACTCCCAGCTAAGTTGGACTTGCGTCCTTGTTTGTTTTTGCATTTTGTTCCAGTTCACAGCTGCTGTTTCGTTACTGTGTCTGGAAAGCTCTTGTGATCTGAAATTGCCACTCTGGTGTTATGAGTTAATACTAGAGTCTTAAAGTAATTTCTGGATGGTGTTTTGATAGGGTTTTCAGCTGACCATGAAAGTGCCCTTTCTGTCTTCCTGCTATCTAGTAAGCGGACCTCGATTTTGCTAAACCTATTTTCATACTACGTTTGTCATTTCATCTAAAATCACCGCCAATATATGTGGGGGCCTCTGTCTGCCTTTTGGGGAAATTTCTCTAGAGGTGAGCCAGGACTGTATTTTCCTCTGCTAGGATTAGTTAGTCCTCCGGCTGGCGCTGGGCGTCTAGGGATAAAACGTAGGCTACGCTACCCGGCTACTGTTAATTGTGCGGCAGGTTTAGTTCATGGTCAGTTTAGATTCCATCTTCCAAGAGCTAGTTCTTATATATGCTGGGCTATGTTCTCTCGCCATTGAGAATCATGACAGTTTGACCGGCCCAAAAGGGTTAAATTATTGGCTGAGAAAGGAGAGAAAAAAGAAGTCTGCTGAAAATTTTTTTTTTTTTTTCTCTAGTTCTGAGTGTGCTCATAATTGAATCACTTGCTAGTCTGCCTATACTGCAGCCTTCCTCTCTTTCTCTCCTTCTAATCCTTGAATGGCTCTGTGTTCACCTGTTTGAAATGGATCTTCAGAGTGTAGCTACAGGTTTGAATAATCTCGCCACGAAGGTACAAAATTTGCAAGATTTTGTTGTTCATGCACCTATGTCTGAACCTAGAATTCCTTTGCCTGAATTTTTTTCAGGGAATAGATCTTGCTTTCAAAATTTTAAAAATAATTGCAAATTGTTTTTGTCCCTGAAGTCTCGCTCTGCCGGAGATCCTGCACAGCAGGTCAGGATTGTAATTTCCTTGCTCCGGGGCGACCCTCAAGATTGGGCTTTTGCATTGACACCAGGGGATCCTGTGTTGCTCAATGTGGATGCGTTTTTTCTGGCCTTGGGGTTGCTTTATGAGGAACCTCATTTAGAGCTTCAGGCGGAAAAAGCTTTGATGTCCCTATCTCAGGGGCAAGATGAAGCTGAAATATACTGCCAAAAATTCCGTAAATGGTCTGTGCTTACTCAGTGGAATGAGTGCGCCCTGGCGGCGATTTTCAGAGAAGGTCTCTCTGATGCCATTAAGGATGTTATGGTGGGGTTCCCTGTGCCTGCGGGTCTGAATGAGTCCATGACAATGGCTATTCAGATCGATAGGCGTCTGCGGGAGCGCAAACCTGTGCACCATTTGGCGGTGTCTACTGAGAAGACGCCAGAAAATATGCAATGTGATAGAATTCTGTCCAGAAGCGAGCGGCAGAATTTTAGACGAAAAAATGGGTTGTGCTTCTATTGTGGTGATTCAACTCATGTTATATCAGCATGCTCTAAGCGTACTAAGAAGCCTGACAAGTCTGTTTCAATTAGCACTTTACAGGGGGGCGTGGCTGGCAGCTGAGGGAGCAGGACGTGCTTCCATTAAGCTCCTCTGCTGGCCTTCCTTATCCAGCTGAATCTACATCCTTTAACAAGCCGTTCACTGATTTTAAGAACTTTATCCGTCTCCTAATTAGCCCAGGAGTCTCCTTCATCTTATTTTACTTCACAAAGCGGCCTTATTCAGAACTACGGCCCCGAGGCCTACACGTGGGCTTGAAACCTGCCAGAGGATTCCCCCCCCCCCCGCCGAGGGCGGGCTGGGTGCTGAGCCCAGTGTGGAGCACTGGCTGGTCTTTTCCCTGCAGCGGATCTCTCCTCGCCTCCATCTGCATCTGGAGCCCTGGCTGTCTGGAACGCCTAGAGCGTCCTGAGGAGACACACGGTCTGTCCTGCGGCGCCGGAAGAAGGTAGGACTGAAGGCGGCGTGTGTCCTGCGGCCCCGACGCACCCCTTGGCTGACGAGAATACCTGCTGAGCTACGAGGGAGAGGTGCGGGTGGTGGTGTGACGCGGCGCCGCCTTGGAATTGGCCCTGTACCGGAGGGGCTGCTTCACGGAGGTGCTGCTGCTGGGCGCCGCTCCCATCCCCTCGCCCCGGCTCAGCGCTTATACATACCTGCTGCTGCGGATTGGGACGGAGGACTGGTGGAGTCCGGACTTACACCCTCTTGGCTCTCCTTCCCGACCCCTGGACGCGGGGGTGAGTTGTGGGATTTGATTGCCCCTCTGATGTGCGATCCCTCTGTCCTGGCGGTGGGTAACCGACATAGGTGCCCCTGGGGAAGCGCGGGAATAGTTTAGCACCGGCGCCATCTTGCACCCGTCTTGGATGCGGTAAGAAGACTGCACTCATTGACAGGGAGATTTAATGGTTTTTCCTACTGCTTTGCTTGCCCTGAAAGCTTGTTATCTGCTTCCCTCTGCTGCCCCATACCCAGAGACAACTGGCGCAATTAGCAAGGCACCGTATCTATATTTAACTCTTAAGCTGCTGACAACTCTGGATCTCTTGGACACAACAGTGTATATAATTGAGACAGTGTTAATCCCCTTCAGTAGACGGTGCTGTGCCTAGGACCGACTAGGGAGCAAATTGTTTTTCACCTATAAAACATAAAACTTACTATATCTCTCCTGCAATCTACTCATATCTACAAACAGTGAACTAGTGGGATTAATGCAGTACTCCACTGACATCTTCTGGTGATTTAGAGGAATTGCTGCTCCAACAAAAAATTTTTCTTTATATATTCAGTTTTTATTTTGCTGTTTATTTTGCTGTATATTTTGCTCTGTATCCCCGGGAAAAGCCGGATAGCTACAAAGCACAAACTTATGCTCGAACAGTAGAAACTCGCTTTACACTCAACAATGATTTAATAACTTTCATTTGAATGTTCAAGTGGTGACCATTGCATATCACGCCTTCAAAAGCTTTATTATGGGTAGAACAAACAAAGAGCGTGATAAACTTTCAGCTAAAACTCTTGCTGATAACCAAGCTCGTAAAACACATGGAAATTTAGAAAAATATCTTAAAAAAGGAACAGAAATGCCTCAGACTCCCTCAAAGAAATCAGCTAAAAGACACATCTCTCCAGACACCTTGGAAGATTCAGATTCTAGCGGAGAGGGCTCGGACTGTGAACCCACCTTGGAAGACTCAGCCCCAATTTCTAGAGCCTTCATGAAACAGTTACTTGCACAAACTATGCAGCCACTCTTAGAAGAAATTTCTGGTTTGCGTGCAGATTTAAAGCATATGGGCCAGAGAGTGGAAACTTTGGAGTCGGCCAACATGGAAGCGACTGATGCTATTTTATCCTTACGCGACCAACTCCTACAACAACAGCACCAACTTAATACTGCCCTTCTTGCTGCGGAAGACCAGGAAAATCGCAGCAGAAGGAAAAACATCAGGTTGAGAGGTGTCCCTGAATCCTTTGCCCGCGAATCACTGGACAAGGTCGCTAGAGAAATCTTCTCTGACCTCCTGGGGAAGGAAAGGGCGGACTCCATTGTCATTGAGCGAATTCATCGTGCCCTTAAACCCAAACCTAAACAGGGGGAGCCGCCAAGAGACATCATCTGCGGCCTCCTGAGCTTCGTTGACACCGCAGCAATTCTATCAGGAGCAAGAGAAAAGGACAATACCTCATATGAAGGTGCTCAATTGCAACTTTTCCAAGATCTTGCCCCATCTACTCTGGCTAAACGGAGAGTGCTTAAGCCACTCCTAACGGAACTGAGGTCACGTGGTCTGATATACAGGTGGCTCTACCCCTTTGGACTAGCCATTACGGTGGGCAATCGCCAAATCACAATACGATCCCCGGCGGATCTGGGAGAGGCCTGGTCGACTCTCGACATATCACCGATAGACATTCCCTCTTGGATGCCAGCTGATACAGGTTGGAACTTCCCTAAACTGACCAAACCACAAGAATGGTTGGTTTAAAAAAAAAATGCTTCTCCTAAGCCGAAGAAGACCGCTTCTAAAGTACTTCCAACCTGAAATGGGTCACAAATGCTGGTCTGGTTCTTTTTAAGTAGGGCATGTTTTTTACGGTTTGCCCCTGAATACCAATGCTTTTCTTTTCTTATTGTAATGAATGGAGATGATGGAGTCTTTGTTCTTTCTCTCCGGACTCGGAGAATTCCTCTACATTATTAGATGTTTTATGTTTCTTTGTCTTAATACTAGTGTTTTTTCCAATACCTTGCAAATAGCTTTATTGCTAAGTTCACGTGTTTTCTGTCTTTAAGATAACCTAACGATAAGAGGTCACCACTTGGACCTTCCTTCGCTTATGTTTGGGCTCGTGTACCCCCCCCCTGCGATAGGCGAATTCTATTATGTATATAGTTGGTTAATCACCCTGTTCTGTTATTTTTTCAGGCTCCTTGGTGTGACAGGGGACTTTGAGGAAGGAATGGATGACGGCTAATCGTGTAGATGTGGGTGCGGTCACGGTAGCGTCTTTCAATGTGAAAGGTTTGAATTCTCCCGCAAAACGCAGTCAGATCCTCACATTACTTAAAAAACAAGCAACACAAATAGTTTTTTTTCAAGAAACTCATTTTAAATTGGGGAGAACTCCAAATATGTCTTTCTCCTCATTTCCCACATGGTACAACAGCTGTTCTTCCTCCGCTTCTAAGGGAGTTAGTATAGCGCTTAAAAAAGGTCTGCCATTCACACTTGAAGATAGTTTGACTGATTCGGAAGGCAGATACATTTTTATAAAAGGACTTCTAGCAAATACGAGAATAACCTTAGCTAATTTATACGCCCCAAACATACATCAGACACAGTGGATCCTCAAATCATTGGACACTCTACAGCTTTTCAAGGAGGGCTTACTGATTATAGGGGGAGACCTAAATATGACATTACAACCCACTTTAGACACTTCCAGCGGCTCCTCCTCTCTAACTCAAAAATCGAGACAAAAACTCTTAAATAAATTAAACTCTTTACAACTAATAGATCCATGGCGCAGCTTTAACCCCACCATGAAAGACTATACCTTCTTCTCTCCCCCACACAACTCTTATCATCGCATTGACTTTTTTCTAATACAATCTCGGGCCTTACACTTAATAAAATCTTCTAAAATTGGTGCAATCACTTTATCAGATCATGCTCCTGTCTTTATTAAAATCCTCATCACAACATTACCCAGACCTGCAATGACTTGGAGACTTAATGAGTCGTTGCTTGACAACCCAAAACATGTAAATAAGCTCAAAACTATCATCTCTCAATTCTTTTCTGAGAACATAAATATGGGACACCTTACTCCCATTATATGGGAAACACATAAAGCTGTCCTTAGAGGAGAACTCATTTCACTTAGCTCATATACTAAAAAACAAAGAGAAAAAGAAATCCAATCCCTTCTTCATCAAATAACTATTTCAGAACGCGCACATAAAAGCACTAAATCATCTGAATCATACCAAGAACTTAGTCTTCTTCGTAGCAAACTTAAAGACTTGCTAAACGTAAATTCGGCTAAATTATTTATGTATTGCAAACACCGCTTTTATTTACATGGCAATAAAAGTGGGAAACTCACCACACAACTGTTAAAGAAACAAAAAGAGAAAAAATTCATAACAAGCATCCTCACGTCAGCAAACAAGAGAGTAGTAGACTCAAAGGGGATTGCCGAGACCTTCCGGCAATACTATGAATCCCTATATAATTTGCCCCTTTCTGATGACATGAATAACTACTCGTCGGCCACGGCTAAAATTCAAGCCTTTTTGGCTCCTCTTTCCCTCCCGACAATTTCCCCTGAAGACTGCAAAGCACTCACGACCAAAGTCACACTTAAAGAACTAAATGATATCTTAAAAACGATCCCGAATGGGAAAGCACCTGGCCCTGACGGTTTCCCGGTGGGCTATTACAAAAAGTTCTCTGATATCCTTCTCCCCCACCTAGTAAATCTTTTTAATTCCTTTTTAGAAGGGAAGCTTCCACCTCGCCAAGCATTAGAGGCTTACATTACCATCATACCGAAGGAGGGAAAAGATGATAGCCTGTGTAGTAATTTCCGCCCTATTTCATTACTCAATTCGGACCTGAAATTGTGGGCTAAAGTGTTGGCTTCAAGGATGAGTGGTGTTTTGAGCAGGGTTATTTGCCCCGACCAGGTGGGTTTCGTGAAGGGCCGCGAGGGCAAAGACAATTCCACTAAAATTCTTCACGCTATTTCGTATGCAAAGAAAACTAAGACTCCACTGACTATTCTGTCGACTGATGCTGAAAAAGCATTTGACAGAATCAGTTGGAGATACATGGTCTGCACGCTAAAAAAATTTGCCTTCCCAACAGCTTTTATAGACGCTGTTATGTCCCTTTACGTGGACCCATCTGCTAAAGTCGGGGTGAATGGTATTTTTTCTGAACCTTTTAACATAACTAACGGCACCAGGCAGGGCTGTCCTCTCTCACCCTCCCTATTTATCATGGTTATGGAAACCTTGATGGAAAAGATTAGACAAGATAACGAGATCAAAGGCCTTAGGATGGGTAAACTAGAGGTCAAAGTAGCTGCTTTTGCCGACGATCTTTTAATTTTGACCTCCAACCCCAAAGTATCTTTTCCGAAATTAATGTCCCTGTTTGCTGACTTTGGCGAGATTTCTAATTTCAAAATAAACGCAAACAAATCTGAAGCATTAAACATCTCGGCGAGGATCTCAGATATTCTAGAATTAAAAGAAAGCACCCCTTTTAATTGGCCCTCAGAAAAACTAAAATATCTTGGAATCTATCTAACAGCTAACCCCACCTCCCTTTACAAATGCAATTACACCCCCCTCCTGGCACGGCTTCAAGCAGATCTAAAAAATTTTGACCTACCCTACTTATCTTGGATGGGAAGAATAAATGTCATTAAATCCTACATATTCCCAAAAATCTTTTATACCATGAACATGGTTCCCATACCCCTTCCCAACTCATTCTTCCATTCAGCCAACCAACTGATTTCTCATTTCATATGGAAATACAAAAAAGCCAGACTCCCTTTTAAAATTCTATCTCTCCCAAGAGGTAGGGGCGGTCTAGGCCTTCCAGATATCAAAACTTATTATAAAGCTATACATCTCGCTAGATGGATAAATCTGCTAAAACCTAATCCAGAAAACCTCAACACAAAATTAGAACTTGCCCTGTTGGGCAAAGAAGTTAATCTTTATCTCTGGTCGTCTTTTAATTGCCCACATAAAAAACTTGATGAGATCCTACATAATACTTTATTTATAAGACGCTCCCTTATACCAAATCAGCTCCCGTACTGTCACTTTCTAGACAGTATTCCGATCGGGATAATTCCATGGTTGGTAGACCCTACATATGAGGACATATATGGACTCTGGGCATCACTTCCAGATGCCCCAATTTCTCAATTCCTATCAAATAAAGTACCTTGCAAAGATAATTGGCCAATCGAAGCCACAAAACAACCTACTAATTTCCTCCAAAAATATCACATATGCCGCATATTGACGACTTTTAGAACCAAGGTAAGTCAATCATCAGATTGGCTTTGGCTCGATTTACTAGTGAAGTTGAAATCCCCAATCACCAAACTGGTTTCTAAACTTTACGCAAACCTTCTCAAAAGCCCAACTCAATTTAAGCCTTTATATCTCTCCTCTTGGGAAACGGAGTTGGGGGTGACATTGTCTTCCCGGGAAACCCAACAGGTACTGGCCAACTCTCATGGGTTCTCCAGGTGTATCCTACTACAAGAGAATTCATTTAAAATCCTATCTAGGTGGTACCGAACCCCAGAAAAGCTGTTTCATTGGGGACTGGTGGGTTCCCCGCTGTGTTGGAGATGCTCTCGATCCGTGGGTTCCTTAGCTCACATTTTCTGGTTCTGTTTGGAACTAAAGCAATTCTGGACAGACATAAACAAATCTCTCCGTAGTATGGGCCTAATGGATCGAGATTTAGCTCCTCAAGACGTTTTGCTTTCCCTCCCTTCCTCCTCCTTTAACCCAAAGAAACACGGCTTACTACCCATACTATTAGCAGCTGCAAAACATTTGATTTCAATGCACTGGAGAAAAACGACCCCTCCATCGTTCAACGAATGGACCCTTAAAGTTCAAGACCTTTATCGCTTAGAGGAATTATCCAGTTGGGAGACACGAACCCACGAGAAGTTTAGTGCCTCTTGGCTGCCTTGGGTTTCTTTTTCATCCCCCACTCCTAGTTCTAGGATAAGAAATCTAAATTGAAGATTGTCCCTTCAAATTCTCTACCAATAGTTCCTTCTATTCCCCCTAGCTCGAATTTTAGTGTCAAGACGCGATGACCGACCCACCTCCACGTTTGCAACAATTTTTTACACACTGCCTACATTCCTCCCCTTCAATTTGATAACAACTTTACTTGCGATATTTTAGTCCTTCCTGTCACACCTCCTAGCCTTACAAATTTCTTATATAGTTCATATTGATACCTAGGGCTAGTTTCTATGGTCCTGAAATGTTTGTTTTTTCTGTTTTGTATGCTCAACTGTTATTATTATCTAACGAGTATATATTGTTAATTCAGTCTCTCTTGATTGTCTTATGAACTTATTATACAGCAACAAACCATCTGTATTTCTGACACGAGAGCTTATGTTTGTTATAACATGTTTTTCTTATGTTTATTGAAAACTTAAATAAAGAATTTCAAAAAAAAAAAAAAAAATTAGCACTTTACAGTCTAAGTTTATTCTATCTGTGACCCTGATTTGTTCTTTATCATCTATTACCGCGGACGCCTATGTCGACTCTGGCGCCGCTTTGAGTCTTATGGATTGGTCCTTTGCCAAACGCTGTGGGTATGATTTAGAGCCTTTGGAGACTTCTATTCCTCTGAAGGGGATTGACTCCACCCCATTGGCTAATAATAAACCACAATACTGGACACAAGTAACTATGCGTATTAATCCGGATCACCAGGAGATTATTCGCTTTCTGGTGCTGTATAATCTACATGATGTTTTGGTGCTAGGATTGCCATGGCTGCAATCTCATAACCCAGTCCTCGACTGGAAAGCTATGTCTGTGTTAAGCTGGGGATGTAAAGGGACTCATGGGGACGTACCTTTGGTTTCCATTTCATCATCTATTCCCTCTGAGATTCCTGAATTCTTGTCTGACTATCGTGACGTTTTTGAAGAACCCAAGCTTGGTTCACTACCTCCGCACCGGGAGTGCGATTGTGCCATAGATTTGATTCCGGGTAGTAAATACCCTAAGGGTCGTTTATTTAATCTGTCTGTGCCTGAACACGCTGCTATGCGAGAATATATAAAGGAGTCCTTGGAAAAGGGACATATTCGTCCTTCGTCATCTCCCTTAGGAGCCGGTTTTTTCTTTGTGTCTAAGAAAGATGGCTCTTTGAGGCCGTGTATTGATTATCGGCTTTTGAATAAAATCACGGTTAAATAACAATATCCGTTACCACTGCTGACTGATTTGTTTGCTCATATAAAGGGGGCCAAGTGGTTCTCGAAGATTGATCTCCGTGGGGCGTATAATTTGGTGCGAATCAAGCAGGGGGATGAGTGGAAAACCGCATTTAATACGCCCGAGGGCCACTTTGAGTATTTGGTGATGCCTTTTGGTCTTTCAAATGCCCCTTCAGTCTTCCAGTCCTTTATGCATGACATTTTCCGCGATTATTTGGATAAATTTATGATTGTGTATCTGGATGATATTCTGATTTTTTCGGATGACTGGGACTCTCATGTCCAGCAGGTCAAGAGGGTTTTTCAGGTTTTGCGGTCTAATTCCTTGTGTGTGAAGGGTTCTAAGTGCGTTTTTGGGGTTCAAAAGATTTCCTTCTTGGGATACATTTTTTCCCCCTCTTCCATCGAGATGGATCCTGTCAAGGTTCAGGCTATTTGTGATTGGACGCAACCCTCTTCTCTTAAGAGTCTTCAGAAATTTTTGGGCTTTGCTAACTTTTATCGTCGATTTATTGCTGGTTTTTCTGATGTTGTTAAACCATTGAGTGATTTGACTAAGAAGGGTGCTGATGTTGCTGATTGGTCCCCTGATGCTGTGGAGGCCTTTCGGGAGCTTAAGCGCCGCTTTTCTTCCGCCCCTGTGTTGCGTCAGCCTGATGTTGCTCTTCCTTTTCAGGTTGAGGTCGACGCTTCTGAAATCGGAGCTGGGGCGGTGTTGTCGCAGAGAAGTTCCGACTGCCCCGTGATGAGACCTTGTGCTTTTTTTTCCCGTAAATTTTCGCCCGCCGAGCGGAATTATGATATTGGGAATCGGGAGCTTTTGGCCATGAAGTGGGCTTTTGAGGAGTGGCGTCACTGGCTTGAGGGGGCCAGACATCAGGTGGTGGTATTGACTGACCACAAAAATTTAATTTACCTTGAGTCTGCCAGGCGCCTGAATCCTAGACAGGCGCGCTGGTCGTTGTTTTTCTCTCGGTTTAATTTTGTGGTGTCATACCTACCGGGTTCTAAGAATGTTAAGGCGGATGCCCTTTCTAGGAGTTTTGAGCCTGACTCCCCTGGTAATTCTGAGCCCACAGGTATCCTTAAGGATGGAGTGATATTGTCTGCCGTTTCTCCAGACCTGCGGCGGGCCGTGCAGGAGTTTCAGGCGGATAGACCGGATCGTTGCCCACCTGGTAGACTGTTTGTTCCTGATGATTGGACCAGTAGAGTCATCTCTGAGGTTCATTCTTCTGCGTTGGCAGGTCATCCTGGAATCTTTGGTACCAGGGATTTGGTGGCAAGGTCCTTCTGGTGGCCTTCCCTGTCACGAGATGTGCGAGGCTTTGTGCAGTCTTGTGACGTTTGTGCTCGGGCCAAGCCTTGTTGTTCTCGGGCTAGTGGATTGTTGTTGCCCTTGCCTATTCCGAAGAGGCCTTGGACGCACATCTCGATGGATTTTATTTCGGATCTGCCTGTTTCTCAGAAGATGTCTGTCATCTGGGTGGTGTGTGACCGTTTCTCTAAGATGGTCCATTTGGTTCCCTTGCCTAAGTTGCCTTCTTCTTCCGAGTTGGTTCCTCTGTTTTTTCAAAATGTTGTTCGTTTGCATGGTATTCCGGAGAATATCGTTTCTGACAGAGGGACCCAATTCGTGTCTAGATTTTGGCGGGCATTCTGTGCTAGGATGGGCATAGATTTGTCTTTTTCGTCTGCTTTCCATCCTCAGACTAATGGCCAGACCGAGCGGACTAATCAGACCTTGGAGACATATTTGAGGTGTTTTGTGTCTGCGGATCAGGATGATTGGGTTGCTTTTTTGCCATTGGCGGAGTTCGCCCTCAATAATCGGGCCAGCTCTGCCACCTTGGTGTCCCCGTTTTTCTGTAATTCGGGGTTTCATCCTCGATTTTCCTCTGGTCAAGTGGAATCTTCGGATTGTCCTGGAGTGGATGCTATGGTGGAGAGGTTGCATCAGATTTGGGGGCAGGTAGTGGACAATTTGAAGTTGTCCCAGGAGAAGACTCAGCTTTTTGCCAACCGCCGTCGTCGTGTTGGTCCTCGGCTTTGTGTTGGGGACTTGGTGTGGTTGTCTTCTCGTTTTGTCCCTATGAGGGTTTCTTCTCCTAAGTTTAAGCCTCGGTTCATCGGCCCGTACAAGATATTGGAGATTCTTAACCCTGTGTCCTTCCGTTTGGACCTCCCTGCATCTTTTTCTATTCATAATGTTTTTCATCGGTCATTATTGCGCAGGTATGAGGTACCGGTTGTGCCTTCCGTTGAGCCTCCTGCTCCGGTGTTGGTTGAGGGTGAGTTGGAGTACGTTGTGGAAAAGATCTTAGACTCCCGTGTTTCCAGACGGAAACTCCAGTATCTGGTCAAATGGAAGGGATATGGTCAGGAGGATAATTCTTGGGTGACTGCCTCTGATGTTCATGCCTCCGATCTTGTCCGTGCCTTTCATAGGGCTCATCCTGATCGCCCTGGTGGTTCTGGTGAGGGTTCGGTGCCCCCTCCTTGAGGGGGGGGTACTGTTGCGAAATTGGATTCTGGGCTCCCCCGGTGGCCACTGGTGGAATTGAACTTGTGTGCATCATCCTCTCTGTTCACCTGTTCCCATCAGGATGTGGGAGTCTCTATATAACCTTGCTCCTCTGTCAGTTTCATGCCGGTCAACACTGTAATCAGAAGCCTTTCTTTGCATGTTCCTGCTACTAGACAACTCCCAGCTAAGTTGGACTTTCGTCCTTGTTTGTTTTTGCATTTTGTTCCAGTTCACAGCTGCTGTTTCGTTACTGTGTCTGGAAAGCTCTTGTGATCTGAAATTGCCACTCTGGTGTTATGAGTTAATACTAGAGTCTTAAAGTAATTTCTGGATGGTGTTTTGATAGGGTTTTCAGCTGACCATGAAAGTGCCCTTTCTGTCTTCCTGCTATCTAGTAAGCGGACCTCGATTTTGCTAAACCTATTTTCATACTACGTTTGTCATTTCATCTAAAATCACCGCCAATATATGTGGGGGCCTCTGTCTGCCTTTTGGGGAAATTTCTCTAGAGGTGAGCCAGGACTGTATTTTCCTCTGCTAGGATTAGTTAGTCCTCCGGCTGGCGCTGGGCGTCTAGGGATAAAACGTAGGCACGCTACCCGGCCACTGTTAATTGTGCGGCAGGTTTAGTTCATCGTCAGTTTAGATTCCATCTTCCAAGAGCTAGTTCTTATATATGCTGGGCTATGTTCTCTCGCCATTGAGAATCATGACAGCTGACCAAGCAAGTAAAATGTAGCTCTCTGCATGTAGGACAGAGTTGAGACATTTGATCAGCAGTTAATACATCTGACACTATTCCGCTTTTTGGGATGGAAAACCCCATATGATCTGTCTGGGTTATATCAGTTCGTGTCAGCCATTTTAAACCATTGATTATAATGTATATATTAGCTGTGAGCATATAAGTATATATTTGATTATAGAGGAGTATACATGCAAGTGAGATCTACATGATATATATATTTCTATCACAAGCCCCCCTTAGATATCACTTGCCCTAATCCTAGCCTCCTGTCCCAAAGCGCTGCAACTCTTTTGTGCTGTCGGCGAACTGACACAAGCCTAACGCCTGTGCCCCACTCCGTACAGACTTTTCGCAAATGGGCGGTCAGGAGATCTGTCCCTAAAGGGGGTTCGTTGCAATCAGTCTCTTAGTCAATAGCATGTGTAGTGAGCGATGTGTAGTCTTTATCAGGTAGGTCATCTATTCGGTCAGGCCGCAACATCATTCTGGCTTGGATGTCATCTTCTGGTAGGGGAGCTTTCTTGCAATGCGATGAGTGGATCCAAGCGGGTCTTCCCTCCAGTTTCACAGAGTTTGGTGTCATCAGCAGCACTTGAACAGGACCATCAAATCTGGGATCGAAGGGTGTTCTCCTTACAAACTTTTTCTCCTGGCTTCTAGGAGTGCATACTGTCATGATCTCTGCAGGCAGAGATCATAGCAAGCCTATAGAGGGACAAGCTCTCGGAAGATGGAACTATACTGACCATGAACTAAGCCTGCCGCGCAACTAGAAATAGCCAGGTAGCATTTCCTATTTATCGCTAGATGCCCAGCTCTGGCCTAAGACCTAAATAGCTAGCAGAGGGAAATATAAGACCTGGCTCACCTCTAGAGAAATATTCCAAAGAAGACAGTAGCCCCCCACATATAATGACGGTGAGTTCAGATGAAACAACAAACGCAGCAGGAAAATAGTCTTAGCAAATTTGAGGTCCGCTTACTAAATAGCAGAAGACAGATAGTATACTTTCATGGTCAGCAGAAAAACACTAACAAAACACCATCCAGAGATTACCTTAAACTCTGGCATTAACTCATAACGCCAGAGTAGCAATCCCTGATCAACGAGAGCTTTCCAGACACAGAAACAAAACTTCAGCTGTGAACTGGAACAAATAGGCAAAACAAAACATGGACAAAAGTCCAACTTATCTAGTAGTTGTCTAGAAGCAGGAACAAGCACTGAGAGGCATCAGATAACATTGTTGACCGGCAAGAAACCACCAGAGAAATGAGCTTAAATAGCGACACCCACTACTGATGGAATCAGGTGAAACAGGAAAGAGGATGACAAGTCCAATTCCACAAGCGGCCACCGGGGGAGCCCAGAATCCAAATTCACAACAGTACCCCCCCCTCAAGGAGGGGGCACCGAACCCTCACCAGATCCACCAGGGCGACCAGGATGAGCCCTATGGAAGGCACGAACAAGATCAGAAGCATGAACATCAGATGCATTGACCCAAGAATTATCCTCCTGGCCGTAACCCTTCCAGTTGACCAGATACTGGAGTTTCCGTCTGGAAACACGAGAGTCCAAAATTTTCTCCACAACGTACTCCAACTCACCCTCAACCAACACCGGAGCAGGAGGCTCAACTGAAGGTACAACAGGCACCTCATACCTGCGCAACAACGACCGATGAAAAACGTTATGAATGGAAAAGGACGCAGGGAGGTCCAAACGGAAAGAAACAGGATTAAGAATCTCCAATATTCTATAAGGGCCGATGAACCGAGGTTTAAACTTAGGAGAAGAGACCCTCATAGGGACAAAACGAGAAGACAACCACACTAAATCTCCAACACAAAGCCGAGAACCAACACGACGATGACGGTTGGCAAAACGCTGAGTCTTCTCCTGGGACAACTTCAAATTGTCCATAACCTGCCCCCAGATGTGATGCAATCTCTCCACCACCGCATCCACTCCAGGACAATCCGAGGATTCCACCTGACCGGAGGAAAATCGAGGGTGAAACCCCGAATTACAGAAAAACGGGGACACCAAGGTGGAAGAACTGGCCCGATTATTGAGGGCGAACTCTGCCAATGGCAAAAAAGCAACCCAATCATCCTGGTCAGCAGAGACAAAACACCTCAGATATGTCTCAAGGGTCTGATTAGTCCGCTCGGTCTGGCCATTAGTCTGAGGGTGAAAAGCAGATGAAAAAGACAAATCTATGCCCATCCTAGCACAGAATGCCCGCCAAAATCTAGACACAAATTGGGTACCTCTGTCAGAAACAATATTCTCAGGAATACCGTGCAATCGGACAACATTCTGAAAAAACAGAGGAACCAACTCAGAAGAAGAAGGCAACTTGGGCAGAGGAACCAAATGGACCATTTTAGAGAAACGGTCACAGACCACCCAGATGACAGACATCTTCTGGGAAACAGGCAGATCTGAAATAAAATCCATCGAGATGTGTGTCCAAGGCCTCTTAGGAATAGGCAAGGGCAACAGCAGTCCGCTAGCCCGAGAACTACAAGACTTGGCCCGAGCACAAACGTCACATGACTGCACAAAGACTCGCACATCTCGTGACAGAGAAGGCCACCAGAAGGATCTTGCCACCAAATCCCTGGTACCAAAAATTCCGGGATGACCTGCCAATGCAGAAGAATGTACCTCAGAGATGACTCTGCTGGTCCAATCATCCGGAACAAACAGTCTATCAGGCGGACAACGATCCGGTCTATCCGCCTGAAACTCTTGCAAGGACCGCCGCAGATCAGGAGAAACGGCCGACAAAATTACTCCCTCCCTAAGGATACCTGTGGGTTCAGAATTACCAGGAGAGTCCGGGTCAAAACTCCTAGAAAGGGCATCTGCCTTAACATTCTTAGAACCCGGTAGGTATGACACCACAAAATTAAAGCGAGAAAAAAATAAAGACCAGCGCGCCTGTCTAGGATTCAGGCGTCTGGCAGTCTCAAGATAAATCAAATTTTTGTGGTCAGTCAATACCACCACCTGATGCCTAGCCCCCTCGAGCCAATGGCGCCACTCCTCAAACGCCCACTTCATGGCCAAAAGCTCCCGATTCCCAACATCATAATTCCGCTCTGCGGGCGAAAATTTACGAGAAAAGAAGGCACAAGGCCTAATGACGGAGCAGTCGGAACCTTTCTGCGACAACACTGCCCCAGCTCCGATCTCCGAAGCGTCAACCTCAACCTGAAAAGGCAGATTCACATCAGGCTGACGCAACACAGGGGCAGAGGCAAAACGGCGCTTAAGCTCCTGAAAGGCCTCTACAGCATGAGGGGACCAATTAGCAACATCAGCGCCTTGTCTGGTCAAATCAGTCAGTGGTTTAACGACATCCGAAAAACCAGCAATAAATCGGCGGTAAAAGTTGGCAAAGCCCAAAAATCTCTGAAGACCCTTAAGAGAGGAGGGCTGAGTCCAGTCACAAATAGCTTGCACCTTGACGGGATCCATCTCAATGGAAGAGGGAGAAAAAATATACCCCAAAAAGGAAATTTTCTGGACCCCAAAAACGCACTTAGACCCCTTCACACATAAAGAATTAGACCGCAGAACCTGAAAAACTCTCCTGACCTGCTGGACATGAGAGTCCCAGTCATCAGAAAAAATCAGAATATCATCCAGATATATTATCATAAATTTATCCAGAAAATCGCGGAAAATATCATGCATAAAAGACTGGAAAACTGAAGGGGCATTAGAAAGACCAAAAGGCATGACCAAATACTCAAAGTGGCCCTCGGGCGTATTAAATGCGGTCTTCCACTCATCCCCCTGCCTGATCCGCACCAAATTATACGCCCCACGAAGATCAATTTTAGAGAACCACTTAGCACCCTCTATACGAGCAAACAAATCAGTAAGCAATGGCAATGGGTATTGATACTTAACAGTGATCTTATTCAGAAGCCGATAATCAATACATGGTCTCAAAGAGCCGTCTTTTTTTGAGACAAAGAAAAACCCAGCTCCCAAGGGAGAAGAAGATGGACGAATATGTCCCTTTTCCAAAGACTCCTTTATATATTCCCGCATAGCAGCATGTTCCGGCACAGACAAATTAAACAAACGACCCTTTGGATATTTACAACCCGGTATCAAATCTATGGCACAATCGCACTCACGGTGCGGAGGTAACGACCCAAGCTTGGGTTCGTCAAAGACGTCTTGATAATCAGAGAGGAACTCAGGGACTTCAGAGGGAATGGACGACGAAATAGAAACCAAAGGTACGTCCCCATGAATACCCTTACATCCCCAGCTCAACACAGACATTGCTCTCCAGTCCAAGACTGGGTTGTGAGACTGCAACCATGGCAATCCCAGCACCAAATCGTCATGTAAATTATACAGCACCAGGAAACGAATAATCTCCTGGTGATCCGGATTGATACGCATGGTTACTTGTGCCCAGTATTGTGGTTTATTATTAGCCAATGGGGTGGAGTCAATCCCCTTCAGAGGAATAAGAGTCTCCAAAGGCTCTAAATCAAAACCACAATGATTGGCAAAGGACCAATCCATAAGACTCAGAGCGGCGCCAGAGTCAACATAGGCGTCCGTGGCAATGGATGACAAAGAGCAAATCAGGGTTACAGACAAAATAAACTTAGACTGAATGGTGCCAATGGAAACAGACTTATCAAGCTTCTTTGTACGCCTAGAGCATGCCGATATAACATGAGCAGAATCCCCACAATAGAAACACAATCCATTCTTCCGTCTAAAATTCTGTCGCTCGCTCCTGGACAGAATTCTATCACACTGCATACTTTCTGGCGTCTTTTCCATAGACACCGCCAGATGGTGCACCGGTTTGCGCTCCCGCAGACGCCTATCAATCTGAATAGCCATTGTCATGGACTCATTCAGACCTGCAGGCAAAGGGAACCCCACCATAACATCCTTAACGGCATCAGAGAGACCTTCTCTGAAAGTTGCCGCCAAGGCGCACTCATTCCACTGAGTAAGCACAGACCATTTACGGAATTTTTGGCAGAAAACTTCAGCTTCGTCTTGCCCCTGAGATAGTGCCATCAAAGTTTTTTCTGCCTGAAGTTCCAAATGAGGTTCCTCATAAAGCAAGCCCAAGGCCAGAAAAAACGCATCCACATCGCGTAACGCAGGATCCCCTGCTGGCAATGAGAAGGCCCAATCTTGAGGGTCACCCCTGAGCAAGGAAATCACAATCCTAACCTGCTGAGCAGGGTCTCCAGCTGAACGAGACTTCAGGGACAAATAAAGCTTACAATTATTTCGGAAATTCTGGAAGCTAGCTCTATTCCCTGTGAAGAACTCCGGCAAAGGAATTCTCGGCTCAGATACCGGAGCATGTACCACAAAATCTTGTAAATTTTGTACTTTCGTGATGAGATTATTCAAACCCGCAGTTACACTCTGGAGATCCATTATTGTCAGGTGCACACAGAGCATACAGAGATTAGGAGGAGAGAGAGAAAAAAGACTGCAGCAAGGCAGACTGGAGGAAAAAAAAAAAAAAAAAATTCCAGCAGACTTCTTATAACTCTCCTTTCTCAACCTGGGTCTTTAACACTTTATTGGCCGGTCAAACTGTCATGATCTCTGCAGGCAGAGATCATAGCAAGCCTATAGAGGGACAAGCTCTCGGAAGATGGAACTATACTGACCATGAACTAAGCCTGCCGCGCAACTAGAAATAGCCAGGTAGCATTTCCTATTTATCGCTAGATGCCCAGCTCTGGCCTAAGACCTAAATAGCTAGCAGAGGGAAATATAAGACCTGGCTCACCTCTAGAGAAATATTCCAAAGAAGACAGTAGCCCCCCACATATAATGACGGTGAGTTCAGATGAAACAACAAACGCAGCAGGAAAATAGTCTTAGCAAATTTGAGGTCCGCTTACTAAATAGCAGAAGACAGATAGTATACTTTCATGGTCAGCAGAAAAACACTAACAAAACACCATCCAGAGATTACCTTAAACTCTGGCATTAACTCATAACGCCAGAGTAGCAATCCCTGATCAACGAGAGCTTTCCAGACACAGAAACAAAACTTCAGCTGTGAACTGGAACAAATAGGCAAAACAAAACATGGACAAAAGTCCAACTTATCTAGTAGTTGTCTAGAAGCAGGAACAAGCACTGAGAGGCATCAGATAACATTGTTGACCGGCAAGAAACCACCAGAGAAATGAGCTTAAATAGCGACACCCACTACTGATGGAATCAGGTGAAACAGGAAAGAGGATGACAAGTCCAATTCCACAAGCGGCCACCGGGGGAGCCCAGAATCCAAATTCACAACAGCATACCAGACACTGAATCTGGATCTGGCAATGAAGAAAACAACTCGAGAGTGGATGTTAGCAAGTTTCTTGGTGAGTTCAATTTACATAAGCAGACAAAGTATCATATTACATAATCAGCTGCTGAGGGAAAGGATACCCCTAACCTGGGACTAGACACAAACAACATTTCATATGGTAACAGCTTTTCTGGGCCTCTGGGATTATGCCTAACACTGAGTAGTGTGATTGGGAGTGTGTAGGCCTAAGTCTGACCCTACTGCTGACTAGATCTCTCATGTGAGGTTTGCTGTGAATGTGGGTCCCTGGTCACTCTCTAACACTTCTGGGACCCCATAGCTGCATATCTCGTCTCTGAGAGTAGCTTCTTTGCAGTAGTCTTTGCTGACTGGTTCTTCACTGGGAAAGCTTCTGGCTGCCATCCTGAGAACATGTCCACGGCCACAAGGGCATATTTGAAACCTCCACTTGGCGGCATCTGGATGTGGTCTATCTGGATCTTCTGGAAGGAGTACAGTGGTCTGGCAAGACGATGTGTGGGAACTTTCTTCATTCTTCCAGGGTTGCATTTGCCACAGGTCAGACAGCTGTTTATGAACTTGGCTGTTAGGGTGGAGATTTCTGGAGCGAACCAGTAAGCACCAATCGGATAATTCATCTGTGTCTTTAATCTGTGTGTGGGCCCATGTGCCCACTGGACCACCATAGGGTACATGTTTCGGGGTAAACAGGGTTTGTAGTCCATTGAGTATACCCTTCCTTCTTTGTGTTGCTCACTTCTGCATCCAGCATTCCTTCTTGTCCTTTGGGGCTTGCTCTTGCAGCTTTTTTGAGCAGATCCCAGGATGTCATCTTGTCAGGTTTCCTGTCTTCAGCCGTCCTGTAGTAGCCGTCCGGTTCTACGACCTCTTCCACTTTTCCATATTGTCTTCCCTTGACTGCTTCTTTGGCTGCCATATCCGCCATGTTGTTGCCTTGTGCCTCTACTGTGCTTAGTTTTCCATGCGCTTTGACTTTTAGTACTGCCACCACTTTTGGAAGTTGAAGTGCGTTCAGCAGGTCCTTAATGGCTCCATGATGCTTCACGGTTGTTCCACTTGCTGTGATGAAGTCCCTTGCAGCCCAGATGGGTCTGAAGTCGTGTGCTATGCCATGCGAGTACCTCGAATCGGTATACATTTTCTCAGTCTTGTCTTCTGCCATCTGGTAGGTCTTCATCAGCGCTATCAGTTCTGCTTCCTGGGCTGACAGACTGGGCGGCAGACTTCTGGACCACAGGATCTCTTGATTGCTGGTCACTGCACATCCCGTGTGGAATCTTCCTTCATCATCTGCAAATCTGGAGCCATCCACAGAGAGGATCAACTCTGGGTTGGTCAGTGGCTCTTCTGCCACCTTGGGTAGTCCTGCTGTTTCCTGTTGCATGATGCTGAAGCAATCATGGTCATCCGTCCGGAGCAAATTCAGATCCCTGCAGAAGGTATCATGCAGATTTTGATCAGACTTTTTATCTGAGGATCCGTATCTGTATCCCCCCTTGGGAGTGGGAGTAGAGTGGGCGGATTGAGGACTGTGCATCTGGAGAAGGTGACATTGTTGGGCAGGAGTAGAGAGCACTGGAGGCGAAGATGCCTGGCGGTGGAGAGATGTTTTAGCTGGGTTTGGTTGAGGATTGCTGAGATGTCATGCAGAGCCAGGATTTCCAATGGTTTTTCCACTGATGTCAGTAGTCCTGTCCAGGAGGGCGTGTGCTGCAACTGCTGCTCTCATGCGGGAGGAAGAGGCTC
Organism: Ranitomeya variabilis; assembly: GCF_051348905.1. Taxonomy (NCBI): domain Eukaryota; kingdom Metazoa; phylum Chordata; class Amphibia; order Anura; family Dendrobatidae; genus Ranitomeya; species Ranitomeya variabilis. Next base: position 11,875,945 of record NC_135236.1, read on the forward strand.
CCCTTGCAACTGGATCCAGGCAAGCTGAAAAGTAGTCCGAAAGTCTCTGCTTTCCCCCCTGAAGCTGCGTCAGGACTCCAGTAGCAAGGCCTTCTTTTCTCATCAAGTAGAGACGGAATGGCTTCTCGTAGTCAGATAGGCCTAGTGCTGGCGCTGAGACTACTGCACCTTTTAACTTCTTGAACAAGCTGAAGGCTGCATCTGTCAGGAGGAACGGGGTCACACTGATGTATTCACACAGAGGCTGCATTAGGACTGAAGCATCAGGGATCCAGGCTCTGCAATACGAAACTAGACCAAGGAAGGCCTGTAGCACCTTTGGAGTTGTTGGAGGAACCATCTTCTCCACTGTGGTTCTCCGGTCATCTGTCAGGTGTTTCGCCTGGTGAGCAATACAGTGTCTCTGGAACGTAACTTGCTTCAGACACCACTGGACTTTGTTCTTTGAGATCTTGCAGTGCTGCTCCGCCAGGTAGAGTAGGAGATACAAGGAATGGGCTTTACACGTGTCAGAGTCAATTGCACAAAGGAGTATATTGTCCATGTATTGTAGCAGGGTTACTTCTGCATGTTCTGCGACCCAGTTGGTGAGGACTGTGGACATTGCTTTGGTGAACTGTGAAGGGCAGTTCTGGGCCCACTGTGGCATCACTGTCCATGTGTGGTGTCCCCCCTGGTGCATTAAGGCAAACAGGAACTGGTCATCCGAGTGAAAGGGAACACTGAAGAAAACATTAGCCAGGTCGGTCACTGTGAACACTTTTGCTGTGGCAGGCACATTTGAGAGCAGAGTGTGCGAATTCAGAACAATTGGAGTTTCAAACACTGTGACGTCATTCACATCTCTCAGGTCATATACCATTCTGAACTTGGCTGGCTCTCCTTTTACAGTCTTTTTCTTGACGGGGAAAAGCGGGGTATTGCAAGGCGATGTGTGAGGAACAATGATTCCTATTTCCAGGTAGACCTTCAGTTGGTAAGAGGCAGCTTGACTCTAGGCCTGGCCTGGGCCTTACGAGGGTACGGGGTATCTGTCTTGAGTGACAGCCGTACTGGGGCAACTTGAGGTTTTCTCACGTGCTGGGGTCCCTTAGACCATAGACTTTCTGGTACTACATCCAGTACCTCCTTGGGTAGGCCTCATCAATAGTTTAATGTTCTTGTAGGGCCGCCAACATTACTCTTCTCGGGTCAGGGATGAAGAAAGTGTCACTGTCCCATCTCCCTGGAACACTGTGGTTGCCTTCAGCTTCTGCAGTAGGTTCGCTCCCAGCAGGTTGAGTGGCAGGTCCTTTACACCACAAACTGGGACAGGATAGAGTGTCCTGGCTGAGTGCACACGCTCAGTGGCTTTGTAAGCTGAGAATGTCTGACTTGACCATCAATGCCCATGCGAGACACAGAGGATTCTGATAGGCAGGTGGGATCAGTGAGTTCCACAGGTGTCATCACACTTCTGGCTGCACCACTTTGGATCTGACAACGCGATCCACTTTAAGGGTAATTTGAGGTAATGGTCCTGCAGATGAAGTTTTACATGTCAGGAGCATAGTGTCTTGCGGGCCTGGCTTGCTTGCCTCTGTCCTATGGACAGGGTACTTCACTGCTTTCTGCACTTCCTCCTTGACCTGTTTCTCTGGACCAACTCTTGGATTGCATGGGTCCAGTCTCTTCGGGGGCGTGGGTGCCCTGCACTGGTTCTGGAATTGGCCAAACTTGCCACAGATGTAACTCTTGACACTTCTTCTGTCTTTGTAGGGTGGTTGCGCTTCCAGGTTAGTGGTCACCATGAGAGGGGTGTCTTCTGCACTCCTCGTTGGGACTCGGTCCCTTTTGGCTACTGTGGACAATGGCATGATGGGCACTGTAGCGGCAGCGGGGTCCGGCCTGCTGATTGAAGCTGCGGTGGTAAGATGGGGCTTGCAGGTGCATTCATGGCGAGGCCCGGGGGTGCCATGAGACCGGTGGCTGCATCCAACCCAAGGTCTTGGGGCATTACAGGGGCTGTGGCTGCATCTTCCATCACTTCTTCCCCCTGCTCCAACATAGCTTCTCCCCTTTGCTAACCTTATTGAGGTCGGTGTCTCCTCTCTGGAGTCTGCAGCGGTTCTTCCGGTGTGTTGATCGGCACTTTGCAGCATCTTCACCTCTGGCTTCCCTTCTGGTGTTCTCTGCAGCATGGCACCCTTTTCCTTCTTTGCGCTCTTTTGTGGTGCTATAATGGTGGCAATTTTGGTGACAATCGGCAATAAACAGTCTCCTAGGTGCACATAAAACATTTTTTCTGGGTCAGTCCACTGCTATTGACCTGTTCTCAGGCCTAGCCACTATCAGTGGTTTCCTAATTGGGGCTGTCTCAGTCCATGCACAAAGGCCTGTGCTAACATTTGCCTGTGTATCTGGTCATGAATGGTGAAGCCCAAGTCTTGGAATACTTGCATTACTCCATTACTCTGCCATGAAACTTCTTCACAGACTCTGTCCTTTCCTGACTCATGTCATATCTTGTCCTGCCAATCTGCCTTTGGCCCACTCTCTGAGCTGTTCAATTAGCTGTGGCCCTGACTCCCAAGCGTGTACGTCTAATTCTGCTGGAAATTTGAATTGTTCCTTCATGATTGGCCAGAGTGCATCACCTGCTTCTATTTTCATTCATGGCCCAGAGATCATTCCAGCTGGCTGCATATGTTTTCTGCTTCTGCTACTTTCTTCGGTAAAATGGCATGGGATGCATCCCTGGATCTGGAAGATTGTCACCTGACTTGGGGTGGAGTGCACATAGTGTAATGGTGGTGCCTCTATCTGCCCCTGCATTCTCGGTGCCTGTGGGTTTCTTTTCCTAGTGCTGGACAGCATGTATGATGTTCCCTCTTCATCTTCATCAGAGGAATAGTTGTGATGGCTTGTACTGGGGTCATACACTGGCTGATTTTGGACTTAGAAGTTGCTTTTTTATGTGAGGATGTCTCCCCCCTTGCTGAAGCTATGATGGATTAGGCTTAGGCCTTGTTCATACGATCCTTTTTTCCCTGCGGATTTTTCAGGTCCTGATTTGTGAAAACCGCAGTGCAAAACCTGTGGTGGTTTTCACTGCGGTTTTCAGTCCTTTTTCTTCTGCGGATTCCACTGCGGGTCTCCAGCTTCTTTTTCCTATTGGTGCAGGTGGAAAACAGCAGCGGAATCCGCAGAAAGAATTGACATGGTACTTCTTTTTTTCCGCAGAAAATCAGCGGGGATTTTCCGGCGGAAAAAAGGATCGTGGGAACAGCGTTTTTTTTTTCCATTGGGTAATATTGTACTGTACCCTGCATGGAAAAAGGATGCGGATCCGCAGCTGCAAATCCGCTGCGGATCCGCAGTAAAAACCGCATCGTGTGAACATAGCCTTATAGTTTCATGTTGGTGTGAATGTAGGCAGCTCTGACTGGTGCTGAAGTTGTACATTATCAATACATGGTGATATCAGTCCTCCCCCCTCTGCACCCAGGGCTGAGCTGTCTGCTACCTGATGTGTCTGGGGCTGCCCACTGTAGGGGGGGGCTTTCACCTACTTTCCCCGATATCACAAATGGCAATGGCTGGTTTGTGCCAGGGGCATAGAAAGGGGAACCTTGTGCTGTAAGCACCATATTGTTTGAATTGGGCGTTGGCCCAGCTGGCAACGAAGAGGAAAAAAGAGGAAGAAGAAGGAGGAGGGGTTGATGAGTGAGACAAAGGAATAGTAGGAGGGGAGAGAGAATGTGGACAAGAGGGAGGAAGGAGAAGATGGGAGGTGTGGAAGAGAGAGAGAGGGAGGAGAAGAGAGGAGTGGAGAAGGAGGGGAGAGAGAGGGTGAGGAGAGATGGGTGTGGAGAAGGAAAAGAAGGAGGAGAAAGGTCTGGTGGGGGAGTGGAGAAGGAGGGAGGAGAAGATGGAGGGTATGGAGGAGAGAGATAGAGAGGGGGAGAGAGAGAAGAGAAAAGTGTGGAGGAAGAGGAGAGGAAAGGAGAGAGAGAAGAATGGGGAGAGAAAAGACTGACAGAGAAAAAGGAGGATAGAGGAGAACAACAAGAATAATAGAGAGGAGCAATTATGCCTTCTCCCTGTAGGGAGAGACGGGGCGCGCCACATACTATGCAAAAATAAGTACCTACTGCGCAGATTCTCCCGTCTCATACCCACAAAAATCACTTCCTGGTTTGCTCACATAACTTTCTGTACCACCTAAACGATGTAAGCTCTGCTGCCACTTCATACCATGTATTAGTATTCAGCAATCTAACATCAGCTAACTTCCCTTATTTTCCTTTCTACGTCATGCCACTCCGCAGCTTTAAGTCTGCCATTCTAATGAATTTCATGTACTTTATACCTTCCAAAATCTTCACATACTTAACACCTTCGTGTTCTGCCACTATCTAGGGGCTGTTTGCTCATCAGGAAATAAAAGACTCTCCTGTCGCTTGGCCACTTTATTCCCCATGGCAAAAGCAAAAAATGAAAAACACACAAAAATGAAAAAAACGGTACTAAAAAAAAACTTCTAAAAATGAGTACATAAAACTCTAAGAAAAACCCAAAACGATAAGAAAAACCGTCAAAAACTTAGTTCACAACCAAAAACTCAAAATTTTGATACAAAAGGAAGGAAAAAAAACTTTTTTCCCCCAAAAAAGTAAAAAGGTAAAGAGATTGAAGATTGAGGAAAACTTAATTTAAAAAATTTAACAATGCCGCAAAAAGAAAAAGACCCTTTAAGAGAGTAAAAAAAAAAAATTAAAATTAAAACGGCTTTTCTCTTCTCCTTTTTTCTTTTAGAATCTCTGCGCTCAAATACACTCAGAGACACACTTCCTCTTTTTACAGTGGGGCAAAAAAGTATTTAGTCAGTCAGCAATAGTGCAAGTTCCACCACTTAAAAAGATGAGAGGCGTCTGTAATTTACATCATAGGTAGACCTCAACTATGGGAGACATACTGAGAAAAAAAAATCCAGAAAATCACATTGTCTGTTTTTTTATCATTTTATTTGCATTTTATGGTGGAAAATAAGTATTTGGTCAGAAACAAACAATCCAGATTTCTGGCTCTCACAGACCTGTAACTTCTTCTTTAAGAGTCTCCTCTTTCCTCCACTCATTACCTGTAGTAATGGCACCTGTTTAAACTTGTTATCAGTATAAAAAGACACCTGTGCACACCCTCAAACAGTCTGACTCCAAACTCCACTATGGTGAAGACCAAAGAGCTGTCAAAGGACACCAGAAACAAAATTGTAGCCCTGCACCAGGCTGGGAAGACTGAATCTGCAATAGCCAACCAGCTTGGAGTGAAGAAATCAACAGTGGGAGCAATAATTAGAAAATGGAAGACATTCAAGACCACTGATAATCTCCCTCGATCTGGGGCTCCACGCAAAATCCCACCCCGTGGGGTCAGAATGATCACAAGAACGGTGAGCAAAAATCCCAGAACCACGCGGGGGGACCTAGTGAATGAACTGCAGAGAGCTGGGACCAATGTAACAAGGCCTACCATAAGTAACACACTACGCCACCATGGACTCAGATCCTGCAGTGCCAGACATGTCCCACTGCTTAAGCCAGTACATGTCCGGGCCCATCTGAAGTTTGCTAGAGAGCATTTGGATGATCCAGAGGAGTTTTGGGAGAATGTCCTATGGTCTGATGAAACCAAACTGGAACTGTTTGGTAGAAACACAACTTGTCGTGTTTGGAGGAAAAAGAATACTGAGTTGCATCCATCAAACACCATACCTACTGTAAAGCATGGTGGTGGAAACATCATGCTTTGGGACTGTTTCTCTGCAAAGGGGCCAGGACGACTGATCCGGGTACATGAAAGAATGAATGAGGCCATCTATCGTGAGATTTTGAGTGCAAACCTCCTTCCATCAGCAAGGGCATTGAAGTTGAAACGTGGCTGGGTCTTTCAACATGACAATGATCCAAAGCACACCGCCAGAGCAACGAAGGAGTGGCTTCGTAAGAAGCATTTCAAGGTCCTGGAGTGGCCTAGCCAGTCTCCAGATCTCAACCCTATAGAAAACCTTTGGAGGGAGTTGAAAGTCCGTGTTGCCAACCGAAAAGCCAAAAACATTACTGCTCTAGAGGAGATCTGCATGGAGGAATGGGCCAAAATACCAACAACAGTGTGTGGCAACCTTGTGAAGACTTACAGAAAACGTTTGACCTCTGTCATTGCCAACAAAGGATATTTTACAAAGTATTGAGATGAAACTTTGTTTCTGACCAAATACTTATTTTCCACCATAAAATGCAAATAAAATGATAAAAAAAACAGACAATGTGATTTTCTGGATTTTTTTTTCTCAGTTTGTCTCCCATAGTTGAGGTCTACCTATGATGTAAATTACAGACGCCTCTCATCTTTTAAGTGGTGGAACTTGCACTATTGCTGACTGACTAAATACTTTTTTGCCCCACTGTATATGCCGCTGTATCCAATATCATTAAAATAACGTATCTGAAAACACGTATGTCGCACCAAAAATGATAGATACAATTTAATTTCACTTCTTCTTTAAATAGCTACACATAGCCAGCATTGCAGCTGAAAACAGTCAGGGAAAAAAACCCAGATGTGACAGTGTGATTTACAATGCATCTCTGCTTCAGCAGCTGAAAAAAGAGGAAGTTCAAGAGAGAAGGAAAAAAAACCCAAAACTTTCTTTTACTATTTCATGCTTCTTAAAGAAGCAACACTTGACAGACAGAAACAGAAACAGACAATCCGAGAGATGCCCTTTTAAATTCTGTGACACGTGCAGGTTGCACTGGGAACAGACTACTGCCAATCGCACTGGACGCACCTGCGCCCGGGCCGCCTGAGTGAGTGAGAAGCACAACAAGCGGGAAATCTACCACCCCGGTCCGGACGTCCTAACTGGATCGCCGGCACTACGGGAATCTGCAGTAGCCCTCTAAGTTATCACTACCCGTGCCTGGAACATGGGACTGCCCCAGGACTACCTGTCCTTCCTATGCACGGGAATCCTGCAATAACTTATCGAGCGATTTGACCTCCTGCAGTCTGTTACCCAGCCACCAAAAACAAGTCACTTTTCCTTCCTCTCCCGGATTTTACACAAACACAGAACACATACACGGCACACAGCAGACACCTCCCAGGGTTAGGATTCGGCTCCGGACTTTTTACACTACCTGGGAATTGGTGACCACACCTGACCGGCAAGAGGCATAGACAAGGACTGGGCACAGGGGACTTTCAGGTAAGATGATAACATTTTCTTACCTTACTTATGGAGCTGCGCAGTCTCCTGCCCCTGTGCCAAGGCCACGGCCACAACCTCCTTCTCTCCGGTCAGTAGTGGGTCCCCGTGTGCGTTTCATCCGTGCCTCGCTGTTGGGGGCCATTATGTTATGGAAATATTTGGGTTGGATAAATTTATCCCTCTGTGTGTGCTGCGGCCGCTCCCAATTAGACTGAGTATTTTGAGCGCTCAAAGGAATGAGACTGCAACACCATTGTGTCAGAACAACATTCCATCAATACAGGTACTTTATTGTACATACATAGTTTTATATTTTCACATAGAAAGGAGTGGTTAGGGGTTGTTAGGGGTGGTTAGTTAATTACCATATTGTCTAGCTCCTCTGTCATTGGTTATCTAAACATATATGGAATATTGTGATTAATGCTCATATGACTGCTGACCAAGCAAGTAAAATGTAGCTCTCTGCATGTAGGACAGAGTTGAGACATTTGATCAGCAGTTAATACATCTGACACTATTCCGTTTTTTGGGATGGAAAACCCCATATGATCTGTCTGGGTTATATCAGTTCGTGTCAGCCATTTTAAACCATTGATTATAATGTATATATTAGCTGTGAGCATATAAGTATATATTTGATTATAGAGGAGTATACATGCAAGTGAGATCTACATGATATATATATTTCTATCACAGTGAGGACTGAATAGGCCGACCCACATATTGCAGGCCTCAGGCACAGATAATAATATATTTTTTGGATTATAAGACGCTCCGGATTATAAGATGCACCCCTAATTTTCGTGAGAAAAATAGTAAAAAAACTTTTTTTAATAACATGGTGGTGCTTCTTATAATCCATGCATCTTATTGCTTACCAGGGGTGGTGGCTGCAGTGAAGTGAGGTCCCAGGGTCGTTGTTGGAGGATGCAAGAATGGAGCGTTGCAGCAGGCTGGGATGAGGGGGTGTTCCGATGTGTGGTACGCCACTGCGGGTGTCCCAGTGGTGGTGCTGCGCTGTGTCCCGGTGGCGGAGGTGCGCTGTGTCCCATTGGCATTGCTGTTCTGTGTCCATGGTGACAGTGCGGTGCTGCACTGTGTCCCCAGTGGGGATGTGGTGCTGCACTATGTCCCCGATGCTGCGGAGGGCTCTGCCGACATTTTGTGAAATGTCCATTCCTTCTATGGTTTTCTGTGCGGCAGTAGACGCCGAGAAAATGGCTGCCAGGAGGGGCGCTGGAAAAATTCTCAAGTTTCCCATTGACTTCCATTACACTCATTACTCGGGTCGAGCACCTGAGCATTACAATTTGCTCGACTCGAGTAACGAGCATCTGAGCTCATCGCTAGTTATTAACAAAAATTCTTTCAGATGGTGATGAGTGTAATCCATTTATTAAATAAAATATATTGCCTATAAAACCACATTTTCCAAGAACCTTAAGTGGGAAACTCCAATGGACCCAATCGAAAAAAAATCCAAAGTTTGCTAAAAAAAAATTTGTGCCATTTTCCGATACCCATAGCTTCTCCATTTTTCATGATCTCGGGTTGGGTGAGGGCTTATTTTTTTGTGTGGCAAACTGTTGTTTTTAATGATACCCTTTTTGTGCAGAAACGATCTCTTGATCGCCCATTATTGCATTTTAATGCAATGTTGCGGCATCCAAAAAAACGTAATTCTGGCGTTTTTTACGCTTTTTCTCATTATGCCGTCTAGTGATCGGGTAAATTCTTTTTTTATATTGATAGAACGGGAGATTCTGAACGCGGCGATACAAAATTTGATTTTTTTTTTTATTGTTTTAATTTGAATGTGGCGAAAGGGGGGTGATTTGAACTTTTATATTTTTTTATATTTTTAAAAACATTGTTCCACATAATTGAGTGAATCCATAATTTTTCCCCTCTGCTTGATCTAAAAAAGTAACCATTACTGACTACCACATTTTTTGTTCTTGATTTCTTTTAGTGTTTCTTAAAGCCGGAAAGTTGCCATTTGAAATGACTTTAGTTTTGTGCCGTGTCTGTGATCTGCTTTTTTTTACTACAAAATTAAACAACTGAATGAACATCCTCCAAGGCCGGTGATTCCATCATTTTAGCCAGGGGTTGTAGTAGTTCAATAAGGTATTTTCTATCTCTTTTTCATATTTAGTGCAAGGGATTTAAGTCTATCCTAAAAATGTGTGTATTCCACCAAGGATGAGTTCAGACATCTGAATACATCAACAAAATATCTTCGTTAGCTAGCCATGGATCAAGCATCTGGCAAAGTTGCCTTGATTTAGTCGAAGTATCAAGGATACCGCTGGGCACAACGTTAAAGTCACCAAATATCACCAAGTCACCTTTTGATGTTCATAAATTATCTTTAATACTTTATTCAAAAAGGTGATCTGACCTTTATTTGGAGCGTGTCCATTTACTAATTTACTACTGAAAAAAATCCCACAGAAACAGTAATCTAACATACACTAAGGAACAAGTAAACCACCTCCCCACAGTTTCGGAGGATCCTGCTGAAATAAAAGTCTCCATTGGGGTCGAGAGATGGAAAACATTTTAATCATTGCTCCTAAAGGAGAATTGTAATCTACAACAGGATTGGTTGAGATAGTCTGAATTATGTAGAACCTACATTCAAGTCAGAAAATATTTTTAGTCCTTCTTCAGGACCCACAATAGGAGTCATTTTCCCCAATGCATTAGCCGAATTGTGGTGGGGAATCTCCAACAATAGGATATGTTCTTTTGTCTAAGAATTTGCACAATTTTCTAGAAGGATTTTCCTTTAATTAGGGTCTCTTTTGAAAAATCTGTGTGCACTTTGAGAGTTTAATTTTTTTTTTTTGCCATTCTCGCAAATTGAAGTAAAAATTATTTGAATTTGGTGGGATTTGTAAATTTCATGTCATTTGATTCAAAGTTGATCCACAGCAGATTGTTTTGATAATCTCTAGTGGCTAATGCCCGCATTCTCCACCAATTTGTTAAGAAAGAATAAGGGTAAGTTCACACTGGGTGTTTTTTCAGCATTTTTTTCTGCAGCAAAACCTGATTTCTTGGCAGGAAAGAAGCTGCAGAATGAAAGGCATGTTTTCCTAGTTTTTTCTGCTTAGTTTTTTGCTGTGGTTTTGGCATGCTCAATTTGTCTCTCATGCATAAAGTTTAGAAGTCCTATTCTATTGAATCAGATTTTGACACAAAAAAACACAGCAAAACCTGATACAAGCGTTTATCAGCGTTTTCTCACCACCCATTCAATTCAATGAGTGAAAAACGCTGAAAGAAGTGACATGCCCTATGTCCACAAAAAAAAAAAAAACAAAGCACAAAATACTGACGGAAAAAAAAAGGCTCTGTGCATGAGATTTCTGAAATCTCATAGACTTTTCTGGTACTGTAAAAACCCAGCTGAAACATTACATAAAAAGGCATAAAAATGCTGCAAAAATGCCTAGTGTGAACTTAGCCTAAATCTATATTCTCAGGATTACATGCGTTTTAAAGTTTATTTAAAAGTAATATTACAGTAAAATAAAGAGTTTAAGAAAAGAGTACGGAAAGAAAGATGAAAAGAAGCATGGTCAAAATTAAATCTCTGCATGCTGCCATTCTATGGACTCCTGATCTGGCCACATTCCTTGCAGTCTTTCTTTTTTACTTGTCTTTTTCGCTGTAGCCTCATTTCTAAATAAACTTCTAATCTCGTGAAACCACTTTACAAATTGTTTTCTTTTTTACATTTTTTTATACAGTTTGCTATTAGCTTCTGAACTGATGATATGATGGACCTTTTGACATCTTGGTTCCTCAGACTATATATAAAGGGATTTAGCATTGGTATCACTGCTGTGTAGAAAACAGAAGCTATCTTGTCTTGCATGGACAAGACACTGGAAGGAGGATGCAGGTAGGTGAGGAATACAGTCCCAAAGTACATAGCAACACATATGAGATGAGATGAGCAAGTGCTGAAGGCTTTCTTCCTGCCCTCGGCTGAGGACATGCGTGAAATGGAGAGGATGACTAAAACGTATGACAGTAGTATAATCGTCAACATACCCATACCCAAAGTACTTATTATAAAGAAAATGATTATGTCACAAGTAGATGTAGCTGAGCAGGACAATCTGAGGACCAGAGGAGCATCACAAAAAAAGTGGTGAATTAGGTTGAACCCACAAAATTGAAGACTGAAAACGCAAGCAGTTTGTACAAAGGACTGGAAAAAGCCAACAGAGAAGGAAAGAAGAACAAGACATAGACATTTCTTCTTAGTCATTATAGAGACATAATGTAGAGGATGGCAGATGGCAACAAAACGGTCATAGGACATAGTGGAGAGAAGAAGGGAGTCTATGGAGGCCAGAGCGGCATAGAAGAAGAACTGGAGAGCACAACCTTCAAAAGAGATAGTCTTCTTCAAAGACATAAGGTCTAAAAACATCTTAGGGGTTATGGTAGAAGAATAGAAGATGTCCACCAATGAGAGGTAACTGAGGAAGTAATACATCGGGTTATGGAGGTTTGAGGATCTGTGAACAATAGCCACCAGGCCAAGGTTTGTGAATATGGTGGCAAGATAGATGACAATGAATAATGCGAAGAGGAAAGTTTTCAGTCTGTCATCATCAGTCAGTCCAGAAAATACAAACACGGCCACTTGTGTCTTATTGGAGACGTCTGTGGGGACAGAAATATAAAGATATATAAAATATAACCAAAAACGAGAACCTAATCCTAGGAAGCAAATGTCCTGCATTGTGTATATTGTTCCTGAAATCCTAAATATGTTCTTCAGGATTGCAGTCACCAAAACTCTTTTGAGTTGTTTTTTTTCCTCATGGCCCCAATTTTTTCGCACTTCTTGCTTTTTATAAGGTATTGCTTTTGAGATTAACGTGTTGAATCTGTTCTCATTAAAACCTGAAAAGAATTGAACCTGTCACCTCCAGATATGCTATTGTCCTGTAGATATACCTGTAGCTACAGTGATAGTCTGCAGGTACATGGTATTCACATACTGAAAAGAGGGTTTCCTGCAACAGTGGCTTCAGGGAGAAAAATACGTTTTCTTCCCCCCTGCAGCCTCTTACTTTCAGGCATTGGGGTGGATACCGCTAATTATACTGTGAGTGCGCTGTAATCACTCTCCAGCACATTGACTGACAGCCAGCTGAACATATATGCTGCGGAGCCGGCTTTCAATCAAGGTGCAGGGGAGTGAAAATTGATTTGTTTGTTCTTTTTGCCATCCATGGTGTTCATGACATCCTTCTTCACCTCCACGTTTTGAAAGCTTCAATTCTGATTTTCACTTCAAATGACTTTGCTGTAAATTGAATTTCTTGTCCAAATTCAGGTAACCACTGAGTTAGAATATCAGCAGATTGATTCATCATTAAAAACCTCTCAAAATTACATTGAAAAATTTGCTTGGAGTGGTTGTCATCTTGAAGTATTTGACCATTATGAAAAGTACAAGATGGACCTTGGAATGTGGTCTTGATCGACGAGTAGTGATCTCAAAATGGTGGTCTTCTTCAGAGGTTTGACTGTAGCCTTGCAACCATCCATAAAGAGCTAGGTGGTCTCACTGGGCTCGGTGAATTTAGTGGCTTATGAAAAAGTGGTGTTAAAAAACAGGAGTTGAAAGTATGATTACAATCTTGAAAGTTCTTATTTCTTCTCTACAATTATTCTTGACTGATAATGGATAGCAGGATTGGAGGTGTTGTTCAATGCATAGTCTACCGTCTGCCATAAGTATGCAGAGCTGGAGTTCTCGGGTAGTTACTGAGGTGTCAGATATGAGCATGTTGCTCACCTGGATGCTCGGATTGGAAATCTGCAAGAGCAAAATGCAAGGCTGCGGGCAACTGATCATCTGGAGAAGGAGCATGCTGCCCAATGAGCAAGCAATGAATGGTGTTGCCCAAAGTTCAGAGCTGAGGCTGCTATTATTCATTAATGACATAGAAGATTGGATTTATAGTGTGATTTCTGGTTTTGCAGATGACACCAAGCTATGTGGTATAAGGCAGTCTATGAAAAATGTTCATAACCTCAAAGCACACTGGAAGAAATTGAATGTTTGGACATCCACGTGTCATATCAGGCTCATTGTGGATAAAAGTTCAGTCAGGCATCCGGCTACTAATAATCTTGGGTCACTATATGTTCTATGTGTAGTAAAATTAGAAGAGTCACTTGCAAAGAAGGATCTGGGTGGGAAAATGTATAAAATTCTGAATGTTATAAAGGTAAATATTCTGAATGTTGATCCAGTCGATTGATCAGGAGGGGAAATTCTCAGATTGGTTCATGCATTATGGTTTTACCTTTAGCCCTCACTTTATTTGATATCCACTCCCATTCCTTGGTTGAACTTGATGGACACGTGTCTTTTTCACACTGCATTAACCATGTAGCTATGTAAGTATATGTCATTGTTTAACTTCTTTTACGCTTGCACTTGTGCAGTAGAGGATTCTTTGAAGCCTCAGCTCCTTGCAATAATAAGGGTTCTTGTAAAAGATAGTTACACATAGTCATATAGTTTAACCCCTTCATGACCTAGCCTACTTTGACCTTAATGACCTGGCCATTTTTTGCAATTCTGCCCAGTGTCCTTTATGAGGTAATAACTCAGGAACGCTTCAACGGATCCTAGCGGTTCTGAAACTGACATATTGGGCTTCATGTTAGTAGTAAATTTTTGCGTTTATTTGTGAAAAAATAAAAATTTGGCAAAAAATTTGAAAATTTCACAATTTTCAAATATTGAATTTTTATTCTGATAAACCAGAGAGTTATGTGACACAATTTGGTTAATAAATAACATTTCCCACATGTCTACTTTACAGTAGCACAATTTTGGAAACAATTGTTTTTTTGTTAGGAAGTTATAAGGGTTAAAATTTGACCAGCGATTTCTCATTTTTACAACAAAATTTGCAAAACCATTTTTTTTAGGGACCACCTCACATTTGAAGTCAGTTTGAGGGGTCTATATGGCTGAAAATACCCAAAAGTGACACCATTCTAAAAACTGCACCCCTCAAGGTGCTCAAAACCACATTCAAGAAGTTTATTAACCCTTTAGGTGTTTCACAGCAGCAGAAGCAACATGGAAGGAAAAAATGAACATTTAACTATTTAGTCACAAAAATGATCGTTTAGCAACATTTTTTTTAATTTTCCCAAGGGTAAAAGGAGAAAGTGGACCCCGAAAGTTGTTGTCCAATTTGTCCTGAGTATGCCGATACCCCATATGTGGGGGGGAACCACTGTTTGGGCGCACGGCAAGGCTCGGAAGGGAAGGAGCGCCATTTAACTTTTTGAATGGAAAATTAGCTCCAATCGTTAGCAGACACCATGTCGCGTTTGGAGAGCCCCTGTGTGCCTAAACATTGGAGCTCCCCCACAAGTGACCCCATTTTGGAAACTAGACATCCCACGTAACTAATCTAGATGTGTGGTGAGCACTTTTTATCTCCAAATGCTTCACAGAAGTTTATAACGCAGAGCCGTGAAAATAAAAAATCATTTTTTTTTCTCAAAAATGATTTTTTTGTCTGCAATTTTTTTGTTTTCTCAAGGGTAACAGGAGGAATTGGCCACCTAAAGTTGTTGTCCAGTTTGTCCTGAGTGCGATGGTACCCCATATGTGGGGGTAAACCACTATTTGGGCACACGTCACGGCTCGTAAGGGAAGTAGTGACATTTTGGAATGCAGACATTGATGGAATGGTCTGCGGGTGTTATGTTATGTTTGCAGAGCCCCTGATGTGCCTAAACAGTAGAAGCCCCCAACCAGTGACCCCATTTTAGAAACTAGACCCCGTAAGGAACTAATCTAGATGTGTGGTGAGCACTTTTTACCCCCAAGTGCTTCACAGAAGTTTATACCGCAGAGCCATAAAAATAAAAAATATTTTTTTTCCTCAAAAATTATTTTTTAGCCCACATTTTTTATTTTCTCAAGGGTAACAGGAGAAACTGGACCCCAAAAGTTGTTGCCCAGTTTGTTCTGAGTACGCTGATACCCCATAGGTGGGGGTAAACCACTATTTGGGCACACATCGGGGCTCGAAAGGGAAGTAGTGACGTTTTGAAATGCAGACTTTGATGGAATGGTCTGTGGGCGTCATGTTATGTTTGCAGAGCCCCTGATGTGCCTAAACAGTAGAAAACCCGCACAAGTGACCCCATTTTGGAAAATAGAACCCCCAAGGAACTTATCTAGATCTGTGGTGAGCACTTTGAACTCCTAAGTGCTTCACAGAATTTTATAACGTAGAGCCATGAAAATAAAAAATCTTTTTTTCCCCACAAAAATAAATTTTTAGCCCCCAATTTTTTATTTTCCCAAGTGTAACAGGAGAAAAAAGACCCCCAGAGTTGTTGTGCAATTGTTCCTGAGTATGCTTATGCCCCATATGTTTATGTAAACCACTGTTTGGGCGCACGTAGGGGCTCAGAAGGGAGGGAGCACCATTTGACTTTTTGAACGCAAGATTGGCTGGAATCAATGGTGGTGTCATGTCGCGTTTGGGACCCCCTGATGTGCCTAAACAGTGGAAACCCCTCAATTCTAAAGGTACCTTCACAAGAAATGACTTTGTAACGATATCGCTAGTGATCCGTGACGTTGCAGCGTCCTGGCTAGCGATATCGTTGTGTTTGACACGCAGCAGCGATCAGGATCCTGCTGTGATGTCGCTGGTCGCTGAATAAAGTTCAGAACTTTACTTGGTCGTCAGATCGCCGTGTATCGTTGTGTTTGACAGCAAAAGCAACGATACCAGCGATGTTTTACACTGGTAACCAGGGTAAACATCGGGTTACTAAGCGCAGGGCCGCGCTTAGTAACCCGATGTTTACCCTGGTTACCAGTGTAAAAATGTAAAAAAAACAAACAGTACATACTTACATTCGCATCCCCCGCCGTCTGCTTCCCACACTGACTGAGTGCCGCAAAGTGAAAGTGAAAGCACAGCACAGCGGTGACGTCACCGCTGTGCCCTGCTACTGCCGGCGCTCAGTCAGTCAGTCAGTGCAGGAAGCGGACGCCGGGGGACGCGAATGTAAGTATGTACTGTTTTTTTTTTTTACATTTTACGCTGGTAACCAGGGTAAACATCGGGTTACTAAGCGCGGCCCTGCGCTTAGCAACCCGATGTTTACCCTGGTTACCCGGGGACCTCGGCATCGTTGGTCGCTGGAGAGCGGTCTGTGTGACAGCTCTCCAGCGATCAAACAGCGACGCTGCAGCGATCGGCATCGTTGTCGCTATCGCTGCAGCGTCGCTTCGTGTGAAGGTACCTTTAGACAAAAGAACATATCCTATCGTTGGAGATTTCCCACCACAATTCGGCTAATGCATCGGGGAAAATGACTCCTATTGTGAGTCCTGAAGAAGGACTAAAAATATTTTCTGACTTGAATGTAGGTTCTACATAATTCAGACTATCTCAACCAATCCTGTTGTAGATTACAATTCTCCTTTAGGAGCAATGATTAAAATGTTTTCCATCTCTCGACCCCAATGGAGACTTTTATTTCAGCAGGATCCTCCGAAACTGTGGGGAAGTGGTTTACTTGTTCCTTAGTGTATGTTAGATTACTGTTTCAGTGGGATTTTTTTCAGTAGTAAATTAGTAAATGGACACGCTCCAAATAAAGGTCAGATCACCTTTTTGAATAAAGTATTAAAGATAATTCATGAACATCAAAAGGTGATTTGGTGATATTTGGTGACTTTAACGTTGTGCCCAGCGGTATCCTTGATACTTCGACTAAATCAAGGCAACTTTGCCAGATGCTTGATCCATGGCTAGCTAACGAAGATATTTTGTCGATGTATTCAGATGTCTGAACTCATCCTTGGTGGAATACACAGATTTTTACGATAGACAAAAATCCCTTGTCCTAAATATGAAAAAGAGATAGAAAATACCTTATTGAACTACTACAACCCCTGGCTAATGCGAATTAGTGTGGATTTTTCGGCACCGTTTTTGAAAAATCCGCAGGTAAACTGCACTGCATTTTACCTGCGGATTTCCTACTTTTTTTGTCAGAATTTCACCTGCGGTTTTACACCTGCAGATTCCTATTGAGGAGCAGGTGTAAAACGCTGCGGAATCCGCACAAAGAATTGACATGCTGTGGGAAATACAACTCAGCGTTTCTGCGTGGTATTTTCCACACCATGGGCACAGCGGATTTATTTTTCCATAGGTTTACATGGTACTGTACAACGCATGGAAAACTGCTGCAAATCTGCAGCAGCCAGTTCGCTGCAGATCCGCAGCCAAATCTTCACTGTGTACACGTACCCCAATTCCAATCCTAACCCTAATTCTAACCCTATTTCTAACCCCAACCCTAATTCTAACCCTAATTGTAACCCTAACCCTAATTATAACCCTAACCATAATTCTAACCCTAGCACTAATTATAACCCTAACCCTAATTATAACCCTAACATTATAACCCTAACCCTAGTGGAAAAATAGAAATAAATATATTTTATTTATTTTATTATTTTCCCTACTTGTGGGGGTGAAAAAGGGGGGGGGGGGGTTATTTACTATTTTTTTTATTTTGATCACTGTGATACGTCCTATCACAGTGATCAAAATGTACCTCGGGAATTAATGAATCCGGCGGCTGGCAGATTCGGTGGGCGCACTGTGCATGCGCCCGCCATTTTAGAAGATGGTGACACCCATCGCTAAAGATGCATCGGGAGGGACGCCAAAACTTGGGAGGCACAGAGGGGGTGAGATCGGACAGCGGGGGACGGAGGACAGGACGGGGCGCGGAGGACAGGACGGGGGGGTGGAGGACAGGCTGGGGAGAGCAGGGCTGACGGCGGCGGCAGATCGCCGCTGTCAGTCGGTGGTGGGGGTGGATAAGGGTCTCCAGCCGTGGCCGATGATATTGCAGCATCGGCCATGGCTGGATTGTAATATTTCAGCACGTTTCACTGGTCAAATATTACAAATTGCTCTGATTGGCTGTTTCACTTTCAACAGCCAATCAGAGTGATCATAGCCACGCGGGGGAAAAGCCACCACCCCTGGGCTGAAGTACCACTCCCCCTGTCCCTGCAGGTCGGGTGAAATTACAGTTAACCCTTTCACCTGATCTGCAGGAACGCGATCATTCTGTGATGCAGCATATGCGTCACAGGTCAGATTGGCACTGACTTTCATGACGCATACGCTGTGTCACAGGTGGTTAAAGAAGATAAATGTCCATCAATTTCTAGCGAGAGATGGAAAAGGAGAAAAGGAAGTGGCACATGAACAATCACAATGCATGATCCAGGCCACACGAATGACATCATCTTTCCTTACTGATCACAATTGTCGATGGACCAAACAACAAAACCCATGAAGTCTAGTAAACAAGATCACATGAAGTTTCCTATGAAGCAGATTATTTGCAGTGGGAAACATCTCAGGGAGTCTATTGGATGTTTCTGATGATCTGGCATCATTACCTCTGTTGGTTCCACTGTATCTCAGTTCATCTCGTTCAATCAGGTCCAACTATTATAAGATTCTATAAACAATCTGATGTCTTATGACCTTTTGTTTTACAATTTCTTGGTCTGTCATCCACCATCCACTTATTGGGTTTAATAATCTGGTTGCTTTTGATCTCAGTGATTATCTGTGGAAAGTTGACTTTGGGTCCCTTATGCACCATTGCCATCGTACATCTGTATTGAGGCCAATGTTCTTCGGCTCATCCAATCGGGATTGTAAAGCTCTAGTAATGTGAGGGGCTATGAAGGAAGTATGGAAGGGGACTTTTCGGAACAGATGTAACAGAACAGGACTATACACTCTTACCTTTTTTGTCTTGTGTGTTTTTCATTTTTTTCTTACATAAAGTCAGGGCTCTAGGTTATTTCCTACATTATTTCATGGACCGGAAAACATCACAACGATTATTGCTACATGCAATATGGGATCCAATGTTCATGCCAAATGTAATATATTACTGTTATGCAAATAATCTGAATAAATCATAATCAATGTCATAAACAGCTCACAGAAAAAAATCATTTGAAAAAAATGAATCAATCTTGGAATTTAAAGACAATTTTAGAAAGATCTAGTGCAGGATGACTAGGACTTCTGGGAATGGTTCAGGAAAGGTCGACCTCATCACTTGCCTTGTTTGTCTCGTATCTGTATTGTATGGCTTCAGTATACAGAGATGTAAATCCTCAGCTCTTTATCTTCACCTCAACTACCCCAGGAGGATGATTCTGCAGAGATCTCAGGGCTGTGAGATTAGTACCTTCTTCTTCCATATCTATAGGGAATTTATCATATTAATTATCAAACCTACCTCAGAAGATTTATCTCCATGGATTCTTGGGTCAATTATGCTAAATATAAAAGAATAAGTCCATATTGAGATCGGACAATGATTTTTTTTGTCAAAGATTTTAGAGATTTTTGACCCAAACTTTTGTTCACTGCAGATAATAGGAACTTCCATAACTGGTAACCAATAAAGTGATTGCCTTGTGGATTAAATTTGTTAATAAAAGTGCCCCAAAAAGTAGCAATAAAAATGATCCTCATCCTCAGCTCCTCCCTACATGTCCTAGACCCGGATCAGGGGTACCTACTCCGTGACGGATCCGGAACTATCGGGGCTGTCTCCCAGGTTGCATGCGGGAAAGCATAAGGCCCCGGACTGACCTTTGCACCCGAGTGTAGGGGGCATGGCTGAGTTAAAACAGCTGCAGCACATGGGAAATCAGTCAGTCAGGGCGGGAACGCACAGCGTTCAGGATTGCAGTGTCAGGGCTCCTACTGACAGCATTGACCTTGAGTGACCAGCCACGTTGTCAGGGCGTTGACGTGTGCACTTCTCTTTGGGAAAGTTGGGAAACCTGCCATGAGTGATTTCCCGTTACACCTCCTTTCAACCAGTTACTGTCTCTGGACTCTGACAAAATAAAGTACTGTGTTTCTTCCTGCTCACCTCTTCTAGACCCGTCAAATGCGGACCGGACCATGAGGATTCACCACCGCTGATAGGATCCAGGACGCCATCTTCTCCAGGACTACACTGGACCCCTCACGCGCCAGGTCCTCAGCGCCAATGTACACCGCTTGGAAACTGCATTCTAAAGTTTTCAGACTCATAAGTTTTGCCATACTTTCTATCCTATCCCCTACACCTGATCACCCTGAGTTCCAAACCCCTTGTTCATTTATGCTGTTTCTTCTATTTTCTCCCTGCGAGGAGTACATCTGATACAGTAAACCCCACATTAACCCTTGCTCTGCCTCTAACCCGATACTGCATCTTTCAACCTGCTTACACTACAAGGTCACCACAGGTTTGTGCTTCCTAGTTCGATTCTTGTCACTCCAAAAATGGTTAGAAATTATCCCAAGCCAATCACTGGTGAGGTCAGTCTCTGGTTTCTGCTCAAGCAGTGATTGTCTGAGTGGACATCACCAACCATTTCTGGTTTTACGAGGACAGAACAGGAAAGCACAAACCAGCAAGGACCTAGTAAGGCAGACTGAGATAATTAGTGGACCTGTGGCATGATCCAGTGCTGAGTGGCGGTAGGCGGCTTGTTCATTCTTCTCAGATGGTGCTCACCCTTTAAAAAGTATTTTTATAAGTGGTAAGAAATTAACAGAACACAACATTAGGTCACACAACACTTAAAAATAGTAGCCAGCTGCCACTGATCCAATGATCACAATTGGACGTCCCCTATTTTCTCCAGCTCTCTAGGTGTGATGACGGTAGGTCAGCCTGGGTTTACCCGGGGAGGGCATGACAAAGTGACAACTTGGTGTTCACTAGAGCGTCTGATGGTGAGGATAGGCTTGGCTGTAAGGGAAGTCACTAGGTGCCACTAGGGGGCAGTCCACCGAACGTACAGCAGCTGGTCAGAGGCAAAACATCCAGTACCAATGCAAAGATAGAGATGAGGTCAAACAGTCCAAAGTTGGGGTGAGTAGCGCTGTATCACAATATGAAGCTGAGGGGCAGAAGTGAAGAGGTCAGTGAAAACTAGTAAATTAGCCCTGTTGGTAACAGGAGAGTCAAAACAAACATGCATCTAGATGGAGTACAAAAGATGAACTGACACTAGGAACCTAAGTATAGAGTATAGAGGGAGGATCTGCCTAATATATCCCAGGGGATAGGCTACGAGAAAGCATAGCTCTGCCGGACACATTGGATTAAATTCCTGGAGAGTCTGGCTTCACTTTCCTATATCAAGGTTTTTTGTGGATTGTTCTGATAAAGAAGCAGGTGTGCCTTGATAAGTGTCTTAATATATACTTACCACTTACCTTGTAATGTTTTCACATCCTGTTCTGTCCAGACGTGTCCGAATTCCAGAATTCCAAGCGGCGGAAGTTCACTGATCTCCATATTGGGACACCAAAGTGATGGGTGTCTCAATATCAAAACTGCTGGTGGTAGCAGCCTCTTGAGCGGTAACACCAGTGGAACTCTGTCGTACCACACACACACAGACTGTGTACGCCGTACGCACCACACACACACTGTATACGCCGTACGCAGCCTCTTGCGCGGTACCACCAGTGGAACTCCGTCATGATCACACCGCCACTGGGATCAGCCGAATGATTCACTGAACGCCACCATCTTTGTACACTAGAAGCGCATGTGCAGTTTTAATGTGAACGCCGCTATCTGTCTGCACAAAGATGGCAACGGTCTGATTTACTGCACATGCACGAATTCCATGCAGGCGTAGTGAATCATTTGGCTGATCCCGGCAGCAGATGAGCAACGCGTCTACAGGCAGAGGAAGCCAGTCACATTAAAGGGGTTTATCCACGAGCGAAAGTTCATTTTAAAAATGTCTGTGTTTGACCATTTACGGAGCATAGCACATCTCCTGGGCAGGGGAGGAAGCAAAAGACAATACTGAGGATGGTACACAGAGAGCGAATCAAGCCAGATATTCAGCCACTTGCAAAGAGCTCTTCAAAATTTTGATGTGAACTGGACCACATAATCAAAGACAATATGGAGAGTATTATTTCACAGTTTTGTCCTATTTAACTCCTTAGAGACCCTGCCTTTTTCTTTTTTGCGTTTTCGTTTTTCGCTCCCCTTCTTCCCAAAGCCATAACTTTTTTATTTTTCCATCAATATGGCCATGTGGGGGCTTATTTTTTGCAGGATGAGTTTTACTTTTGAACAACACCATTGGTTTTACAATGTCTTGTACTAGAAAATGGGAAAAAAATTCCAAGTGCGGTGAAATTGCAAAAAAAGTGCAATCCCACAATTGTTTCTTGTTATGTTCACTAAATGCTAAAAATGACCTACCATTATGATTCTCCACATCATTACGAGTTCATAGACACCTAACATGTCTAGTTTTTTTTCACCTAAGTGGTGGAAAAAAATTCCAAACTTTGCTTAAAAAAAAAAAAAACAATTGTGCAATTTTCCGATACCCGTAGCGTCTCCATTTTTTGTGATCTCGGGTAGGGCTTATTTATTTTTTGCATGCTGACGTTTTTAATTATACTATATTGGTGCACATATGTTCTTTTGATCGCCCATTATTGCATTTTAATGCAATGTCGCGGCGACCAAAAAAAAGTAATTCTGGCATTTTTAATTTTTTGATCACTACACCGTTTAGCGATCAGGTTAATCCTTTTTTTTATTGATAGATCGGGCGATACTGAATGCGGCAATACCAAATGTGTGTAGGTTTGATTTTTTTTATTGTTTCATTTTGAATGGGGTGAAAGGGGGGTGATTTACACTTTTATATTTTTTTTATGTTTTTCACATTTTTAAAAACATTTTTTTTTTTACTTTTGACATGCTTCAATAGCCTCTATGGGAGGCTAGAAGTTGGCGTAGCCTGATCGGCTCTGCTACATAGGAGCGATGCTTTGATCGCTCCTATGTAGTAAAATTGCATCACTGCTATGAGCGCCGACCACAGGGTGGCACTAACAGTAATCTGGCATCAACAATCATAGAGGTCTTCAGGAGACCTTTGGTTGTTATGCCAAGGCACTGATGACCCCCGATCACGTGACGTTGCATGGCCGGGAGCGCTTGTTAAATGCCGCTGTCAGCGTTTGACAGCGGCATTTAACTAGTTAATAGCAGCAGGTGGATCACAATTCCACCTGCCGCTATTGCGGGCACATGTCAGCTGTGCAAAACTGCTGACATGTCCCGGCTTTGATGTGGGCTCAGCGCCGGAGCTCACATCAAAGGAAGAGATGCGACCTCCGCTGTACTAGTACTGCGGAGGTTGCGAAGGGGTTAATTTTAGTGATCCTATAAGAATAGGCGCCCACTCCCAAATTCAAGACATAATATTACAAGATCCTAGGTAAATATTCCACCCAAGGATAAGGGAATCAGATAAACAAATAAGTATTAATAAGCAAGTTTTTATTTTATTAAGTCAATAACATGATAAAATGCATAAGTAAAATATTAAGAGAAATGCAGGATTGAAAAAAGGGACATAGGACTCCAAATAATAATAATTGCTGCCTGGTAAAAAATTTGTGTCTATAGCACTCAGTGATAGCATAGAGCTGGTTTAACCTGAGGAATGAAGTGAGCCATCTTGGATAACCAGTCCACCCTGGCTCAGATGTTTTTTTTACTCTTAGAGATGGGCAGGTCCATGATGAAATCCATGGCAAAGCGTTACTAGGGGAGGGAAGGAACTGGCAGAGGATGAAGGAGACCAGCAAGCCTGTTCCTCGGGACCTTGTTTCTGGTGCACTGTGGACAGGCAGTTACAAAGGCTTGACGAGGATTTAATCATTGGGTTGTCTGTGAAAAGCTAAAATTCTTATGGCCCGTGTACATCATTACTGGAGAGCTGGATGCCTTTGAGATTCCTGACAATGTTTTCATAGAGGAACACGTTCCTCCATATTTTCTCATGTATCTGCTCTGTGTGTGACTTAGGACAGCCCAATGATTCATTTTTCCAAAACATGAAGAATGGAGGTGTTCTCTTATCTGTAATCCTGGAATATCTGACTCGACATACTTTGGCATAGCCAATAACTCTCCATTATTGTTTTTATGAATCAAATTAAGCTGAAAGTCAAGGGATCTCGGGAATGTTGGTATTTAGGAAAATTAAATTCTGACTTCTCAAATCACTTACAGGCTACAAATATTAAAGCCGTAAGGAGTTTCTCATACCTGCAAAGAGGGAATTAGGGCTCAAATAAAGAAAAGAATTGCAATCTGCAGTAAAATGTCAATAACTGCCAGTAAAGAGTTCAGGACTGCCCAGTCTGGGCCAGGTCTTCCCTTGGTTTGAGCTTCTTGACTTACTGGAATTCTGAGACCTGAAGCCCTTGTATTGTTTGCTCACTTAAAGGGAACCTGTCACCCCGATTTTTCCTTCGGAGATAAAAATACCGCTACATAGGGCATGAGCTGTGCTTTACAAAAGTGTTTTTTTTCTACCCTGATTCCCCACCTAAGCTGCCGAAATGACTTACCAAAGTCGCCGTTTTCGCTTGTCAATCATGCTGGTCTGGTCATAGGGGCGTGGTGACAAAGCTGTTTCTTCCCCCAGATCTTGCTTAGGTTTCCGTTGGTGGCGTAGTGGTTTGCGACTGCGCAGGTGATGAAAAACAGCGCGCTCTGCGCTATATCCCTGGTGATCGGTGGGGGCGGCCATCTTCCTGTGGCCGTGCGTGCGCAGTTGGAGCGCTCTGTGTTATGGTTCTCAATGGCAAGAGAACATAGCCCAGCATACATAGGAACTAGCTCTTGGAAGGATGGAAACTTAAACTGACCATGAACTAAACCTGCCGCACAACTAACAGTAGCCGGGTAGCGTAGCCTGCGTTTTATCCCTAGACGCCCAGCGCCGGCCGGAGGACTAACTAATCCTGGCAGAGGAAAATATAGTCCTGGCTCACCTCTAGAGAAATTTCCCCGAAAGGCAGACAGAGGCCCCCACATATATTGGCGGTGATTAAAGATGAAAATGACAAACGTAGTATGAAAATAGGTTTAGCAAAATCGAGGTCCGCTTACTAGATAGCAGGAAGACAGAAAGGGTACTTTCATGGTCAGCTGAAAACCCTATCAATACACCATCCTGAAATTACTTTAAGACTCTAGTATTAACTCATAACATCAGAGTGGCAATTTCAGATCACAAGAGCTTTCCAGACACAGAAACGAAACTGCAGCTGTGAACTGGAACAAAATGCAAAAAACAAACAAGGACAAAAGTCCGACTTAGCTGGAAGTTGTCTGGTAGCAGGAACATGCACAGAAAGGCTTCTGATTACAATGTTGACCGGCATGGAAGTGACAGAGGAGCAAGGTTAAATAGCGACTCCCACATCCTGATGGGAACAGGTGAACAGAGGGGATGATGCACACAAGTTCAATTCCACCAGTGGCCACCGGGGGAGCCCAAAATCCAATTTCACAACAGTACCCCCCCCTCAAGGAGGGGGCACCGAACCCTCACCAGAACCACCAGGGCGATCAGGATGAGCCCTATGAAAGGCACGGACCAGATCGGAGGCATGAACATCAGAGGCAGTCACCCAAGAATTATCCTCCTGACCGTATCCCTTCCATTTGACCAGATACTGGAGTTTCCGTCTGGAAACACGGGAGTCCAAGATTTTTTCCACAACGTACTCCAACTCGCCCTCAACCAACACCGGAGCAGGAGGCTCAACGGAAGGCACAACCGGTACCTCATACCTGCGCAACAATGACCGATGAAAAACATTATGAATAGAAAAAGATGCAGGGAGGTCCAAACGGAAGGACACAGGGTTAAGAATCTCCAATATCTTGTACGGGCCGATGAACCGAGGCTTAAACTTAGGAGAAGAAACCCTCATAGGGACAAAACGAGAAGACAACCACACCAAGTCCCCGACACAAAGCCGAGGACCAACCCGACGCCGGCGGTTGGCAAAAAGCTGAGTCTTCTCCTGGGACAACTTCAAATTGTCCACCACCTGCCCCCAAATCTGATGCAACCTCTCCACCACAGCATCCACTCCAGGACAATCCGAAGATTCCACCTGACCGGAGGAAAATCGAGGATGAAACCCCGAATTACAGAAAAAAGGAGACACCAAGGTGGCAGAGCTGGCCCGATTATTGAGGGCAAACTCCGCTAAAGGCAAAAAAGCAACCCAATCATCCTGATCTGCAGACACAAAACACCTCAAATATGTCTCCAAAGTCTGATTCGTCCGCTCGGTCTGGCCATTAGTCTGAGGATGGAAAGCAGACGAGAAAGACAAATCTATGCCCATCCTAGCACAGAATGCCCGCCAAAATCTAGACACGAATTGGGTTCCTCTGTCAGAAACGATATTCTCCGGAATACCATGCAAACGAACCACATTTTGAAAAAACAGAGGAACCAACTCGGAAGAAGAAGGCAACTTAGGCAGGGGAACCAAATGGACCATCTTAGAGAAACGGTCACACACCACCCAGATGACAGACATCTTCTGAGAAACAGGAAGATCCGAAATAAAATCCATCGAGATGTGCGTCCAAGGCCTCTTCGGGATAGGCAAGGGCAACAACAATCCACTAGCCCGAGAACAACAAGGCTTGGCCCGAGCACAAACGTCACAAGACTGCACAAAGCCTCGTACATCTCGTGACAGGGAAGGCCACCAGAAGGACCTTGCCACCAAATCCCTGGTACCAAAGATTCCAGGATGACCTGCCAACGCAGAAGAATGAACCTCAGAAATGACTTTACTGGTCCAATCATCAGGAACAAACAGTCTACCAGGTGGGCAACGATCAGGTCTATCCGCCTGAAAATCCTGCAAGGCCCGCCGCAGGTCTGGAGAAACGGCAGACAATATCACTCCATCCTTAAGGATACCTGTAGGTTCAGAATTACCAGGGGAGTCAGGCTCAAAACTCCTAGAAAGGGCATCCGCCTTAACATTCTTAGAACCCGGTAGGTATGACACCACAAAATTAAACTGAGAGAAAAACAACGACCAGCGCGCCTGTCTAGGTTCAGGCGTCTGGCGGACTCAAGATAAATCAAATTCTTGTGGTCGGTCAATACCACCACCTGATGTCTAGCCCCCTCAAGCCAATGACGCCACTCCTCAAAAGCCCACTTCATGGCCAAAAGCTCCCGATTCCCAATATCATAATTCCGCTCGGCGGGCGAAAATTTACGAGAAAAAAAAGCACAAGGTTTCATCACGGAGCAGTCGGAACTTCTTTGCGACAAAACCGCCCCAGCTCCGATTTCAGAAGCGTCGACCTCAACCTGAAAAGGAAGAGCAACATCAGGCTGACGCAACACAGGGGCGGAAGAAAAGCGGCGCTTAAGCTCCCGAAAGGCCTCCACAGCAGCAGGGGACCAATCAGCAACATCAGCACCCTTCTTAGTCAAATCAGTCAATGGTTTAACAACATCAGAAAAACCAGCAATAAATCGACGATAAAAGTTAGCAAAGCCCAAAAATTTCTGAAGACTCTTAAGAGAAGAGGGTTGCGTCCAATCACAAATAGCCCGAACCTTGACAGGATCCATCTCGATGGAAGAGGGGGAAAAAATGTATCCCAAGAAGGAAATCTTTTGAACCCCAAAAACGCACTTAGAACCCTTCACACACAAGGAATTAGACCGCAAAACCTGAAAAACCCTCCTGACCTGCTGGACATGAGAGTCCCAGTCATCCGAAAAAATCAGAATATCATCCAGATACACGATCATAAATTTATCCAAATAATCACGGAAAATGTCATGCATAAAGGACTGAAAGACTGAAGGGGCATTTGAAAGGCCAAAAGGCATCACCAAATACTCAAAGTGGCCCTCGGGCGTATTAAATGCGGTTTTCCACTCATCCCCCTGCTTATTTCGCACCAAATTATACGCCCCACGGAGATCTATCTTAGAGAACCACTTGGCCCCCTTTATGCGAGCAAACAAATCAGTCAGCAGTGGCAACGGATATTGATATTTAACCGTGATTTTATTCAAAAGCCGATAATCAATACACGGCCTCAAAGAGCCATCCTTCTTAGACACAAAGAAAAAACCGGCTCCCAAGGGAGATGACGAAGGACGAATATGTCCCTTTTCCAAGGACTCCTTTATATATTCTCGCATAGCAGCATGTTCAGGCACAGACAGATTAAATAAACGACCCTTAGGGTATTTACTACCCGGAATCAAATCTATGGCACAATCGCACTCCCGGTGCGGAGGTAATGAACCAAGCTTAGGTTCTTCAAAAACGTCACGATAGTCAGACAAGAATTCAGGAATCTCAGAGGGAATAGATGACGAAATGGAAACCAAAGGTACGTCCCCATGCATCCCCTTACATCCCCAGCTTAACACAGACATAGCGTTCCAGTCGAGGACTGGGTTATGAGATTGCAGCCATGGCAATCCAAGCACCAACACATCATGTAGATTATACAGCACAAGAAAGCGAATAATCTCCTGATGATCCGGATTAATTCGCATAGTTACTTGTGTCCAGTATTGTGGTTTATTACTAGCCAATGGGGTGGAGTCAATCCCCTTCAGAGGTATAGGAGTTTCAAGAGGCTCTAAATCATACCCACAGCGTTTGGCAAAGGACCAATCCATAAGACTCAAAGCGGCGCCAGAGTCGACATAGGCATCTGCGGTAATAGATGATAAAGAACAAATCAGGGTCACAGATAGAATAAACTTAGACTGAAAAGTGCCAATTGAAACTGACTTATCAAGCTTCTTAGTACGCTTAGAGCATGCTGATATAACATGAGTTGAATCACCACAATAAAAGCACAACCCATTTTTTCGTCTAAAATTCTGCCGTTCGCTTCTGGACAGAATTCTATCACATTGCATATTCTCTGGCGTCTTCTCAGTAGACACCGCCAAATGGTGCACAGGTTTGCGCTCCCGCAGACGTCTATCGATCTGGATAGCCATTGTCATGGACTCATTCAGACCCGCAGGCACAGGGAACCCCACCATAACATCCTTAACGGCATCAGAGAGACCCTCTCTGAAATTCGCCGCCAGGGCGCACTCATTCCACTGAGTAAGCACAGACCATTTACGGAATTTTTGGCAGTATATTTCAACTTCATCTTGCCCCTGAGATAGGGACATCAAGGCTTTTTCCGCCTGAAGCTCTAAATGAGGTTCCTCATAAAGCAACCCCAAGGCCAGAAAAAACGCATCCACATTGAGCAACGCAGGATCCCCTGGAGCCAATGCAAAAGCCCAATCTTGAGGGTCGCCCTGGAGCAAGGAAATCACAATCCTGACCTGCTGAGCAGGATCTCCAGCAGAGCGAGATTTCAGGGACAAAAACAACTTGCAATTATTTTTGAAATTTTGAAAGCAAGATCTATTCCCCGAGAAAAATTCAGGCAAAGGAATTCTAGGTTCAGATATAGGAACATGAACAACAAAATCTTGTAAATTTTGAACTTTCGTGGTGAGATTATTCAAACCTGCAGCTAAACTCTGAATATCCATTTTAAACAGGTGAACACAGAGCCATTCCAGGATTAGAAGGAGAGAGAGAGAGGAAGGCTGCAATATAGGCAGACTTGCAAGTGATTCAATTGAAAGCACACTCAGAACTGAAGGAAAAAAAAAAAAAAAAAATTATTAGCAGACTTCTTTTTTCTCTCCTTTCTCTGCCAATTAATTTAACCCTTTGTGGGCCGGTCAAACTGTTATGGTTCTCAATGGCAAGAGAACATAGCCCAGCATACATAGGAACTAGCTCTTGGAAGGATGGAAACTTAAACTGACCATGAACTAAACCTGCCGCACAACTAACAGTAGCCGGGTAGCGTAGCCTGCGTTTTATCCCTAGACGCCCAGCGCCGGCCGGAGGACTAACTAATCCTGGCAGAGGAAAATATAGTCCTGGCTCACCTCTAGAGAAATTTCCCCGAAAGGCAGACAGAGGCCTCCACATATATTGGCGGTGATTAAAGATGAAAATGACAAACGTAGTATGAAAATAGGTTTAGCAAAATCGAGGTCCGCTTACTAGATAGCAGGAAGACAGAAAGGGTACTTTCATGGTCAGCTGAAAACCCTATCAATACACCATCCTGAAATTACTTTAAGACTCTAGTATTAACTCATAACATCAGAGTGGCAATTTCAGATCACAAGAGCTTTCCAGACACAGAAACGAAACTGCAGCTGTGAACTGGAACAAAATGCAAAAAACAAACAAGGACAAAAGTCCGACTTAGCTGGAAGTTGTCTGGTAGCAGGAACATGCACAGAAAGGCTTCTGATTACAATGTTGACCGGCATGGAAGTGACAGAGGAGCAAGGTTAAATAGCGACTCCCACATCCTGATGGGAACAGGTGAACAGAGGGGATGATGCACACAAGTTCAATTCCACCAGTGGCCACCGGGGGAGCCCAAAATCCAATTTCACAACAGCTCTGCTGCCCGGGGCTTCAGGAAAATGGCCGCGGGCTGCCGTGCGTGCGCAGATGGAGATCGCGGCGGCCATTTTCCTGAAGCCGAGATGCGAACTCTGCTTCAGGAAAATGGCCGCCGCGATCCCCATCTGCACACGCGCGGCATCCCGGTGAAAAACCGGGGTGACAGGTTCCCTTTAAACATAGAAGACTTCAAATCAAGTAATTTAGTGGGATCTTCATTGTATAGCATGGATCACATATTGATGGACCTCAGATAATGGAGCAGCTCATCAGAACTGATTATCAAATATTACATCTCTGACTATGGGATATGAAGATCACCTGGATCACGAATCCATTTTACATAAATAAAGCAAAAATGTCTCCTTCTTCCCTACAGATTGTGAACGATTCATATGATGTCTCTGCTAGCCTCTTGGCTCCTCAGGGTGTGTGTAGAAGCATTGATCATGGATCTTAATGTCATACAGAAGACTGAAGCCACCATGGATGAGGAGGACACATAAGAGATGTGAAGAACAGGTATTTCATTCCCTCCATTACTGACACATATCTTGTCCTCAGAACCTCGCCAGGACATAATCCTCACATATTTCTTCTGCCACCAACCACAAACAGAAGAGTAGATAGCCACCAATCTTTAGTCACCCTCTGTTCTTGGGAACAGCACCTCTAGCAGTGACAGTTGTAGATGCAGCCGCTGTTGTCCAGGTCACGGCCTCCTCATTATCACTTCTAAATACATCTGCATGGAGAGATCTGCAGAAGCCTAAGGAAAGGACTATGATCCCAGGCTGGGCTTTGACTTCTGTAGTCCTTGCGTGTAACAATGTTCTAGAGTATTGTGCAGTAGGACGTGATGGGAATGGTTCAGTTTGATGAAATAACATATTGGTTCACGCAGAAAATGATGGTGTCTGTGGATGGAGGAATTCTGACACCTGTTTTGAAAACTGGAGAAGTGGAGGGGGTATACATTTTATTACTAGAGAAACCCCCAGTATATTGCAGTTAAAAAGTTAATACCATTGCATGCACTTTTGCAATTTACTGTTATTATCTCAAGAAAGGATGACATTTATGATTGACACTTTTATTTTGTGAACACCTCGTTGCCTAGTAGACCGACCACCACTGTTGTTCATCAGCGATGGTCAAACATGTGCAATGCTTACAAGCTCTCTTCTATTGACGTTCACCAGGATCTCTGGAGCGCAATGCTTCCTCCTAATCACAGCCAGCTTCACCAACCTAAACAACAGTGGTGGTCGGTTTCCTAGCCAACAAGTTGTAAGCAAAAGAGATGAAAAAAAGAAAAGTGTTAATATATCAAAAAGCAACTAAACTAAAAAGATAACGTAATTCTACATTTTTTTTACCATGTTCACTATATGGTAAAACTGACCGGGCAATATAATTCTCCAGCTCAGCACAAGTTGGCAGACACCAAACATGTATAGTTTTTCTCATTTACATGATGAAAAAACATTTGGAAACATTTGTAACGTTTTCTTTTTTCGGGATCTGGTGCTGGGTGAGGGCTTATTTTTTGCCCCCTGAGCTGACGCTTTTACTGATACCATTTTGGGGTAGATACGATGTTTTGATCGCCTCTTATTGCATTTTATTGCAATGTTGCATCAGCCAAAAAATTCTGATGTTTTGCTTTTTTTATGGTTACTCTATTACCGATCGGATTAAATTACTTTATATTTTGCTGGATCGGACTTTTCGGTGTGCAGTGATACCAAATATGTGTTTTTTTATTATTTTATTTTTAATGGGGCAAAAAGGGGGAGTGATTTGAATATTTGTGAATTTTTTCATAATTTTAAAAACATTTTTTTACTCTGTACTGCATTTATTGGGGAAAGATGCGGGCTCAACGTGTGAGCCCGAAACAAAGGCAGGGACACAACATACATGTACATCATATGTTAGGATGGGGTTAAAGGATTTTTGTGTTTTTAGAAAACACCTGCCTGTGCTTTATAAACCATCCCCGTGTCCGGCACCGAGTCTCCACCACTGTTCCTCAACAGCACTGCAGCCAATCACTGGTCAGCTGTAGCGCTTTCAATGTTATGTCAATGCTGCACCAGGAGCAGAAGTGGAGACCTGGGGACGAGAAGTAAACTCAACTTGTTATACATAGAACTACATGCAGCCGCACGCTCCGGTCCGGAGTGCCGGCCGCAGTGCCGCGTATTGAGATGTGAGACTCGTGCGAGTTTCTCACACATGTAACCCCCCGGCCTACCACTAGGGACGTATTCACAAATGATCAGTCCCAGCATGTCTGAGGCTAGATGACACCATAGAGCAGACCATCCGGACCTGCAGGAGTTCAGGTATATTTCTGCTGGATTTACTGTTTTGACCTATACCTCTTCTTTATCGGATTTATAAGGTTTGTCTGTAGACATCTTATCATTGATGCATACAAAAATAATCCAGCACTTTATATTCATTAGGGCCAAAGGTATATAATTCAAAACCTTTCCCATATATTAAATCGGCATACCGCCAGGTGAAATACTCCAAGCCACAATTTTAACATAGAGTACATACACTCACTGGCCACTTTATTAGGTACACCTGTCGAACTTCTTGTTAACACTTAATTTCTAATCAGCCAATCACATGGCGGCAACTCAGTGCATTTAGGCATGTAGACATGGTCAAGACAATCTCCTGCAGTTCAAACCGAGCATCAGTATGGGGAAGAAAGGTGATTTGAGTGCCTTTGAACGTGGCATGGTTGTTGGTGCCAGAAGGGCTGGTCTGAGTATTTCAGAAACTGCTGATCTACTGGGATTTTCACGCACAACCATCTCTAGGGTTTACAGAGAATGGTCCGAAAAAGAAAAAAAATCCAGTGAGCGGCAGTTCTGTGGGCGGAAATGCCTTGTTGATGCCAGAGGTCAGAGGAGAATGGGCAGACTGGTTCGAGCTGATAGAAAGGCAACAGTGACTCAAATCGCCACCCGTTACAACCAAGGTAGGCCTAAGAGCATCTCTGAACGCACAGTGCGTCGAACTTTGAGGCAGATGGGCTACAGCAGCAGAAGACCACACCGGGTACCACTCCTTTCAGCTAAGAACAGGAAACTGAGGCTACAATTTGCACAAGCTCATCGAAATTGGACAGTAGAAGATTGGAAAAACGTTGCTTGGTCTGATGAGTCTCGATTTCTGCTGCGACATTCGGATGGTAGGGTCAGAATTTGGCGTAAACAACATGAAAGCATGGATCCATCCTGCCTTGTATGGAGCATCTTTGGGATGTGCAGCCGACAAATCTGCGGCAACTGTGTGATGCCATCATGTCAATATGGACCAAAATCTCTGAGGAATGCTTCCAGCACCTTGTTGAATCTATGCCACGAAGAATTGAGGCAGTTCTGAAGGCAAAAGGGGTCCAACCCGTTACTAGCATGGTGTACCTAATAAAGTGGCCGGTGAGTGTATATCACCAACACATCAGCTTAAAAAAATATTTTTTTATTAAGCATTTAGTACAATAACATATGATAAACAAATACACATCCCCTTTGAGAAAGCCACCAAACGTGAAATGCCCGTCAGGGGTCATAGGGCGGACCACTGCACCTTCTTGGACTTACAATGGGTAAGCAATGATGTCAGTGACATATATGCTATTGAGAACTGGGTGTGTACCTTTTGATGCAAGCTTGACCTTTTCTATGTTAAAGCACCAGCAGTAATGGAACTGTTTTCTATGGACACATGCTATGCCAAGTCTTACTAATGGAGCAGTGCTCCTCTCCTTGAGTGCTCAATTGTTGTTCCTCTGTGTATTTGTTTGTCATATGTTATTGTACTAAATGCTTAATAAAAAATTATTTTTTTAAGCTGATGTGTTGGTGATATATGTACTCTATTTCTCTTGTGTTAAAACTTCTCATTGATGTGGATAAAGAATGCTAATGGGGAGGTCAAGGTCAAGAATCAGTTTTACTGGTGACTTCACACCAACACTCCATTCTCCACCAATCTCTGCTGATCAAATAAATGGAGCATGCAAATCACACATTATATCTCACTGACCTAGAGAGGTGAAACCTGGATTAGACCATCTGCAACAGTCTGTGATCATACTAAGCACCATATTGTCCTACAGGTTCTCATCCGATATGGGGAATGTGAGAACCATCACTGGCATCAATGCCTTCATCATCCACGAGCTGCCTGCTTACTGTGCCACATGAGGCCGGGTAATGTTCTGCTCCAGAAGTAACCCAGTGTAAGGTCTGACAATGGCTCCAAGGATTTCATCCTAATACCGAATAGCTGTCAGGGTACATGGCAGTTTATGCGACCCTCCTAGATATGTGAAGTCCAGACCTTGACTGAACCACCAACAAACGGGTCATGCTGGATGATGCTGCATTGTGCATGGAAGGGTTAACTGTTGTTTGATTTGTGGTTCTCCATCCCTTCAATTCCAACTCAAAATGTTTTTACCACCAAGTGTCAATTGTGATGGACCCTACACCTCATCCTAATCACTTATATGAACACTGTTCCTTGTTCACTTGGAGCTCCAGGCTTCTCTGAAGTTCTGTGCCCATTGGGTTGTAATCAGATCTGGGGGTTATAAAAGCTCTATGTGTGTTACTAAAGCAGGTGTAGATTACTCTAGATATCTAAGTGTTTGCTCCACTCATTGAGTTTGATTTTATGAATATATACTTGGTTGGGATGTATACAGTAGTATTGTTCATCCTTGCAAGATGAGCGCCAATAGATAGGAGGCATTTAGTAGCAGAGGTCACCTGCAAGATGGATCCCAGTCAATAGTTGGGACTGAGTCATCTTGTTTAAAAGGCACCCTTCCAAGGTGCTAAGCAATGCACTAAATCATTAGGTAGTGTGGTAATCTACTAGTGAAGTTGTGAGGTCCCTTGGTCCTGGTGTGGCCAGAGTCCTGAACCCATACTCCCTGGTTCTTGTGCGGCCAGTCCTGATCCAAAAGTCCTTGGTCCCAGTGTGCCGAGTCCAGAACCCTAAGTCCCTGGTCCTGGTGCGGACAGTCCCTGAATCAGTATCCAAGACCTGTGTGTCTGAATTTGTACCTACAGTATGACTCGTAATATAACATATTAGCATAATATAGATTATAATTGCTGTTCTGTTTATACGTAGACATTTTTATGAATCACATATCAATTATAATCAGCCGCTGCCTTTACAAGCTGGATGTTCACTCTGCAGATAAAACATGAAAATCTGAAACACAACATATACAATGAAGCTAAAAGCATTAATGGAGACAATTGGTTAAAGGAAGGAACCAAAGGACTCGCTCAACCAAGCACCTTTGGACCTATCCATGAGAACGGTTCCCATTCACCCATCTTAGGTTGAGCTTTTTTCTTCTTGAGATGCCTTGACACAAAGTTAGAGCTATCAGAAATGTACTGTACCTTGAAAAAGTCTTCATGCCCTGTGAACTTTTACAAGTTTTTTTCACTTTTCACCCACAAGCTTATATGTATTTTATCGGGATGTTCTGTGATACAACGCAAAGTAGCGAGCATTTGTGACGTGTAAACAAAATTATTCAGAGGTTACTAATTATTGTAAAACTATAAATCTGAACAACGTGACGAGACACCTTAAGTACAGTATTCTTCCCCAACAAACACACCCTTTGGTTCTGGTGAATAATCATCTGTGAGCTTATTTTGTAACTCTAATCTATTTCTATGCTTGAGCAGTGGAGGAAACAAGTGGGGAGGCCTTCACCTTCCTCATCTTCACCCAAAGGAAGGCTGCCAGAACCAACAGTCCTGGTCACTTAGTCCAGAAGGCAGCCAGTATGGTAGAGAATTTAATGTTGCTCACCAGATGAGCACTTCATGCCTCTGACTTGGGGTAAGGGTCCCACGCTGGAAAATTCTTGGTCCTAGGAGGTCTCTGGGCAGAGAGGAGGTGAACTTTTTTGCAGTTGGATGCTTTAATCCAGATGATCTTACCTTTTGGCTTGTGTAACCTTGTGTAACCTTCTATGGTCCTTCCCATCAAAGTGGCAGAGATCCAGGTGGAGACAGAGATGCGACAAGGTCAAGGAGTGAAGCAAACACAGTCTTATACCAATCTGTTAGCGTCCAATGTGTCTGCACAAATAATCAGATGCTCGAAACAATAAAGGATATAAAACTGGAGAAAAAGCTGCTGCCCAAAGCGTAGAATTTCAACAAAAGTCAATGTACTATAAAAGAAGATAAAGGAAAACCAGGAAAAATAATGAGTGCAGAGCAGAAAATAAGATCTATTAAAAGTGTCCAAAAGTCTCATCATGAGGATGATAGTCAAAGTCGGGATTTTAAAAGAACTTTGAAGCTGTCAGAATCAGAGATCTTCGTCATTTGCATAAGTAGCAAACATATTCTACAAAACAATACATTACAGTTTACAGATTACTATAGATGATGATTAAGAAATGATTCAAACCTAATTGTTTTGGTTCTCTAAGTTATGGATGTTTGTACAGATCGCCCCTTATTGTGAATACTAGGGTGTAATACTTCCTTTGTGTTACTAGATGTCCCTGTGGTCCTGTTTTGACATAAGACGCTGGCGGCATACTGTAGTGTTGGCTCAGATCTCCGTCTCCTCATTAGTGGTGAGCGCTCGCACTTTATATATCCAGAATTCTGTACTGACTTGTGTAAACTCATCAGCATAAAGTTTACGTGATCCAAAAAACTGCACCGGCATCTAATGCCATGTGATGTGAATCCCAACAATACCACCCTCTAATAGAAAAACACGACATCTCTAAGAACGAACAACTAAGACTCAACAATAAAATAAAATTATTATTATTATTATAAATACTATTCGATTTCACACAAACATTCAGCAAAAGAAAAGCCTTTACTAACACACAGAAGAACCGAACGCTCCACATCATGAGCCCCGACTAGTCTCTCCTCGGGGTCTCCTTACCCTCCCTTGTCTCCTCAGTCCCTCTAATCCCACATTTCCAGAACTCACCCACCATCCACCACCCCATTGTGATCACTGATATCACGATTAGTGTTGAGCATTCCAATGCTGCAAGTATCGGGTATCGGCCGATACTTGCTGTATCGGAATTCCGATACCGGGATTCCGATACTCTTGTGGTATCGGGTATCGGGTATCGCAACAACATTAATGTTAAAATGTGTAAAAGAGAGAATTAAAATAAAAAATATCGCTATACTCACCTCTCCAACGCAGCCGGGACTTCAGCGAGGGAACCGGCAGCGTTGTTTGTTTAAAATTCGCGCTATTACTTGGTTACGTGAATTCCCGGCTTGTGATTGGTCAGGTCGGCCACGTTGCCGGGACGCGGACCAATCACAGCAAGCCGTGACGAAATTACGTCACGGCTTGCTGTGATTGGTCCGCGTCCCGGCAATATGGCCGCCCTGACCAATCACAAGCCGTGACGTCACGGGAGGCTGGACACGCGCCCATTTTAAAATGAGCGCGTCCAGCCTCCCGGCTTGTGATTGGTTGACCGCGGCGCAACCAATCACAAGCCGTGACGTCACGGGAGGCTGGACACGCGCCCATTTTAAAATGAGCGCGTCCAGCCTCCCGGCTTGTGATTGGTTGACCGCGGCGCAACCAATCACAAGCCGTGACGTCACGGGAGGCTGGACACGCGCCCATTTTAAAATGAGCGCGTCCAGCCTCCCGGCTTGTGATTGGTTGACCGCGGCGCAACCAATCACAAGCCGTGACGTCACGGGAGGCTGGACACGCGCCCATTTTAAAATGAGCGCGTGTCCAGCCTCCCGTGACGTCACGGCTTGTGATTGGTCAGGGCGGCCATATTGCCGGGACGCGGACCAATCACAGCAAGCCGTGACGTAATTTCGTCACGGCTTGCTGTGATTGGTCCGCGTCCCGGCAACATGGCCGACCTGACCAATCACAAGCCGGGAATTCACGTAACCAAGTAATAGCGCGAATTTTAAACAAACAACGCTGCCGGTTCCCTCGCTGAAGTCCCGGCTGCGTCGGAGGGTGAGTATAGCGATATTTTTTATTTTAATTCTTTTTTTTACACATTTATATGGTTCCCAGGGCCTGAAGGAGAGTTTCCTCTCCTTCAGACCCTGGGAACCATCAGGAATACCGTCCGATACTTGAGTCCCATTGACTTGTATTGGTATCGGGTATCGGTATCGGATTGGATCCGATATTTTGCCGGTATCGGCCGATACTTTCCGATACCGATACTTTCAAGTATCGGACGGTATCGCTCAACACTAATCACGATACATGATACCACCACTAATACTGAGGGAAAGGAGTGCGTTGAGATACCCACGCCTCCAACAGAGATTAGCGAAAGGTCGCCAATCTCAAATTCGGCATGCACGTAGCATATTCAGATTCGTGCTCACTTTCACGAGCATTTTTACTCAAAGTCAGCAAAATTCGATCACAGTTCGGTAAATCATTGCGTTTCCACTAATGCTTTTGTTTTGACTTCTGCTAGGATATGTATGTAGTGCTGTATGATGAGCGGGTGGATGGGCGGACGTGTTTGATGAGGGGAGGGGATATGTCTAGGTCATGATGCTGCAGAGAGTAATTTATTTTTCTTTTTTTTTCAGTAATAACTTAATGTGAACATTCCGGCAGCCAATCAGGGTGCATAAACCATTCACAACATCATGACACAAGGTCTTCTGTGATTGGCTGTCAAAGTCACATGTCCCTGTCCATATAAAAAGTGGACATCTTGTTTTTCTGGCGCCATATTCTCAGTATAACAACACAGAGAGGGCGCTCCTCCTGCTGCTTCTGCAAGTTAACTTGTCAGTTATCTAGATAGGATCCCATCCTGTGTGAAATTGATCTTCCACCATCTAACTAGATTGTACTAAAACTGTGCTGTTGTCTCAGGAGGCCCGATTTGCTCTTAAAAATTGTTAGGTCTAATATAAGGGTTCAGTGAGGAGGTCCAATTTACTAATACAAATAATTTGTGATAAAACTGTGCTGCTGTGAAGAATCAGGAGGCCACATTTGCTCATCAAAATCTTTTGGTATAACAGTGATGTTCAGGCACACTAAGAAAATAAAAAGTGATTGGACATTTAGTGACAAGTGCCTGACAACTGTGGGCCCAAGGTTGTGAAACAACAGGTTACAAGAGGGGAAGGGTATATACAACATGAGTGGGAAAAAGCGAGGTCATGTTGGAAGGGGGAATAGGCTTGGTGTTCGACGTGTATGTGGGTAAGGTGTTAATGTTAATGAAAGCTCAACCGAACAAACAACATCTCACCCTATGCAAAGACCATGGACACCATCTGTTACTTGACGGTCTACTCCACTCTCTTTCTTTGGCAGCTGCACAGGGGTATGCCTTGTAGATGAGGCTCAAAAAAGCATGTGCTGCAACGGATGACAAGCGCCGCATCAAGTGGCCTCTAGTCTTCCTCCTCCACCTTAACATCATACACAGAACAATCCTCAGACGTCGCACCCCAATCACCCTTGTTTCCTCCCACGTCACAATTTTCCAAACACCCAACTGACTGTGGGGATGTGGAGAACCACAGATGGGCCATTCTTCAGAGCTGTTCACACATTCTATTAAATGGACATCAGAGGTTTGCTCCAAAGATTCACAGAACCCAGAGGAGGAAAGCATCTGCACTGATACCCAAATTTTCTTCATGTTAGATTTGGAGCCGGACAAAGTAGAGTTTGAGCAGATTCTTGACTTTCATCATCAGGCATTAACCACCTGGGTGGATGTGATCCTGATGTGATTCAGATACCAGAGGCGCACGTGGACTGTACTGTGGTGTCAGGGCAAGAAGAGGAAGAGGGTGGCTCTCAGGGTGAGGAGTAGGAGAACAGAAAGGCTGATGATGAGGTTTTAGATCCCAATTGATGTGAACCCAGAGATACTCAGCTGAGTTGCACAGTAGAGGAGGAGGAGAAGTAGGTTGATGAGGAGGTTTGCCAGCTGTTGCCAGGAGTGGTTGTGAGTCTGCAGTTTGAAGGGGCAGCAATGGTTGCCTAGCCTGGGCCTTTTTTGAGACCGCAAAGGATAACCCAACTCATGTTATCTGCCAAATTTGCCAAAAGAAAAACAGAAGAGGCAAAAATTGCAATAATTTGACAACATGCATGAACCGGCACATGCACGATCAACATGTTTTAGTCTGGAAATCTCACCGCGCTAAAATACAGACTAGCAGGCTCGCCAACCACCAGCTGTCCCATCAACCACATCTGCTGCTTCTTCCTCCTCTGTCACCATGCCAAGTGTGGTCACACAGGTCTCTGGCCACAGAAACTCCACTTGTTCACCTCCTACACTTGAGGTGAGTGAGAGCCCATCAGCTGTTTGTAGGTGGACATGCCTAATGTTTTTGTATCACCTAGCACAGCACATCTTTCTCAATCCACCATAACATCTCTGCCTGCACCTTACTCTCAGTCCAGCATTTTGTCCTGTTCACCCTACTCCACCCTCTCTCAGCACAGCAGCCATCCCTCGGTCCCACAGTTGTGGTCACATAAAAGAATGTTTACTCCTACACATGCCAAAGCTAAGAGCTTGAACTCTACCATCTTCAATCTGTTGGCCATGGAAATGCTGCCTTTCCATCTGGTGGATACAAATGGTTTCCAAAAGTTGATTGCTGTCGCAGTCCCACCGTACCAGTTGCTCAGTCACCATTACTTCTCTAAGAAAGCTATGCCTCCACTGCACCAGCATGTAGCAGACAGAAACACCCATTCCTTGTAAAAATCTACCAGCGCATCTCACAAAATTAGAATATCATCAAAAAGTTAATTTATTTCAGTTCTTCAATACAAAAAGTGAAACTCATATATTATATAGAGTCATAGCAACCAGAGTGATCTACTTCACGTGTTTATTTCTGTTAATGTTGTTGATTATGGCTTACAGCCAATGAAAACCCAAAAGTCATTATCTCAGTAAATTAGAATACTTTATAAGACCAGCATGAAAAATGATTTTAAAATCTGAAATGTTGGCCTATTGAAATGTATGTTCAGTAAATGCACTCAGTACTTGGTCGGGACTCCTTTTGCATCAATTACTGCATCAATGTGATGTGGCATGGAGGTGATCAGCCTGCGGCACTGCTGAGGGGTTATGGAAGCCCAGGTTGCTTTGATAGCAGCCTTCAGCTCTTCTGCATTGTTGGGCCTGGTGTCTCTCATCTTACTCTTTACAATACTCCATAGATTATCTGTGGAGATAAGGTCAGACGAGTTTGCTGGCCAATCAAGTACAGTGATACTGTTGTTTGTAAACCAGGTATTGGTACTTTTGGCAGTGTGGACAGGTGCCAAGTCCTCCTGGAGAATGAAATTTCCATCTCCAAAAAGCTTGCCAGCAGAGGGAAGCATGAAGTGCTCTAAAATTTCCTGGTAGACGGCTGCGCTGACTCTGGTCCTGATAAAACACAGTGGACCAGCACCAGATGACATGGCTCCCCAAACCATCACTGATTCTGGAGACTTCACACTAGACCTCCAGCAGCTTGGATTGTGGCCTCTCCACTCTTCCTTCAGACTCTGGGACCTTGATTTTCAAATGAAATGCAAAATTTACTTTCATCTGAAAGCAACACTTTGGACCACTGAGCATCAGTCCAGTTCTTTTTCTCCTTGGTCCAGGTAAGACGCTTCTGGCGTTGTCTATTGGTCATGAGTGGCTTGACACAAGGAATACAAGACTTGCAGCCTATGTCCTGAAGTGTCAGAAACGAATCAGTTTTTTTCTCTCTTCATCATTTTAATCAATGGAGAAGCCAAAGTCACTCTTTCATTCCATTGCTTCTTTTGTTCTGGTCCAGTTGTTGGGATCCAGCATTATCTAAATGGGATTGTGAGGGATCATAGGTGACTTCTGATAGCACTGTCCACATTTCCAACTGTTGTCACAGCGCCTGAGCTTGGTGAAGTCTCCATGCTGTTTGTTTTTATATGGTAGTAATGGACTCTGGTTTGGCTTTAAGCTCCTTTCGCCTTGGCTTTGTGACCAGACTTGCCATGAGATGTTCTCTTTACATCTGTACATAGGCAGAGCTACTAGCCCCATACCTTATACATTCTTCATCATTCCCAGGCATGTTTATATTATAGGGGAGATGAGCTGCCACCAGAAACATTGATTAACCACTCATCTCTTGATAAAGCAAATGACAAGATTATCCATGACATATAGGAATTCTTATGAATAGCTTTCTTTATGATGTCCCCAGGCGTTTCCTCCTATAATCAGCTCTTTGTTTCCTCATTTGATTACACTATAATCTCCTATTGATGCCACATTATATGTATATGAATAAGCCAAGCCTCACCCCAGAAAGATAAATAACATGACAATGATTTATTAAAATGTCAAATGTTGTTGCAAAAGATTAGAAAATTAATGTGAAGAAATAATGAGGCGCGAGGCTCCAAACTGTCCTACATAAATGAGGAAATGTTTCATCCACAGAGGAAATGACTCACTGGGATTAACATAGGGTGTAAATAAAAACAACTTAATCTGTGTCCATCAGGGAAAAGAGCCCCCAGTGTGAACAGGACTTACTCCACTAGTTGCCTCAGTCTGAACAGTGAGGGGCAGCGCTCACCGTATGTGTTGGGGGACACTCTCTTGGCAACGGAATTAAGGCACACAGGAGCAGGTTCTCATTGAAGCAGTCTATTCAGTTTATTTACACACCATAAAACGCATAACGTAAAGTCCAGTCCAGTACACCAACGAAACATATTATGACCACCAGTCTGTGCATGTAGCAGATAAACCTCTCTGCCTTTCTTACAAACCCCTAGTCTGAGGATACCTTCCAGGAGCTCTGCTCCCCACACTGACTTCTTGTCAGTCCCTGCTTCTAGGGAAGCTGCCATACTAGGATCACTGTCCCGTATGATGACTTGCTCAACAAGGTCCCACCCGACAGTTCCAGACCCTTAGAAGGTAGGTAGCTTCCCCAGCACAGTTAACCATCACAGGCATTGCAGGTACATGGTCTCAGCCTGTGCTTTTCAGGAATCTGGTCCACTCGCAGGCCTTCCAACACACAGAGACCTGTCCTCTTTCAGGACCTTACAACACAGCCCATGTGACCAAGAAACAGTCACAGTATGTAGCTGAAACCACCCCCATAGGTGGGAGGTGTGTGTGGCTAGCCAGTTCTGCCCAGCTCTCCGACTAACCATGTAAGCCCAGCCCCTTAGGAACTAAACAAAGCTCGTAGAACTACAGGTCCCAGAGCAGCATTTCAGGCTTACAGCGCAGA
Organism: Ranitomeya variabilis; assembly: GCF_051348905.1. Lineage (NCBI taxonomy): Eukaryota > Metazoa > Chordata > Amphibia > Anura > Dendrobatidae > Ranitomeya > Ranitomeya variabilis. The sequence goes on from NC_135236.1 coordinate 11,920,044, forward strand.
GGACCTCATCCAGCCATTTACAACAATGCCGGTCACTGTCTCACAAAAGGAAAAGTTAGTCTACATGTGCTTTTAGAGTCAAACTAGTTACTTCACTAGTGCTTCTTGTCTGAACAGGACTAGTTAATTCACTGGTACCACTAGTACAAGCAGGAGTAGTTACTTCACCGGTACCTCTAGCGTGACCAGGACTAGACACTTCACCTGTACCCGTAGCATGAACAGGACTAGTTACTTCGCCGGTACCCCATAACGTGAACAGGACTAGTTACTTCACCGGTACCTCTAGCGTGAACAGGACTAGTTACGTCACTGGTACCTCTAACGTGAACAGGACTAGTTACTTCACCGGTACCTCTAGCGTGAACAGGACTAGTTACTTAACCGGTACCTCTAGCGTGAACAGGACTAGTTACACCACTGATGCTTCTTGTCTGAAAAGGACTAATTATTACTAGTAATGAGTGATGACCGAATTGTGAAATATTCATATTAGGGAATTAAGGTCCACAGTTCATTTTTGCCACCGGATCCCAATGGAGCCACTGTCATAGCGGGTGAAGCCACTGCAAGGTGGATATAATACAGGAGTTGGGGGGCTGTATGATCAATGTCAGGAAATTGGATTCTACCAGACACCAAAAGCTTTAGAATTAAATTCTGAATACAGTGTAACAAGCGAGGGCCAGTATTGTGGTCAGTTAGTCAGGCCTGAAACTCATGTCAGGAGCACGTACAAGCCTCATTTTCCTTGGAAGCAGCCTCCTCAAGGGAAAGAGCCAGGAGTGCCATTGACCAATCTGCACAAGACCAAGCACTTCTTCTGGAAACTACCCAACCAGGCAGAATGTAACTTTTGCATGGTTTTGAGCAACAATGGAGTTTACAGGATCTGTCCCTGAGAGTGTCGAGGTCTGTGGAGTGTATTACTCTGGTGACAGCAGTGCTACAGAGCTCAGGTAAAGGCCTTATCGTGGCATTGACCATGTTCCAATATGTGTAAGGCTGCAGCCTGAATAGGTCTGTGGAACGTATTAACCCAGTCTCTTAGACGTGCTTAAAATATTCACAAACAGAAAGAAAATGGTTTTGGGGCTAAAAGCCCTAGCCATCTCACCAACTCCGGCCACAGGTGTACGGGACTTCGTCCGGACTCGACGTGAAACAGAAGTAAATGAAGATAGATGTCCCAGCTCCTTAAATGATTTTTTTTTATTGTGGAAGCATTAAAACATGAAGTACGGCTTGATCCTCACAGCGTGGAAGTGCACATAACCACCGACAATTCAGCAACACGTTTTGATGTAGCTGGAAAAAGATCTTTTAGATCGAAACGCATTGCTGAATTGTCGGTGGTTATGTGCACTTCCACGCTGTGAGGATCAAGCCGTACTTCATGTTTTAATGCTTCCACAATAAAAAAAAATCATTTAAGGAGCTGGGACATCTATCTTCATTTAGTGCTGAAAGTATAAATAAACTTGCCAATACCCCACCACCATTTTTTGTAAAGCACAAAATTTAGAAGATGTAAGGGAAGCAACAGTTTAATAGAGACACAAGTATCATTTAGGAGCCTGGAAAAGTCGGCAATGGTCTTTGTCCAGCAGCGGACAATATAAATTGCTAACGAATATGTATGCCCTATCTAACTAACAATTTTTGAACAGATATGTACTTTATGCTGACAAGGGACATCTGAAAGCTGCGCTTGGACAATGAACTGGATGTGGTTGCTGACTGGTGTGTCTGTGCAACTGCAGCTTATGGACAGGAGGCATCAGCCCTTCCTTCCTGGACAGGAGAGTGGGAATGAAGTAACACAGGGGAAGGGCCAATGGTTTCACAGTCAGACACAGATTTAGTAGCCAGTAGTGATGGCGAGCACTAAAATGTTTGGGTGCTCGTTGCTCGGGTCGAGCAAATTGGAATACTCGGGTACTCGACCCAAGCAACGAGCCCAATGTAAGTCTATGGTAGACCTGAGCATTTTTTCGGCGGCTCCCCGCAGTCTGCAGAGGGACTAGAAATTGCGGAAATCGATGGGAACAATGCTCAAATGACATGGTAACAGCACGGGGAAGACCACTGGAAGCATTTATGACTCCCAGGTCACTGCTGTGATCAATGTTCTCAGAGTCTTGCGCCACTTTTACATATTCACAATAAAACATACAAAAACTGAACCAAAATGGAGTTTCCTGGGAAATATGTTCAGGAACATCATTTCAAGGGTAGTGACTTGTATACAAGGCCAAAAAATAACCAAAACCAAAAATATTCCTCCAAACCTTGAGCTATGTTCACACGCAGCGTTTTTGATTCATTTTTGAACTTTAACATTGTTTTCAACCAAGACAAATGCATTCACTGGAAAATGTCATTGTAACATTTTACACCCTTATCTGACCATGTGGTGTGTGACACATAAGGCTTACTGATGAGCGAACGTGCTCGCCACTACTCATTACTCGCCCAAGTATCACTATTCTCGGCGTACTCGGCGAGCACTGAGCATTTCCGATATTACTAGGTGGTAGCTGCAGTCTCCACCCAGCAGTTTTGGCGGACTTTAGAGACCCAATCACGGTGCAGGGATTGTCTGCCAGGCCATGAAACGCCGCAGCCATCTTTGTTGTGGTCGTGCAGTGATTGGCTTGGCCGCACAGCATCATCCCGAGTATAAGAGACCTGACGCCACCCTGCTCGCCTCATTCTGTTTCAGCGAGAGGAGGGAGAGCTGCTGCCGAGATAGGGTCAGAATCTTGGTTTTTGAGTTAGTGCAGGTCTGCAACTCTTACATCTACAGCTCCGCAGAAATCAAAATTCCTTTTTAGGGCTAATTCGTGGGTCCCGATATTGCAGCGCTAGGTAGGCAGGGCACAGCATATCCACATCAGTGCAAGGCCTGCAGGCACTGCATGTGCGTCCATTGCTCCCACTGCATCTTTCCTAAAGCTCCATAACTGCCTGCTGCTGCAGCTTATTTACTGTCTATATACCTATTTTTTTTCCAACCCCCCCCTCCAAAAAAAAAGACAGTCTGTTCTGTAAGACTGAGGCCTGTTGAAAAGTGATAGTTTGTCAGGCATACGTAGCATAGTTGTGTGTGCTACCCTTGTGCCCTTTTTTTTTTTGGTGTTTTAAATTCACGGAAAAGGGCCTCATGTATCTGCGTGCTCCAAGTTCGGTCACTGGAGGCCGGTGTACTTATTTTTTGGCTGTCTGATACTCAAATTTTATACAGCACTATTTAGCATTAAAAAAAATTCAAAGGCCACAGATTTGCCAGTGAGGTATTTCTGTGAGAGCCCTCATATATCTCTGCTCTAAGTTTGGGCATTGTAGGCAGGCGTACTTATTTTTTGGCTGTGTGATACTCAAATTCTATACAGCGCTATTTTGCATAAATTAGTTAAAAAAAATAATATTGAATACAGTCTGTTAGGTCAGGCTGAGGCCTGCCTGATGATTGGGTTTGAAAAATCGTAGATTTGCAGGCATACTGATCACATATTATTCCGCTACTAATAAAGACATTTGTGTTGAGCATTTGAAATAGTGCAGTAGTTCATTTAAAATGGTTAAGGCAAGGGGCAAGGGACGGGGAATTGGACATGATGCTGATGGTGCATCCAGAGGCTGAGGCCGTGGCCAAGGTGAAAGTGGGAAACAACAAAGACCCACATCTTCTCTCTCGACCTTCCTCTCCCAGTTTCTAGGGGACCGTAACACACCACTATTGAAGCCAGAACAGTGTGAAACGGTTGTTGGTTGGATAGCGGATAATGCTTCCAGTCACTTAGCCACCACCACCACCTTGTCTTCCACACGGTCAAGTCTGAGTAGCCGTGAGTGTGGCCACAATATTCCTCACCCTGATCATCCTTCCTCCCACCATGCCAAATGCCCTGAGACAACTGATCACACACTTGGACACTCTGAAGAGCTGTTCAGTTTTCCATTTCAAGATTCAGAAATCTCTGCCGGTTAACTTGAAGTGGGGAAAAATGATATCGCATGTAGAGCTGCCCAAAGCTTTGACCAGCCCCGGTCACATGAAGGTGATGGTGGGAAAGTGTCACACGAGGTGGACGATAATGAGACACAATTGCCAGAAAGTCAGGAGGAGGAGCAGGGTGTGGATGTGGAAGATGAGGTGGTGGATGACATAGTGACTGACCCAACCTGGCAGGAGGACATGCATAGCGAGGACAGCAGCACAAATGGGGAAGGAGGCATATCCCCAACAGGCAGGAAGAAGCAGTGTGGTGGCCACAGAGAGAAGGCGTGCATCCGTTCCCCGTAACACCAACATGAGTGAAGTTGCCATTCCACCTGTGAGATCTTCCCGAGTCTGGTTTTTTTTTAAAGACTCTGCCGATAACCCCAAACAGGCCATTTGCAGCACCTGCCATGCCCTCATCAGCAGGGGTAGCAAAATAACCAGCCTGACCACCACCAGCATGATCAGGCACATGCAAGCAAAGCACCCAACTCTGTGGGCCGAACCCCAGGCTCCAGGACCACTGCCTGCTGGTCACACCATTACTTCTTCCACTGTTTTGCGTAGAAGCCAATCCATAGTACACCGTGCATGTGAAGATGCCTCTAGCCCTACACCTGTTGTGGCCCACAGTCAAGCAGCTCCATAAGCAAGCCTGTCCACGTCCTTGTCCCAGCACAGAGTTCAGTTGTCTATAACCCAGTCTTTGGAACTCAAGCGGAAATATCCAGCCAATGCCTCACAGGCCACAGTCCTAAATTCTAATATTCCTCTTCTGCTTGCACTAGAAATGCTGCCTTTTAGGCTTGTTGAGACAGAAGCTTTCCGCAACCTCATTGTGGCAGCCATCCCAAGGTACTCAGTCTACAGTCACCACTATTTCTTCCAGTGTGCCGTACTGGCATTACACCAACATGTGTACCACAACACTACCCATGCCCTCAACAATGCTGTTACTGGGAAAGTCCACCTAACCACGGACATGTGGACAAGTACTTGTGGGCAGGGACGGTACATCTCAATGACGGCACACTGAGTTAACATAGTGGAAGCTGGGACCCAGTGGGACCTTGGGATGGAACACATCCTCCCCACGCCGAGGATTGCTGGCCCTACGTCAATCAGGGTTGCCCCCACAGTCTACAGCTCCTGCACCTCCTCTTCATTCTCCATCTCTGAAATAAACACATCAGTCAGAAGCAGGAAGCACTGCAGCACTGCCTCAGCCAAGTGGCAACAGGCTGTACTGAAGCTAATCTGTATAGGTGACAAACCACAAAATGCAGAAGAGTTGTGCACAGCCCTGAAAGAGCAGTCAGATGTTTGGATGACACCGCTGAACCTACCGCCAGGCATGGTCATGTGTGACAATGGCCATAACCTGGTGGCGGCTCTGAGGCAAGGTGAGCTCACACACATACCTTGCTTGGCCCATGTGTTTAACCTCGTGGTTCAACGTTTTCTGAAAAGCTACCTGGAGCTTCCAGATCTGCTAGTGAAAGAACGCCGTCTGTCTGCCCATTGTAGAAAGTCAGCTACAGCTTCTGCCACCCTTGCCGTACTTCTGCAGCGTTTTCAACTTCCAGCTCACCACCTGTTGCGTGATGTTCCTACGCACTGGAACTCTACGCTGCATATGTTGGAAAGGATTTGTGAGCAGAAGAGGGCCATTGTTGACTACCAACATTAACAAGGCCGTCGAATTTCAGATCAGACTCTACACATAAGACCTCAGGAGTGGACATGGATGTCAGACATATGTAACATCCTCCAAAACTTTGAGGACGGCAACAAGATGGTGAGCGGTGATGACGCCATAATTAGCATCACCATCCATGCTTCTCATCATTCTGAAAAACTATCTGCTCACAATCAAAGAGGATGCATTGCAGGCGCAGCACGAGGACATGGAGCAAGGAAACATACAGGGGGATTACACTCAGCCCAGCCTCATGTCTTCTCAACGTGGATTGGAAGGCAATGAGGAGGAAGAACGGGAGCTACCGTATATACTCGAGTATAAGCCGACCCGAGTATAAGCCGACCCCCCTAATTTTGCCACAAAAAACTGGGAAAACTTATTGACTCGAGTATAAGCCTAGGGTGGAAAATGCAGCAGCTACCGGTGAATTTCAAAAATAAAAATAGATGCTCCATACCATTCATTATTGCCCCATAGATGCTCCATATAAAGCTGTGCCACATATACAATGCTCTGCACTGTTCATTATGGCCCCATAGATGCTCCACATAAAGCTGTGCCATATACAATGCTCTGCACCGTTCATTATGGCCCTATAGATGCTCCACATAAAGCTGTGCCATATATAATGCTCTGCACCGTTCATTATGGCCCTATAGATGCTCCATATAAAGCTGTACCATATATGCTCTGCACCGTTCATTATGGCCCCATTGATGCTCCTTATAAAGCTGTGCCATATATGCTCTGCACTGTTCATTATGGCCCCATAGATGCTCCATATAAAGCTGTGCCCTATATGCTCTGCACCGTTCATTATGGCCCCATAGATGCTCCACATAAAGCTGTGCCATATATGCTCTGCACCGTTCATTATGGCCCCATAGATGCTCCACATAAAGCTGTGCCATATATAACGCTGCTGCTGCTGCTGCTATAAAAATAATAAAACACATACTCACCTCTTGCTTGCAGCTCCCCAGCGTCCGGTCCCAGCGTCTCTCTGCACTGGCTGATCAGGCAGAGGGCGGCGCGCACACTATATGCGTCACCGCGCCCTCTGACCTGAACAGTCAGAGCGGAGAGACGCCAGGAAGACAGAGCGGCGCCCGGCGTGTGGATCATGGACAGGTGAATATGCGATACTTACCTGCTCCCGGCGTCCCGCTCCTTCCCCCGGACAGCTGGTCTCCGGGTGCCGCAGCCTCTTCCTCTATCAGCGGTCACCGGCACCACTGATTAGAGAAATGAATATGGGGCTCCACCCCTATGGGAGTAGAGTACATATTCAGAAGTTTAATGAGCGGTCCCACGTGACCACTGTACAGGGGAAGAGCTGCGGCACCCGAAGACAGTGTGACGGGCAGGGGGAGCGTCAGGATCGCCGGGACTAGGTAAGTATGCCTCAGCGCTCTCTCCCCCTCACTCGCCGACCCTGCCACAGACCGTGACTCGAGTATAAGCCAAGAGGGGCACTTTCAGCCCAAAAATTTGGGCTGAAAATCTCGGCTTATACTCGAGTATATACGGTACTTTCATGCACTATAGACGGTACTACAAACACATCTGTATTAGTGTCTGCTCAGCAGGGATGGCCTGAGGACAGGGAGGAGGAGGATGATAATGAGGAGTAGGAGGACAGCATGGTTAGTTGTCCTGTTGGTGGTGAGGACACGGAAGTCTTGCCTGTTAGCAGTCTTACATGCATGGCTGACTTTATTTTGCGCTGCATTTCACGTGACCCTCGGATTATCAAAATTTTGGGTGACACTCATTACTGCATTACTGGTTGGTGACACTTCTAGACACACACTACAAGGAGAACTTTCAATCTCTTCTGCCTAAGGCAAAGAGGTGTACAAAAATCTTGCAGTACCACAGGGCCTTTGTAGCGGAATTAGTTAGAACATTCTCATGTGAGAACGCTGGCAGCAGACATCAGAGTTTGTTGTACAACCAAAGACTCCAAGCGAGAGAGACAGAAGTACAATCCAGCTCAGACAGGGGAACAATGGCCAATTTCTGAGACAGTTTTCTCAGACCCTCCCATTGTGGCGGCACAGAGGCAAGGGGTGCTGTCATAAGAAGTGCAATGTTTGGGAAGATGGTGAGGGAGTACCTTGCAGATCGTACAAACGTCCTCTGTGATTCCTCTGTGCCTTTTAATTATTGGGTATCCAAGCTGGACACGTGGCATAAACTGGCTCTCTACGCCTTGGAGGTCCTGGCCTGCCCTGCTGGTAGCATTCTGTTAGAGCGGGTTTTTAGTGCCGCTGGTGGAATTATAACAGATAAGCGCATCCGCCTGTCAAATGAAAATGCTGTCAGGCTGAATCTTATCAAAATGAACAAGGCCTGGATTGGGAAAGACTTCTGTACACCATCAAGTGAAACCAGCGAAACATAACCTGAAATACATTCTCTGTTTTGGGGAGGTGTATTCTCATGCACCTCTTCACAAACACACATGAGTATACGCTTCCAGATTTGGTCTGTTTGTTGGTCTCCTCCTCCTTATCCTCATCCTCATCATCCAGAAACACTAGATGACCAGGTGAACGTGCTCTGTACTGTTATAGGCCGGTGAGTTTTGGGCACAGGGGCTGTGAAGGCACTATTTAATTTTGTAAAAACAGGACCCCACATTAGGGAATTGGGCATTACATTACATTGGGCCTACTTCTTAAGTCTATAAGCACAAGGATGACTGACCTCGGGGAGATCAAAACATCCAACACCGCGGAGACACCATCACGTGTTTCTCAACGCAGTGATCCAGAACACTGCCCCCATCCCTTATGGGAAATATGCAAATGCATGTAGAAAAGCCGTGGAGACACCATCACGTGTTTCTCAACGCATGCAGTGAATAGCCAGGTCTTTCACCGGGAAGGAACAACCACGGGAAGGGCAGCATCCAATAAAGGAAAACCACCTATGCCAAAGCATGGTATCCATCCACAGACAGCTGTTTCAGGGTATTTGCCCCTCATCAGTGTGGAGTAGGAAACTGGCTATTAGGAGCAGTGCCTACTGAAAGGACTATAAACATAAGGATGAATGACCTCGGGGAGACTTCTTAAGTCTGTCTCTTGCAGTGTGTCCTTTAACTGCCACTAGATGACTAGGGTGCACGTGCTTAGTACTGTTATAAGCCGGTGATTTTTGGGCACGGGGGCTGTGAAGGCACTCTTTTATTTTTTTCAGAAAAAGGACAACACATTGGTGAATTGGGCATGATATTACATTGGGCCTACTTCTTAACTCGGTCTCATGCAATCTGTCCTTTAACTGTCACTAGATCACCAGGGTGAACATGCTCTGTACTGTTATAGGCCGGTTAATTTTGGGCCGGTGATTTTGGGGCAAGGGGCCTGCGATGGCACTAGAATATTTTGAAAAAAAGGTACCCCACATTGGTGAAACGGGAGTACAAAATGCATACTGTGAAGTGGATTTTCCTGGGCCCATCCAGTATGTGGGTTCCAAGGCCTAATGGGGTGCATATGACTATGCAGCAGGGCTGACCTTGCTGCCAATGTATAAAACAAAGGAGTACAGAGTACAAAATGCATATTGTGAAGTGGATTTTAATGGGCCCATCCAGTATGTGGGTTCCAAGGCGTAAAGGGGGTGCATATGAATTGGTAGTAGGTCAGGCTTTGCAGTCAATCAATCCAATAAGTAACCACTTGTATGTAAAATGATTGTGTCATGCACCAATAGATACATAAATCATATCAAATAAAAAGTGCAACTAAAGACGTGTTAAAATTATTTTTATTGAAAATATTATAACATAAAAAAATATAATATAAACAAAATATAGCTGATAAAATTGAGCCCAATATAATGGTATGATAGGACACCAACCAAAATATATCATTAGCCACCACCCATATGTGACATATCCCTGCACTATTTATCCCTTGCGCAAAAATTACTAAATATAAATATAATTAATTAAATGGTGCAAAATAATAACAAATAATATATATATGTTATGTGCAAAATTAGAAAAAAGTATATATATATATACACTCACCGGCCACTTTATTAGGTACACCATGCTAGTAACGGGTTGGACCCCCTTTTGCCTTCAGAACTGCCTCAATTCTTCGTGGCATAGATTCAACAAGGTGCTGGAAGCATTCCTCAGAGATTTTGGTCCATATTGACATGATGGCATCACACAGTTGCCGCAGATTTGTCGGCTGCACATCCCAAAGATGCTCCATACAAGGCAGGATGGATCCATGCTTTCATGTTGTTTACGCCAAATTCTGACCCTACCATCCGAATGTCGCAGCAGAAATCGAGACTCATCAGACCAAGCAACGTTTTTCCAATCTTCTACTGTCCAATTTCGATGAGCTTGTACAAATTGTAGCCTCAGTTTCCTGTTCTTAGCTGAAAGGAGTGGTACCCGGTGTGGTCTTCTGCTGCTGTAGCCCATCTGCCTCAAAGTTCGACGCACTGTGCGTTCAGAGATGCTCTTAGGCCTACCTTGGTTGTAACGGGTGGCGATTTGAGTCACTGTTGCCTTTCTATCAGCTCGAACCAGTCTGCCCATTCTCCTCTGACCTCTGGCATCAACAAGGCATTTCCGCCCACAGAACTGCCGCTCACTGGATTTTTTTTCTTTTTCGGACCATTCTCTGTAAACCCTAGAGATGGTTGTGCGTGAAAATCCCAGTAGATCAGCAGTTTCTGAAATACTCAGACCAGCCCTTCTGGCACCAACAACCATGCCACGTTCAAAGGCACTCAAATCACCTTTCTTCCCCATACTGATGCTCGGTTTGAACTGCAGGAGATTGTCTTGACCATGTCTACATGCCTAAATGCACTGAGTTGCCGCCATGTGATTGGCTGATTAGAAATTAAGTGTTAACAAGAAGTTGGACAGGTGTACCTAATAAAGTGGCCGGTGAGTGTATATATGCAATTCATCCGAAAAAAACTTTACAAGTGCAATAATTAATATATATAGAAAAATGTGTAATAAATGCAAAACAAATCGCAATGGTGCTATTAAAAGTGCAAAAAATTAAGAACATTTATAATGACACCAAGAAACTAATATTGCACAATATATATTGCAGCAAACCCTAACCACCAAAAATATAAAGTGCTAATAGTGCTGTAAAAAATCTTTATATGCAAAATACCAAACAAGGCTATAAAGTGCAAAATATCAATAAAACACCAGCATTATTGCACAATATCAACAATAAATATGCACTCAAGCCCATAAAAACAAAATAATAGTACAACTGTGTGCTTGTAAATAAGATTGTAGAGTGCTAAAAATACTGGTAATTATCTTATATTAATATTGCACAGTGTATGTAGATATATTGCACATAAGCCCAAGATATAATGGTGCAGATAGTGCTGTAATGAACAATGCCACAATAAGGCAACAAGGTGCAGAAAGTACAAGTACTGAATAAAAGGCTGGTATATAATCACAATGGCGTGGATGACATAAATAAAATCAAACAACCTCAGAGGCTCCACATACCTAGAAGTGCTCAGACTCTACGCGCGTTTCGGCGCTTGCCTTCTTCCGGGGGGCGTAGTCAATGCAACATTTTTCAGGAGTCCCCCCTGGACATCTTATGACAGGGGTATTGTGCTGTGTCGTAATTCTTGGCAGCCCATCCACTCACAGCATAGGCTACAACAGCTTAGGAGACCCACTGTTTAATAATGGCCCTTTAAGAAAATTAATGCACCTGATGCACCAGTAAATATAGTCTCTGTGACTTTAAGAGTCCCTCCTTCGTACATTAAACAAGATGGGTCTGCTTATGTGTCACCCACCACATGGCCAGCTCGGGGGGTTACATGTTACAGTGACATTTCCCAGTGAATGCATTTGTAGTGGTTGAAAGCAATGTTAAAGTTGAAAAAACGTTTCCAAAATGCTGCGTCTGAACTAAGCCCAAGTGGGGGAGGAAATTTTCAGTCTTGGGTGAAATATTTGGCCTTACAGGCAAGTCATTAACCTACAAAGGATGGACCTTAACATATTTCCAAGCAAAATCCGTTTTGGTTTAGTTTTCATGTGTTTTTTGTGGCACCGGGAAAAATGGCATGAATCTCGGAAGCAAATGATAAGGCTGTGATCTCGGAGTCAGTTGTAAATAAGCCCCTGTAATTGGTGGCACCCCCACCTCATTGTAGATTGTAAGCTCTGAAGAGCAGGGTCATCATTGTTTTTGCTTTGTTTGATTGTCTTAAACTTGGTAACTTTTGACTGTTTTATATGTAATGCTGGCTCGTAAAGCTATGCGGAATGTGTTTGTGATCTATAAATAAAGTTTATTATTATTAGTAGATTGAGGATGGTGAAATTCAAGCTGTTAACTATGCATGTGTAGGAGTGAAGAATCTTTTATGTGAGCACAACTGCACAAACGAGGGTTTGCTGCTGTGCCGACACAGGGTGCAGTAGGGTGAATACGACAAGCCACTGGACTGTGAGAGGTGCAGGCGGGGATGTTATGGTGGATCGAGAAAGTTGGGGTGTGCTTGGTATATAAGATCAGTCCAAAACAGCAGGCATGTCCAATTCTGTATCAGCTGACAGGCTCTCAATCACCCCAACTGTAGGGAGTAAATAAGTGGAGGTTCTTCGGCCGGAGACCTTTGTGACAACAGTTGCCATGGTGAGGGAGGAGGAAGAAACAGATGTGGGTCATGGAGTGGACGGTGGTTGGCGAGACAAGGTAGTCTGAATTTTAGCACAATGACATTCCCAGATTGACGCATGCTGACCGCGCATGTGCCAGGTCATGCATGTAGTACTGAAATGATCTCATTTTTTTTTACTCTACTAGGTTGCTTTTAAAAAAGTTGTCAGAAAACATGATTTTTTAGATTTTTGCCGGTCTGAAAAAAGACCCAAGCTAGGCAACTGCAGAACCGGGAACACTTCTGTCCACTGCCAGAGTTGGGCCTAAGGATGCATTGGTTGTCGTGGTTGCATAACTCTGTACCTATGTAACCTCCTTGCCTTCCTCCTCCTGTTCTGAGCTACTCTGCTGTATGCCTCTGGGTTTATACCAAGTGTGATCTACTACCTCATGTTCTCCCACTGTGTGATGTTAAGGTGGAAGAAGAGGAGCAGAGGCCATTGATACAGCGCTTGCCATCTACTGGAGCACATGTTCTTTCTGGCCCTCATCTACAAAGTGTACTGATGCACGGCTGCCAAAGAAAAGGAGCAGAGTTGCCCATCCTGTAACAGAAGCTGTAAAAATGCTGCTCAAATTCTGACTGCAGCAAAACAAACCAACTTCTCATCCCTCATATCATAACTGCCTCACAACCCTAAACAGCTATTCAGTACTTTCAATTCTTTCCTGCGCCCACCAGTTCCCTCTCCCTCTCCTCTCATCTCAGCTGAATACTTTGCCTCACCACCTGTGAACTTGACACAATACCGTCCCACCTCATTCCAAGCTTTACCACAGTCTTCATCACATGCATAACCCACCTCTTTAACTTTTCACTAACAACTGGTGTCTTCCATCCAGATTGAAACAAACCTCGATCACAACCATCCTCAAAAAGCCCACCCTTGACCCATACTCTGTGTCTACCTATCGCCCCATATCATTTCTCCCCTATGCCTCCAAACTACTGGAACAACACATCCATTTTGAACTGTCCTCCCAACTCTCCTCTTGCTCCCTCTTTGACCACTTACATTCTGACTTCAGACCACACCGTTCCACTGAAACTGCTCTGCTCAAAGTCTCCAACGACCTACTAACCGCCAAATGAAAGCCATTTGTCCTCCTCCTTCTTCTGGACCTGGCATCTGTCTTTGACACAGTGGACCATTCCCTCTTACTACAAACTTTCTAATCTGTTGACATTACAGACTTGGCCATTTGTTGGATCTGCTCGTATCTAACACACAGGACATTCAGTGTCTCCCACTCACACACCACCTCCTCATCTCACCCCTTATGTGTCGTTGTCCACCGAGGTTCAGTTGTACGACCAGGAACTATGCTTAGAATGCGAACCTGTGCGCTCACTCACTCTTAAAGGGATCACCTGCAGCAACCTAAGGTATTTCCAACCTATAGCTGGGCGACACCTTCTATTTAAGGCTTTTCTTCCAATATGGAGGTGCCTGAACTACGTTGTTAGTTTTCCTTGCATGTTAGCTAGTTGTCAGGTTCCCCAGGTTCGCCTGTCTGCTTGTCTACCCAGTTTCTGTCTTCTCTTACCTGTCTGTGCCCATCTGCTCGTACCTGCCTGTGCTCTTCTGTCCATCTGCCGGTCCAGATCGCACCTGCCATCACCCATCTGTCTAACATTCGGTCCGGCCCATACCTGCCAGTGCTTTTCTGTTCCTCAGCCGTTCCCATCTGCACCCGTGATTCCAGAGTCCCTACAGTGCCTGCCTGCATTTTTCATCCATCCTTTGGGCCGTAGCTGCTAATCCACTGTAGGGGGTCAGCTGCCACATTCTGTAGGTCAGCCATGGAGTAGCACCTAGTGCCACCTCTTTCTACCTCCTTGGGTTGCAGTTTTTGCCTTCTTCCACTTGTCCGAGTAGGGATTTGATAGGCCACCTAGTTATGCCCCTTCCAGGCTTTTAGAGGGATATGGAACAGTGATTCCAACACCTTACCCATTACAGTCTCCATCTGCTGGGTTGGTTGCAGTGGAAAAGGTGTCGGTCCCTGCTATACTAATTCTACTTTGCTGCAATTGTTGCCACTTTGTTGGAGTCTTCCACTAATATTTGGAAATGTGTAGACTCCTGGTTGGGTGTCCTTAATGCGTGTTGCCTGTAGCAGTAGGCCTCCGACACCCTCAGGCCTCCACTTCCTTGGACTCAACTACCCTTGTTACTATCCTTAGATTTTTCTGACAATGGTTGTCTACAAAACTGATATTTGTGCCACCTGAGTGTGGCTCAGCATGAAAGCAGGTAGAGGTGTTGCATGTGGTATCAGGGCTCCCAGTACAGGAGGCCTACACCGATCCCTCACCAACCTCATCTTTCTGTGATGTTCAATTGAAAGCTGTAAATGCTATCCTAGACCTCATGCCTGGCTGATTGCTGCGGTTCCATGCTAAAATCTGCACTGTGGGTGAATTGAGGCCACTTCCTGTTGTCTGTCCCTCATCTGATGTGTTTTGGCAGCATTTGGGGCCATTATAAAGTGTTGTGCATGCGTTTGTTTTTGCCTCCCATTGAGATGAAAGGCATTTGGTAATGTTCGGTGAATACTTGACAAGTTAATTGGCGAATATGGTACATTGGGCGAATGTAATCCAAACCGAACATCGAAATATTTGCTTATCTCTACCAATAATGCCAAGAGGCAGAAAAAAGTGTGAAAAACTGTGCTCTGCAATAAACAATACAAACTACTGGTTTAATAATCTTCAGAATATATAGCTATGTATCTGTCAGGAGTTAAAGGGGATAGAGTGATGTTCTGAAGATGTTTAGAGTTGAGTGGTGTAATAATTTGCTAAATATTGGTCAAGGTTTGATGGCTTTATACATATTAGATTATTATATTATTCAATGTCCTTCATTATACCTATTGAGCTGAGGTATGAGAAGCATTGGGGATGATCTTGACGCTCCATTATCATCCAGCTCGCTCCATCTGTATTTTTAAATATTTATCTTAGTGGAATCTCATGTGACTGTGAAGTTCCTCAGGAACATTGTCCAACTTTGAGATGTAATATGCCCTTCAAATGCATCTGAGTATAAAAGTAAAATTCTTTGGGCATTGAATGGAAACCAGGTTTGGGCATCTTGTTGTCATAGTAGTGGTGAGGAATGTTGTCTCCTTCCAGATCTTCGGAAAATGGCCAAAACCCATAAAGAGTGATCTTCTTACAGAGCTCAATAGCTGCACTGACCAGCATGAGCCCAGACGACAAGCGCTTTACCTTCAGTCCTTTCTTCCTCCAGTGCATTGAGATATTTTTTAGGTATTCTGGATGAAAAAAGATCACTTTGTTTGGCAAATCAAAGTCTTGTACCGTATGTAAAACACGGAAAGAGACATCCATGTTTTGCGTGTATGAAAAGGCTGGTAAGAGGATCATGGCGGAGCTATAGTTCTTCAAAAGGTCAATGAATGGTCTCCTTCTCTCATGGAGCTTCTGAAACCTGGAAAGAAATACATAAAAAAATATGTTACCGTAAGTGAATAGCAAAAAAATAAAACATCATCTATATAGTGGAAACATGGATAAAAGTGACAAGAAACCAGGGATTGAAGCTTGAGGAGGATAATTTGCATATTCCAGGTGCCTTCTGGGAAATAGCGAAGAGTCTCCCTCAGCAAGAAGATCGTTGGGTACAGCCGGGACCAGCTGCTTGGAAAGCATCACCAAACCTTACGGCACGCAAATTTTTGCCTGTAGGACATTATTGCAAGAAAGCTTGGCTGAGTAGATTACACAAGAAGGAAAACACACAGCAAGTCAGCAGGATCTAGGAGCAACATGGCAGATGTGACAACCTACATGGTGAACTGCAGCATGTGCTACATGTTCACAGATCAACCAGAAGAAGAATCCAATTTCACCTGTCAGAAGTGTAGACTAGTGGCCCTTTTAGAAGAAAAGGTGCGGGGTCTGGAAGAAAGAATAGCAACTTTGAAACTCATCAAAGAGAATGAAGACTTCCTAGACAGAAGCATCTCTACTGGTCACAGAACTAAGAGAACTAAGTAATGTAATAGATAAACCATTATTTCTTATTTTTAGGGACTCTATAGCGACGGGGTCTGTTCCGCAGGACTGGCGCATAGCAAATGTGGTGCCAATATTCAAAAAGGGCTCTAAAAGTGAACCTGGAAATTATAGGCAAGTAAGTCTAACCTCTACTGTTGGTAAAATATTTGAAGGGTTTCTGAACGATGTTATTCTGGATTATCTCAATGAGAATAACTATTTAACTAGCAAGTGGTAGAAAAAGAACGCAGCACTCACCGGCACCGTGGTCAGAAGTCTTCTTTATTGCAGCATGAAGGGGTACAACTTCACGGCACGGGGGAGTTACAGAGTGAGGAGCATGTGAGGCGGGACGACGGCCATTTCGCGCTGAACGATATCGCTTCTACGGAGAAGCGCTATCGTTCAGCGCGAAACGGCCGTCGTCCCACCTCACATGCTCCTCACTCTGTAACTCCCCGTGCCGTGAAGTTGTACCCCTTCATGCTGCAATAAAGAAGACTTCAGACCACGGTGCCGGTGAGTGCTGCGTTCTTTTTCTACCACTTGCTATTTAAGACTGTTTCCATTCCAAACGCAAGCACCTCCGTTCAATCACGTCTGGATTTTATTTCCTACACACCCTCTATATCCTCTGACAGGGAGTTGTGCCACTTACTTGTTTTTCCTTGTGACTTGGTTATAACTATTTAACTCCATATCAGCATGGGTTTATGAGAAATCGCTCCTGTCAAACCAATCTAATCAGTTTTTATGAAGAGGTAAGCTATAGGCTGGACCACGGTGAGTCATTGGACGTGGTATATCTCGATTTTTCCAAAGCATTTGATACCGTACCGCACAAGAGGTTGGTACACAAAATGAGAATGCTTGGTCTGGGGGAAAATGTGTGTAAATGGGTAAGTAACTGGCTTAGTGATAGAAAGCAGAGGGTGGTTGTAAATGGTATAGTCTCTAACTGGGTCGCTGTGACCAGTGGGGTACCGCAGGGGTCGGTATTGGGACCTGTTCTCTTCAACATATTCATTAATGATCTGGTAGAAGGTTTACACGGTAAAATATTGATATTTGCAGATGATACAAAACTATGTAAAGCAGTTAATACAAGAGAAGATAGTATTCTGCTACAGATGGATCTGGATAAGTTGGAAACTTGGGCTGAAAGGTGGCAGATGAGGTTTAACAATGATAAATGTAAGGTTATACACATGGGAAGAAGGAATCAATATCACCATTACACACTGAACGGGAAACCACTGGGTAAATCTCACATGGAGAAGGACTTGGGGATCCTAGTTAATGATAAACTTACCTGGAGCAGCCAGTGCCAGGCAGCAGCTGCCAAGGCAAACAGGATCATGGGGTGCATTAAAAGAGGTCTGGATACACATGATGAGAGCATTATACTGCCTCTGTACAAATCCCTAGTTAGACCGCACATGGAGTACTGTGTCCAGTTTTGGGCACCGGTGCTCAGGAAGGATATAATGGAACTAGAGAGAGTACAAAGGAGGGCAACAAAATTAATAAAGGGGATGGGAGAACTACAATACCCAGATAGATTAGCGAAATTAGGATTATTTAGTCTAGAAAAAAGACGACTGAGGGGCGATCTAATAACCATGTATAAGTATATAAGGGGACAATATAAATATCTCGCTGAGGATCTGTTTATACCAAGGAAGGTGACGGGCACAAGGGGGCATTCTTTGCGTCTGGAGGAGAGAAGGTTTTTCCACCAACATAGAAGAGGATTCTTTACTGTTAGGGCAGTGAGAATCTGGAATTGCTTGCCTGAGGAGGTGGTGATGGCGAACTCAGTCGAGGGGTTCAAGAGAGGCCTGGATGTCTTCCTGGAGCAGAACAATATTGTATCATACAATTATTAGGTTCTGTAGAATGACGTAGATCTGGGGATTTATTATGATGGAATACAGGCTGAACTGGATGGACAAATGGCTTTTTTCAGCCTTACTAACTATGTTACTATGTTACTATGTAAATTGAGAAGCAGCTTTAACATGAGTTGAATGAGGTGACTTTATGGCTGCATCAGACACCCGAGACTGGATGATTGCAGAAGACCACACATAGATATCGCAGCCATAATACGTAACTAAACATGGGCAGATGTCACAGACTGCATGACTTGGGGTCTAATTTGTTCTGAGTATGCCTTTGATTGGTAGGAAGTAGGCAGAGGTAGAAGGGAGACAGACTTTGGTTCTCGTACATCTGGAGCTGAAGCTGCCAATGGGCTCATTTTTCTTTATGTTGTGACCATATTTGCCAAGAAGATAAAATGTGAGAAATTAATTTTACAATATCCTAGTCACTTTAATTCTACACATCTCAACAACAAGATTGTAATTCAAAAAAAAGTGTCCATCTCACCTTTGCATTAAGATACTCGGATTTGCACTGACAATATCGGACTTGGTGCCGATATCATTGGCTATGGTCATGGGTGGCAAATTAAACCTGTAACAGAAGGAATGTACGAGTGAAGAGATGATCCGAATCAGGTCATGGATTGATTTCCCAATGAAGTGTGCAGAGCTTCTTTAATTGTGGGAACATTATAAGAAGACATCGGGTAGGAGAGAGATGATGAGAAAGAGGCTGAAGACAGGAGATTGACTGATGGCAAAGACTTGACACAAGGGAGTACTAGTGCTCATAAAGACAAAAAAGCCTGAAAGTGGTTGTCCCAACTAGACAGCCACTCAATATGCTTTAGTCCGGAAATTGGACAAAATGAGTCCCTCTACTCAAGGCTACCCTGTTAGCTGCGAGTGCAACCTCTAGAGGACAATGCAGTCAGTAATGCTACAGTTCCATTGCAACATCCACTCACTGGGGGCGTTTTCTAGTGTTCATTTGGTTCTCTTGGTTGTAGTCCATTTCATGGTCTCACCAACGCTACACCTGTATTTAAGCCTTGTAATATTCTTTCCACACCCACTATTGACCTACTTCTGTAAGTCAGAGTAGAGCACTCATGTAGTGCAACATATCTGTCTGGTGGTGGCTTACAATGGCAAATTCAGTTGTTTGTCAGGGGTTTACATGAGCTGGGGTCATCATTGACAGTGCGAAAGCAGTTAACTCTTATAACTCAATCTCTTCAAAAGGCATTGTACCCAACTGAACTAAACCTGCATTGTAGCTGCGCCAGAATGCATTGAGCTGCTGAAGTCCGCAGGGAGTGACCCCATACATAGGACATGTAGCATTGCAACGTGCACTTTAATTGATTGAACAGATCCATGCTTGGTGGGCATGTGGGAGGTTGGATGATCAGAAGCTACATTTCAGTCTACTGAGTACAATACATACAATCATCACTTCTTTACCTGAACACAAAATCGTTTTTGTCAATTTCATCCCCACAAAAGCAGTTTAGTAAAATTCCTCCATTTCCAACGATGGCACACGTGTCTAAAGGTTTAGTGGTGAGTGGTGAAACCTAAAATAAAATGGGCAATCATACGTCAGTGTCATTATATCAAGAGCAGGGACGAGTACATACTTCTCATGAGACCTTGGGAGTAAGGGACTTTTGTTTGTGTTTTTCCCCAATCTAATTTGTTTCTGGACTGGTTTTATTGTCTCTGAACTGAACAAATCTCATAACGTTTTCCTTAGGTCAGGTGTTTGCTATGTGAAACATTTCATATGAATTCACCTATCATGGAATGAGCATTCCTTCTGCTAAATACATTTTCATGCCTCATTAGGTGGCAATCTCTCCTCCTTTGTATTCATGGATGAACGCAAGTCAAAGAGGAAAAAGGAACAAAATAACTTACTAATTGGGATTCCCCCAGTATTTTGCTAGGTCAATGGTTTCCAACCATGAGCAAGCCACTCTTAGTTCCCAACCAAGAAGGATCCCCATAAATGGTGTTCTCGTCTAGGAGATCCCCTGCAACTCACTCAATCTCGTAGTAAAAATCAAGTTTGTTTTTTTTTTGTGAAATCTATACTTAGCATTCCTATAACTATGATAGGAAACACCGCTCTTAAATTAGCCAATAAATATGAGTGAAGTGTATGTTCCTGGTCTTGCAGGTCGTATATCCTGCTTTCTCCGGGTAGAACTTAGTTCACCAACTAGAGAGATAAACTTCTACTGCCTCTTGATTTATGTCAGTAGTAGTGAAATCTTAGTAGTCAAATCTATGAGTCAAGAGAGAGATATGTGACATTGCAACTTGTACAGTGGTAGATCCAGGCAGACAAGGAGCTGACCCTCCTTTATGCTGAGAAAAACAGCTGCAGCTCCCTGTAGGAAAAATTCAATGTAATGAATAATAAATCCACAATTTAATTTGTCATGTAATTACCCATTAAGGCTATACTTTCTGATTAATCTATGATATAGACCCATGTAGAACCAACAATAAAGTCACTTCCTGCCCCTAGTCTCTTCAAGTTGCCACTGCACCCTGAAAACATTGGTCCCCATGACATATTCAGCTCCTCAGCTTGCCTATGAATGAAGATACCGCAAGGTTCAGTTCTAGGGCCCCTGCTCTTCTCCATTTACACCTTTGGCCTGGGACAGCTCATAGAATCTCATGGTTTTCAGTATCATCTCTATGCTGATGACACACAGATCTACATCTCTGGACCAGATATCACCTCCCTACTGACCAGAATCCCTCAATGTCTGTCCACTATTTCATCCTTCTTATCCGCTAGATTTCTAAAACGTAACATGGACAAAACAGAATTCATCATCTTTCCCTCATCTCACGCGACCCCCCCAAAAAACCTATCCATTACAGTACATGGCTGCCCACTCTCCCCAGTCCCACAAGCTCGCTGTCTCTGGGTAATCCTTGACACTGATCTCTCCTTCAAACCGAATATCCAAGTCCTTTCCACTTCCTGCCGCCGCCTTCAACTCAAAAATATTTCACGGATCTGTACATTCCTAAACCAAGAATCTGCAAAAACCCTAGTCCGTGCCCTCATCATCTCCCGCCTTGACTACTGTAACCTCCTGCTCTGTGGCCTCCCCTCCAACACTCTCACACCCCTCCAATCTATTCTAAACTCTGCTGCCCAACTAATCCACCTGTCCCCCCGCTATTCCCCAGCCTCTCCCCTCTGTCAATCCCTTCACTGGCTCCCCATTACCCAGAGACTCCAGTACAAAAGCCTAACCATGACATACAAAGCTATCCACAATCTGTCTCCTCCATACATCTGTGACCTCGTCTCCCGGTACTTTCCTGCACGCAACCTTCGATCCTCACAAGATCTCCTTCTCTACTCCCCTCTTATCTCCTCTTCCCACAATCGCATACAAGATTTCTCTCGCGCATCGCCCCTACTCTGGAACCCTCTACCACAACATATCAGACTCTCGCCTACCATCGGAACCTTCAAAAAGAGCCTGAAGACCCACCTCTTCCGACAAGCCTACAACCTGCAGTAACCACCGATCGACCAAACCACTGCACGATCACCTACTGTATCTTCACCCATCCCTTGTAGATTGTGAGCCCTCGCGGGCAGGGCCCTCTCTCCTCCTGTACCAGTTGTGACTTGTATTGTTCAAGATTATTGTACCTGTTTTTATTATGTATACCAGTCCTCCCATGTAAAGCGCCATGGAATAAATGGCGCTATAATAATAAATAATAATAATAATAAAGATACCTTGACTTGGACCCTGATCTAGAACGTTGCTTCTAGTTTCTGTCTGTATCATATTCTTTTGAATTTGTCAATCTGTACGTATCACTGAACATTTTTTTTTCATTACTGGCCCTTCTAGTATTTATAGTTCTTTATGTAATTCTCCAGTTTGTTGCATTCTATCCATTCCTCTGGTGATGACTCATCGCTTAGTCCTTGAGTTCTCCTCAGCTCCATATGTTGCGAACATCGTAGTTTTTGCTACTTGGTGACTATTCTGTTCTCCGAGCTGGAGAATCTCTGGATCTCACTTCAGAGATGGCCATACTGGGTATGGTCCATGGATCCACACTTCCAGTGAGAATCCTATTAGTTGTGACCTGAACTTTAATGAGGGGATTTACACATTGCCTGTGGCACTTACCTTTGGAAGCATTTGGAAGATTTTTTCATTGATAGTCACTTTCTTGGAGTTCGTCTCATATTTAATTTGGAGTCCGAGAGGAGAGTTTTCCTGAGTGACTATCAACATGCGACCTGCATCACAACAGCTTCCAAACTGTAGTCTGTAAGTCAATCATAAAAAGAAAAAAAAATTAAAAAACCTCCTGGATGGAAACATGGCCCAATGAGGAGGAATTTATAGGCCTTGCTCCGCATTAGTCACACATTGAACCCTTCTCTTCTCTGTCTAAGTAGGTTTGATGTAGAGAGCTCAACCTTTGCCCTGGATGAAGGAAAACGTACTTAATTGCAAGGAGTGTGTATCTGTCTCCCGCAGCCAGGAGAATTGTGAATGTAGCTCTGGATTTATCAGCATTGCAGCTCAAATAAACAGATTTCACCATATGATCAAAAGGCATGTGGCTAACCTACAGTCTTATGCATTTAGGCCTCTAAATTATATGCATTTAGGAATGATATTTTTGGATTATTTCTCTCTTAATGAATTGGCTTCTGAACTTTTTGATAAATTTGTGTCCTCACCTCAGCAGATCATGCTCTGTTTGATTGTATTTCCAGGGACATTTCTGGAGATCATTCAAATATTTCATGAAGGTATTGGCTTTTATCCTGCAGAGAGATGGAACAAACATAACACACAATTCTTTGGTAGTCACAATCCTTCACAATATGACAATGGCAGTGTGAAGCTGAACCTCCGTTATTAGCCTCTGTCCAGACTGATTATTAGGGTGATTTATTGATCCATCCCTAAAATCCCAGGAATTCAGAATACGAAAAACTAGCTTCATTTCAACTTATCATGTTTACTACATTTTAGTCTGACACTTTAGGGTACAGCGATGGGTCCTCCTTGAGGCCAATCCTCATGTGGGAGCAATGGTGATTAATGATGAGCGAATATACTCGTTACTCAAGATTTCCCGAGCACGCTCGGGTGTGCTCTGAGTATTTTTTAGTGCTCGGAAATTAAGTTTTTATTACCGCAGCTGAATGATTTACATCTGTTAGCCAGCAGAAGTAAATGTGGGGGTTGCCTGGTTGCTAGGGAATCCCCACATGGATGGTGCTTCGTGGACATTAATATCGAAGTAACACCAGGAAATAATATTGTTACAGACATATTTCGTAAACCAACAGCTGGGAATTCGATCTTGCATGCGGAGTCTTCACACTTGGTGTCTACAATTTGCGGGATTCCTGATGGTCAGTATTTACATGCGAAAAGAATCTGTTCTACTGATGAAGTGTTTGAAAGACTGGCCACAGAGCACTATCAGAGATTCATAGAAAGAGGCTATGGGCATAGACAGATGTGACGAGGCTATAGAAAGGCCAAAGATGTATCCATAAATCAACTGCTGTTCAGTGATCTATAGAGATGAGCGAACCTTTCAAGGTTCGGTTTGATTCGCAGAACGTTTCAACGAACGTACCCGAACCCCATTAGATTCAATAGGAGGCCAAACCGGACATATACACAACACCATAAGGGGTGAAAAAAAGCTTCTCAAACAGCTAAAATTAGGGGCAGACACCATGAAAAATGGCATCAATGGATCCACAGTAGAAATTTGCAAATGGCACAGCAACGGTCAGCCATGGGCCATGAATGAGGTATCAGGGTGTAGCCCAGCATTTAGAGTGAGGAATTTAAGTTTCAATTAAGATATGGTGGTTAAGAGAGCAGTGTAAGCCTTCTTAGATGATGATACCTCATGCAACACCTCCATTTTTTTCAGCCACGCTCAGATGGCACAAACATCAATTTCATACAACACAGTTTTATCACAAACAATTTGGAGTAGGTAATTGCGCCTCCTGGCTACAGCCCAATATTAGGCCTAACGATTTTTAAGTGGAAATTTGGCCTTCTGGTTTTTCTCCAAAACACAGTTTTATAACAAATGATTTGGGTTAGCAAATGGGGCTTCCGGACACTGCCACACAGTTTTAGCACAATCTAGTTAGATAATGGAAGATCGATTTCACACAGAACAGGATCCTATCAAGCTAACCGACAAGATCACTTGCAGCACTATCAGAAGCGGCTTCTCTGCACTGTGACACTGAGAAAATGGCATCAGCAAAACAAGATGTCCACTTTTTATATAGCCATGGACATGTGATTTCAGCAGCCAATCACATAAACCTTTTATCATGATGTTGTGGATGGTTTCTGCACACTGATTGGTTGCCGGAATCAACACACATAAAGTTAAAGAAAGAAAAAAAAGGGTGCAACGCTTCTCTAACCTCTCCACAAGCCTCTCATCAAACTCGTTCCCCCATCACTCCCGCTCATTATACAGCAGCACTCTACTAGCCAAATTAATAACAAAAGCATTAGTGGAAACGCGATGGCAGACTGAACTGTGACCGACTTTGAGTAAAAATGCTCATGAAAGTGAACACGAATCCGAATGTGCTACATTCGTGCTGAATTTGAACGTTTTCCAAACAAGTTTTCTCATCTCTATTGCTGTATTAATTCTTGAGCTTTTGGAGGATTTTTAGTCTTTGCTATTAAGTTTAGCGTTAGGACTTGCAAGTGTAAGGGCGCTTGATGCAGGTTGCAAACTTGGCCAAAATATCGAACAATACCTCATATATTTAATATATATATATATATAGAGAGAGAGAGAGAGACAGATATTTTTTTGCACTTCATTTCTCAGGATGAAGCCAAACTCAGCATTTTTGGCCTTTAAACTAGGGTGTCTGTTCTCATGGGATGCACTTAGTGCTGGGTAGCCCACCTAATCTAATAATATGTGCGTCACTAGCAGGCTATAAGTCATATACTGTGCATTACCTGTGTGTTCAGTGCCTTATACAAGCCTAGTTTGTGCATTCTAATACTAAGCAATCACCCCCTCCATGAGTTGTGAGTGTTTGTCTCCTCAGTAATTTTGAGGTCGAAAGCCAGATGTAAGCTGTAAAGAGGAAGTGGGAGGCATGGTTGGAGGACAATTCAATAAGGACGTGTTGTTCCAGTAGATTTGAGGCATAGAGGAAAAATTATATGGGGGATAGCTAGATACAGAGGATGGCTCAAAGGAGGGATTTTTGAAAATGAGCGTGATCGAGGCATGTTTGAAGTGATAGGTTGAAGAGATGGTTTAAGATTGAGATGAAGACTGTGGTGAGGTTTGGGACAAGGTGGGATGGGTTTAGGTCGAGTGCACAGGTAGTGAGATGTGATTCTGAGAGTAGAGGGTAAAGTTGATCTTCTGTAATGGTGGAGAAGCTGATTTTAGAGGAGGAGGACTATGTATTTATGAGGAGAGGCTGTGGGGGCTCAAGGTCAAAGCTTTCTCTGATGTTATCATTCTTCTGCTTGAAGAATGAAGGAAAGTCTTCAGCTGAGATGAGATGAGAGGGAGGAGGTGCTGGAGGAGGGAGGAGAGAATTGAAAGTGTTGAATAGCTGTTTAGGGTTGTGAGACAGGAAAAATACAAGGGATAATAAGTATGTATGTTTTTCTGCAGTGAGCGCTAACTTGAAAGTAGTGAGGGACTCTTTGAATGTGATAAAGTGCTTGTCGTAGTGCGATCTTTCCATCTCCGCTCAGCAACCCTGGAAGCTCACTCGAGTTTTCTAGTCAGGCTGGTGTTCCAGGGTTGACTGTTAATTCTGCAAACATTAGTATGTGTGAGGGGGTGGCTGATTCGAGAGCTGCAGCTGTTGCGGTGTTATATAAAGTTATAGAAACATCAGCATTGTGCAAGGAACTTATGTTTGCGAGAGGGAGAAAGGGACTCAGAAAGTGAGTGTATATCAAGGTGTTTGAGATTTCTGCGAGGTTGTGCAAGATTGTGGAGTGGGGATTGTGCACCTGGAGAGGAGAGGGAAGAGAACGTGAATAGGTTATGGTCAGACAGAGGGAGATGTGAATTAGAGAGGTAAGGTAGGGAACAGAGGTGGGTGAAGTTGAGTTTCAGTGTGTGGATGTCTGTGTAAGTGGCTGCAGAAGACCATTGAGCAAGGCCAAAGAAGAAAGTGAGAGATAGAAGCTTAGAGATGGCTGAGTGGGAAGTGTCATTTGGGATGTTGAAGTCACCCATAATGATAATGGGGATGTAAGCAGAAAGGACATAAAGCATACAGGTTGTGAAGTGGTCAAAAAGATGGTGGCTGGTCCTGGGTTCAGTCAATAACAGTCAATTGGAGGTTGGAGGAGGAGTCGATGTGCACTGAGTGCACTTCAAAAGAAGGGAAAGTAGCAGAGGGTAGAAATGGGTAAAGGGGCAGTTATCTGATAAGAGAAACCCATCTCCTCCACCATGCTTGCTGCTGGGGTGGAGGATGCTGAGAAAGATGGCATCTCACATAAGAAAGTGCAGCTGGAGAGGCTGTGTCAGAGTGGGTAAGTCGGGTTTAAGTGATTCTGAGGAAGGAAAGTTTGCTAGTGAAACAAAGGCTGGACAGACAGGTCTGAGATGGTTTAGTGACTCCTGCATTGAGCAGGGGGTTCTACACGATGACCCTGATGACCACTTCCAACTCTACCATTCTACCATTCTATGATTTCTTCCTACATGTTTTAGTTGTTGTGAAAACTTGAAATTAATTGGATATACAAGCTTAACACTCTCGCCACATATGTGCTTAATGAGATCACTGAGATTGTTGCCCCTGTCCATTCCACATCGAGTTCCCATCTCCACCAACTGCTACCCCAAAATCCCCAAAGTCCCCAGTGGGATGAATTGTTCATTACAATAGACATCGATCACAGCCGAGCACAACCAGTTCCCAATGTCAGTCTGTATGTTTCCAGTATGTTTAAAACCATGCATTTCCCTGACCATTCCCAATCCACTGTATGTGCCCAACTTACTACTCCCTTCTTGGGACGAGCTTGTTAGCACTAACGAAATGCACACCAGTGCACCATTAAGCCGACTCTATTCTAATCCTCTGTTGGTCACAGTCTCCAGTTCCACCTGAATATTATTACTGATTAAGAGTGAGAATAATTCTGCATCGTATAATTTTTGTATCAGATAAATAAAAATGTTTACTCGAAAAGATTGGTTCAGCACCTAAAATGTATTTTTTAAATATTTATCTTTATGTCATAACTACTTTTGTAATTGGCTTCATTAATGCCCTACACTTCTTCCTATCTAGTTAACTCCTAAAAGTGTTCTTTGTTACTTCACTTCCTGTGATGTTTTATTTGAAAGGAGTCTGAAATCTGATGTCACAGGATGCTGGGACTGCACTCACTTCTCCACACTGTCTATTGCCCCTTCTGTAATAGGGTGCCAGCAAGGGGAAGCGCTGCAGTTACTCAGTAGTTTCTTGCATTGCCTCCCTCTAAAGATGTCTTGCATCCAAGGTGATAGTCGCTGCAGAAGATGTGAGTGCAGCGCTGGCACTCTGCTTCTATCGCGGCCACCACTGTAGCTTCTGTGAAAGTAGACATTATCAGGGGATGGAGATAGATGCAATGAGTGACACCAGAACCAGCCTACAGCTTCTAACCCTTCCCTCAAATGAATCGTCACAAGGGGGCAGTGCTGGTGACACTTCGTTTGAGGGTTGTGCTAGAAGCTATGAAGAGGCAATGGTGGCACTCACTGCTTCTATCATCTGCTCCCTGACAATGTCTTCTTTCAGTTAGATGTTATGGTGATGGTGGATGTAGAAGCAGAATACTGGCCCTGCACTCACATCTCCCACAAAGTCCATCACCATGGATCCAAAAAGTCTTCATTGGGCGGCAATGCAAAAAACTAGTAAGTACGGTTCTGCCCCGACATGTGACACATTTTTCCAGGAGGGGCAATATACTCTGCTGGGAGTTAGTGCAGCCCCAGCCTCCTGTGACCTCCTGTGTGTGAGCAAAACATCACAAGTAGTCAAGTAATGTCCAAGGCTGTAAACCTGTTACATCTCGCTGTCAATCTCCGATAGTGAGATTTAACATGCACCAGTGGGCCATGCATCATTCCACGTCCCCATTGGTGGGCCAGTGATGTGACCGTGGGACCATGATTGATTGTCATGACATCCAGGAGTCTGCAGAAGACTCTCGTGCCTGTCATTATCATACTCCTGTTTACGCTGGCTTGTGGCCGGCATTCGTAAGAAATCATGAATTCTGCTTTACAAAGCACTGATGAAGCCCTGTCATGTATAGCACAGGAGATCGGACGATCGCTGCATCAAGTCTCCTAAAAAAAACTATTTAAGAAATTTAAAAAGTAAAAGTTTTTAAAAAATATGAAAAAAATAAAAAAATAATTTCATTAAAATAATACAAAAAACCAACAAAAATACGTATTTGACATAGCTGCATTTACAAATGTCCGATCTATCAATACATAAACTAAAAGAATCCGATCGGTAAACGGCGTAACGAGAAAAAAAATCTAAATTCTAGAATTTTGTTTCTTTTTGGTTGCCCCAACATTGTAATAAAATGCAATAATAAGCCATCAAAACATCGTATCTACCCCAAAATGGTATAAAAAAACCCCATCACCTCAAGGTGCAAAAAATAAGCCCTCACCCAGCCCCAGATCATGAAAAATGGAAACGTTTCCGGTCTGGTCTAGAAAGATGGCTACAAAAGCAAAAACTTTTTTTCAAACAAATGTCTTTTTTTTTCTTTTCACCACTTAAATAAAAAGGAACCTATACATGTTTGGTGTCAGCGTACTCGGACAAACCTGGGGAATCATAATGGCAGGTCAGTTTTACCATATAGTGAACACGTTAAGTAGAAAAAAAAAAAAACAATTGTGGAATTGTACTTTTTTTGCAATTTTACCACATTTGCAATTTTGTTCCCGTTTTCCAGTACACCATATGGAAAAACCAATGGTGACATTTAAAGGTCCAACTTATCCTGTAAAAGAAAAGCTCTAATATGGCATTTTGATGAGAAAATAAAAAAACTTATGGCTCTTGGAAGAAGGGAGGAAGAATGGAAAACAAAAAAAATAATGGAAAATGGTTCGGAGGTGACGAGGTTAACAACTACAATGCCGATCTCACTGCATTATTAAAATAGACTAATGATTATAATTTTTTCATTTTTTACTTAATTTTTTTATTAGATCCATGCAGAAAAACTACTTGCACATAAATGAATGTAAACTATGTAAACGGTTAATTAAATCAATGACCTATTAGGCTACTTAGTTACTGACTGACAGTGTAGAGAGAAGGATCGCGCATAACGTAGAAACACATAAATGAATGGCGCAGATAAAAGGGTCAGCAGGGGCGAGTCCTCGGGAAGCTGTGAGGAAAGAGTAACAACCGACCACTGCTATCGATAATGTCCATTCTTCACCCAACTTCTGCTCCGAAGCCGCTCAGGACTTAATAATAGAAGTCAATGGGTCAGCTCAAAAGACACAAGGAAGACTCCCCGGCATCTCTTCCTGCATTTTGCCAATGTTTTTGTTTCATTGTTGAATAAAGTAAAAAGAAAATACAGGAAATACCAAAAATGGCGCCACAAAAATGCTGGAAAAACGCTCGGCGGCCAAACACCTTCAAAAAACTGCTAAGGAGGTGGTCGAAGGGCTCTGGAAATGACTGTAAAATATGTCACAAGACGCTAGAAAAATGTTTGTAAAACATGACCAAATCCAGTTTTGCAGATGGGTTTAGACGTAAGCCCTGACGGGGCCACTGAATGTAAATGTAATGTGACATCACTCTTGGGTCTAGAGAACTCCTGCCCAAGGCATCCATTGTCTTTCTCTTTGATTGCATTCAATGGGATTTTTTACACTCTGCGGGTGTATATTACACAATGTGTGGCTATAACACTATGCTTTCTTATTATTGATGAGCGAGCGCTAAAATGCTCGGGTGCTCGTTGCTCGGGTCGAGCATATTGGAATACTCGGGTACTCGACCCGAGCAACGAGCCCAATGTAAGTCCATGGGAGACACAAGTATTTTTGCCGCGATCCCCCGGGGGTTATTTTAGGGTCTGAAATCGATGGAAACACTGCTCAAATGACACAGGAACATCATGGGGAAGACCCTTGGAAGCATTCCTGACTCTCAGGTCACTGCTGAGACAGTGTTGTCAGAGTGTCACACCACTTTTACAGACTCACAATAAGGCTACTTTCACATTAGCATCGTGCACTGCACATCGCAATGCGACGTTGCGGCGCACCGACGCATACTGTGGAAGCGCTGCAAAACGGGGGCAGCGGATGCTGTTTTTCAACGCATCCGTTGCCCCACTGTGAGGTGCGGGGAGGCGGGAGCGGAGTTCCGGCCATGCATGCGCGGTCGGAAATGCTGCAGATGATGCACCAAAAAACATTACATGTAACGTTTTTTGGTGGCGACGGTCCGACGCAACACGACGCAACCGTCGCACGACGGTTGCAACGTGTGGCAATGCATCGCACTGCGTCGCTAATAAAAGTTTAAGGAGAAAAAACGCATCCTGCAAGCAATTTTGCAGGATGCGTTTTTTCTGTAAAATGACGCATAGCGACGTGCAGTGCGCGACGCTCGTGTGAAAGTAGCCTAAAATATGCAAAATCAAAACCAAAATGGATTTTCCTGTGAAATATGTTAAGGAACATCCTTTCCAGGGTAATGACTTGTATATAAAGCAAAATAACTAGCCCAATACAAAAATGTTCCTCCACACCTTGGGCTTTGTTCACATGTAGCGTTTTTGATGCATTTTTGAACTTTACCATTGTTTTCAACCAAAACAAATGCATTCACTTGGAAATGTCATTGTACCATTTTGCAACCTTATCTGGCCATGTGGTGTGTGACAAATCATCGGACACATCCTGTTTCATTTATGATGGAGGGACTCTGAAAGTCACAGAACCTTTTTTTTAAAGGGCCAGCAGTCAGCCTTTACTATTCTTAGAGAGCCATCAGCTGACTATGCTTTGTTGTTCCCATTATTATTATTATTATGCATGTAGTGAGTGGCAGGGCTGCCCAAAATTTGGACGCACCACAACAACCCATTCAACAGACGTCATGGATGACCACATGCAAACAAAGTTCCCAGTATTAATTTGGTACTCCCACACTGTTTGCTTATGCATTGAATGCAAGGCCTGCCCTGCTCCAAAGGTACACGCATCACAATAAGCCTTTGGACCCATGTACTGGATGACCACATGAAAACTAAGGTCCCATTATTAGTCATTTGGTACTGCCATAAAGTTTGCCCATGAAATGAATGCAAGGCCTGCCCCAAATTTGCTTGGACCCCAATCCCCCTTGGAATAAATGTGGACGATGGAATCCCCAAATTTTTTTCCCAGTTTAAAAGAGCGGTTCTCCTATACTTGTAATGCCTATGCTGTAAGTGTATTGGCTGACAAACATTTCCCCCTGGGGGGTACACCTTAACACACTGTGTAAACATTTTTTTTATGGGAATCATAAACTCCCTTTAACACAATATCGTGGCTGTTACATGACGGAACACGTACACCCTGGTGATCTAGTAGTGGTGTTTAGGAGACGTGGAGCATGGCATCCTAAAAATTATTTTCCCAATTTAAAGGAGTGTGTCTCCTCTACTTGTAATGCCCATGCAGTAAGTGTATGGTCTGCCAAACATTTCCCTCTTAGGGGTACACATCAACATAATGTGTAAAAAGTTTTTTTACGGGCATTAAAAACACCATTTAACACAATAACATAGATGTTGCATCACGGACCACGGTCCCCCTGGTGATCTAGAGGTGATGGATGATGAGGATGAGGAGAAGGAAGAGGATAGCAGCAAATAGGCAAAATCAGGAAGTGTACACTAGGGTTGAGCGACTTTTACTTTTTTAGGATCGAGTCGGGTTTCGCAAAACCCGACTTTTGTCGGGTCGAGTGAAATCGGCCGATTATCGTGAAAAGTTGGGGATCGACCAAAACACGAAACCCAATGTAAGTCAATGGGGAATCAAAGTCGGCAGTGAGTGGAGGACAGGAAAACACATACAGTGCCCATTTTAATGTCAAAAACATCAATTCTTGTCACTTAAGCTTGTGAATCTTAATTTACCTTATAATAATAGGAATTGAAAATTGGGGGTCATTTGGCAAAAGTTGTGGGGGGTAGGGCTGGCTCAAGTTTTTTGTGGGCCCAGGAAACGCGGACTACTTCACGGTGGTAGAGCCGGGAGAGGTAAGTATTAAAACTTTGCAAGTGCTGTGATCCCGAGCAAGCAGGGGGGCCCACTCATTCGCATTGGCACTGGCACAGGGCCCCTCAAAGTACGGCGGTGTGTTTGACGGTGGGGTCGCCTCCCACCAGCAGAGACACTTTTGCGTACTATGAGGGGCCCTGTGCCAGTGACGTCGCCAACGAGTATGCCCCCCACCTCATGAAGGAACCTGCACTTTTATTTGCACCTTCCTTTGTCCCCGTGTAAGGTGGTATAGTATGCGGGAAAGGGAACCTGACTTTCAGCAGGGCCAGATTCTGGCTGTGTAGAGTGCAAGGGGAATGTAGTGGTCTGGGTCAATGTACGAGCAGACTCATCTAGCAGTGGCTGGGCAATGGGCAGGATGAGGAGGAAACACAGATATAGGCCCAAAATAATAAAGTAGGCTAAATGCAGTTCAAAATTGGTAACAGGAGTAAACAGGCGACACTGCTTTGTTCAGTGGAGGAGAACACCAAGGAGTGGCAGACACCGTTAGTAGGCCCAACCAAACACGTAGCCCAAATGCAGTTTCATATTGTAAATATAGGCCGAAAGCCTGAAGATTGAAGCACAGGAGAAAAGCACAGGAGAACACCAAGGAGCGCAGACACCGTTGGTAGGCCCAACCAAACTAGTAGGCCAAATGCAGTTTAAAATTTCCTATAGGCCAAAAGCCTGAAGATTGAAGCTCAGCTTTGTTCAGTGGAGGAGAAAAGCAAGGAGCGGCAGACACCTTTACTAGGGCCCAACCAAACTAGTAGGCCAAATGCAGTTTAAAATTTCCTATAGGCCGAAAGCCTGAAGATTGAAGCTCAGCTTTGTTCAGTGGAGGAGAAAAGCAAGGAGCAGCAGACACCGTTACTAGGGCCCAACCAAACTAGTAGGCCAAATGCAGTTTACAATTTTCTATAGGCCGAAAGCCTGAAGATTGAAGCTCAGCTTTGTTCAGTTGAGGAGAACACCAAGGAGCAGCAGACACCGTTAGTAGGCCCAACGAAACAAGTAGCCCAAACGCAGTTTCATGTTTTAAATATAGGCCGAAAGTCTGAAGAATGAAGCACAGGAGAAAAGCACAGAAGAACACTAAGGAGCGGCAGACACCGTTAGTAGGCCCAACCAAACTAGTAGGCCAAATGCAGTTTACAATTTCCTATAGGCCGAAAGCCTGAAGACTGAAGCTCAGCTTTGTTCAGTGGAGGAGAACACCAAGGAGCAGCAGACACCGTTAGTAGGCACAACCAAACAAGTAGGCCAAATGCAGTTTAATATCTGACATCGGATGAAAACTGAGGCTCAGCTTTGTTGAGTGGAGGACAACTGTAATGGGAGGCAGACAGTTAGTAGGCATAAATAAGAACGTAGGCAAAATGCAGTTCAAAATTGGTTAGTGGAGTACACAGGCGGCATAGCTATGTTCAGCGGAGGACAACGGTAATAAGTGGCTCAGACAGAGTAGGCCTACAATTAAAAAAGGTGGCTAATTGCAGTTCAAAATTTGTAATAGGAGTACACAATTGGCATAGCGTGGTTCAGCGGAGGAGGACAAGTGTAATTAGTGGCTCAGACACACTGAGTAGGTGTAAAATAAAAAAGAAGGTTATATACAGTTCACAATTGGTAAGAGGAGTACACAGGAGGCCTTGCTGGGTTCAGCGGTGGAGGACAACTGTTATGAGAGGCTGACACAGTTAGTAGGCACAAATAAGTAAGTAGGCTACATGCAGTTTACAATCGGTAACAGGAGTACAGAGGTGGCATAGCTTTGTTCAGCGGAGGTCAACTGTTAGAAGTGGCTGACACAGTTAGTAGGCCAAAATACTAAAGTGGGCTAAATGTCAGCCAAGGAATTGGTCCTAAATAAACTGGTGGCATAGCGAGGTACAAGGGTGGGCTCCTCTGCAGAGTTGCAGAGAGGGGTAGTTGGCGCAAAGTATTAAGGGGTCTAAATGGAGGCCAAGGCCCCTGTATATTTTTACTATCATCTATCATTGCAACAAATTTGTTATGACAGTGCCATTTAAGGATTTAACAGCACAGACTACACAGTGGTGGGGCAGGGAGAGGTAAGTTTTGCAAGTGGTAGAGCACAGTTCGAGCTGGGGGCAACACTCTCTCGTGGGTGGCGGTACTGGCCCCGGGCCCCTCATATTAAAACAATGTGTCTGACGTTGGTTGTGCACCACCACCGTCAGAGACACTTCATTGTACTATGAGGGACCCTGTGCCAATGCCATGGCCGAAGAGTGGGCACACCCACCTGTCCAGGCAAACGGCACTCGCACGGGTGCTTGCGCCACGTTGTGACCACGGCCCTGTGGGGGGAGTTAGCCCATTTAGGGAGGTATACAAATGGCCTATGGTGGACATTCGGCACCTGCAAATGGCGGAATTGGAGCAGTCAGTAAGAGGAGGCCAAAAACAAGAAATTTTTCTGGCAAGCTACGTGTCAGCAGGGGAAGGTGGGGCAAAATAATTCGAAATCCATGATTGGTTCATTTTAATGAAGGTTAGATCATCAACATTTCGGGGAGCCAGACGTGTCCTTTTTTCGGTCAGTATTGAACCAGCAGCACTGAAGACTCTTTCTGAGAGCACACTAGCAGCTGGGCAAGCAAGCTCCTGTAATGCATATTCTGCCAATTCGGGCCAGGTGTCTAGTTTAGATGCCCAGTAATCAAAGGGGAATGATGTGTGAGGGAGAACATCGATATTGGCGGAAAAATAGTTGGTAGCCATACTGGACAAATGCTGTCTCCTGTCACTTTGAATCGATGCAGCAGTACCTGTCGTGTCTGCAGTCATTGCAAAATCACTCCACAACCTGGTGAGAAATTCCCTCTGTCCAATGCCACTTCAGCTTTGTGCACCTCTAGCACCTCTGCCATGTTGCCCCCTACAGCTCGTGTGAGAACCATCAGCGCCGCTGTGTGCTGGGAATGCCTGAACCAAAGGGTCTACAAGAGTTGCTTGTTTGATAGCCAATATTTGCTCAAGGTTCTCATGTGGCATGATATTTTGTCATTTGCCTTTGTATCGTGGATCCAGGAGGCAGGCCAACCAGTAATCATCATTGGTCATCATTTTGATAATGTGGGGGTCCCGTTTTAGGATACGCAAGGCATACTTTGCCATGTGGGCCAAAGTTCCAGGTGTCAATTCACTGCTTGTGCTGGGTTGAGGAGCACTTTCTTGAAAATCTACCTCACTTGTGGCCCGCAAAAACCCTGTACCTGACCTTGCAATGCCACCAGTTTCTATTGCCCCCTGAGAAGCATCCTCCTCTCATAAATATTCAGCCCCATCATCCTCCTCCTCCTCCTCTTCATCCTCCACCTCGTCCCGGAGAATTCCCTGACCAGACAATGGCTGACTGTCATCAAGGCTTCCCTCCTTCTGGGCCGCAGACGCCTGCTTCTTGATGTGCGTCAAACTTTGCATCAGCAGACGCATTAGTGGGATGCTCATGCTTATGATGGCGTCGTCCGCACTGACCAGCCGTGTGCATTCCTCAAAACACTGAAGGACTTGACAGAGGTCTTGGAGCTTCGACCACTGAACACCAGACAACTCCATGTCTGCCATCCAACTGCCTGCCTGTGTATGTGTATCCTCCTACAAATACATGACAGCACGCCTCTGTTCGCACAGCCTCTGAAGCATGTGCAGTGTAGAGTTTCACCTTGTTGCAATGTCTATTATTAGGCGGTGCTGGGGAAGATTCAGCGATCACTGATGGTTAAGCATACGGCTGGAGTGTACGGGCGACCGGCGGATGTGCGAGCAAAGTCTGCGCACCTTCAGGAGCAGGGCTTGTAAATCAGGGTAATTCTTGAGGAAGCACTGCACCACAAGGTTCAAGGTGTGAGCCAGGCAAGGTATGTGTTTCATTTCGGAAAGGGCTATGGCAGCCATAAAATTCCTTCCGTTATCACTGACTACCTTGCCTGCCTCAAGATGTACACTGCCCAGCCATGACTGAGTATCTTGCTGCAAGTTCTCGGCCAGTACTTCCGCGGTGTGTCTGTTGTCGCCCAAACACTTCATTTGCAGCACAGCCTGCTGACACTTACCACTAGCTGTTCTATAATGGGACACCACGGGTGCAACACTGGCAGCTGCGGATGAAGTGTTCGTGGGACTGAGCTCTGTGGATGAGCTTTCGCTTCTGGAGGAGGAGGAGGTGTAAAAGCCTACAGCCAACTGTTTCCTAGACCATGGGCTAGGCAGAACTGTGCCACTATGATTGTCCCCTGTTGAACCTGCATCCACCACATTAGCCCAGTGTGCCATGATGGACACGTAACATCCCTGGCCATGCCTACTGGTCCATGCATCAGTTGTGAGGTGCGCCTTTCTACTGACCAATTTCCTCAGTGCATGGACAATGCGTTCTTTGGCATGTTGGTGGAGTGCTGGGATGGCTTTTCTCGCAAAGAAGTGTCGACTGGGTAGGTCATAGCGTGGTACTATGTAGGCCATCAGGGCTTTGAAAGCTTCGCTTTCAACCAACCGGTAGGGCATCATCTCTAATGAGATTAGTCGAGCAATGTGGGCGTTCAAACCCAGTGTACGTGGATGAGAGGAAGGGTACTTTGTTTTCCTATCGAGAGTCTCTTGTAGGCTGAGCTGGATTGGAGAGCTGCATATGGTGGAACTAGCGGGGGTGGTGGTGGGCATGGCAGATTGAGAGAGGCTTGGTGATGGTATTCTTGATGTGGGCCTACCTACAGTGTTTCCAACCAAGAACCTTGTGATTCCCTGACTGCTTTGGCCTTGCGACAATGCCTCCACATTTGTTACTGGTGGTGTCATAACCGGTGGGGTTCCATTAAGGGAAGCAATGTTGCATTGCTGACTAACTTCAATATGAGCAGGTGCATCAAATGTACGGGAAGTTTGGTAGTTAGTCCATGCTTCCAAGTGCCTGCTGGTTAGATGTCTACGCATGCACGTTGTATTTAAACTTTGTAGATTCTTCACTCTGCTAAAGGTCTTGGAGCATTTCTTACATATAACTTTGGACTGATCATTTGGATCTTGATTAAAAAATTGCCACACTGCACTCGTCCTACTATGGAATACCTTTTCAGGCTTTGCACGCCGTGCTACTGTCACCGGATTGCAACACTGTCCTACACCTGTTGTGGTTTTTGACACACGTTTTGGGCCTGATGCGGGCCTGCCAGATGAAAGCTGTTGCCATGTTGATGCCTGCTGTGGCTCATCCTCCTCCACTTCAAAGCTAACGTCCAGCAGCACCCTGTTCCCCCCAATGGCTGCCAATTGGGGTCAACGACTGGGTCATCTTTCACCTCCTCTTCAATGTCCTGTGCACCTTCCTCTGTGTCACCCTGTAAGGTGCTATAGCGTTCGGGATGGGGAACCATAATCTCATCAGGGTCAGATTCTGGCTCAGTACACTGCAAGGGCAATGTTGTGATCTTAGTCAATGGAACAGCATAATAATCTAGCTGTGGCTGTGCATCTGTGCACTCCATGTCTGATTCATCTTGTAGTGGGCTGTGAACTATTTCCCTTTTTAACCCTGGTACGGTATGTGTAAAGAGTTCCATTGAGTAAACTGTAGTGTCGCCTGCCACATCCTTCACTTTTACTTTGGGTGAAGGACACAAGGAAGCGACTTGTTCCTGACCGTGAGCATCCACTGAGGACTTGCAGCTTTTAAATTTGGAACTTTCGGAAGAGGAGGCGAAAGAGCTAGAGGCTGAGTCAGCAAGGAAAGCCAAAACTTTTTCCTGCTGCTCCGGCTTTAAAAGCGGTTTTCCTACTCCCAGAAAAGGGAGCCTTCGAGGCCTTGTGTAGCCAGACATTGACGCTGGCTCAACAACTCGAGCCTTAGGTGCTATTTTGCCTTTCCCACTACCACCAGATGCTCCACCACCACCATCATTACCAGCTGGCAATGACCGCCCACGGCCACGACCTCTTCCACCAGACTTCCTCATTCTTGGGAAAATGTAACCAAACTAACAACCGTTATATGGTCCTGTAAAACAAGGTAGAAGGTGTATGTAAACTTCTTGTGAATTTAAATCTCCCTTTCTATATGTGTGGGAGACTGCTGCAAAAATCAGGCCCACAGTATTACACTACACAGTATAAGTGGCAGAAAGTGGCTGGCAGATATACGCCAAACAGGACTGACGCAGATGCACTTAGTGGCAATATAAGGGTATGTGCACACGTCAGGATTTCTTGCAGAATTTTCCTGAAGAAAACCGGAAATTTTCTGCAAGAAATCTGCATTTTTTTTTTTGCATTTTTTCCCTGGTTTTTTCGCGGTTTTTTTAGCATTTTGCAAGCATAATTAGCTAGCAGAATGCTAAAGTTTTCCAAGCGATCTGTAGCATCGCTTGGAAAACTGACAGGTTGGTAACACTTGTCAAACATAGTGTTTGACAAGTGTGACCAACTTTTTACTATAGATGCAGCCTATGCTGCATCAATAGTAAAAGATAGAATGTTTAAAAATAATTAAAAAAATTAAAAAAATGGTTACACTCACCTGCAGACAGACGATCTCCTCAGCGGCTTCCGTTCCTATAGATGGTGTGTGTCTGCAGGACTTCCGATGATGTCGAGGTCACGTGACCGCGACGACATCGCGGTCATGTGACCGCGATGTCATCGCAGGTCCTTCACAGACACCATCTATAGGAATGGAAGCGGCAGCATGCACCGCTGAGAGGCGGGAAGACTCCGGGGGCCATCGAAGGTGAGTGTATGACTATTTTTTATTTTAATTCTTTTTTTTTTACCAATTATATGGTGCCCAGTCCATGGAGGAGAGTCTCCTCTCCTCCACCCTGGGTACCAACCACACATGATCTGCTTACTTCCCGCATGGTGGGCATAGCCACATGCGGAAAGTAAGCAGATCAATGCATTCCTAGTTGTGTGGAATCCCCGCAATTCCGCAAATTTAATGAACATGTTGCTTTTTTTTCCGCGATGCGATTTTTTTTGTGGAAAAAAATGCAACATTTGCACAAGAAATGCGGAATACACTGAAAATAATGGGAGGCATATGTAAGCGTTTTTTTCGCGTTTTCATCACGTTTTTATAGCGAAAAAACACGAAAAAACACGAATAATACTGAACGTGTGCACATGGCCTAAATCTCCCTTTTTATGTGTGGGACACTGCAGCAAAAAAAAAACAGGCCCACTGTATTACACTACACAGTATAAGTGGCAGAAAGTGGCTGGCAGATATACGCCACACAGGACTGATGCAGATGCACTTAGTGGCAATATAAATCTCCCTTTTTATGTGTGGGAGACTGCAGAAAAAATCTGGCCCACTGTATTACACTACACAGTTTCAGTGGCAGACAGTGGCTAGCAGATATTTATATATATATATATATATATATATATATATATATATATATATATATATATATATATGTATGTATATATATATATATGTATATATATATATATATATATATATATATATATATATATATATATATTTATATATATATATATATATGCAGCGCCCCAGAGTCCTGGTCGTTGCAGTACTGATGCTCCGCCGCTAAGGGGGGCTATGGTACGTCTGATGGCACTGAAGGAGTTCATCTAACCAGGTATCACAGACACCACTACACTTCACAGTCTGGCCTCCAGGGGGAGCTAAGGGTTCTATGTATTAGGCCACTCCTCACAATCTGGTAAAACTGGGGGTTGGATAGGAACTTAGACAGAAAGCTGACTGAGGATCGAACAGGCAACATCCCGTGGCAGGGGGTGTTGCGGGGAAAGATTCAGGGGGGTCCCTGTCAGGGGTGGGATCCTGACAGAGGCCTAGCGAACTGAGAGAACGTTACGGGACCGCGCCTGCACGATATAGCGGCGGTACCCCAAGAAAGGACAAGAAGCGAGGTATATTGTGCTCAGTGAGAAACGAGATCAACGCAACAAGGAGAATACCAGTAGGAGTCATGCTGTAAGACGAGGCAACATCCTACTGAGGCGCATAACCGGTGGCCGGAACGCCGAGGAAGTATAGAGCTCCAGGCCAAACTTCAAACCTACGGCAGGACAGTCAGTTATAGGCGGGCTGTCTCACTCAAATCACCTAGGAAGACACAGGGAGGGCAACAACAGGAGAGGGGCGACGCTAGAGCCCAGGAAGAACCTCCGAACCTCCCCGTCATACGCGTGCGTCCTTACCATAGCATCTGGGGGATGTAGAAGAACATCAGAATCGAGTTGTGAGGGAACACGAGAAACAGACACAATGTTGTGGGGACTATCCCGTAAGCACAGCAGGGGAGGACCACAGCACACAAGCGCTAGAAGGTAGGCGCAGATTTCCACCTGCAAAGGGAACTCTGGAGGTGCCATTGGACCGGCCGGACTTGCGCAGCCCGGTTAACCGTATTCCGGACTGAGGACCCAGAAGCCTTCAGTAAAGAGGTAAAGAGACTGCAACCTGGTGTCCTCGTTATTTACTGCAACTGGCACTTCACCGCACCAAAACATCATCCCATATCTCCACCTTCACCACCACCATCCACACCTTCATTGTACGCCCCTCAGCAGGGTCACGGACCGGGTCTAGCCACCGTGACAACCCCAGAACAGAGACTCAGAGGCCAGGTACCGGGTACCCCTCGGCCCTGCGGCAGTGGGGGCGCTACAACTTGGCGTCACGAACAGGATCTACTTAAGCCTGAAGAATCAGGTCATGTGTGCCTTGGAATTGTGATTTATTGTGCTTGGACTGTGACTTATTGCAAGGACTGTGTATTGCCACTTGCCGCGAAAAAGTTCCCGCCAAAATCCGTCGCCATTGCAGCGCCACAGAGAGCGCAGAGGAAGAAGGAGGGCGTACCATGGGAGGAGACTACCAAAGCGGCGCCAACAGTAGCAACCGCCCCCTCCGACTTCTGCTACGAGATGACGACCTGCCCAGTAGCAGAGGAGAGCCACCCCCTGATTTGCAACGGTGGGAACGAGGTGAAGAGGGAGCTCGACCTTGGAGAAATGGCGGAGCCAGGTGCATGCGTTGCCGCCGAATGCCGGACAGCGATGACGATCAGCAAGTGCCCGAACGATGGCGAAGAGATCCCGGCTTGCCCTCACCCACCAGAGGCGGACCCGCAGCCACCGCTGCGGAAGGATCTGAACTCCTTGGAGCCGCCGGCGGAGGAGCCGAGCTTACCTATCCCGACCACGGAGCCATGGAGAGCGGAGCCACATCGGGAGGCCGACTTGGAGGAGCCGCGGTCCGGGCTGCAGCCGATTCCAGTGTCCTCGTCAGCGGAACGGATCGACATCGGTGGAATCACATCAGGCGCAGGTATGGAAGGCGCCCCTATTCCCCCGGCCGATTCCGCTCCCCCGACCGATCCCGCTCCCGCGACCGCTCCTCACCCCAACAATAACCGTTTCTTCTCGGTGGAGCGGGTGATCCTCACCCTCGACACAATGGGGAAGCTGGTCCCTCCACTACCGACCGAGATGGGAGAACCCATAGATGTGAGCTCAGACGGGGTGATCCTCCGGTGGGACACCCCCTAGATCGGGCCGGATGGAGCTCGGGAGGAAGGCCTCACTCTTGCTGTGCTCACTTGGGAACAATATAAACAATGCCTGATCCTACATTGGAAAAACCGAGAAGACACAGAACAAATTAATGCGCCAAAAGTACAATGCCAGAAGCCTGCGCGCGGCAGGAAAGACGTGGTAAAGCGGGGAACTGTGCTGGCCTTTCACCCAAAGAGGGGTTGGGGCTCCATACAGGAACCGGGACTGCCGACTGACGTCTTCGTTACCAGTTACAATGTGAAGACTCCCTGCTGCAACCAATATGGTGATCCATTGCAAAGGGGGGATCAGGTGACCTACACCCGCCACCGGAGTGCACAAGGATGGTGCGCTCGGAACGTCCAACGATGTGGGCCTGAGGGGGCGTCACCTGTTGCCCCGATCATGACTGATTCGGACTTGACAGATCTTGTTACTATCACCACCGTACGCCTTGTAGCGGCTACTGAGCTTGCAAGCAGGGTTAGCCTTCGAATCCAGACACCGGGTGATCTGACTGCACCCGAGAAACCAACCACCGGTGCTGATACCGCATCAGCCGGGGACCAAGGACCGAAGCAGCCAGAAACTGAGTAA
Source organism: Ranitomeya variabilis (assembly GCF_051348905.1). NCBI lineage: Eukaryota > Metazoa > Chordata > Amphibia > Anura > Dendrobatidae > Ranitomeya > Ranitomeya variabilis. Next base: position 11,962,933 of record NC_135236.1, read on the forward strand.
GCAAGAATGCTTTATAAAGTGTAAATAGTTATCTGTTTGTTTTCTTGCTGCTACAACCCGATCAGGGTCAACTCTTAAAGGGATCCCTTTGTTTACCCTGGATCCCTTCGTCTGCTGTTTGTTTTATGTTTTTACATAGTTATTAAGTAGGGTTGAGCGAAACGGGTCGATCATTTTCAAAAGTCGCCGACTTTTGGCTAAGTCGGCGTCTCATGAAACCCGATCCGACCCCTGTGCTTGTCGGCCATGCGGTACGCGACTTTCGCGCCAAAGTCGCGTTTCAATGACGCGAAAAGCGCCATTTCTCAGCCAATGAAGGTGAACGCAGAGTGTGGGCAGCGTGATGACATAGATCCTGGTCCCCACCATCTTAGAGAAGGGCATTGCAGTGATTGGCTTGCTGTCTGCGGCGTCACAGGGGCTATAAAGGGGCGTTCCCGCCGACCGCCATCTTACTGCTGCTGATCTGAGCTTAGGGACAGGTTGCTGCCGCTTCATCAGAAGCAGGGAGAGCGTTAGGCAGGGTCCACTAACCACCAAACCGCTTGTGCTGCAGCGATTTCCACTGTCCAACACCACCTTCGGTGTGCAGGAACAGTGGAAGCTATTTTTTTTTTTTTTTCCCCTCAGCGCTGTAGCTCATTGGGCTGCCCTAGAAGGCTCCGTGATAGCTGTATTGCTGTGTGTACGCCACTGTGGAAACCAACTGCTTTTTTCAAAGCACATATCCTCTTGTTCCTTCCTTTCTGCACAGCTATCTTTTTTGTTTGTCCACACTTTTTATTTAATTTGTGCATCAGTCCACTCCTATTGCTGCCTGCCATACCTGGCTTACATTACTGCAGGGAGATAGTAATTGTAGGACAGTTTTTTTTTTTTTTTTGTTTTTTTTTTGTGGGAGATTAAGATTGGCATTTCTGCTACAGTGCCATCCCTGTGTGTGCCATCTCTCACTGAGTGGGCCATAGAAAGCCTATTTATTTTTTCCGTGATTTGTGTTCTAAAATCTACCTCAACACAGAAACACTACATCAATCAGTGGGAGAAAAATATTGGCCTCAGTCAGGGCTTGTGTGCCACTGCTGTGTGTGCGCTATCTCTCATTCAGTGGGCTATAGCAAGCCTATATTTTTTTTTTTATTTTTTTTTTTTAATATTATTTGGTTTCAAAAGTCTCCCTGAAAAAAAAAAAAAACCTAAAAAAACAGTGGGAGAGTAATATTGCCCTTTCAGCTTGTGTGCCAGTCTTGACTCCTGGGTGTGCCACCTCTCTCCCTCTCATTCAGTGGGCCATAGAAAGCCTATTTATTTTTTTTTTTAAATATTATTGGGTTTCTAAAGTCTCCCTGAAAAAAACAAAAAATACATAAAAAAACAGTGGGAGAGTAATATTGCCCTTTCAGCTTGTGTGCCAGTCTTGACTCCTGGGTGTGCCACCTCTCTCCCTTTCATTCAGTGGGCCATAGAAAGCCTATTTATTTATTTTTTTAAATATTATTGGGTTTCTAAAGTCTCCCTGAAAAAACAAAAAAAACCTAAAAAAACAGTGGGAGAGTAATATTGCCCTTTCAGCTTGTGTGCCAGTCTTGACTCCTGGGTGTGCCACCTCTCTCCCTCTCATTCAGTGGGCCATAGAAAGCCTATTTATTTTTTTTTTTAAATATTATTGGGTTTCTAAAGTCTCCCTGAAAAAAACAAAAAATACATAAAAAAACAGTGGGAGAGTAATATTGCCCTTTCAGCTTGTGTGCCAGTCTTGACTCCTGGTTGTGCCACCTCTCTCTCTCTAATTGTGGGCCATAGAAAGCCTTTTTTTTTTTTTAAAATATTATTGGGTTTCTAAAGTCTCCCTGAAAAAACAAAAAAAACCTAAAAAAACAGTGGGAGAGTAATATTGCCCTTTCAGCTTGTGTGCCAGTCTTGACTCCTGGGTGTGCCACCTCTCTCCCTCTCATTCAGTGGGCCATAGAAAGCCTATTTATTTTTTTTTTTAAATATTATTGGGTTTCTAAAGTCTCCCTGAAAAAAAAAAAAAACCTAAAAAAACAGTGGGAGAGTAATATTGCCCTTTCAGCTTGTGTGCCAGTCTTGACTCCTGGGTGTGCCACCTCTCTCCCTCTCATTCAGTGGGCCATAGAAAGCCTATTTATTTTTTTTTTTAAATATTATTGGGTTTCTAAAGTCTCCCTGAAAAAACAAAAAATACATAAAAAAACAGTGGGAGAGTAATATTGCCCTTTCAGCTTGTGTGCCAGTCTTGACTCCTGGGTGTGCCACCTCTCTCCCTTTCATTCAGTGGGCCATAGAAAGCCTATTTTTTTTTTTTTTAATATTATTTGGTTTCTAATTCTCCCTGAAAAAAAAAAAAAAACCTAAAAAAACAGTGGGAGAGTAATATTGCCCTTTCAGCTTGTGTGCCAGTCTTGACTCCTGGGTGTGCCACCTCTCTCCCTCTCATTCAGTGGGCCATAGAAAGCCTATTTATTTTTTTTTTTAAATATTATTGGGTTTCTAAAGTCTCCCTGAAAAAACAAAAAATACATAAAAAAACAGTGGGAGAGTAATATTGCCCTTTCAGCTTGTGTGCCAGTCTTGACTCCTGGGTGTGCCACCTCTCTCCCTTTCATTCAGTGGGCCATAGAAAGCCTATTTTTTTTTTTTTTAATATTATTTGGTTTCTAATTCTCCCTGAAAAAAAAAAAAAAACCTAAAAAAACAGTGGGAGAGTAATATTGCCCTTTCAGCTTGTGTGCCAGTCTTGACTCCTGGGTGTGCCACCTCTCTCCCTCTCATTCAGTGGGCCATAGAAAGCCTATTTATTTTTTTTTTTAAATATTATTGGGTTTCTAAAGTCTCCCTGAAAAAACAAAAAATACATAAAAAAACAGTGGGAGAGTAATATTGCCCTTTCAGCTTGTGTGCCAGTCTTGACTCCTGGGTGTGCCACCTCTCTCCCTTTCATTCAGTGGGCCATAGAAAGCCTATTTTTTTTTTTTTTTAATATTATTTGGTTTCTAATTCTCCCTGAAAAAAAAAAAAAAACCTAAAAAAACAATGGGAGAGTAATATTGCCCTTTCAGCTTGTGTGCCAGTCTTGACTCCTGGGTGTGTCACCTCTCTCCCTCTCATTCAGTGGGCCATAGAAAGCCTATTTATTTTTTTTTTTAAATATTATTGGGTTTCTAAAGTCTCCCTGAAAAAACAAAAAATACATAAAAAAACAGTGGGAGAGTAATATTGCCCTTTCAGCTTGTGTGCCAGTCTTGACTCCTGGGTGTGCCACCTCTCTCCCTCTCATTCAGTGGGCCATAGAAAGCCTTTTTTTTTTTTGGTTTTTTTAATATTATTTGGTTTCTAAAGTCTCCCTGAAAAAAACAAAAAAAACATAAAAAACAGTGGGAGAGTAATATTGCCCTTTCAGCTTGTGCGCCAGTCTTGACTCCTGGTTGTGCCACCTCTCTCTCTCTAATTGTGGGCCATAGAAAGCCTTTTTTTTTTTTTTTTTTAATATTATTTGGTTTCTAAAGTCTCCCTGAGAAAAAAAAATAAATAAATTAGGTGGGAGATTAATATTGACATTAGTGCTTGAGTGACAGTCCTGCGTGTGTGTCATCTCTGTGATTTTGTGCCACAGAAAACAGAGTGTGTAACATTGTGCCTGATTTTCCTTGTGGTCTCACCAACCTGTTAAGGGATATTGAAATCATACTGAAGTTATAGCTCACCGTGTAAGTTGTTTGATAGCAACAAATAAAGTTACTTTGGTTAAGATTTTAAAACAATGAGGAAGTCTGGTGCAAGAGGTCGTCGTGGGCGTTCATTGTCAGCTGGTAATGATGGTAGTGGTAGTGGAGCATCAGGTGGTCGTGGGGATAAAAATATTCCACCTAAGTCTGGAGCTGTGGAGCCAGTTTCGTCGTCAGGCTACACAAGGCCTCGAACGCTCTCTTTTCTGGGAGTAGGAAAACCGCTTTTAAAGGCGGAGCAGCAACAGCAAGTTTTGGCTTACATTGCAGACTCAGCCTCTAGCTCTTTTGCCTCCTCTTCCGAAACTGGTAAATGTAAAAGCAGCGCGTCGCTTGTGGATGTTCACGGTCAGGGACAAGTCGCTTCCTTGTCCTCCTCAGCAAAAACTACAACAAGAGAGAAGGATGCAGCAGGCGACACAACGGGTCACTCCATGGAGCTCTTTACACATACCGTCCCTGGCTTAGAAAGTGAAACATTTAACAGGCCATGCCCATTACAAGTATATTCTGACATGGAGTGCACTGATGCACAGCCACAGCCAGAGTACTATGCTGCTCCTTTGACTCAGACCACCACATTGCCCTCTCAGGGTACAGATCCACAATCAGACCCTGATGAGACTATGTTGCCCCGCCACGAACGCTATACCACCGACCGACACAGTGACACAGACGAAGTTGCACACGAGCTCGAAGAGGAGGTAATAGATGACCCAGTTATTGACCCCGATTGGCAGCCATTGGGGGAACAGGGTGCAGGCGGCAGTAGTTCAGAAGCGGAGGTGGAGGAGGGGCCGCAGCAGGCATCAACATCGCAACAGGTTCCATCTGCCGGGCCCGTATCTGGACCAAAACGCGTGTCAAAGCCAAAACCTGTTGGAGCACAGCGTTGCCATCCGGTTAAAGCTCAGTCTGCAATCCCTGAAAAGGGATCAGAGTCTAGGAAGAGTGCAGTCTGGCATTTTTTTAAACAACATCCAACTGATCAGCGCAAAGTCATCTGTCAAAAATGTTCAACTAGCTTAAGCAGAGGTCAGAATCTGAAAAGTCTAAATACTAGTTGCATGCATAGACACTTAACCACCATGCATTCTCAAGCCTGGACTAACTACCAAACGTCCCTCAAGGTTGTAGCACCCTCGGCCAATGAAGCTAGTCAGCAACGCAACATCCCTTCCGTCACTGTAAGGCCACCATTTTCCGCACCACCGGCAGTATCTGTGCAGGTTTCTTTGCCAGCCAAAAGCAGTCAGGGTCAGGGAATCACCAGTTTTGTAGGAGGAAATATTGCATGTAGGGCACCGGCGGAAACAATACCGTCTCCAACCGTCTCTCAGTCTGCCATGTCCACCGGCACACCCGAAAGTTCCACGATCTACAGCTCTCCAGTCCAGCTCACCCTACATGAGACTCTGGTTAGAAAAAGGAAGTACTTATCCTCGCATCCGCGTACACAGGGTTTTAACGGCCACATAGCTAGACTAATCTCGTTAGAGATGATGCCCTACCGGTTAGTTGAAAGCGAAGCTTTCAAAGCCCTGATGGAGTACGCTGAACCACGATACGAGCTACCCAGTCGACACTTTTTTTCCAGAAAAGCCATCCCAGCCCTGCACCAGCATGTTAAACAGCGCATCGTCCATGCACTCAGGCAATCTGTGAGTACAAAGGTGCACCTGACTACAGATGCATGGACCAGTAGGCATGGCCAGGGACGTTATGTGTCCATCACGGCACACTGGGTGAATGTGGTGGATGCAGGGTCCACAGGCGACATCAATTTAGGGACAGTTGTGCCTAGCCCACGGTCTAGGAAACAGTTGGCTGTAGGCGTTCGCACCCCCTCCTCCTCCTCCTCGTCCTCCTGCAGAAGCTACAGCTCTTCCACAGAACGCAGTCGGCCAACCACTCCATCGGCAGATGACACTGTTGCACACCAGTTGTCCCATTATGGGCCAGCTACTGCCAAGCGTCAGCAGGCTGTATTGGCTATGAAGTGTTTGGGCGACAACAGACACACCGCGGAAGTTCTGTCCGAGTTCTTGCAACAAGAAACGCAGTCGTGGCTGGGCACAGTAGATCTTGAGGCAGGCAAGGTAGTGAGTGATAACGGAAGGAATTTCATGGCTGCCATCTCCCTTTCCCAACTGAAACACATTCCTTGCCTGGCTCACACCTTAAACCTGGTGGTGCAGTGCTTATTGAAAACTTATCCTGGGTTCTCCGACCTGCTCCTCAAAGTGCGTGCACTTTGCTCACATATCCGACGTTCGCCTGTACACGCCAGCCGTATGCAGACCTATCAGCGGTCTTTGAACCTTCCCCAGCATCGCCTAATCATAGACGTTGCAACAAGGTGGAACTCAACACTGCACATGCTTCAGAGACTGTGCGAACAGAGGCGTGCTGTTATTTATTTGTGGGAGGATACACGGGCAGGCAGTAGGATGGCAGACATGGAGTTGTCAGGTGTGCAGTGGTCGAAGATACAAGACATGTGTCAAGTCCTTCAGTGTTTTGAGGAATGCACACGGCTGGTTAGTGCAGACAACGCCGTAATAAGCATGAGCATCCCCCTAATGCGTCTGCTGATGCAAAGTTTGACGCACATAAAGGAGCAGGCGTCTGCACCAGAGGAAGAGGGAAGCCTTGATGACAGTCAGCCATTGTCTGGTCAGGGCAGTGTACAGGACGAGGTAGCGGGCGAAGAGGAGGTGGAGGACGAGGAGGATGATGGGGATGAGTATATTTTTAATGCGGAAACTTTCACGGGGGCACAGGAAATTGGTTGCGTGTCACGGCCGGGTTCTGGTTTTTTGAGGGACACAAGTGACGTAGATTTGCCTGCAACTGCCCCTCAACCAATCACAACCGGAGATTTGACAAGTGGAACTTTGGCCCACATGGCGGATTATGCCTTACGTATCCTACAAAGGGACACACGCATTACGAAAATGATGAACGATGACGATTACTGGTTGGCCTGCCTCCTTGATCCACGCTATAAAGGCAAATTGCAAAATATTATGCCACATGAGAACTTGGAACTAATATTAGCAACCAAACAATCAACTCTTGTTGACCGTTTGCTTCAGGCATTCCCAGCACACAGCGCACGTGATCGTTCTCACACGAGCTCCAGGGGGCAGCAGACTAGGAGTGTTAGGGGTGCACACATCAGAAGTGGCGTTGGACAGAGGGGTTTTCTGACCAGGTTGTGGAGTGATTTTGCTATGACCGCAGACAGGACAGGTACTGCTGCATCAATTGAAAGTGACAGGAGACAACATTTGTCCAGTATGGTTACTAACTATTTTTCATCCCTTATCGATGTTCTCCCTCAACCGTCATTCCCATTTGATTACTGGGCCTCCAAATTAGACACCTGGCCAGAATTGGCAGAATATGCATTGCAGGAGCTTGCTTGCCCGGCAGCAAGTGTCCTATCAGAAAGAGTATTCAGTGCTGCAGGGTCAATATTAACCGAAAAAAGGACTCGTCTGGCTACCCAAAATGTTGACGATCTAACATTCATTAAAATGAACCACAACTGGATTTCAAAATCTTTTGCCCCACCTTGCCCGGCCGACACCTAGCTTTCCTATGAAAAGCTCTTGCCTGTGAATTACTTTTCTAATGTCTAATTTGCTGCTGCAGATTGTACAGCATACGACATGTTTACACCTCCCTAAATGGCCAAACTCCCCACACGGGGCCGTGGTATCGCGACTTGGCGCAAGCACCCGTGAGACTGCTGTTTGTCTGAAGAGGTGGGTGTGCTCGCTTTTGGTTGACGGCATTGCTACTGGGTCCCTCATAGTACAATGTAGTGTCTCTGGCGGTGGTGGTGCGCACCCAACGTCAGACACACCGTTGTAACATGAGTGGCCCTGGGGCGGTCCCGCCGGCCTCAAGAGAGTTCCCCCCTACCCCAGCTCAAACTGGGCTCTACTACGTGCAAAATTATGTCGCACAGCTCCACCAATCTTTAGTCTATTCGCTGACATCATTCAATGTCTGGCACTGACAATACAAATTTGTAGACATCTATGATGCAACTTAAAGTAGTCTGTGTCTGTGTCCTATATTGGCACCATTAAATAGTTACTGCCAAATTACTATGTCAGAAACACAGCAGATGAGCCCACCCCTGTACCTAAGTATGCCATCTTTTTTTTTGTTTTGGTTGTTTTGCGAGACATTAACATCTATTTATATTTTGGGAGTACTGGGACAGACACTCCTTGCACTACTCCTCCACTCAGCACCAAGCTGCCTGCCCGTGTATCCATGTAACCGCTGTAAAACTGCCATGAGCCTATTGTTTGTTATTTTAGGCCTTTGATAGCCTGTCTGCGGTCCCTACTCCTCCACTGACCACCAAGCTGCCTGCCCGTGTATCCATGTAACCGCTGTAAAACTGCCATGAGCCTATTGTTTGTTATTTTAGGCCTTTGAAGCCTTTCTGCGCTCCCTCCTTCCACTAGTCCTCCACTGACCAGACCACTGCTGCCCGTGTACCCCTGGAACCAATTTTAAAGTGCCTACAGCCAGCCCATTTTATTGTGTTAGGCCTTCGAAGCCTGTCTGCGGTCCATACTTCCACTAGTCCTCCACTGACCAGACCACTGCTGCCCGTGTACCCCTGGAACCAATTTTAAAGTGCCTACAGCCAGCCCATTTTATTGTGTTAGGCCTTCGAAGCCTGTCTGCGGTCCATACTTCCACTAGGCCTCCACTGACCAGACCACTGCTGCCCGTGTACCCCTGGAACCAATTTTAAAGTGCCTACAGCCAGCCCATTTTATTGTGTTAGGCCTTCGAAGCCTGTCTGCGGTCCCTCCTTCCACTAGGCCTCCACTGACCAGACCACTGCTGCCCGTGTACCCCTGGAACCAATTTTAAAGTGCCTACAGCCAGCCCATTTTATTGTGTTAGGCCTTCGAAGCCTGTCTGCGGTCCATACTTCCACTAGTCCTCCACTGACCAGACCACTGCTGCCCGTGTACCCCTGGAACCAATTTTAAAGTGCCTACAGCCAGCCCATTTTATTGTGTTAGGCCTTCGAAGCCTGTCTGCGGTCCATACTTCCACTAGGCCTCCACTGACCAGACCACTGCTGCCCGTGTACCCCTGGAACCAATTTTAAAGTGCCTACAGCCAGCCCATTTTATTGTGTTAGGCCTTCGAAGCCTGTCTGCGGTCCATACTTCCACTAGTCCTCCACTGACCAGACCACTGCTGCCCGTGTACCCCTGGAACCAATTTTAAAGTGCCTACAGCCAGCCCATTTTATTGTGTTAGGCCTTCGAAGCCTGTCTGCGGTCCATACTTCCACTAGGCCTCCACTGACCAGACCACTGCTGCCCGTGTACCCCTGGAACCAATTTTAAAGTGCCTACAGCCAGCCCATTTTATTGTGTTAGGCCTTCGAAGCCTGTCTGCGGTCCATACTTCCACTAGTCCTCCACTGACCAGACCACTGCTGCCCGTGTACCCCTGGAACCAATTTTAAAGTGCCTACAGCCAGCCCATTTTATTGTGTTAGGCCTTCGAAGCCTGTCTGCGGTCCATACTTCCACTAGGCCTCCACTGACCAGACCACTGCTGCCCGTGTACCCCTGGAACCAATTTTAAAGTGCCTACAGCCAGCCCATTTTATTGTGTTAGGCCTTCGAAGCCTGTCTGCGGTCCATACTTCCACTAGGCCTCCACTGACCAGACCACTGCTGCCCGTGTACCCCTGGAACCAATTTTAAAGTGCCTACAGCCAGCCCATTTTATTGTGTTAGGCCTTCGAAGCCTGTCTGCGGTCCATACTTTAAATACTCCTCCACTCACCACCAAGCTGCCTGCCCGTGTATCCATGTAACCGCTGTAAAACTGCCATGAGCCTATTGTTTGTTATGTTAGGCCTTTGATAGCCTGTCTGCGGTCCTTACTTTAAATACTCCTCCACTCACCACCTAGCTGCCTGTGTATCCATGTAACCGATGTAAAACTGCCATGACTGCCTACTGTTTGTTATTTTAGGCCTTTGATAGCCTGTCTGCGGCCCCTACTTGCAATACTCCTCCACTGACCACAATGCTGCCTGGAGTGCCTGCCTGTGTATCCATGTAACCGATGTAAAACTGCCATGACTGCCTACTGTTTGTTATTTTAGGCCTTTGATAGCCTGTCTGCGGCCCCTACTTGCAATACTCCTCCACTGAGCACAATGCTGCCTGGAGTGCCTGCCTGTGTATCCATGTAACCGATGTAAAACTGCCATGACTGCCTACTGTTTGTTATTTTAGGCCTTTGATAGCCTGTCTGCAGCCCCTACTTGCAATACTCCTCCACTGACCACACCAATGCTGCCCGTGTACCCCTGGAACCTATTTAAAAGTTCATAGAGCCTAGTTATATATTTTATTTACTATTAATAAGGCCATGATGGACTACGCTGTACCACGCTACAAGCTAACCAGTCGACACTTCTTTTGCGAGAAAAGCCATCCCAACCCTCCACCAGCATGTAGAAGACCGCATTGTCCATGCACTCTGGCAATCTGTGAGTACAAAGGTGCACCTGACAACAGACGCATGGACCTGTAGGCATGGCCACGGAAGATTACGTGTCCATTACGGCGCAATGGGTTAATGTGGTGGATGCATGGTCCACAGGGGACAGCCTACTAAGTCTGTCTGCAGTCCCTAATTCAAATTGTCCTCCACTGTCTAAATCGGAACTTCCACCTTCTGGCTTTCGGCCTATAGTATCAGAAATTAAACTGCATTTGGCCTTCAACTTTGGTTAGGGCCTACTAACGGCTTCTGCCCCTCCCTGGTGTTGCCCTCAACTAAATAAAGCTGAGCTTCAACCTTCCGGCTCTCATTATGTGGTTTTAAAAAAAAAAATGGTGGTTAGGGCCTACTAACGGCTTCTGCCCCTCCCTGGTGTTGCCCTCAACTAAATAAAGCTGAGCTTCAACCTTCCGGCTCTCATTATGTGGTTTTAAAAAAAAAAATGGTGGTTAGGGCCTACTAACGGCTTCTGCCCCTCCCTGGTGTTGTCCTCAACTAAATAAAGCTGAGCTTCAACCTTCCGGCTCTCATTATGTGGTTTTAAAAAAAAAAATGGTGGTTAGGGCCTACTAACGGCTTCTGCCCCTCCCTGGTGTTGTCCTCAACTAAATAAAGCTGAGCTTCAACCTTCCGGCTCTCATTATGTGGTTTTAAAAAAAAAAATGGTGGTTAGGGCCTACTAACGGCTTCTGCCCCTCCCTGGTGTTGTCCTCAACTAAATAAAGCTGAGCTTCAACCTTCCGGCTCTCATTAAGTGGTTTTAAAAAAAAAATGGTGGTTAGGGCCTACTAACGGCTTCTGCCCCTCCCTGGTGTTGTCCTCAACTAAATAAAGCTGAGCTTCAACCTTCCGGCTCTCATTATGTGGTTTTAAAAAAAAAAATGGTGGTTAGGGCCTACTAACGGCTTCTGCCCCTCCCTGGTGTTGTCCTCAACTAAATAAAGCTGAGCTTCAACCTTCCGGCTCTCATTATGTGGTTTTAAAAAAAAAAATGGTGGTTAGGGCCTACTAACGGCTTCTGCCCCTCCCTGGTGTTGTCCTCAACTAAATAAAGCTGAGCTTCAACCTTCCGGCTCTCATTATGTGGTTTTAAAAAAAAAAAAAATGGTGGTTAGGGCCTACTAACGGCTTCTGCCCCTCCCTGGTGTTGTCCTCAACTAAATAAAGCTGAGCTTCAACCTTCCGGCTCTCATTAAGTGGTTTTAAAAAAAAAATGGTGGTTAGGGCCTACTAACGGCTTCTGCCCCTCCCTGGTGTTGTCCTCAACTAAATAAAGCTGAGCTTCAACCTTCCGGCTCTCATTATGTGGTTTTAAAAAAAAAATGGTGGTTAGGGCCTACTAACGGCTTCTGCCCCTCCCTGGTGTTGTCCTCAACTAAATAAAGCTGAGCTTCAACCTTCCGGCTCTCATTATGTGGTTTTAAAAAAAAAAATGGTGGTTAGGGCCTACTAACGGCTTCTGCCCCTCCCTGGTGTTGTCCTCAACTAAATAAAGCTGAGCTTCAACCTTCCGGCTCTCATTATGTGGTTTTAAAAAAAAAAAAAATGGTGGTTAGGGCCTACTAACGGCTTCTGCCCCTCCCTGGTGTTGTCCTCAACTAAATAAAGCTGAGCTTCAACCTTCCGGCTCTCATTAAGTGGTTTTAAAAAAAAAATGGTGGTTAGGGCCTACTAACGGCTTCTGCCCCTCCCTGGTGTTGTCCTCAACTAAATAAAGCTGAGCTTCAACCTTCCGGCTCTCATTATGTGGTTTTAAAAAAAAAATGGTGGTTAGGGCCTACTAACGGCTTCTGCCCCTCCCTGGTGTTGTCCTCAACTAAATAAAGCTGAGCTTCAACCTTCCGGCTCTCATTAAGTGGTTTTAAAAAAAAAAAAAATGGTGGTTAGGGCCTACTAACGGCTTCTGCCCCTCCCTGGTGTTGCCCTCAACTAAATAAAGCTGAGCTTCAACCTTCTGCTCCAAATTACCATTTTAAAAAATGCAATAGGCTTTTCCGGCCTACTAAAGGTGTCTGCCCCTCCCTGGTGTTGTCCTCAACTGAACAAAGCTGAGCTTCCACATTCTGGCTTTCGCCCTATACTATCAGATATTAAACTGCATTTGGCCTACTAGTGTGGTTAGGCCCTTGAAACAGTGTCTGCTGCTCTTGGGTTTGCTACTCCACTGAACAAAGCAATGCCGCCTGTTTAGTCCTGTTACCAATTTTGAACTGCATGTAGCCTACTTTATTCTTTGGCCCTATATCTGTTTCCTCCTCATCCTGCCCATTGCCCAGCCACTGCTAAATGAGTCTGCTGGTACATTGACCTAGACCACTACATTCCCCTTGTACTCTACACAGCCAGAATCTGTCCCTGCTGAAAGTAAGGTTCCCCTTCCCGCATGTTATACCACCTTACACAGGGACAAAGAGGAAGGTGCAGATGAAAGTGCAGGTTCCTTCATCAGGTGGGGGGGCATACTCGTTGGCGACGTCACTGGCACAGGGCCCCTCAGAGTACGCAAAAGTGTCGCTGCTGGTGGGAGGCGCCCCCGCCATGCAAACACACCGCCGTACTTTGAGGGGCCCTGTGCCAGTGGCAATGCGAACGAGTGGGCCCCCCCTGCTTGCTCAGGATCACAGCACTTGCAACTTTTAAATACTTACCTTTCCCTGCAACACCGCCGTGACGTAGTCCGCATTTCCTGGGCCCACGAAAAACTTGAGCCAGCCCTACTCCCCCCACAACTTTCCCCCAATTCCCTATGCCCAACTATTATTATACAGTTAATTAAGATTGGCAAGCTTCAGAAACAAGAATGGATGTTTTTGGCATTAAAATGGGCACTGTAGGTGTTTTCCTGGCCTCCACTCACTGCCGACTATGCTTCCCCATTGACTTGCATTGGGTTTCGTGTTTCGGTCGATCCCCGACTTTTAGCGATAATCGGCCGACTGCACTCGACTCGACTCTGGACAAAATCGGGTTTCCCAAAACCCTACTCGATCTTAAAAAAATGAAAGTCGCTCAACCCTATTATTAAGGTTGAAGGAAGACTGTAAGTCCATCTAGTTCAACCCATAGCCTAACCTAACATGCCCTAACATGTTGATCCAGAGGAAGGCAAAAAAAACCCATGTGGCAAAGAGTAACTCCACCATGGGGAAAAAAATTCCTTCCCGACTCCACATACGGCAATCAGACTAGTTCCCTGGATCAACGCCTTATCAAGTAATCTAGTGTATATACCCTGTAACATTATACTTTTCGAGAAAGGTATCCAGTCCCCTCTTAAATTTAAGTAATGAATCACTCATTACAACATCATACGGCAGAGAGTTCCATAGTCTCACTGCTCTTACAGTAAAGAATCCGCGTCTGTTATTATGCTTAAACCTTCTTTCCTTCAGACGTAGAGGATGCCCCCTTGTCCCTGTCTCAGGTCTATGATTAAAAAGATCATCAGAAAGGTCTTTGTACTGTCCCCTCATATATTTATAAATTAAAATAAGATCACCCCTTAGTCTTCGTTTTTCCAAACTAAATAGCCCCAAGTGTAATAACCTATCTTGGTATTGCAGACCCCCCAGTCCTCTAATAACCTTGGTCGCTCTTCTCTGCACCCGCTCCAGTTCAGCTATGTCTTTCTTATACACCGGAGACCAGAACTGTGCACAGTATTCTAAGTGTGGTCGCACTAGTGACTTGTATAGAGGTAAAATTATGTTCTCCTCATGAGCATCTATGCCTCTTTTAATACATCCCATTATTTTATTTGCCTTTGTAGCAGCTGCCTGACACTGGCCACTGAATATGAGTTTGTCATCCACCCATACACCCAGGTCTTTTTCATTGACGGTTTTGCCCAGAGTTTTAGAATTAAGCACATAGTTATACATCTTATTACTTCTACCCAAGTGCATGACCTTACATTTATCCCCATTAAAGCTCATTTGCCATTTATCAGCCCAAGCTTCTAGTTTACATAAATCATCCTGTAATATAAAATTGTCCTCCCCTGTATTGATAACCCTGCAGAGTTTAGTGTCATCTGCAAATATTGAAATTCTACTCTGAATGCCCCCTACAAGGTCATTAATAAATATGTTAAAAAGAAGAGGGCCCAATACTGACCCCTGTGGTACCCCACTGCTAACCGCGACCCAGTCCGAGTGTGCTCCTTTAATAACCACCCTTTGTTTCCTATCCTTGAGCCAGCTCTCAACCCACTTACACATATTTTCCCCTATCCCCATTACTCTCATTTTATGTAACAACCTTTTGTGTGGCACCGTATCAAAAGCTTTGGAAAAGTCCATATATACTACATCCACTGGGTTCCCTTGGTCCAGTCCGGAACTTACCTCTTCATAGAAGCTGATCAAATTAGTCTGACATGAACGGTCCCTAGTAAACCCGTGCTGATACTGGGTCATGAGGTTTTTGCTTGTGTTCATCATTGTTATCAAGAGACTGCCGAATCATGGACGGTGAATGATTCACAAACTGATGCTGTAAATAGTTCGCACCTTCTTAAAGGTGCCCTCTACTGGTTTTACACAAAGAAAGGACTCTTTGCGAAGAAACTGTTTTTGGAAACAGCACCGGAGTCCTTATTGTAAACAGACTTGCAGCTTGAGAAGTTGCACTACCTCATAGAGACTTGGTCCCCTGTTGTGAATCTGCTTTTGGGCTCCTTCTGGTGGTGGCTGGTGGTACTGGTGACTTGGGTGTGTTTTCTGTCTCAGTTCACCTGTTTCCATCAGTAGTGGGAGTTCCTATTTAAACCTGCTCTTCAGTCATTGCCTTGCCGGCCATCAATGTAACCAGAGCCTTTCTGTTGCATGTTCCTGCTCCTAGTCTACTGATCAGTTAAGTTGGACTCTTAGTCCTAAGTTTGTTTGCATTTTTGTTCCAGTTCACAGTTATGTTATTCTCTGTAGCTGGAAGCTCTTGTGGGCTGAAATTACCACTCCGGTGTCATGAGTTGACACATGAGTCTAAAAGTAATTTCAGGATGGTATTTTAAAAGGGTTTTCAGCTGACCGTGAAGTTCCCTTTTGTATCTTTCTACTGTCTGGTAAGCGGACCTCGCTTTGCTGAACCTACCTTCATACTGCGTGTGTCTTTTCCTCTGGACTCGCCGTCAATATATGTGGTAGGTTTAGCTCACGGTCAGCTTGAGATTCCATCACCCAAGAGCTCGTCCGTTATTTATGTTACCTGACGTTTCCCTGCCATTGGGAACCATGACAGTATGGCCGGCCAAGTGTTAAATCTGTTGGCAGAAGAAAGGAGAGAAAAAGAAGTCTGTAGATTTTTTTTTTTTTCCTCTGAGCTTGCTCTGTAGTTGAGTCAGTTGCATTTCAGCTCTAATTGCAGCCTTTGTCTCTCTCTCCTTCTAATCCTTGAATGGCTCTGATCTCACCTGCTTAAAATGGATCCTCAGAGTTTGGCTACAGGTTTGAATAATCTTGCCACTAAAGTTCAAGATTTACAGGATTTTGTTATACATGCTCCTATATCTGAACCTAGAATTCCTACACCAGAGTTTTTTTCCGGAGATAGATCTCGTTTTCTGAATTTCAAATATAATTGTAAATTATGTAAAAGCAAATGGGTTCGCGCTACAGTGTACAATAACTAAGGATATGCACCTAATACTGTGCTTAGGTTGTGCATAATGTGCCAGTAGAATAAATGCCAGATAAATGGGTGCTGCAAAGCCCAGCACAACAAGGAGCCACTATAGACTAGCTACCGATGGTTAGAATTGCGACCTGGTGAGCCTGGGAAAGCCTGTGAGCGAATTGTGCACTCACCGTTCTGTTGCAGTGGTCCGGTGTACGATAATGGCTGTAGGTCCAGTCGGGAAGTGGTGTTCGTCAGGCAAGTGTGCGGGCAGGCGGGCGGTGAAGCAGGGAGAGGCGACCCGCAGAGTAGCGTGCCTAGCGGGAGCTCCGTAGAGCCAGGGATCGCTCCGGCCGGTAGCGTCCCTGGATACGAGCGGGAACCAGTGGAGGGAGGAGCTCGCTGGCGCAGGGCTCAGCGCGTGACGTCACTGAGCTCAGGGAAGAGTACGGGGTACCGCAGGGATCAACCGACGCGTTTCGAAGGAGTGGCGTCCTTCTTCCTCAGGGTTGCCGATCACAGAGGATGCCCCGGTATTTAACCCTCCAAGGTTGTCGCTCAAAGTGCCCAGGCCCGCCCTAGCTGACAACATTTTATACAGACTCAAAGAAAGGGAAAAAGAGATCATTGACAAGAAAATTAGGAAATTCCAAAGGGATGGAATCCCGGAGGAACTATACTTGAACCAACATCCAGATACAGCTTTGGGTGACACATTTAACAACGATATACAAAAATCTGATGAACTCGTAGTAATAGATGAATATAATCTATCCACTGAGCAGGATTTGTTAAATGTCTCACTGGTATTCTCTACATATGCGGACTCCAACTCAACACAGTACACACCTGTGTCAATCAGGAACAAGCTCCCCTCGGAATCTGTAGAGGCCAGGACTCATACCCATGACAACACTTTGGAGGTTTCGGTGTACCCCACCACACCCACCTATGAGAATCCCAATGTATATGATGCGATTCATTCACGGCCTAATACTCCCGTATATACTTCCAACAGATTTTCCCCACTATTACTAAGTGGAGGAGATGTACACTCTGGCAGTTTACAGAACGATACACAAGAGGGCGAACTTCAACGCACCTCCCAACAGGCCACCCATCGAATCACATCTACTCAAACTAGACCCACGGAGAAACAATCTGTGGGCCCAACTTCAACATCCAGGGGCAATTTGTCCGGTAATCCATCTTCTGGACCCTCCAGGAACACCCTCAGGAATGAACATAAGTCCACCCTATCTAATAGAAGCAAGGGGACCAGTTCAACATTGAAACATCCCGCGAAGTCTAAGACCCGCCCACCGGTAAATCAGGATTTTTTCCGGGTAAGGTCCACAAAACTAAAAGGGGCAGGAGGGGGAGGAAACTCGCCAAAACTAAAATAAATCCAACTGTTAAGAATCCCCAAAGAATATTCAATTTAAGTTCATACAAACTGACCAATAATGAAACATCCCTTTTACAGAAAGGGTTGAAATATGCACCTACTTCCGTCGGAAAACCATTTTCGCTCTACATAAGTATGAAGAAATACTTAAGGAACCTAGCTATAAAGAAATTTTTTCTCAAAAAAGATAAATTATCCACAGGAAATACTACCCCTAATCCGAATAAGTATATCCATACCACACTGGCTAATCCCTCTTCCTTTAACCCCATACATGAACATTCTGAGGCATTCTCAACCTTTGACAAACTGGTCACAAATGACATCAGGAAATTACAAAGAGTGAAATCCAGGTTTATTCCCTGCAATTTGACCAATGCTGAGAAAAAAGCGATCAAAGACATACAGAACAATAACAATATTATTATCCGCCCTGCGGACAAGGGAGGTGGTATCGTGATTATGGATCAAACAATGTACCATGAGGAATCTATCCGTCTTCTCAGCGACACTACCACCTACAGGAAACTTAGAAGTGACCCCACACCGCAGTTTATCAACAAACTTAATTCTCTGTGTATAAAAGGCCAATCTCTGGGTATATTAAACAAGAAGGAATTAGGCTTTGTTCTCAATAAAGATCCAAGTCTGGCCATCTTCTACCATATCCCCAAAATGCACAAAAATGACACATGCCCTCCAGGTAGGCCGATTATCTCGGGGATCAACAGCTTAACAGCAAATCTGTCCCGATATGTGGACATGCACTTACAGAAGTGCATGCAACTCATACCGGCCTACCTCAAAGATACGGGCCATATCCTTCGTATCCTGGAAAAAGTCAAATGGGAATCTCACTACTTTTTAGGCACCCTGGATATAAAATCACTCTATACAGTGATCGATCAAAAAATGGGATGCCAAATTGCAGGGCAGTACCTTCAAACCCTGGGTACGTATCCAAATACCCAGGTCACCTTTATTGAGGAGTGCATTCAATTCATCTTACAGCACAACTATTTTTTGTATGAAGGCGACTTCTTCCTGCAAACCTGTGGCACCGCTATGGGCACACGGTTTGCCCCCGCGTATGCCAATCTCTTCGTGGCCAAGTGGGAGGAGTCCTGCATTTTTCCAGCTGGCAACCTCCGTACAGGTTTGGTTCTTTGGCGTCGTTTCATCGACGACGTGTTCTTTGTTTGGAATGGCCCCAAGGCTGAGCTGGATTCCTTCATATCTGGTTTAAACAACAATATCTTTGGGTTGGAGTTCACATCCACAATCAGCGTAACAAGTATAAACTTTCTGGACCTTAATATTTATGTAGAGAACAACCAGATATTGACCAAATGTTACCGCAAGAAGGTGGATTCCAATAGTTTCATCGGTATGACAAGCTGCCACCTTCCAGTTTGGCTTACAAACGTCCCTAAGGGCCAGTACACAAGAATAAGACGGAATTGCACCACCTTGGAAGACTTCAAGAAGGACTCCACTGTTCTCACCCAACAATTTTTAGATAAGGGTTACCCCAGTGAATTACTGGAACGGGCCAAGAACGCCATCATGGAGACACCCAGGGAGTCTTTACTCCACAGAGTAAAATCCACCAACCAGCCAATAAATATTCAGGACCAGATCCATCAGTTACCGTTCATCACCCAATTCCACGCTGGGCATACTAAATTTAAGTCCATCATCCACAAACACTGGACTATACTTCAAGGGGACAAAACTATAGGGGAATTTCTGCCACCTTCACCAAGATTTGTATTTAAGAAGGCCAAATCTCTGGGCAGTATTATAGCTCCCACTACAAAACAAGTCTCCAAGCATAGATACACCACGGAAGCTCCCACCGGCAGCAAGATTGGTTTCACACCATGCGGATTTTGTTATGGGTGCCGGCATTCATCCTTCCATAAAACATGCCGCTCCACCTTCACAGATTCGGATGACAGAAATGAATACACCATCAGAGACCACATCACGTGCGCTACCTCAAGAGTCATATATGCTATTGAATGTCCGTGCAGAAAACTCTACGTTGGTCGCACTAAGAGGCCCATGATGGTCCGGATAAAAGAACATTTCATTAACATCCAAAAAGGCTTCATGGGCCACCCTCTTTCTCGGCACTTCAAAGAGAGACATGGCAATTCCACCAGGGGTATTACATTTTGGGGAATTCAAAAAGTGAAACAAAATTTAAGAGGGGGCAATGTAATTAAAGCCATGTCCAGGGCCGAATCTCAATGGATCTTCTCCCTAAACAGTCTTGCACCAAAAGGCCTTAACCATGGACTGGAAATATTTGCCTTTTAGGCCACGAGCTCCCCTCCCTCTTTTGCTTTTTTCTTTTTTCTTTTATTTTATCTTTCTTGTTTTCCTTGGGGCCACGGTACACTGGGTGAAGTTTAGTATCACCCGGTCCATCACCTTGGTCTCTGATTGGTTTTATTGAACATGGACTAAACTTTTATTAGGGTTGGCCTAGACATCCCCACTCTTTCCCTTTCCAATTTTACTCATTCTATGTATTTGTTTTTATCCGTTTTTTATCTGTTCTTAATTAGTACCCATCAACAAAATTATTTATTACCCATTTTTATTCTAAGTATATATTAAAGTGTTAGTGTCTACCCTTTACAATTATTTATCTCCTATTTTTAACTAAATTTATATTAAAGATGTGTTTTTATTAAATTTCACCCATTTTCTGTGACAGCACTGTCCCATTAACTGAACCATAAAGAGAAACAGAGTCCGGTAGTTCCCATACGTTTTTTCATGACATTCACTATTCCACTGAACAACTGGTTGCTCATATTGCCAGCACTCATATCCGATTTGTTTCAGCAGTGTGCTAAATGGGCGGGCCTGGGCACTTTGAGCGACAACCTTGGAGGGTTAAATACCGGGGCATCCTCTGTGATCGGCAACCCTGAGGAAGAAGGACGCCACTCCTTCGAAACGCGTCGGTTGATCCCTGCGGTACCCCGTACTCTTCCCTGAGCTCAGTGACGTCACGCGCTGAGCCCTGCGCCAGCGAGCTCCTCCCTCCACTGGTTCCCGCTCGTATCCAGGGACGCTACCGGCCGGAGCGATCCCTGGCTCTACGGAGCTCCCGCTAGGCACGCTACTCTGCGGGTCGCCTCTCCCTGCTTCACCGCCCGCCTGCCCGCACACTTGCCTGACGAACACCACTTCCCGACTGGACCTACAGCCATTATCGTACACCGGACCACTGCAACAGAACGGTGAGTGCACAATTCGCTCACAGGCTTTCCCAGGCTCACCAGGTCGCAATTCTAACCATCGGTAGCTAGTCTATAGTGGCTCCTTGTTGTGCTGGGCTTTGCAGCACCCATTTATCTGGCATTTATTCTACTGGCACATTATGCACAACCTAAGCACAGTATTAGGTGCATATCCTTAGTTATTGTACACTGTAGCGCGAACCCATTTGCTTTTACATTGTTTTCCACTCACTAATTGACAGCTGAAACCCCTTTCTGTCTCGGTTCTTGCAGCTCAGTGTCCTTGTGGGGAGCGCTGGTGTATTACTTTATATCTATAATTGTAAATTATTTCTTTCTCTGAGACCTCGCTCCGCTGGAGATTCCGCACAGCAGGTTAAGATTGTAATTTCCTTGCTGCGGGGTGACCCTCAAGATTGGGCATTTGCATTGGCACCAGGGGATCCTGCGTTGCTCAATGTGGATGCGTTTTTTCTGGCTTTGGGGTTGCTTTATGAGGAACCTAATTTAGAGATTCAGGCTGAAAAAGCCTTGATGGCCCTATCTCAAGGGCAAGATGAAGCTGAAATATACTGCCAAAAATTTCGTAAATGGTCTGTGCTTACTCAGTGGAATGAGTGTGCCCTGGCGGCGAATTTCAGAGAGGGTCTCTCTGATGCCATTAAAGATGTTATGGTGGGGTTCCCTGCGCCTACAGGTCTGAATGAGTCCATGACAATGGCTATTCAGATTGATCGGCGTTTGCGGGAGCGTAAACCTGTGCACCATTTGGCGGTGTCTTCTGAGAAGGCGCCAGAGAATATGCAATGTGATAGAATTCTGTCCAGAAGCGAACGGCAGAATTTTAGGCGAAAAAATGGGTTGTGCTTCTATTGTGGTGATTCAACTCATGTTATATCAGCATGCTCTAGACGCACAAAGAAGGTTGATAAGTCTATTTCAATTGGCACTTTACAGTCTAAGTTTATTCTATCTGTGACCTTGATTTGTTCATTATCGTCAATTACCGCGGACGCCTATGTCGACTCTGGCGCCGCTTTGAGTCTTATGGATTGGTCCTTTGCCAGGCGCTGTGGGTTTAATCTAGAGCCTCTGGAAGTCCCTATACCTCTGAAGGGTATTGACTCTACGCCATTGGCTAGTAATAAACCACAATACTGGACACAAGTGACTATGCGTATGAATCCAGACCATCAGGAGGTGATTCGCTTCCTTGTGTTGTATAATCTACATGATGTTTTGGTGCTCGGATTGCCATGGTTACAATCTCATAACCCAGTCCTTGACTGGAAAGCAATGTCTGTGTTAAGCTGGGGATGTCAGGGGGCTCATGGGGATGTACCTTTGGTTTCCATTTCGTCATCTATTCCCTCTGAGATTCCGGTATTTTTGTCTGATTATCGTGATGTTTTTGAGGAGCCTAAGCTTCGTTCACTCCCTCCTCACAGAGATTGCGATTGTTCCATAGATCTGATTCCGGGCAGTAAATTTCCAAAGGGTCGTTTATTTAATCTATCTGTACCTGAACATGCTGCTATGCGAGAGTATATTAAGGAGTCCCTGGAAAAGGGACATATTCATCCTTCTTCATCTCCCTTAGGAGCCGGTTTTTTCTTTGTATCTAAAAAAGATGGCTCTTTGAGGCCGTGTATTGATTATCGACTCTTGAATAAAATTACAGTCAAATATCAGTATCCTTTGCCACTGCTGACTGATTTGTTTGCTCGAATAAAGGGGGCTAAGTGGTTCTCTAAGATTGATCTTCGTGGGGCGTATAAGTTGGTGCGAATTAAGCAGGGGGATGAGTGGAAGACCGCATTTAATACGCCCGAGGGCCATTTTGAGTATTTAGTAATGCCTTTTGGTCTTTCAAATGCCCCTTCAGTCTTTCAGTCCTTTATGCATAACATTTTCCGTGAATATTTGGATAAATTTATGATTGTGTATCTGGATGATATTTTGATTTTTTCGGATGACTGGGACTCTCATGTCCAACAGGTCAGGAGGGTTTTTCAGGTTTTGCGGGCTAATTCCTTGTGTGTGAAGGGTTCTAAGTGTATTTTTGGGGTTCAAAAGATTTCTTTTTTGGGGTACATTTTTTCCCCCTCTTCCATTGAGATGGATCCTGTCAAGGTTCGGGCTTTTTGTGATTGGACGCAACCTACTTCTCTTAAGAGCCTTCAGAAATTCTTGGGCTTTGCTAATTTTTATCGTCGATTTATAACTGGTTTTTCTGATGTTGCTAAACCTTTGACTGATTTGACTAAAAAGGGTGCTGATGTTGCTGATTGGTCCCCTGCTGCTGTGGAAGCCTTTCGGGAGCTTAAGCGCCGCTTTTCTTCCGCCCCTGTGTTGCGTCAGCCTGATGTTACTCTTCCTTTTCAGGTTGAGGTCGACGCTTCCGAGATCGGAGCTGGGGCGGTTTTGTCGCAGAAAAGTTCCGACTGCTCCGTGATGAGACCTTGTGCGTTCTTTTCTCGAAAATTTTCGCCCGCCGAGCGAAATTATGATATTGGTAATCGGGAGCTTTTGGCTATGAAGTGGGCTTTTGAGGAGTGGCGTCATTGGCTTAAGGGGGCTAGACATCAGGTGGTGGTATTGACCGATCACAAGAATTTGATTTATCTTGAGTCTGCCAGGCGCCTGAATCCTAGACAGGCGCGCTGGTCGTTGTTTTTCTCTCGGTTTAATTTTGTGGTCTCATACCTACCAGGTTCTAAAAATGTGAAGGCAGATGCCCTTTCTAGGAGTTTTGAGCCTGATTCCCCTGGTGATTCTGAACCTACAGGTATCCTTAAGGATGGGGTGATATTATCTGCTGTTTCCCCAGACCTGCGACGGGCTTTGCAGGAGTTTCAGGCGGATAGACCTGATCGTTGCCCGCCTGGTAGACTTTTTGTTCCTGATGATTGGACCAGTAGAGTCATCTCGGAGGTTCATTCTTCTGCGTTGGCAGGTCATCCTGGAATCTTTGGTACCAGGGATTTGGTGGCTAGGTCCTTCTGGTGGCCTTCCCTGTCTTGAGATGTACGAGTTTTTGTGCAGTCTTGTGATGTTTGTGCTCGGGCCAAGCCTTGTTGTTCTCGGGCTAGCGGATTGTTGTTATCCTTGCCTATTCCGAAGAGGCCTTGGACTCACATCTCTATGGATTTTATTTCTGATCTCCCTGTTTCTCAGAAAATGTCTGTCATCTGGGTGGTGTGTGACCGTTTTTCAAAGATGGTTCATTTGGTACCCTTGCCTAAGTTGCCTTCCTCATCCGAATTGGTTCCTCTGTTTTTTCGAAATGTGGTTCGCTTGCATGGTATTCCAGAAAATATCTTTTCTGACAGGGGGACCCAGTTCGTGTCTAGATTTTGGCGGGCATTCTGTGCTAGGATGGGCATTGATTTGTCTTTTTCGTCTGCGTTCCATCCTCAGACTAATGGCCAGACTGAGCGAACTAATCAGACCTTGGAGACTTATTTGAGGTGTTTTGTGTCTGCGGATCAGGATGACTGGGTTGCCTTTTTGCCGTTGGCAGAGTTTGCCCTCAATAATCGGGCTAGTTCTGCCACTTTGGTTTCTCCTTTCTTTTGCAATTCGGGGTTTCATCCTCGTTTTTCTTCCGGTCAGGTGGAATCTTCGGATTGTCCTGGAGTGGATACTATGGTGGATAGGTTGCATCGGATTTGGGGACAGGTGGTGGACAATTTGAAGTTGTCCCAGGAGAAGACTCAGCATTTTGCTAACCGCCGTCGTCGTGTTGGTCCTCGTCTTCGTGTTGGGGACTTGGTGTGGTTGTCTTCTCGTTTTGTCCCTATGAGGGTTTCTTCTCCTAAGTTTAAGCCTCGGTTCATCGGTCCGTATAAGATTTTGGAGATTCTTAACCCTGTGTCCTCTCGTTTAGACCTTCCGGCATCTTTCGCTATCCATAATGTCTTCCATCGGTCGTTGTTGCGGAGGTATGAGGTGCCGGTTGTTCCTTCTACTGAGCCTCCTGCTCCTGTGCTGGTTGAGGGTGAATTGGAGTATGTTGTAGAGAAGATCTTGGACTCCCGTATTTCCAGACGGAGACTTCAGTATCTGGTTAAGTGGAAGGGCTATGGTCAAGAAGATAATTCTTGGGTAACTGCTTCTGATGTTCACGCCTTTGATTTGGTTCGTGCCTTTCATAGGGCTCATCCTGATCGCCCTAGTGGTTCTTGTGAGGGTTCGGTGCCCCCTCCTTGAGGGGGGGGGGTACTGTTGTGAATCTGCTTTTGGGCTCCTTCTGGTGGTGGCTGGTGGTACTGGTGACTTGGGTGTGTTTTCTGTCTCAGTTCACCTGTTTCCATCAGTAGTGGGAGTTCCTATTTAAACCTGCTCTTCAGTCATTGCCTTGCCGGCCATCAATGTAACCAGAGCCTTTCTGTTGCATGTTCCTGCTCCTAGTCTACTGATCAGGTAAGTTGGACTCTTAGTCCTAAGTTTGTTTGCATTTTTGTTCCAGTTCACAGTTATGTTATTCTCTGTAGCTGGAAGCTCTTGTGGGCTGAAATTACCACTCCGGTGTCATGAGTTGACACATGAGTCTTAAAGTAATTTCAGGATGGTATTTTAAAAGGGTTTTCAGCTGACCGTGAAGTTCCCTTTTGTATCTTTCTACTGTCTGGTAAGCGGACCTCGCTTTGCTGAACCTACCTTCATACTGCGTGTGTCTTTTCCTCTGGACTCGCTGTCAATATATGTGGTAGGTTTAGCTCACGGTCAGCTTGAGATTCCATCACCCAAGAGCTCGTCCGTTATTTATGTTACCTGACGTTTCCCTGCCATTGGGAACCATGACAGTCCCCTCTTAAAGGGGATGTTCACATGTTGCACTTATAAACAGTGTTGCCTTAAGCTGGTTACATGGCAATAATGTCTTGAAAGAAGGAGTAATAATGCTAATATGTAGAAGTTATACCGTGTTTCCCCGAAAGTAAGACCCTGTCTTACATTAATTTTACCCCAAAAAGTCCCACCCTGTCTTACTTTCGGGGGAGGTCTTACATTAGCTGCAGAAATACGTTACCAACGTGTGGTGTCCTCCCCCAGATCTTGCGTAGTTTTCCGTTGGTGGCGTAGTGGTGTGCGCATGTCCAAGGTCCCAAATCCTCTGCCAGGGGATTGAAAATTGCAGCGATGTCCGTTATTCCTGCGGTGTTCGGTGGGCGCGGCCATCTTGCTTTGGCCGCGCGTGCGCAGAAGCGGCGCTCTGCTGGCCGCGGCTTCAGGAAAATGGCCGCGGGCATCCGCGCGTGCGCAGATGGCTGTCGCGGCGGCCATTTTCCTGAAGCCGCGGCCAGCAGAGCGCCGCTTCTGCGCACGCGCGGCCAAAGCAAGATGGCCGCGCCCACCGAACACCGCAGGAATAACGGACATCGCTGCAATTTTCAATCCCCTGGCAGAGGATTTGGGGGATAGCGGCGGCCCAAAGGTAAGGGCCTTATATTTCACAGCGGCCCCCCAACCCTGCCTTACATTCGGGGGAGGCCTTACATTGAAGGACCCCCCCGTAACCCCCACCCTGTCTTACTTTCGGGGGGGTCCTACTTTCGGGGAAACACGGTATGTAGCTAACTAGTTAATTGTAAGAAATGTTTAATGATGTTGATAGAAGAATGAGGACAGGAAGTAAACCCAGACGGGGTTAGTCAATGAGTCCTCCTAAGAGCCATACAGAGATGGCTCGGTGAACCTGAACTGAGAGATGGATGAATGATATGTTCTATACTGTGTATAGTCGCAGAAAGGCAGTAGGCCCGGGCAGAAAGGGGCGGTCCTGTAACAGAAAGGAGAGGCAGTAGGCCTGGAGCAGATAAGACAGGCGGTCCTGCAGATGTAAAGATGGAAAATGAAGAAAAGTTGATTATCCTTATAGTGTTTTATAAGAAGGTCTTTAGTGGATTAAGAGTGTACATCCTTAAAGGCAATGTTAAATTATTGTTCCGAAATTTGCACTTAGTAGAATACCCGGTTGGGTAAGCAAAGTTATTTATAGTATGTTATTTAAAATATTTAACCATGTTTGTAACGTTTAGGTGTCCTCACCTCCCATAAAGGGAAGCTCTGTTCAAACTTACTTGTTATTTGCATTTTCAAAATTGTATGTCTTTTTGCTGACATGTTTTCTTCCCAGTCCAGGAGTACTGGATTTAACCGGGGGGGAGTGCAGCGCCCCAGAGTCTTGGTCGTTGCAGTACTGATGCTCCACCGCTAAGGGGGGCTATGGTACATCTGATGGCACTGAAGGAGTTCATCTGACCAGGTATCACAGACACCAATACACTTCACAGTCTGGCCTCCAGGGGGAGCTAAGGGTTCTATGTATTAGGCCACTCCTCACAATCTGGTAAAACTGGGGGTTGGATAGGAAGTTAGACAGAAAGCTGACTGAGGATCAAACAGGCAACATCCCGTGGCAGGGGGTGTTGCGGGGAGAGATTCAGGGGGGTCCCTGTCAGGGGTGGGATCCTGACAGAGGCCTAGCGAACTGAGAAAACGTTATGGGACCGCGCCTGCATGGTATAGCGGCGGTACCCCAAGAAAGGACAAGAAGCGAGGTATATTGTGCTGAGTGAGAAACGAGATCAACACAACAAGAATACCAGTAGGAGTCGTGCTGTAAGACGAGGCAACATCCTACTGAGGCGCATAACCGGTAGCCGGAACGCCGAGGAAGTATAGAGCTCCAGGCCAAACTTCAAACCTACGGCAGGACAGTCAGTTATAGGTGGGCTGTCTCACTCAAATCACCTAGGAAGACACAGGGAGGGCAACAACAGGAGAGGGGCGACGCTAGAGCCCAGGAAGAACCTCTGAACCTCCCCGTCATACAGGTGCGTCCTTACCATAGCATCTGGGGGATGTAGAAGAACATCAGAATTGAGTTGTGAGGGAACACGGGAAACAAACACAACAGTTGTGGGGACTATCCCGTAAGCACAGCAGGGGAGGACCACAACACACAAGCGCTAGAAGGTAGGCACAGATTTCCACCTGCAAAGGGAACTCTGGAGGTGCCATTGGACCGGCCGGACTTGCGCAGCCCGGTTAACCGTATTCCGGACTGAGGACCCAGAAGCCTTCAGTAAAGAGGCAAAGAGACTGCAACCTGGTGTCCTCGTTATTTACTGCAACTGGCACTTCACCGCACCATAACATCATCCCATATCTCCACCTTCACCACCACCATCCACACCTTCATTGTACGCCCCTCAGCAGGGTCACGGACCGGGTCTAGCCTCCGTGACAACCCCAGAACAGAGACTCAGAGGCCCGGTACCAGGTACCCCTTGGCCCTGCGGCAGTGGGGGCGCTACATATACAGTATATATATATATATATATATATATATATATATATATATATATATATATATATATATATATATATAAAGGGACTGTACTACAATAACAATCTCCCTACAATGATCTCAGGACAAGTATGGCAGCCAGCAATACAAAGGACTGCTGCACACAAAAGTGGGGACAAATAAACAATAGAACTGTGCAGAAAGGAGCAACAGGACTTTTGCTTTTAAAAAAGCAGTTGGTTTGCACAGCGGCGTATAAACAGCAATGCAGCTATCAGGGAGCCTTATAAGCTACAGAGCTGATGCACAGAAATCTAGCCTCCACTGTCCCTGCAAAGAAAAGGTGGTGTTGGACAGTGGTAATCGTTACAGCACAAGCGGTTTAGGGGTTAATCTTTCCTCCCTAACAATATCCCTGCTTCTGACGAAGCTGCAGCAACCTCTCCCTATGCTACGATCGGCAGAAGTAAGATGGCGGTCGGCGTGCACGCCCCTTTATAGCCCCTGTTACACCGCAGAAAGCAAGCCAATCACTGTCATGCCCTTCTCTAAGATGGTGGGGACCGAGACCTATGTCATCACGCTGCTCACACTCTGCGTCCACCTTCATTGGCTGAGAAATGGTGCTGAAAGCGTCATACGAAACGTGACATTGGCGCGAAGATCGCCGACCGCATGGCCGATCCCACACTGAGATCGGGTCGGGTTTCACAAAACCCAACTTTGCTGAAAGTCAGCGATTTTTGAAAATATCCGACCCGTTTCGCTCAACCCTAGTGTATACCCATGTGTGGGTGTGAAGAGGTACATTGGAATAGAGATACCAAAAAAAGACACTGGATTTGAGTTTATGTTTCGCTGTTTTCATCCGGTGGTATAGAGAAGTCGTTCCCAAAGCAGCCCTTGTTCTTTTTTATAAGAGTCAGCCTGTCAGCATTTTCAGTTGACAGGCGGATGAGCTTATCAGTTATAATTCCACCAGTGGCACTAAAAACTCGCTCTGACAAAACGCTATAGCAGTAGGGCAGGCCAGGACCTCTAAGGCTGCCGTCACACTAGCAGTATTTGGTCAGTATTTTACATCAGCATTTGTAAGCCAAAACCAGGAGTGGGTGATAAATACAGAAGTGGTGCATATGTTTCTAATATGCTTTTACTCTATTTGTTCCACTCCTGGTTTTGGCTTACAAATACTGATGTAAAATACTGACCAAATACTGCTAGCATGACGGCAGCCTAAGGCGTAGAGAGCCAGTTCATGCCACGTGTCCAGCTTGGATACTCAGTAATTATAAGGCATGGAGAACGTTGGTACGGTCAGCAAGGTGCTCCCTCAGCATCTTCCAAAACTTTGCACTCATTGTGAGAGTACCCCACGCCTCAGGGCCAGTGCACTGGGAAGGTCTGAGAAAACTGTTCCCCTGCCTCTGCTGGATTGGAGTTGTGTCTTTCTTGCCTGTACTCCTTGGTTGTCCAATGAACTGTGACCTCTGCCACCAGCATTTTCAGATAGGAATTTTTTTAATAATTCCTATCTGACTCTGAAAGAAGAGATTGCAATTTCTTCTTGTAGCATAGGTCTAGAAGTGTCACCAACCAGTAACGACTGTCAACCAAAATTTGGAGAATACGAGGGTCACGGGAAAGGCAGCGCAACATAAAGTCGGCCATGCATGCCAGACTGGATGACAGACCAATCTCTCCTCCTCCCTGTCCTCAGGCCACCCATGCTGAAAAGACAGTATGAGAGTGGTGCTTGTAGTACCGTCTATAGTGCATGAAAGTAGCTCCTGTTCTTCCTCCTACTCCTCTTCCTCATTGTCAACCAATCCACTTTGTGATAACATGAGGCTTTGCTGAGTGTAATCACCCTGTATGGTTCCTTGCTCCATCTCATCATGCTCCACCTGCAATGCATCCTTATTCTTTGTGAGCAGAGAGCTTTTCAGAATACAGAGAAGCGGGATGATGATGCTAATTATGGCGTAATTGCTGCTCACCATCTTGGTGGACTCCTCAAAGTTTTGTAGGATAGTATATTTGTCTGACATCCATGTACACTCCTGAGGTCATGTGTGGAGTTTGAACTGAATATTGATGACCTTGTTAATGCTGGTAGTCAACAGTTAACCTCTTCTGCTCACAAATCGTTTCCAACATATGCAGGGCAGACACGAAAATATGCAATGTAGAGTTCCAACGTGTGGGGAAATCACACACCAGTCAGTGAGCTGGAAGCAGCAAGCGCTGCTGAAGCACGGAAAGGGCGACGGAAGCTGTGGCTGACTTTCCAAAATGGGCACACAGGCAACATACTTTTGCAAGAAGATCTGGCAGTTCCAGATAGCTTTTGAGAAAGCACTGAACAACGAGGTTAAGCACATGGGCCAGGCATGGTATGTGTGTGAGTTCGCCTTGCCTGAGAGCCGCCACCAGGATCCAGCCATTGTCACACATGACCATGCCAGGCTGTAGATTCAGCGGTGTCAGCCACAGATCTGCCTACTCTTTCAGAGCTGTCCACAATTCTTCAGTATTATTCGTTTTGTCACCTAAGCATATTAGCTTCAGCTGAAGCAGTGCTGAAGTGCTTCCAGTTGGTGACTGATGTGGTGATTTCAGAGATGGAGGCTGAAGAGGAGGAGGTGCAGGAGCTGTAGACTGTGGGGGCAACTCTGATTGACCAAGGGCCCGCAATCCTCGGCTTTTGACTGGGTCCTGGCTTCCACTATGTTAACCCAGTGTGCCGACAGTGAGATGTACCATCCCCACCCACAAACACTTGTCCACATGTCCATGGTGATGTGGACTTTCCCAGTGACAGCATTGTTGAGGGCACGGCTAATGTATTGGGACACGTGCTTGTGTAATGCCAGAACTGCACACTAGGAGAAATAGTGCCAGCTGGGGACCGAGTACCTTGGTATGACTGCCAACATCAGGTTGCGGAAAGCTTCCGTCTCCACAAGCCTGAAAAGCAACATTTCGAGTGCAAGCAGACGAGAAATGTGTGAATTTGGTATTGTTTCCTGTGTGGCGTTGGCTTCATATTTATGCTTTCGTTCCAAGGACTTGGGTATGTTCAACTGAACGTTGCACTGGGACAAGGACGTAGACGTGCTTGATGATGATGATAGTTGACTGTGTGCAAAGATAGGTGCAGGACAGTAGTCATCTTCGCAGGCACCATGGTCAGGGGTTTGACTTCGACACACAACAGCGGAAGAAGCAATGGTGTCACCTGCAGACAAGCAACCAGACTCGGGAAGACCTAACAGTTGGACTGGTAACTTCCGTCATGTTGGTGTTACAGAGAACAGTTGCCCGCCTTCTGTCTATGGCCAACACACTGCTTTTTCCTGACTGTTGGGGTGCTACACCTCCCTCCCCCTGTGTGCTGCTGTCCTCGCTCTGCATGTCCTCCTGCCAGGTTGGATCAGTTACTATATCATCCTCCACCTCGTCTTCCACATCCGCACCCTGCTCCTCCTCCTGACTTTCTGGCAATTGTCTCATCATCGTCCACCTCTTGTGACACTTTCCCACCATCGCCGTTGTGTGACCGTAATTTCAGAAAAAATCACTGCACCAACCAATCATCCATTTTGTCTTTCCTATTTGTGTGACCATGGCTGCTCAAGTATTTTGGCATCGCTACATGCAATCTCATCTTGCCCCACTTCAAGTGGACCGAGCGAGAGGGCCGAATCTATAAATGGAAAAGTGAACAGCTCTTTGGAGTTTCCAAGTGTAGTATCAGTTGTCTCTGGGCACTCGGCATGGTGGAAGGAAGGACGATCAGGGTAATATGCGGTCCAGACTCATGGCTACTCAGACTTGATCTGTGGAAGACAGGTTGGTGGTGGTGGCAAAGTGACTGGAATCATTATCCGCTATCCAACCAACAACTATTTGACACTGCTCTGGCTTCAATAGTCGTTTGCTGTGGTCCCCTAGTAATTCGGCCAGGAAAGTTGGGTGAGAAGATGTGGGTGTTTGTGGCACAATTTCAACTTGCCCACGACCTCGACCTCTGCATGCACCATCACCATCACGTCCATTTCCCCCATTTCCTGCCATGGATCTTGCCCACTTTAAATAAACTACAATATTTTCAGCGTTCACTACAAATGGCTGAATTTGGAGCAAACTTATATGTGATCCGTGTGCAGGAAAAACACAGTCTAGTATATCTGGCCAGTATTTTTATTTTTTTACAGGAAAATGGTGTCAAGAACTAGGGTAGCACACAGCAAAAATAGTTCAATGTAGGCCTGAAATGCCACAACTTGTAGCCCACAGAGAGATGAGGCATCTGATGGAGATAGCCCACTTTCAAATATCTGGCCTGTATTTTGTTTTCTGGCCAGCAAAATTGTGTCAAGGAGAAGGCTAAAACACAACAAAAACAATTCTATGGAGGCCTCAAATGGCACAATTTTGACTGGAATGATATGTGATCTGTGTGGCCGTCAAAACCCAGTGTAAAATTTCTGCCCTGGAGCTAAATATATTTTTGGCAGCAAACTGGTGTCCAGAAATTATAAAAGACACTCAAAATGTTTTTTACAGTACCACAAATATGGCAGCATTTTTCTGCTCAGTCATTTGTGATCGTTGGCATGGGTAAACCATTTTAAAATAGCTGGATTTTCACGCTGTACTATAAAAGGGATCTGGCTGTATTCTGCAATCCCAACAAGCAAATGGAGAAAAAAACATGGGCTCCGGATTGCTTTGGAATTAAATAATCAGGATTAACCCCTTAACGACCGCCGATACGCCTTTTAACGGCGGCCGCTAAGGGTACTTAATCCACAGCGCCGTTAATTAACGGCGCTGTGGAAAAAGTGAATAGCGCCCCCCAGAGTCGGATTTTCTCTGGGGTCTCGGTTGCCGAGGGTAGCCGAGACCCCAGAGAACATGATTCGGGGGGTTTTTACCGACCCCCGAGTTGCGATCGCCGGTAATTAACCGTTTACCGGCGGTCGCAACAAAAAAAAACAAAACGCGATTTGCCGTTTAATTTCTCTGTCCTCCGATGTGATCGCACATCGGAGGACAGAGAAATGTGGTCCCTGATGGCCCCCAATAGCCCCCCAATACTTACCTACCTCCCCCGGTGCTCCTCGTGTCTCCCCATGGGCGCCGCCATCTTTTTTCCGGGAAAAAATGGCGGGCGCACGCGCAGTGCGCCCGCCGCCCGGCACCCGGATGTTCTTTGGGGTCTCGGCTGCCGGGGGTAGCCGAGACCCCAAAGAACATGATCGGGGTCGGTTTGCACTGACCCCTGCTTTGCGATCGCCGGTAATTAACAGTTTACCGGCGACCGCAAAAAAAAAAAAAAAAAAAGCGATCAGTTATTTCTCTGTCCTCTGATGTGATCACACATCAGAGGACAGAGAAATAGGGGGATTCAGGGACCCTATCATACTCACCCGGGGTCCCTGGGTCCTCTTCTGCCTTCTCCTGCCAGCCGGCTTTTTCATCATGGCGGGCGCATGCGCAGTGCGCCCGCCATCTGCTGCCATCTGCCGGCCGGCAGGAGAAGACAAGTTGGGGCTAAAATTAGGGTTAGGGTTAGGGTTAGGGTTAGGGTTAGAGTTAGGGTTAGGGTTAGAGTTAGGGTTAGGGTTAGAGTTAGGGTTAGGGTTAGGGTTAGAGTTAGGGTTAGGGTTAGGGTTAGAGTTAGGGTTAGAGTTAGGGTTAGGGTTGGGGCTAAATTTAGGGTTAGGGCTAGGGCTAGGGTTAGGGTTAGGCTACTTTCACACTAGCGTTTTTTGGCTTCCGTCGCAATGCGTCGTTGGAGAAAAAACGCATCCTGCAAAAGTGCTTGCAGGATGCGTTTTTTCTCCATTGGCTTGCATTAGCGACGCATTGCGACGGATTGCCACATGTCGCATCCATCGTGCGACGGATGCGTCGTGCTTCGGCGGACCGTCGACACAAAAAAAACTACATGTAACTTTTTTGTGCGACGTGTCCGCCATTTCCGACCGCGCATGCGTGGCCGGAACTCCGCCCCCGCCTCCCCGCACCTCACAATGGGGCAGCGGATGCGTTGAAAAAACAGCATCCGCTGCACCCGTTGTGCGGCACTTACAACGCTAGCCTCGGTACGTCGGCCCGACACACTGCGATGGGCCGAGTACGACGCTAGTGTGAAAGTAGCCTTAGGCTTCTTTCACACTTGCGTCGGTACGGGGCGGTCGCAATGCGTCGGCCCGATGTACCGACGCACGTTGTGAAAATTGTGCACAACGTGGGCAGCGGATGCAGTTTTTCAACGCATCCGCTGCCCAGTCTATGTCCTGGGGAGGAGGGGGCAGAGTTACGGCCACGCATCCGCGGAAATGGCGGACGCGACGTACAAAAAAAAGGTTACATTGAACTTTTTTTGTGACGACGGGGGCTAAAGTTATGGTTAGGGTTGGGGCTAAAGTTAGGGTTGGGGCTAAAGTTAGGGTTAGAGTCGGGATTAGGGTTAGGGTTTGGATTAGGGTTGGGATTAGTGTTACGTTTGGGATTAGGGTTGGGATTAGGGTTAGGGTTGGGATTAGGGTTAGGGGTGTGTTGGATTTAGGGTTTTGATTAGGGTTATGGTTAGGGTTGAGATTAGGGCTGTTTTGGGGTTAGGGTTGTGATTATCGTTAGGGTTGTGATTAGGATTATGGATCGGGTTGAGATTAGGGTTAGGCTGTGTTGGGGTTAGGGTTGGAGTTAGAATTGGGGGGTTTCCACTGTTTAGGTACATCAGGGGGTCTCCAAACACGACAGCCAATTTTGCGCTAAAAAAGTCAAATGGTACTCCCTCCCTTCTGAGCTCTGCCGTGCGCCCAAACAGTGGTTTACCCCCACATATGGGGCATCAGCGTACTCGGGATAAATTGGACAACAACTTTTGGGGTCCAATTTCTCCTGTTACCCTTGTGAAAATAAAAACTTGGGGGCTAAAAATCTTTTTTGTTGGAAAAAAATATATTTTTTTATTTTCACTACTCTGCATTATAAATTTCTGTGAAGCACTTGAGCTTTCAAAGTTCTCACCACATATCTAGATAAGTTCCTTGGGGGGTCTATTTTCCAAAATGGGGTCACTTGTTGGGGGTTTCTACTGTTTAGGTACATTAGTGGTCTGCAAA
This sequence comes from Ranitomeya variabilis, assembly GCF_051348905.1. NCBI lineage: Eukaryota > Metazoa > Chordata > Amphibia > Anura > Dendrobatidae > Ranitomeya > Ranitomeya variabilis. Next base: position 11,997,993 of record NC_135236.1, read on the forward strand.
CGCAACATAACGCCCGCAGACAATTCTATCAAAGTCTGCATTCCAAAATGGCACTCCTTCCCTTCCGAGCTCTGCCGTGCGCCCAAACAGTGGTTTACCCCCACATATGGGGTACCAGCATACTCAGGACAAATTGGACAACAACTTTTGGGGTCCAATTTCTCTTGTTACCCTTGTGAAAATAAAAACTTGGGGGCTAAAAAATCTTTATTGTTAAAAAATATATATTTTTTATTTTCACGACTCTGCATTATAAACTTCTGTGATGCACTTGGGCATTCAAAGTTCTCACCACATATCTAGATAAGTTCCTTGGGGGGTCTATTTTCCAAAATGGGGTCACTTGTTGGGGGTTTCTACTGTTTAGGTACATTAGGGGTCTGCAAAGGCAACATAACGCCCGCAGACAATTCTATCAAAGTCTGCATTCCAAAATGGCACTCCTTCCCTTCCGAGCTCTGCCGTGCGCCCAAACAGTGGTTTACCCCCACATATGGGGTACCAGCATACTCAGGACAAATTGGACAACAACTTTTGGGGTCCAATTTCTCTTGTTACCCTTGTGAAAATAAAAACTTGGGGGCTAAAAAATCTTTATTGTTAAAAAATATATATTTTTTATTTTCACGACTCTGCATTATAAACTTCTGTGATGCACTTGGGCATTCAAAGTTCTCACTACACATCTAGATAAGTTCCATGGGGGGTCTAGTTTCCAAAATGGGGTCACTTTTGGGGGGTTTCTGCTGTTTAGGCACATCAGGGGCTCTCCAAACGCGACATGGCGTCCAATCTCAATTCCAGTCAATTTTGCATTGAAAAGTCAAATGGCGCTCCTTTGCTTCCGAGCTCAGCCATGCGCCCAAACAGTGGTTTACCCCCACATATGGAGTGTCGGCGTACTCAAGACAAATTGTACAACGGCTTCTGGGGTCAATTTTCTCCTGTTACCCTTGGTAAAATAAAAATTTGGAGGCAAAAAGATCATTTTTGTAGAAAAAATGCGATTTTTTTATTTTCACGGCTCTACGTTATAAACTTCTGTGAAGCACCTGGGGGTTTAAAGTGCTCACCACACATCTAGATAAGTTCCTTAAGGGGTCTAGTTTCCAAAATGGTGTCATATGTGGGGGGTCTCTACTGTTTAGGCACATCAGCGGCTCTCCAAACGTGACATGGCGTCCGATCTCAATTCCAGCCAATTCTACATTGAAAAAGTAAAACGACACTCCTTCTCTTCCAAGCTCTGCGGTGCGCCCAAACAGTGGTTTACCCCCATATATGGGGTATCAACGTACTCAGGAGAAATTGTACAACAACTTTTGTGGTCTAATTTCTCCTGTTACCCTTGTGAAAATAAAAATTTGGGGGCAAAAAGATCATTTTTGTAGAAAAAATGAGATTTTTTATTTTCACGGCTCTACGTTATAAACTTCTGTGAAGCACTTGGGGGTTCAAAGTGCTCACCACACATCTAGATAAGTTCCTTAAGGGGTCTAGTTTCCAAAATGGTATCACATGTGGGGGGTTTCCACTGTTTAGGCACATCAGGGACTCTCCAAACGCGACATGGCATCCGATCTCAATTCCAGCCAATTCTGCATTGAAAAAGTCAAATGGTGCTCCTTCACTTCCAAGCTCTGCGGTGCGCTCAAACAGTGGTTTACCTCCACATATGGGGTATCGGCGTACTCAGGAAAAATTGCACAACACAATTTGTGGTTAAATTTCTGTTTTTACACTTGAGAAAATTAAAAAAAATGGTTCTGAAGTAAAATGTTTGCAAAAAAAAGTAAAATGTTCATTTTTTTCTTCCACATTGTTTTAGTTCCTGTGAAGTACGTAAAGGGTTAATAAACTTCTTGAATGTGGTTTTGAGCAGCTTGAGGGGTGCAGTTTTTAGAATGGTGTCACACTTGGTTATTTTCTATCATATAGACCCTTCAAAATCACTTCAAAGGTGATGTGGTCCCTAAAAAAAACATGGTGTTGTAAAAATGAGAAATTGCTGGTCAACTTTTAACCCTTATAACTCCCTAACAAAAAAAAAAATTGTTTCTAAAATTGTGCTGATGTAAAGTAGACATGTGAGAAATGTTATTTATTAACTATTTTTTGTGACATATCTCTCTGATTTAAGGGCATAAAAATACAAAGTATGAAAATTGCAAAATTTTAAAAATTTTCGCCATATTTCCATTTTTTTCATAAATAATCGCAAGTAATATCGAAGAAATGTTACCACTATCTTGAAGTACAACATATCACGAAAAAACAATCTCAGAATCAGTGGGATCCGATAAAGCGTTCCAGAGTTATAACCTCATAAAGTGACACTGGTCAGAATTGTAAAAATTGGCTCGGTCATTAAGTACCAAATTGGCTCTGTCACTAAGGGGTTAAGATGCAAAAAAAAAAAAAATTCTTGGCCACGGATACCTGGGACTATGTATATACGGTCAATATCTGTAATAGGCAGCAGACAGTAATGGACCCTCTTTATGTATGCAATGACGTATGCCACATACACTGCCTGCTAATGCTATCTATATACCCACATACACTCCATGCCTAGCACTGCAATCTACTGTATATACCCTGTAATTAGTCCTTAGAAGGACTGTTGGTTTAGCTGGATTTGTGTATTCAATAATGGCAGACCCACAGTAACTAATACATTTCACATCTCTCCCTACACTCGCTGAGTCCGGCGCAGACTGTGACGAGCAGGGCGGCGCCAGGTCTCTTACAGTCCCGATGACGCTGTGCGGCCAGCCAATCACTAATGCCACAACCAAGATGGCTGCAGCATTACAGTGTGTGGCAGACAATCCCTGCATGCTGATTGGTGCTCTAAAGAGCGCCAAACATGCAGGGTGGGGACCTGAGCTCCTGCCGAATAATTCCAGAAATACTCGGCACTCGCAGAGCACCGCAAGTACAGTGACGCTCGAGCGAGTAACGAGCATTACTGAGTATGGTCTCTCATCACTAGTGCTTATTACTAGTGTTGAGCATTCCGATACCGCAAGTATCGGGTATCAGCTGATATTTGCGGTATCGGAATTCCAATACCGAGTTCCGATATTTTTGCGATATCGGGACTCGGGATCGGAATGCATATTCATGTGTAAAATAAAGAATAAAAATAAAAAATAGAGATATACTCACACTCTGACGCGCCCTGGTGGTAACCGCTGCAACCGGCAGCCTCCGTTCCTAAGAATGAGAGAGTGAAGGACCTGCGATGACATCGCGGTCTTGTGATTAGTCGCGTGAGCGGTCACATAAGGGGTCACGCGACCAATCACAAGACGCCATGTCATCGAAGGTCCTTCACTCGCTCATTCTTAGGAACGGAGGCTGCCGGTTGCAGCGGTTACCACCAGGGCGCGTCAGAGGGTGAGTATATCCCTATTTTTTATTTTTATTCTTTATTTTACACATGAATATGGATCCCAGGGCCCAAAGGAGAGTTTCCTCTACTTCAGACCCTGGGAACCATCCAGGATCACTTCCGATATTTGTGTCCCATTGACTTGTATTGGTATCGGGTATCGGTATTGGCGATATCCGATATTTTTCGGATATCGGCCGATACAATCCGATACCGATACTTTCAAATATCGGAAGGTATCGCTCAACACTACTTATTACACTATATGTGGTTATTATATTACGCGTGGTTATTACACTGTGTGTATTACGCTCTGTGGGTGTTAATTACACTATGTGTGTGTATTATACTATATGGGAGTTTATTACACTATGTGTATTACATTATATGTGTTTATTACACTATGTGCGGTTATTACACTACAGAGGTGTGTATTACACTATGTGTGGGTATTACATTATACAGGTGTGTATTACACTATGTGTGGTTATTACACTATACAGGTGTGTATTACACTATGTGTGGTTATTACACTATACAGTTGTGTATTACACTATGTGTGGTTATTACACTATACAGTTGTGTATTACACTATGTGTGGTTATTACACTATACAGGTGTGTATTACAGTATATGTGGTTATTACACTATACAGGTGTGTATTACAGTATATGTGGTTATTACACTATACAGGTGTGTATTACACTATGTGGTTATTACACTTGTGGCATAGCGACTGGTCGTGTGATTAATGGACGGTAGGTATTGCAGAGGTGGGAGGCCCTGTGATGGAAGCCTGGGTATGTTTTGCTCAAGCAGATCTACTGCTGAGGGATTTGTTTACATTGGGAAGGCTTCCAGGTGATTGGAGAGATGGGTGGGTTCAGTCACCTACAAACCCTCTCAAAGAGGCGTGTCTGAACACGTAAGATGGTTTTGTGTGTGAGGACCTGTGGTAATATCACGCTCACCTGACTGGCCATGTGACAGGTACCTGGGTGTGGTTACACCTATGTAAGGAGGTGTGTGTAGCACATGGAGTGAGTGTGTGGGTGTGTGTCAGGGTGGACACGCTTCCATGTGTCCTGGCTGGACACTGCAGAGTGGCCTGTGTGTTTGGACAGTTCCACGTGGGGACAGACGTCCTGAACAACACACAGAGACCATTTCAGGCTGGAGAGCCTGCATGCTGGACATAGCACGACCTATGTGCCTACAGGTCTGAGAGAGAGCGGAGCTCTACTATGGACATTGAGGATTAATCTGTCTGACGTAAGACTGTTTACCTGTTGTTCCTGTTGCAATGTGGTTTATGGAGCAATAAACCCTGTGAACTTTTAAGGAAACGTGTCTCCTGAGTGTCATCCGCCGCACCTAAGCGAGTGTCCCCTAGACCCGTAGCGGGTGAAATGCTACAATTAAAAATCAATAGCTATGAGTGGCGCTACAACACACCAGGCGATTCCCCTGCTGCGGATATAACAATCACCACCAGGGATTGAAAAAAACGAAATTACAATAAATGAATAGATGATTGCACAGAATATGCTTTCATCAATATCCGCGCTAGTGAATATTCCTATCCTCTTAGATTCAGATGATTATAATCAGTGAACAAAGTTTTCTGGGCTGAACACTTAGAGGATTAATGCCCAATAGTCATAATGGGTGAGAAAACAATCTCAAAGCAAAAGATTGTATCTGCAGACTGCGGCTCAGATTACTGCGGTCAGCACAAGATTGTGCAGATAGTGAACCAAATCTCCTAAAAATGGTGAACCAGATCTCCCAAAAATAACCACCTAGGAGCTTAATGTCTCATATACCATATTCATGATCAGCGTTGAAACCGTTTCCATATAAATAGAAATTCTTACCCCTGTTTGGGGTCCACAGGGAGAGCGGTGGAGAGGCGTAGATGAAGTCTGCTATGCTGTTTCGCTGCTTGAACAGATGGCAGCTCGTTGCTCCAAGGTAAACTGAACGTAACAGTGTCTCGACGAGAAGTATAATCCCCCCTAGTGCATGCGGTACGAGCGGCGCCTGTACAGGACCTGTGTGCCGGGGTGAGCAGCGTGACCGCGCACGTGACAAGGGATATAGTACGGATAGCGGTAGGGACCAAAAAAAGAATGAACAACGCGTTTCGGAGACGTCTGTCTCCTTCCTCAGGTATGGTCCCCATCTCCGCATGTCGGTCCCTATATACCCGCCACCCGTGACGTAAATTACTGAAAACCAAATAGTTCTACCCCACAGTTTAACCCCTCGGGGATAGTAGTGTCCAGAATGAAGATCCATCTCGTTTCTGCTCTTGACATTGTCTTTATAAAATTTCCTCCTCTCCAATGTGGATATATTCTCTCAATTCCTGTGATCTTCATACACATGAATTTGAGTTTATTAATATTGGGCACCCCAGGTTGGCTGTATTTTATCATCTACCCAAGATACATAAAGACATGAACAACCCACCTGGGAGGCCTATTGTATCAGGAATTCAGTGCTTAACAGCCAATCTGTCTAAATTAGTGGATTGCCATCTCCAAAAAATGGTACCACATTTACCAGCCTATCTTAAAGACAGTGCCCATATTTTAAAACTTCTGGAAGCAATTAAATGGCAAGATCACTATATTCTCGGTACTTTAGACATAACCTCCCTTTATACTGTGATCGATCATAACAAAGGCTGTGAAGCTGCAAAATATTTTTTAAGTAAACATTCGGAGGTTCCAAGCGAACAAATTGAGTTTTTAGGTGATTGTATGTTTTTCATTTTAACCCACAACTATTTCCGGTACCAGGAGGACTACTACTCCCAGCAGTGGGTTACTGCTATGGGGACCAGGTTCGCGCCCAGTTATGCCAACCTCTAGGTGGGCAGATGGGAGGAATCCTCCGTGTATCCGAGGGGCGTCCTGGGCGCGGGCCTGGTCCTCTGGCAGCGTTTTATTGATGATGTGATTTTTATTTGGTCGGGCGGCCAAGAAGCTCTTAACCAGTTTTTAACTAATTTAAATAAAAATGATTTCTTTTTAAACTTCACAGCTAACACTAGCACACATCAAATTAATTTTTTGGATTTGAATATTTTTATTGAAGGGGGCACTATTCAAACCCGTACTTTTAACAAACTGACTGATACCAATAGTTTTATCCCATGAAATAGTTGCCATCTTCCACAGTGGCTGCTGAACATCCCCAAAAGCCAATACACGAGATTACACAGAAATTGTTCTAGGCCGCAAGATTTTGAAAAAGAGTCAGAAGTTTTAACTAAGAAATTCTTAGAGAAGGGGTATAATATAGATATGTTGGGGGAATCTAAAAATGCTGCCCTTTTAAAACCACATCAGGAACTTATCAATCCTATTTCCAAATCTAAAAGTAATTTGGATTGCATTCCAATAATCTCGCAATTCAACACAAACTCAAATATCCTGCGGAGAATAGTGAGAAAACATTGGCATGTACTGAAAAAGGACAAAATCTTGGGGGACAGTATCACCAAACTACCCCGTTTTATATATAGAAAAAGTCGTAATCTAGGTACTTATATTGCCCCCACTGTACAAAATAAATTGGTTTCTAGACAAACTACCCTTCTACAAAATACTCTGAGAGGGTTTTTTCCGTGTAAAAAATGCAATATGTGCAAAAAAGCTCAAACACATAATCAATTGAAGATTGGTGATACTGAACTCACGATCAAATAATTTATTACATGCTCCTCCACAGGGGTTATTTATACCATAACATGCCCCTGCAATAAATTATACGTTGGGTGCACTAAGAGACCCCTAAAGGTGAGAATCAACGAACATATGCGAAATATTAATAACAATGGGGCACCCACTTTCCAAACACTTTATAGAGCATCATAATGGAAAGATACAGTGTATGAAGATCACAGGAATTGAGAGAATATATCCACATTGGAGAGGAGGAAATTTTATAAAGACAATGTCAAGAGCAGAAACGAGATGGATCTTCATTCTGGACACTACTATCCCCGAGGGGTTAAACTGTGGGGTAGAACTATTTGGTTTTCAGTAATTTACGTCACGGGTGGCGGGTATATAGGGACCGACATGCGGAGATGGGGACCATACCTGAGGAAGGAGACAGACGTCTCCGAAACGCGTTGTTCATTCTTTTTTTGGTCCCTACCGCTATCCGTACTATATCCCTTGTCACGTGCGCGGTCACGCTGCTCACCCCGGCACACAGGTCCTGTACAGGCGCCGCTCGTACCGCATGCACTAGGGGGGATTATACTTCTCGTCGAGACACTGTTACGTTCAGTTTACCTTGGAGCAACGAGCTGCCATCTGTTCAAGCAGCGAAACAGCATAGCAGACTTCATCAACGCCTCTCCACCGCTCTCCCTGTGGACCCCAAACAGGGGTAAGAATTTCTATTTATATTGAAACGGTTTCAACGCTGATCATGAATATGGTATATGAGACATTAAGCTCCTAGGTGGTTATTTTTGGGAGATCTGGTTCACCATTTTTAGGAGATTTGGTTCACTATCTGCACAATCTTGTGCTGACCGCAGTAATCTGAGCCGCAGTCTGCAGATACAATCTTTTGCTTTGAGATTGTTTTCTCACCCATTATGACTATTGGGCATTAATCCTCTAAGTGTTCAGCCCAGAAAACTTTGTTCACTGATTATAATCATCTGAATATAAGCGGATAGGCATATTCACTAGCGCGGATATTGATGAAATGCTACAATTGGTGTTTTGAATGTGGGCAGTGATCCAAGGAACACAGGTTGCAGCGCTGGCTGGTCTGAGCCAGAAGAGTGGACGGTGTTGACAACCGTGAGTAAATACTGACCGGGGTCAGTGAGAACTGCTGTTTATGGGATACCTCTGAGGAGAAGAGGGTTCCGGGAACCTGTGTGGCAATGACAGGTGACGGATGGAGATCCGTGGTGTACTGACCGGGGTCAGATTGGAAGGAAAAGGATACCTCTGAGGAGAAGAGGGATCCGGGAACCTGTGTGGCGATGACAGGGAACGGTTGGAGATCCGTGGTGTACTGACCGGGGTCAGAGTGGAAGGAAAAGAGAGACATTGTGTCTGGGCACCTCTGAGGCTGAGGGGTGTCCAGGAACCTGTAAAAGTTGCCAACGGGTAACGGTCTGAAAACCGTGTATTATGCTGGTCGGGATCAGTGAGAAATTGTGTTTGGGCTGTAAAGCCGGGTGTGTAGCGGTCTGAAAACCGTGTATTATACTGACCGGCGTCAGTGAGAAATTGTGTTTGGGCTGTAAAGCCGGGTGTGTAACAGACCGGAGTCTGTGTTATTCTGATCTGGGTCAGTAAGAGACTGTGTTTTCCTATAAAGCACGTGTGCAGGTGCTTGCTGTGGACTGGCGAGTCCATGTATTTCTTTTTTTTCTTCTTTGATCAACTTGCTGTGGCTCGGCGGGGCCACGAAGACTGAAGGCGTCTGGCGGTAACTCGGCGGGGTTACGAAGTTTGCTGTGGATCGGCGGGTCCACGAAGTCTGCGGTTGAGCCATGCAGTGTGGTTGCAGTGAGAGGTTCCGCGGCAGCGTGAGCTGCAGTGGCGGCAGTAGCTGTTTGTGATCGGCACCCGGAGGTGCCAGTGATTTGGGACTGCAGCAGGAGCTGTAGCAGTGCCAGCAGGAGCTGAAGGATTGGAAAAAAAAAAAATTGTGCTCCAGGTCGTGCAGACTCTTAAAGGGCCAGTGCCAACCTAAAGAGATATATGCTGTGGAGCTGTTGGGGCTTGTGAGTGCTGTGGGGGGGGGGTCCACAAGGGGTGTCCCTAAAAGGGGTGGTGTCCATAAAAGTGGGCAGTGACCCAAAAAGGGGTGGTAACCCTAAAGGGGTTGGTGTCCCTAAAGGGGGCGGTAACCCGGGGAACGCCAGTCTCTAAAAAGGGGTGGAGTTCCGCCGAATGGTGGTTTCCAAAAAAAAGGGGTGGAGTCCCAAAAGGGGGGTGGTAACCCAAAAGGTAGTAGTTGCCCAAAAAGGGGAGGAGTTCTGCCGAATGGTGGTTTCCAAAAAAAGGGGCGGGGTCCCAAAAGGGGGGCGGTAACCCAAAAGGTAGTAGTTGCCCCAAAAGGGGGTGGAGTCCCGCGGGATGGTGGTTTCCCAAAAGGGGGCGGAGGGTCCCAAAAGCGTGACTCAGTCAGACTGTTGTCCCGGGCAAATGAATTATTGTGTGTGAAAGTTAATGCAGAGAATGCACCCCCTATAGTTGACAGTCCTAAATCAGGCGTGACCAAGGAAAATGGTGGAGGGTCCCAACTTACGGACATGACGTCACCTAATGTATGCCACAATATGACTGTTAGTGATGTGGTAGATAAAACGTGTGGAGCTGACACCCAGAAAGAGTGTGACTTTGGGGTTCACCATACTGTGGGGTATGACACAGACTATGCTGGTGACTGTGACTCTGAAGAAGTAATGGAGTACAGTAAAGAAGAGCCCCACCAGAAGGAAAAGTCCTCCCGTCACCAGAGACGTAAAGGATGCAAAGAAGTGGTATCAGTTGCACATTGTGAAGAGCTGGAGGAGGCCACCAAAGGAGTGGGGCCTGAAGTAGGTACCACCTCGAGTGATGAAAGCTCAGCCAATCCAGAGGATGGAGGGAGCGAGCTAAGCATGGTCCAAGAGGCTGTGGATACTCGTTGGAAGCAAGAGGAGCTTCGGAGACAGGCCACTGAGTGTCGCGTGAGTGCCTTGGAGAAAGAGGTGGCGGAGCTCAGAGGTCGCCTGAAAGAAAGCCAGTCAATGACAGCTGAAGAGAAGGAGAATTCCTTGTTCAAATGTATGATAGACATACCTGAAGACCTGAGAGAGGCCTGTGCCAGGGAGTCTATGCATGAAGAGTTCAAGAAGGCTGTGGGGGCATGTAAGGTGAATTGGTCCCCAGAAACTAATCAGTTGGTGATGCTGTCCACAACTGATGTCACAGCTAAGAGGGTAGCTACCCTGAGTGACTTGCGTGGGAGACCCGGTAGCGGACATGTTGACAAAGAGTCAGTCCAGACAGGTTGTATGGGTGCAAGGAGATTGCGACGCCAGATTGACCATGTTGCCCAAATCCGACTGAGACGAAATGACAAGGGGTCGTCTTTATCAAAGGGTGTGACGGAAATGGTTGACGAATGCCGACGAAAGGGTTCAGTAACAGGTCCTGGCATTGACAGACGGTTTGACTGTCAGGGACGACAGAGAAGGATCTCTGGTCGGGTAATAGAAAGTGCCAAGCCCCACGGCTTTAGGCAGAGGGGGGGAATATGTGGCATAGCGACTGGTCGTGTGATTAATGGACGGTATGTATCGCAGAGGTGGGAGGCCCTGTGATGGAAGCCTGGGTATGTTTAGCTCAAGCAGATCTACTGCTGAGGGATTTGTTTACAATATATGTGTGTATTACACTATACAGGTGTGTATTACACTATGTGTGGGTATTACACTATACAGGTGTGTATTACACTATGTGTGGGTATTACACTATACAGGTGTGTATTACACTATGTGCGGTTATTACACTATGCAGGTGTGTGTTACACTATGTGTGGGTATTACACTATACAGGTGTGTATTACACTATGTGTGGGTATTACACTATACAGGTGTGTATTACACTATGTGTGGTTATTACACTATACAGGTGTGTATTACAGTATATGTGTGGTTATTACAATGTACAGGTGTGTATTACACTTTGTGTAGTTATTATTACACTATACAGGTGTGTATTGCACTATGTGTAGGTATTACACTGTACAAGTCTGTATTACACTATGCGTGCTTATTACACTAAACAGGTGTGTATTATAGTATATGTGTGTATTACACTATACAGGTGTGTATTACACTATGTGCGGTTATTACACTATACAGGTGTGTACTACGCTCTGTGGGTGTTTATTACACCATGTGTGTATTAAGCTCTGTGGATGATTATTACAATCTGTGGGTGTTAATGACACATAGGTGTGTGTATTACACAATACATGTGTGTATTACACTATATTTGTGGTTATTACACTCTGTGGGTGTGTGTTACACTATGCGTGTATTACACTATATTTGTGGTTATTACACTATATGTATATTACACTCTGTTGGTGTTTATTACACTATATGTGTGGTTATTACACTCTGTGGGTGCTTTTTACGCTATATATGGTTATTACACTATGTGTGTGGTTATTACACTATATTTGTGGTCATTACACTCTGTGGGTGTGTGTTACACTATGCGTGTATTACACTATATTTGTGGTTATTACACTATATGTATATTACACTCTGTTGGTGTTTATTACACTATATGTGTGGTTATTACACCATGTGTGTATTACACTATATGTGTGGTTATTACACTATGTGTGTGGTTATTACACTATATTTGTGGTCATTACACTCTGTGGGTGTTAATGACACTATGCGTGTATTTGTGGTTATTACACTATGTGTGTGGTTATTACACCATGTACTATATATATTTACCTCTTCAGGGGTTTCTGCAGGATGGCGTCTCGGATTTCCGCACACTGTGAGGGCGGCAGCTGCTTGTGCTTTTCCTGATTCCTGAAGAAAGACGACCAGAGGGATTTATCTACAATTCTTCGGCTGCTCCTAGAGGCCCCAATAGACGGATTCTAGGAGATAGTCGGATGTTTTTACCTGAGATAGATTTCTATCCTCCTCTGCAGGTGACTGTAGAATCCATGTAGGACAATCAGCATGAAGATGGCGAGACACCAACCCAACCGCATGGCTCAGCCTGACTGAGTCACACAAGGCTACAGTTACTGCACCTCGGGATGTTTCCTCCTCCTCCTCTTCATCATCCGGAGTCTCCGGGAAGAACTTAACTCATTTGTCAATAATAATAAATGTGAAAAGATCTGACAGACTTGTAGCCGTGCCCAGTTCTCGTACTCTGCACAGGTCACAGTTCAGAGCCTCATGTAGACCAGATCTGACAGGAACCATTCTGCCCATCCCTCCATCACAGGCGCGGTCCTCCTTCCCCACTGCATCTCGCTCACTCAACAAGGGGAGGAAAATACCTGTCAATCTGCTGCCGAAAAATCCATAATGTCGGCTTCATTCTTTAAAATCGTTTATTCTGAAGAGGTTTCGCCGTCACCGTGTTTCACGGTCACACAGGACCCTTCTTCAGGACAAAAACCGCATGTGTGTCAACTCAGATCAATGCTGGTGTTTTAGAAAAAAATACTAAACTGGGCAGATGCCAAATCAAAACAACACTTAGAATGGCGTGATTAATAACTGCAAAAGTGCAGAATGAAGGATCATGATGATAAAATGCTCATTTGGTGATGAAATAGTAAATATAGAACTGAACAAAAGTTGACCTCTAAACATATTTTTAAAATAACTGTGTGTCTTTACTTTATTGTTCTCCATGTCTAGAACCTAAGTTGAACGGGTGAAGGTAGAGCAAACTACAGTGAGTTTGCGGGAAGTGTCACCAGGTGGATCAGTGATTGGTAGGAACGGTGGAAATTTACCAGGGGAGCGAGGACCTGTTACTGAAAAAAACATTAATACGGAGGGGTCAGAGAATGAGGCTTGGGCTGTGAAAGTGGGGAAAACATGCGGGACAGGAGGAGGTAAATGATGGGGCAGAAATGTATACATACTAGATGGTGGCCCGATTCTAACGCATCGGGTATTCTAGAATATTATGACTGATAGAATGTGTTCAGTAAAAGTGACTGAACTATGTCACACTGTGACTGACAGAACTTACTCAGTAAACATGACTGAACTATGTCGCACTGTGACTGACAGAACTTGTTCAGTAAACGTGACTGAACTACGTGGAACTGTGACTGTTAGAACTTGTTCAGTAGATGTGACTGAACTACGTGGCACTGCGACTAACAGAACTTGTTCAGTAAACGTGACTGAACTACGGCCGGACTGAGCCTGTCGCTGATTAGTCGTGGGCGGCTGGCGCGACCATTCAGCGATGCAGGATTTCTGTTACAAACAGACAGAATTAGACAATTATATAGTAGACTAGATGGTAGCCCGATTCTAACGCATCGGGTATTCTAGAATATGTATGTATGTACAGTATGTACGTGGCGCTTAGCACAGCCTCATAGTATATAGCACAGCCACGTAATATATAACAGACAGCCACATAGTATATACCACAGCCACATAGTGTATAGCAGCCAGATAGTATATAGCAGCCACCTACTATATAGCACAGCCCACGTAACACAGACAGCCACGTAGTATATAGCAGCCACATGGTATATAGCACAGCCCACATAATATATTGCACAGCCAACGCAGTATATAACACAGGCCACATGGTATATAACACAGCCCACGCAGTATATAACACTGCCCATGTAGTATATAGCAGCCAGGCAGTATATAACACAGCCCACATAATATATAGCACAGCCCACATAGTATATAACACGCATCGTGTATTCTAGAATATGTATGCATGTATGTACGTCGTGCTTAGCACAGCCACATAGTATATAGCATAGCCGCATGGTATATAGCAGCCACATAGTATATAGCAGCCACGTAGTATATAGCACAGCCCACGTAATATATAGCACAGCCCACCCAGTATATAACACAGGCCGCATAGAATATAACACAGCCCACAAACTAGAAGTACAAGACATAGAAGTTTAGAGAGTAAGATTCCCCCTGTAGAGTGCAGAGTAAACTCAGAAAGACCACAGCAGATGGAGAACCCGAAGAGGTCATTCTTACCATCACATATGGGGATTTTATTACCTTTATAGGAGTTAGTACAAGAAACTTTCAACCTACCAGGTGCTAACATATTATTAATGGAGGAGGCCCAGCGAGAGGTCAAGGGTGGTTTCTGGGGTCATTTAACAATGCCAATGATCTTGTAGGATCTTCCATATATCTCTATGATGGCCATAACAAGTAGTGAGAACACAGAATTCATGACTAGTATCAACTGTCCTGCTGACGTTTCTAGTAAGGAGGGTTCCCTGGTCACAGATTTTATGTATTGTTGTACGTCCAGCTGACAAGGTCTTCTGGATATTTCAGTTCAAGGAATCTTTGTTTTGAAATGTGGCCTGGTCAATAAAATCTGAGTCTAAAGAGCAGTTTTTCTTTATTCTTCTAAATTGGTTTCCATGAATATTCTTAAGCCATTTGGAGTGATGGCCGCTATTAAAATGAATATAGCTGTTGACATTCTCTTTGTTAAAAAGGTTTCAGTGCAGATATGGTTGTCTTTAAGGAAAATGGTGAGATCAAGAAAGTTGGTAGATTCATGGCTAATATTGGGGGTGAAAGAGATGCCCCAATCATTTCAGTTTAACTTTGGTAAAAACCCCAGCGCTAATCTTGGAACTATCCCAAATTATGAAGCGATCATCTGTGAACTTTATTTTTATTTAATGTTATGGATTTTTTATAAGGGTCCTTACAGATGAGTATATTTTCAAAAATACCCATAAATAAATTGGCATAAGTGGGAGAGACTTTTGACCCCATTGCCGTTCCTTTAGTTTGGTGATAATTTAAAAAAAAAAAAAACATGAAAAAATTACTTTTCAAAATAAAAGAAAGGCCTAAAATAAATTCCTTGTGTGGTGGAGAGCCTGGAGTCAATCGTTAAATATTTTTTGATACATAAAAGATCTAGATCATGAGGGATATTTGAGTACAACAATGTCACCTCTAACGTTAGGAACACGAAGGAAGAATTTCATCTAATGTTCTGGAGCAGGAAAATAAGAGAAGAGGAATCTCCTAGATGTAATGATGACACCTAATTGTAGGATGTATTCCGCTGGCTTGCTGGTTACAGCGCCAACACCAGAAATGATCTGTCTACCTGGGGGGTTGGTGAGGTCCTTATGAATTTTAGGAAGGTGGTAGAGAAATGGAGTGGTGGAATATTTAGCAAGGAGAAATTTCCTTTCTTGTTGATTGAGTATTCCATTTTCAAAGGCTTTTTGGAAGAATTGGTGGTATTTTGGTGTTATATCAGGGAAAGGATCAGATTGAATTTTCCCATAATAAATGGGATCGGAAGTATTCTTTCTGCTTCATTGATTTTGAATGACATGACCTCCTCCTTGGTGACTGTTTCTCCATCATCACGTAGAGCGTGTTGGGATTCTCTCGCTAATGGTTATGTTTATGGATATGGGAACTGGTTCTGCTTAGTTTTGGTGATTGAGCTGAAATTAGCCAATATTAGATAGTTGAAGGTTTGTATATAATGACCTTTGGATTCTGTGGGATAACAATGGGATCATTCTAGACACAGAGAGCAATAAGTTAAAGACACACAATAATTTTAAAAACATTTTTAATGGTCAACTTTTCAACTTTTATTCAGTGTTCTATTTACTATTCCATCATCAAATTTGCATTTTATTAATAGGTTCTTCATTCTGCACCTTTTCTTTTATTATTCACTTGATTCTAAATGCCATTATGATTGAATTTTAGCCTGACATCTGCCTTGTTTGTCCTATTTTTTCTAAAACATCGCCTATTAAACAAGTATTGATCTCACTTGACACCGTGACAGAGTCACTGGTGAAGTGATGGAGGGGGGATATGTGTCACTGCGCATGATGGCATCAGTGATGTAAAACCAGGGTAGCTTCTTCCAGCACACTTCGAATTGAGAGGATTGAAGGAGCGTTATGTTATGGGCTGGTTTTAGTAGACCCCCATATAGCGGGTGGGAGGGGGTCCACCATATCTCCACCTGCAGCGTCCTGACAGGACAGGGTCATGTGAACATCATATGAAGGAGGAGTCACAAGGTCTGGGCTGAATTGGCTGAAGGTCAGAGCTTTCAGTATTCAGTGTGGGACTGGAGAAGGAGCTTTCAGGAAAGTGCTGCATGGACTTGTGAAGCCGAACAGTGTGTGTTCTGCCAGCCGTGAGCAGTAGGAATCCCACTCACAGGGGGACTGTGTTTGTTCTGCCCATTATGTTTTGTTTTCCTTTTTTGCCCAGAGGGCTGTATTTTCTTTACCACATCTTGGTTTATGCTGCCTAAAAGGAGCCAAAGGAACTTCTTAAAGCTTCAGTGTACCCATGTCCACCTCCCAGTGCAGCCGAGTGAGCCGATCTACCACAACACACATAAGTTTTTTGTCCTGAAGAACGGGTCCTGTGTGACCTTGAAAAGCATTGACTGCAAAACTTGTTCACAATAAATGATTTTAAAGAAATAAGCCAACATCCAGGATCTTTCTGCAGCACAGGTTTGATACGTATTTTCCTCCACTTGTTGAATCTCTTCCTCGGTCCACGGACCCATCTTCTGCCGCAGCTGATTTATGTTGTTGTCCATGTTGCTAGTCTGCAATCCCATCAGGTGAGTTAGCACCTCATTGGTTTCTCACTGTTTTTACCACTTAAGACCCTATTGCATTTGTGTTTGCTCCCCAGTTTTCTGCGCTACTACTTTGAACCAGTCACGGAAGAAGAATTGATCAGTCTCCTTGTATCTTCTCGCCCTATTACTTGCGCCTGTGACCCTATTCCCTCCAATCTCCTCCAGTCCCTTTCCCCTGCTGTCACCACTCGCCTAACAAAAATGTTCGACCTTTCTCTCTCATCTTGTATCTTTCCTTCCTCATTTAACCTCTTAATGACCACCAATACGCCTTTTAACGGCAGCAGTTAAGGGTAGTTATTCCTCATCAACGCTTTTTAACAGCTCTGAAAAATAAGAATATATCACACCCCAGTGTTAGAAAATCTCCGGCATCTCAGCTACTGGATGAGGGGGTAGCTCAGACCCTAGATAACATGAATATCTGATATTTTTGGGCACAAAATACTAAGTCTCCTGAACAACAACTATATCCTCCTTATAAAGAAGCTTGGAGAACTCTTATTAAAATCAACAAATCTTTATTGAACACAATGATTAATAAAACATATAAATTTTAAGGTAGCACATGATTAGACCATACATGGTACATTCAAGTAGGAAGTGGTATTGATAGACAATTCTTTAAAAATACATGATTGTTCTTAAACATCCGTCCTCATTGTATGGGAATCCGGAACTGTATTCACTATATATCCAGATGGATTTATTTATCATAATATTCTCATAAATGAGAGTGAAAAGAACTGCAGTCACAGATCTCCGCAAATCCTTTCCATAAAATCAAGGTAAAGAATGCATCGGAGGATTATATCTATTTCTTTATTATTATTATACTGCCCTCTGGTGAGATAGAAAGAATGACATCCTATTGGTGATATAAAACCCGTATCATGCTGCAGATTTCCCTACAGTTCCTTCTATGCATTTTGCAGAGTGTGACAAGCGCCATATAATAATTACATATATCTTTATAAATCTGCATTAAAAAAACAGCAAAATGCATAAACAGAAAAGTGCAAAGTGCGATATGGCGGAATTATATTGGCGCAAAACAATCCTCATAGCAGATATACATATAACCCTTAGAGTAACGTATCACAAAATCTAGGACCACGTGTGACCAATTTACTTGTGTTCCGATCATGAATCCGAACGTGCCATATTCGTGCTGAATTTATAATGTTTGGTGATCATTTTCCGAATAAATTCGCTCATCTCTAGTGCACACCATTCTTAGGCTATGTGCACACGTTCAGGATTTTTCACATTTTTTTTCACGTTTTTTCGCTATAAAAACACGATAAAAACGCGAAAAAAATGCTCACATTAAGCATCCTATTATTAGAATGCAATCTGCAATTTTTGTGCACATGTTGCGTTTTTTTTCTGCGGGGAATCGCATTCTGGAAAAAAACGCAGCATCTTCATTCCTTGTGCAGAATCGCGGGGATTCCACACACATGCATTGATCCACTTACTTTCCACACGGGGCTGTGCACACCATGCGAGAAGTAAGCGGATCATGTGTGGTTGGTACCCAGGGTGGAGGAGAGGAGACTCTTCTCCAGGCCCTGGGAACCATATCATTGTAAAAACAAAAAAGATTTAAAATAATAAATCGTGATTTTCCCACCTTCTGGCATCCCTCGCAGAGTTCCCGCTCCTCGCAATGCTTCCGTTGCCAGGGATGCTTTGCGGCAATGACCTGTGATGATGTGGGTCTCGCGAGACCGCTACGTCATCTGAGGTCATTGCCGTGAGGCATTACTGGGAACGGAAGCATCGCGAGGAGCGGGAAGACTGCCGGAGACGCCGGAAGGTGAGAAAATCACAATTTATTATTTTTTTTAATTATTTTTAACATTAGATCTTTTTACTATTGATGCTGAATAGGCAGCATCAATAGTAAAATGTTGGTTACACTTGTCAAGCACTATGTTTGACAAGTGTGACCAACCTGTCAATCCGTTTTCCAAGTGATGCTACAGACCGCTTGGAAAATGCTGCGCTAGCATTCTGCAAGTTAATTACGCTTGCAAAACGCTAGTGTTTAGTGGGAAAACGCATGCCAATTCCGCATGCGTTTTACCCGCGGCACAGTTGCGGAATTGCCGCGGAAATTTACGCGGCAATTCTGGACGTGTGCACATAGCCTAAATGGGTCAGGACCGTCCTGACTGAACTAATAAAAGATGCCTTCAAATGAACATCCCACCTGGAACACAGGGACCTCCGGAGAAGAGTTACTGTCAAGACAGACCCCCCAACAATAAGGAAACTGAATTAGGAAAATAAAGAACAGTTTAATAACTAACTATAACCAATCACACAAAACCATAAGAGAAGTCATGTCCAATGTCCAATTATTGGGTTGTCCTTACAGATCATCCGATAGGTTCAGGTAATATTACATCTTGACCCAACATCGTATTCAGGAGGAACATGAATTTATAAAATCACATAGCCCCCAACAGGGTGCTGCTACTGAGACCACAAGACTCTCATCTGTACAGATCATCAATCGCTAACAATAACTCAGGATCCCACTCGTGCAAATCTAGAAATTGCTTGTGCTAGGGACCTGGAACTCACCATTAATGACCAGACATCCATCGACACCCCAAATAAAATGCAGAAATGTATTAATAGGGAATCCTATTGGATTATCAAATTGGCATTGCTAAGATCCGAGGGTTTGAATGCATACAATGACAACACAAGGTCACTTTGAATCCATGGACCAAGCACTTAGAATCCTAGCTGGCCACGTGGCCACCAAACATCACCATGGGGCCACCGGGGGTTCACACAATGCATTGTGTGCCAGAACAAATTAATACGTTCTTTTTAAGGGATTTTTTGGGACATATGTTATATAATAAAACCTGTTGTGAAATTGGATTTTGGGCTCCCCCGGTGGCCACTGGTGGAATTGAACTTGTGTGCATCATCCCCTCTGTTCACCTGTTCCCATCAGGATGTGGGAGTCGCTATTTAACCTTGCTCCTCTGTCACTTCCATGCCGGTCAACATTGTAATCAGAAGCCTTTCTGTGCATGTTCCTGCTACCAGACAACTTCCAGCTAAGTCGGACTTTTGTCCTTGTTTGTTTTTTGCATTTTGTTCCAGTTCACAGCTGCAGTTTCGTTTCTGTGTCTGGAAAGCTCTTGTGATCTGAAATTGCCACTCTGATGTTATGAGTTAATACTAGAGTCTTAAAGTAATTTCAGGATGGTGTATTGATAGGGTTTTTAGCTGACCATGAAAGTACTCTTTCTGTCTTCCTGCTATCTAGTAAGCGGACCTCGATTTTGCTAAACCTATTTTCATACTACGTTTGTCATTTTCATCTTAAATCACCGCCAATATATGTGGGGGCCTCTGTCTGCCTTTCGGGGAAATTTCTCTAGAGGTGAGCCAGGACTATATTTTCCTCTGCCAGGATTAGTTAGTCCTCCGGCCGGCGCTGGGCGTCTAGGGATAAAACGCAGGCTACGCTACCCGGCTACTGTTAGTTGTGCGGCAGGTTTAGTTCATGGTCAGTATAAGTTTCCATCCTTCCAAGAGCTAGTTCCTATGTATGCTGGGCTATGTTCTCTTGCCATTGAGAACCATAACAGTTTGACCGGCCCGCAAAGGGTTAAATTAATTGGCAGAGAAAGGAGAGAAAAAAGAAGTCTGCTGAAAATTTTTTTTTTTTTTTTTTCCTTCAGTTCTGAGTGTGCTTTCAATTGAATCACTTGCAAGTCTGCCTATATTGCAGCCTTCCTCTCTCTCTCTCCTTCTAATCCTGGAATGGCTCTGTGTTCACCTGTTTAAAATGGATATTCAGAGTTTAGCTGCAGGTTTGAATAATCTCACCACGAAAGTTCAAAATTTACAAGATTTTGTTGTTCATGTTCCTATATCTGAACCTAGAATTCCTTTGCCTGAATTTTTCTCGGGGAATAGATCTTGCTTTCAAAATTTCAAAAATAATTGCAAGTTGTTTTTGTCCCTGAAATCTCGCTCTGCTGGAGATCCTGCTCAGCAGGTCAGGATTGTGATTTCCTTGCTCCGGGGCGACCCTCAAGATTGGGCTTTTGCATTGGCTCCAGGGGATCCTGCGTTGCTCAATGTGGATGCGTTTTTTCTGGCCTTGGGGTTGCTTTATGAGGAACCTCATTTAGAGCTTCAGGCGGAAAAAGCCTTGATGTCCCTATCTCAGGGGCAAGATGAAGTTGAAATATACTGCCAAAAATTCCGTAAATGGTCTGTGCTTACTCAGTGGAATGAG
The DNA here is from genome assembly GCF_051348905.1 of Ranitomeya variabilis. NCBI lineage: Eukaryota > Metazoa > Chordata > Amphibia > Anura > Dendrobatidae > Ranitomeya > Ranitomeya variabilis. The sequence goes on from NC_135236.1 coordinate 12,019,090, forward strand.
TGCGCCCTGGCGGCGAATTTCAGAGAGGGTCTCTCTGATGCCGTTAAGGATGTTATGGTGGGGTTCCCTGTGCCTGCGGGTCTGAATGAGTCCATGACAATGGCTATCCAGATCGATAGACGTCTGCGGGAGCGCAAACCTGTGCACCATTTGGCGGTGTCTACTGAGAAGACGCCAGAGAATATGCAATGTGATAGAATTCTGTCCAGAAGCGAACGGCAGAATTTTAGACGAAAAAATGGGTTGTGCTTTTATTGTGGTGATTCAACTCATGTTATATCAGCATGCTCTAAGCGTACTAAGAAGCTTGATAAGTCAGTTTCAATTGGCACTTTTCAGTCTAAGTTTATTCTATCTGTGACCCTGATTTGTTCTTTATCATCTATTACCGCGGATGCCTATGTCGACTCTGGCGCCGCTTTGAGTCTTATGGATTGGTCCTTTGCCAAACGCTGTGGGTATGATTTAGAGCCTCTTGAAACTCCTATACCTCTGAAGGGGATTGACTCCACCCCATTGGCTAGTAATAAACCACAATACTGGACACAAGTAACTATGCGAATTAATCCGGATCATCAGGAGATTATTCGCTTTCTTGTGCTGTATAATCTACATGATGTGTTGGTGCTTGGATTGCCATGGCTGCAATCTCATAACCCAGTCCTCGACTGGAACGCTATGTCTGTGTTAAGCTGGGGATGTAAGGGGATGCATGGGGACGTACCTTCGGTTTCCATTTCGTCATCTATTCCCTCTGAGATTCCTGAATTCTTGTCTGATTATCGTGACGTTTTTGAAGAACCTAAGCTTGGTTCATTACCTCCGCACCGGGAGTGCGATTGTGCCATAGATTTGATTCCGGGTAGTAAATACCCTAAGGGTCGTTTATTTAATCTGTCTGTGCCTGAACATGCTGCTATGCGAGAATATATAAAGGAGTCCTTGGAAAAGGGACATATTCGTCCTTCGTCATCTCCCTTAGGAGCCGGTTTTTTCTTTGTGTCTAAGAAAGATGGCTCTTTGAGGCCGTGTATTGATTATCGGCTTTTGAATAAAATCACGGTTAAATATCAATATCCGTTGCCACTGCTGACTGATTTGTTTGCTCGCATAAAGGGGGCCAAGTGGTTCTCTAAGATAGATCTCCGTGGGGCGTATAATTTGGTGCGAATTAAGCAGGGGGATGAGTGGAAAACCGCATTTAATACGCCCGAGGGCCACTTTGAGTATTTGGTGATGCCTTTTGGCCTTTCAAATGCCCCTTCAGTCTTTCAGTCCTTTATGCATGACATTTTCCGTGATTATTTGGATAAATTTATGATCGTGTATCTGGATGATATTCTGATTTTTTCGGATGACTGGGACTCTCATGTCCAGCAGGTCAGGAGGGTTTTTCAGGTTTTGCGGTCTAATTCCTTGTGTGTGAAGGGTTCTAAGTGCGTTTTTGGGGTTCAAAAGATTTCCTTCTTGGGATACATTTTTTCCCCCTCTTCCATCGAGATGGATCCTGTCAAGGTTCGGGCTATTTGTGATTGGACGCAACCCTCTTCTCTTAAGAGTCTTCAGAAATTTTTGGGCTTTGCTAACTTTTATCGTCGATTTATTGCTGGTTTTTCTGATGTTGTTAAACCATTGACTGATTTGACTAAGAAGGGTGCTGATGTTGCTGATTGGTCCCCTGCTGCTGTGGAGGCCTTTCGGGAGCTTAAGCGCCGCTTTTCTTCCGCCCCTGTGTTGCGTCAGCCTGATGTTGCTCTTCCTTTTCAGGTTGAGGTCGACGCTTCTAAAATCGGAGCTGGGGCGGTTTTGTCGCAAAGAAGTTCCGACTGCTCCGTGATGAAACCTTGTGCTTTTTTTTCTCGTAAATTTTCGCCCGCCGAGCGGAATTATGATATTGGGAATCGGGAGCTTTTGGCCATGAAGTGGGCTTTTGAGGAGTGGCGTCATTGGCTTGAGGGGGCTAGACATCAGGTGGTGGTATTGACCGACCACAAAAATTTAATTTATCTTGAGTCCGCCAGACGCCTGAATCCTAGACAGGCGCGCTGGTCGTTGTTTTTCTCTCGGTTTAATTTTGTGGTGTCATACCTACCGGGTTCTAAGAATGTTAAGGCGGATGCCCTTTCTAGGAGTTTTGAGCCTGACTCCCCTGGTAATTCTGAACCTACAGGTATCCTTAAGGATGGAGTGATATTGTCTGCCGTTTCTCCAGACCTGCGGCGGGCCTTGCAGGATTTTCAGGCGGATAGACCTGATCGTTGCCCACCTGGTAGACTGTTTGTTCCTGATGATTGGACCAGTAAAGTCATTTCTGAGGTTCATTCTTCTGCGTTGGCAGGTCATCCTGGAATCTTTGGTACCAGGGATTTGGTGGCAAGGTCCTTCTGGTGGCCTTCCCTGTCACGAGATGTACGAGGCTTTGTGCAGTCTTGTGACGTTTGTGCTCGGGCCAAGCCTTGTTGTTCTCGGGCTAGTGGATTGTTGTTGCCCTTGCCTATCCCGAAGAGGCCTTGGACGCACATCTCGATGGATTTTATTTCGGATCTTCCTGTTTCTCAGAAGATGTCTGTCATCTGGGTGGTGTGTGACCGTTTCTCTAAGATGGTCCATTTGGTTCCCCTGCCTAAGTTGCCTTCTTCTTCCGAGTTGGTTCCTCTGTTTTTTCAAAATGTGGTTCGTTTGCATGGTATTCCGGAGAATATCGTTTCTGACAGAGGAACCCAATTCGTGTCTAGATTTTGGCGGGCATTCTGTGCTAGGATGGGCATAGATTTGTCTTTCTCGTCTGCTTTCCATCCTCAGACTAATGGCCAGACCGAGCGGACGAATCAGACTTTGGAGACATATTTGAGGTGTTTTGTGTCTGCAGATCAGGATGATTGGGTTGCTTTTTTGCCTTTAGCGGAGTTTGCCCTCAATAATCGGGCCAGCTCTGCCACCTTGGTGTCTCCTTTTTTCTGTAATTCGGGGTTTCATCCTCGATTTTCCTCCGGTCAGGTGGAATCTTCGGATTGTCCTGGAGTGGATGCTGTGGTGGAGAGGTTGCATCAGATTTGGGGGCAGGTGGTGGACAATTTGAAGTTGTCCCAGGAGAAGACTCAGCTTTTTGCCAACCGCCGGCGTCGGGTTGGTCCTCGGCTTTGTGTCGGGGACTTGGTGTGGTTGTCTTCTCGTTTTGTCCCTATGAGGGTTTCTTCTCCTAAGTTTAAGCCTCGGTTCATCGGCCCGTACAAGATATTGGAGATTCTTAACCCTGTGTCCTTCCGTTTGGACCTCCCTGCATCTTTTTCTATTCATAATGTTTTTCATCGGTCATTGTTGCGCAGGTATGAGGTACCGGTTGTGCCTTCCGTTGAGCCTCCTGCTCCGGTGTTGGTTGAGGGCGAGTTGGAGTACGTTGTGGAAAAAATCTTGGACTCCCGTGTTTCCAGACGGAAACTCCAGTATCTGGTCAAATGGAAGGGATACGGTCAGGAGGATAATTCTTGGGTGACTGCCTCTGATGTTCATGCCTCCGATCTGGTCCGTGCCTTTCATAGGGCTCATCCTGATCGCCCTGGTGGTTCTGGTGAGGGTTCGGTGCCCCCTCCTTGAGGGGGGGGTACTGTTGTGAAATTGGATTTTGGGCTCCCCCGGTGGCCACTGGTGGAATTGAACTTGTGTGCATCATCCCCTCTGTTCACCTGTTCCCATCAGGATGTGGGAGTCGCTATTTAACCTTGCTCCTCTGTCACTTCCATGCCGGTCAACATTGTAATCAGAAGCCTTTCTGTGCATGTTCCTGCTACCAGACAACTTCCAGCTAAGTCGGACTTTTGTCCTTGTTTGTTTTTTGCATTTTGTTCCAGTTCACAGCTGCAGTTTCGTTTCTGTGTCTGGAAAGCTCTTGTGATCTGAAATTGCCACTCTGATGTTATGAGTTAATACTAGAGTCTTAAAGTAATTTCAGGATGGTGTATTGATAGGGTTTTCAGCTGACCATGAAAGTACTCTTTCTGTCTTCCTGCTATCTAGTAAGCGGACCTCGATTTTGCTAAACCTATTTTCATACTACGTTTGTCATTTTCATCTTAAATCACCGCCAATATATGTGGGGGCCTCTGTCTGCCTTTCGGGGAAATTTCTCTAGAGGTGAGCCAGGACTATATTTTCCTCTGCCAGGATTAGTTAGTCCTCCGGCCGGCGCTGGGCGTCTAGGGATAAAACGCAGGCTACGCTACCCGGCTACTGTTAGTTGTGCGGCAGGTTTAGTTCATGGTCAGTTTAAGTTTCCATCCTTCCAAGAGCTAGTTCCTATGTATGCTGGGCTATGTTCTCTTGCCATTGAGAACCATAACAAAAACCCTTAAGAAGATGTTTACAACATTTTTTGTAGATCATGGCTTCAGGTTCTGTTCCTCTGTGGATCAGGTGAGATGCAGCTGAGGTTAATGAATCCCTGAAAATACTCCTCCCAATTGATGATGTCCCTATATAGTGGGGTTCAGATCGCTGGAATTCATTGTATATTTTTCATTTCTCAACCTCATTGTTCTAGATAGTTCATTTAGTTTTGTAAATTGTAGATTGTTTTAATTCAGTTGGATAAAACACACAAAAAAAAGAAAATACCAAAAAATCCAAAAAAACACTGTCGATATGGTACACATTTATCAGGCTGCCTCTACAGAGTAGAAACCTGATTCCCTGTTACTTGTGTGCATTCTGCAATCCCGCTTGTGGGTTATTTGAGATTGGATGTGTAAGAGGGTCGACAGCATTATAGGTACCTGCGTGACGGGTCCGGAACTACAGAGGCTGCATCCCCTGTTCCCGGGAGGGGGGGGAAGCTTTTGTGAGGTGGACCTTCCCCTTTTGCCTGGGGGAAGTCCTGGGGAGGCCGACCTTCCTGCTGACCGAGGGGGGAGGAGAAAGAAAAGCAGCACACTGAGCAGACCAGAAGGACAGGGTACAGCTGAGCTGAGGGGAGCGGTGTGTCTAGCAACAGCAGCCAGAGAGAGGAGTGCTCCGTCCGGGGAGCACCATCATCATGCAGGCGAGCGTCTGCCATCTCCCACCGCCAGCAGCGAGGATTTGGCTTTGTGCCCACGTTCAGGATTTTTAGCATTTTTTCGGCGGTTTTCCGCTATAAAAACACTTACATTAAGCATCCCATCATTTTAATACAATCCGCAGTTTTTTTGCCCATGCTGCATTTTTTCCGCAAAAAATACGCATCGCAGAAAAAAACGCAGCATTTTCATTAATTTTGCGGAAAATCTGCAGATTTGCCACAATGTTATTGCATTGGGAAGCTCTGGAAAAAATGCAAAAAATACGCAAAAAACGAGCAAAAACGCGATCAAAACGTGGAAAAAAAAGAGTGCAGATTTCCTGCTGAAGGAGTCCGGCTTTGATCAGGAAAATTCTGCGAACAATCCTGAACGTGGGCACATAGCCTTAGGGATGGAGAGTAATGTGCAGTGTGTGCCTGGCGACTACAGAGAGAAGGTGCAGTAACTACCATAATGCAAGGTGCCAAATGCACCATGTCCGTGAGTACAACACTCGTGGCCCATAAGAGTGACTGGGGACATGACAGACCCTTGCACCATGACTGTGCCATTATAGATTTGTGGAGCCACGTTGGACTCATACAGGACTGTGGTCCGTACCCTTGTCAGACACTACAGCAGGGACCAGTGAGTGCTTCAGTCCCAGAGCATCTGTACAGTGTAGGCCTGTGCCATGCACTGCCACCGCTGACAGAGACTGTGAGGAGAGTCGTGCAGGGGCCACATTGGGCTCAGACAGTGCCGTGGCCCACGCTCCTCCTACCACATCAGTTTATGGACTAGGGCTCAGCGGAAGGTACCGGAGACCGACCACTGCCACCAGAAGACGGGCATTGATGCCCACAGGACCTTCCTGCTAAAGATACAGCGCCACCTGTAATAATTATAGGGGATAACTCAGGAGACTCTTTGTGTGGAACAAGACAACTACAGGACACAGTTTTATAAGTGGTAAAGTCTATATTATCACACGGTGATTCAAACAGGTGCAGAGAGAAACTCAAGTCCAAAACACTTGGAGTAAATATCAAATGCAGCTCAGCAGTCTATAGGAAACTTCAGAGGAAAATGCAATCACGCAGAAAGTCTATGAAGCACAATTATTCTTGAGGATACTTGACACAAATAAGTCCTTGCTTAGTCCAAAACACAGATAGAAATGCCTTTAAGGCAGTTCAAATAATATCTTAGCTCAACCAGGGAGGTCTGGGTAATAGTCTCAGGTTCTTGCAGAGCAGAAACAGCTTACATGTCCAGCAAATGCAGATGGAAGTAAACACGAGCAGCAGATGAAGGAGGATTACTGGAAACTGGTGTATGCAGCAGGAACTCAGAGCAGAGTAGCAGGATCACCACACAGGTTCACAGGAGCAGGTATATAGCCAGGGAGTAATCAGAGGTCAGGAGCTGGATGCAAGGCAGAATTGTTATGGTTCTCAATGGCAAGAGAACATAGCCCAGCATACATAGGAACTAGCTCTTGGAAGGATGGAAACTTAAACTGACCATGAACTAAACCTGCCGCACAACTAACAGTAGCCGGGTAGCGTAGCCTGCGTTTTATCCCTAGACGCCCAGCGCCGGCCGGAGGACTAACTAATCCTGGCAGAGGAAAATATAGTCCTGGCTCACCTCTAGAGAAATTTCCCCGAAAGGCAGACAGAGGCCCCCACATATATTGGCGGTGATTTAAGATGAAAATGACAAACGTAGTATGAAAATAGGTTTAGCAAAATCGAGGTCCGCTTACTAGATAGCAGGAAGACAGAAAGAGTACTTTCATGGTCAGCTGAAAACCCTATCAATACACCATCCTGAAATTACTTTAAGACTCTAGTATTAACTCATAACATCAGAGTGGCAATTTCAGATCACAAGAGCTTTCCAGACACAGAAACGAAACTGCAGCTGTGAACTGGAACAAAATGCAAAAAACAAACAAGGACAAAAGTCCGACTTAGCTGGAAGTTGTCTGGTAGCAGGAACATGCACAGAAAGGCTTCTGATTACAATGTTGACCGGCATGGAAGTGACAGAGGAGCAAGGTTAAATAGCGACTCCCACATCCTGATGGGAACAGGTGAACAGAGGGGATGATGCACACAAGTTCAATTCCACCAGTGGCCACCGGGGGAGCCCAAAATCCAATTTCACAACAGTACCCCCCCCTCAAGGAGGGGGCACCGAACCCTCACCAGAACCACCAGGGCGATCAGGATGAGCCCTATGTAAGGCACGGACCAGATCGGAGGCATGAACATCAGAGGCAGTCACCCAAGAATTATCCTCCTGACCGTATCCCTTCCATTTGACCAGATACTGGAGTTTCCGTCTGGAAACACGGGAGTCCAAGATTTTTTCCACAACGTACTCCAACTCGCCCTCAACCAACACCGGAGCAGGAGGCTCAACGGAAGGCACAACCGGTACCTCATACCTGCGCAACAATGACCGATGAAAAACATTATGAATAGAAAAAGATGCAGGGAGGTCCAAACGGAAGGACACAGGGTTAAGAATCTCCAATATCTTGTACGGGCCGATGAACCGAGGCTTAAACTTAGGAGAAGAAACCCTCATAGGGACAAAACGAGAAGACAACCACACCAAGTCCCCGACACAAAGCCGAGGACCAACCCGACGCCGGCGGTTGGCAAAAAGCTGAGTCTTCTCCTGGGACAACTTCAAATTGTCCACCACCTGCCCCCAAATCTGATGCAACCTCTCCACCACAGCATCCACTCCAGGACAATCCGAAGATTCCACCTGACCGGAGGAAAATCGAGGATGAAACCCCGAATTACAGAAAAAAGGAGACACCAAGGTGGCAGAGCTGGCCCGATTATTGAGGGCAAACTCCGCTAAAGGCAAAAAAGCAACCCAATCATCCTGATCTGCAGACACAAAACACCTCAAATATGTCTCCAAAGTCTGATTCGTCCGCTCGGTCTGGCCATTAGTCTGAGGATGGAAAGCAGACGAGAAAGACAAATCTATGCCCATCCTAGCACAGAATGCCCGCCAAAATCTAGACACGAATTGGGTTCCTCTGTCAGAAACGATATTCTCCGGAATACCATGCAAACGAACCACATTTTGAAAAAACAGAGGAACCAACTCGGAAGAAGAAGGCAACTTAGGCAGGGGAACCAAATGGACCATCTTAGAGAAACGGTCACACACCACCCAGATGACAGACATCTTCTGAGAAACAGGAAGATCCGAAATAAAATCCATCGAGATGTGCGTCCAAGGCCTCTTCGGGATAGGCAAGGGCAACAACAATCCACTAGCCCGAGAACAACAAGGCTTGGCCCGAGCACAAACGTCACAAGACTGCACAAAGCCTCGTACATCTCGTGACAGGGAAGGCCACCAGAAGGACCTTGCCACCAAATCCCTGGTACCAAAGATTCCAGGATGACCTGCCAACGCAGAAGAATGAACCTCAGAAATGACTTTACTGGTCCAATCATCAGGAACAAACAGTCTACCAGGTGGGCAACGATCAGGTCTATCCGCCTGAAAATCCTGCAAGGCCCGCCGCAGGTCTGGAGAAACGGCAGACAATATCACTCCATCCTTAAGGATACCTGTAGGTTCAGAATTACCAGGGGAGTCAGGCTCAAAACTCCTAGAAAGGGCATCCGCCTTAACATTCTTAGAACCCGGTAGGTATGACACCACAAAATTAAACCGAGAGAAAAACAACGACCAGCGCGCCTGTCTAGGATTCAGGCGTCTGGCGGACTCAAGATAAATTAAATTTTTGTGGTCGGTCAATACCACCACCTGATGTCTAGCCCCCTCAAGCCAATGACGCCACTCCTCAAAAGCCCACTTCATGGCCAAAAGCTCCCGATTCCCAATATCATAATTCCGCTCGGCGGGCGAAAATTTACGAGAAAAAAAAGCACAAGGTTTCATCACGGAGCAGTCGGAACTTCTTTGCGACAAAACCGCCCCAGCTCCGATTTCAGAAGCGTCGACCTCAACCTGAAAAGGAAGAGCAACATCAGGCTGACGCAACACAGGGGCGGAAGAAAAGCGGCGCTTAAGCTCCCGAAAGGCCTCCACAGCAGCAGGGGACCAATCAGCAACATCAGCACCCTTCTTAGTCAAATCAGTCAATGGTTTAACAACATCAGAAAAACCAGCAATAAATCGACGATAAAAGTTAGCAAAGCCCAAAAATTTCTGAAGACTCTTAAGAGAAGAGGGTTGCGTCCAATCACAAATAGCCCGAACCTTGACAGGATCCATCTCGATGGAAGAGGGGGAAAAAATGTATCCCAAGAAGGAAATCTTTTGAACCCCAAAAACGCACTTAGAACCCTTCACACACAAGGAATTAGACCGCAAAACCTGAAAAACCCTCCTGACCTGCTGGACATGAGAGTCCCAGTCATCCGAAAAAATCAGAATATCATCCAGATACACGATCATAAATTTATCCAAATAATCACGGAAAATGTCATGCATAAAGGACTGAAAGACTGAAGGGGCATTTGAAAGGCCAAAAGGCATCACCAAATACTCAAAGTGGCCCTCGGGCGTATTAAATGCGGTTTTCCACTCATCCCCCTGCTTAATTCGCACCAAATTATACGCCCCACGGAGATCTATCTTAGAGAACCACTTGGCCCCCTTTATGCGAGCAAACAAATCAGTCAGCAGTGGCAACGGATATTGATATTTAACCGTGATTTTATTCAAAAGCCGATAATCAATACACGGCCTCAAAGAGCCATCTTTCTTAGACACAAAGAAAAAACCGGCTCCTAAGGGAGATGACGAAGGACGAATATGTCCCTTTTCCAAGGACTCCTTTATATATTCTCGCATAGCAGCATGTTCAGGCACAGACAGATTAAATAAACGACCCTTAGGGTATTTACTACCCGGAATCAAATCTATGGCACAATCGCACTCCCGGTGCGGAGGTAATGAACCAAGCTTAGGTTCTTCAAAAACGTCACGATAGTCAGACAAGAATTCAGGAATCTCAGAGGGAATAGATGACGAAATGGAAACCGAAGGTACGTCCCCATGCATCCCCTTACATCCCCAGCTTAACACAGACATAGCGTTCCAGTCGAGGACTGGGTTATGAGATTGCAGCCATGGCAATCCAAGCACCAACACATCATGTAGATTATACAGCACAAGAAAGCGAATAATCTCCTGATGATCCGGATTAATTCGCATAGTTACTTGTGTCCAGTATTGTGGTTTATTACTAGCCAATGGGGTGGAGTCAATCCCCTTCAGAGGTATAGGAGTTTCAAGAGGCTCTAAATCATACCCACAGCGTTTGGCAAAGGACCAATCCATAAGACTCAAAGTGGCGCCAGAGTCGACATAGGCATCCGCGGTAATAGATGATAAAGAACAAATCAGGGTCACAGATAGAATAAACTTAGACTGAAAAGTGCCAATTGAAACTGACTTATCAAGCTTCTTAGTACGCTTAGAGCATGCTGATATAACATGAGTTGAATCACCACAATAAAAGCACAACCCATTTTTTCGTCTAAAATTCTGCCGTTCGCTTCTGGACAGAATTCTATCACATTGCATATTCTCTGGCGTCTTCTCAGTAGACACCGCCAAATGGTGCACAGGTTTGCGCTCCCGCAGACGTCTATCGATCTGGATAGCCATTGTCATGGACTCATTCAGACCCGCAGGCACAGGGAACCCCACCATAACATCCTTAACGGCATCAGAGAGACCCTCTCTGAAATTCGCCGCCAGGGCGCACTCATTCCACTGAGTAAGCACAGACCATTTACGGAATTTTTGGCAGTATATTTCAACTTCATCTTGCCCCTGAGATAGGGACATCAAGGCTTTTTCCGCCTGAAGCTCTAAATGAGGTTCCTCATAAAGCAACCCCAAGGCCAGAAAAAACGCATCCACATTGAGCAACGCAGGATCCCCTGGAGCCAATGCAAAAGCCCAATCTTGAGGGTCGCCCCGGAGCAAGGAAATCACAATCCTGACCTGCTGAGCAGGATCTCCAGCAGAGCGAGATTTCAGGGACAAAAACAACTTGCAATTATTTTTGAAATTTTGAAAGCAAGATCTATTCCCCGAGAAAAATTCAGGCAAAGGAATTCTAGGTTCAGATATAGGAACATGAACAACAAAATCTTGTAAATTTTGAACTTTCGTGGTGAGATTATTCAAACCTGCAGCTAAACTCTGAATATCCATTTTAAACAGGTGAACACAGAGCCATTCCAGGATTAGAAGGAGAGAGAGAGAGGAAGGCTGCAATATAGGCAGACTTGCAAGTGATTCAATTGAAAGCACACTCAGAACTGAAGGAAAAAAAAAAAAAAAAATTTCAGCAGACTTCTTTTTTCTCTCCTTTCTCTGCCAATTAATTTAACCCTTTGTGGGCCGGTCAAACTGTTATGGTTCTCAATGGCAAGAGAACATAGCCCAGCATACATAGGAACTAGCTCTTGGAAGGATGGAAACTTAAACTGACCATGAACTAAACCTGCCGCACAACTAACAGTAGCCGGGTAGCGTAGCCTGCGTTTTATCCCTAGACGCCCAGCGCCGGCCGGAGGACTAACTAATCCTGGCAGAGGAAAATATAGTCCTGGCTCACCTCTAGAGAAATTTCCCCGAAAGGCAGACAGAGGCCCCCACATATATTGGCGGTGATTTAAGATGAAAATGACAAACGTAGTATGAAAATAGGTTTAGCAAAATCGAGGTCCGCTTACTAGATAGCAGGAAGACAGAAAGGGCACTTTCATGGTCAGCTGAAAACCCTATCAATACACCATCCTGAAATTACTTTAAGACTCTAGTATTAACTCATAACATCAGAGTGGCAATTTCAGATCACAAGAGCTTTCCAGACACAGAAACGAAACTGCAGCTGTGAACTGGAACAAAATGCAAAAAACAAACAAGGACAAAAGTCCGACTTAGCTGGAAGTTGTCTGGTAGCAGGAACATGCACAGAAAGGCTTCTGATTACAATGTTGACCGGCATGGAAGTGACAGAGGAGCAAGGTTAAATAGCGACTCCCACATCCTGATGGGAACAGGTGAACAGAGGGGATGATGCACACAAGTTCAATTCCACCAGTGGCCACCGGGGGAGCCCAAAATCCAATTTCACAACACAGAATACTCTAGCACAGACTGAAGGCTGGGGTGGAGTTTTATAGCAGGAAGACACAGTGCACATGAGACCAAAGACGCCATCTTGGAAAAGGGCAGTAATGCACAAAAGGTAAAAAATGTTCAGAGTCCTGACATTGCTCCCTCCTTTGAAGCGGCCTCAGGACGATCCTGGACCTGGTTTCTCAGGGAATCTCTGATGAAAACGAGAAATCTTCTGTTGGGAATTGATGTTTTCCACAGGTTCCCAAGAGTCTTCCTCAGGGGGATATCCCTGCCATCTTATCAGATATTGGAGCCGATTCCTGTGAATCCTGGAATCAACAATTTCCTCCACCACAAATTGTTCTTGCCCATCAATCACCACAGGCTGCGGAGGTGGCACAACACATCCCTGGAAGGTATTAGGAGATACAGGCTTTAGTAAAGATACATGAAAAACTGGGTGTACCTTCATAGTCCTAGGCAGCTTCAGCCGGCAGGCCACAGAGCTCACAATACCGTTGATCTTGAAAGGGCCAATTAATTTCTGTCCAAGTTTTTGTGAAGGAACGTTTAACTTCAGATTTTTACTTGCTAACCACACGGAATCTCCTACCTTGAACATGGGTGCAGGTTTACGGAATCTATCAGCCGATCTCTTATAACGTTCTTGAGCTGTAGTCAGGGATTCCTTCAGAACCTCCAGATTTTGCCTCATCGCAGTTAGCCTTTCCTCTACTGACAGAACTGGAGAATTAATTGGAGACCTAGGTAAGATACACGGATGATAACCCAGATTGGCAAAGAAAGGTGAAAATTTAGTGGAGGCGCTCTGAGAATTGTTATATGAAAATTCAGCTAACGGCAGCAACTCCAACCAATCATCCTGGAGATGGCTGATATAGCATCTTAGATATTGTTCCAGCGTCTGGTTGGTACGCTCAGTCTGACCATTTGTCTGGGGATGGTAAGCGGAAGAGAGACAGACATTAATATTGAGTGCAGAGCAAAACCCCTTCCAGAATCTTGAAGTGAACTGCACTCCACGGTCAGAGATGATCTCATCCGGAACCCCATGCAACCGAAAGACATTCTGTATTACCAAGTTCAATGTATCTTTAGCTGAGGGGAGGCCGGTGCACGGAACAAAATGAGCAGCTTTAGTCAGGCGATCAACTACCACCATGATTGTATTCATGCCCCCCGATGTAGGCAGCTCCACTATAAAGTCCATTGATATAGACCCCCAAGGGCGGGATGGAACAGGTAATAGTTGTAGAAGACCCGTAGGTGCCACATGAGGAGTCTTGTAATGAGCACATACCTCGCAAGAGAGAACATAGTCTTTGGTATCCTTCAGGCAAGTTGGCCACCAGAAGAATCGGCTCAGGAACTCTTGTGTCTTCTGTACCCCCCTGTGACCAGCCAACTTGGAGTCATGTACCAACTTGAGGATATGCAGACGGACGACCTCAGGGACGTAGATACGTCGATCTCTGAACCACATGCCACCCTTAAAGACAAGATTAATATCCACAGGTGGGTTGGCCAGAAATACATCACCTTCATAGGCCTCCCTGCACTCCTTCCACAAGTCCTGATCGTGGATAACTCCGATGAAATTGGCATCAGATAGAATGGTCTTGGACAGGGCTCCAGGTACGGAATCCGCAGCATGGATTCGGGATAAAGCATCAGCCTCCCATTACAAGAACCTGGACGGTACGAGATAACAAAGTTAAATTGATTTAAAAATAAGTTCCAACGAGCCTGACGAGGAGAAAGACATCTAGCAGATCTAAGGAACTCTAAATTGTGATGGTCAGTTAGCACTATGATCTGTTGTGCAGCTCCTTGCAGATGATGCCTCCATTCTTTGAAAGCCGCAATAATAGCCAGCAATTCCTTGTCTCCCACGTCGTAATTCTTCTCTGCTGAGGTTAGTCTACGGGAAAAGAAAGCACAAGGATGTAGCAAACCCTTCTCTCCAGTTCTTTGGGAGAGAATAGTCCCCAAAGTATTATCAAAAGCGTCCACCTCCACAATGAAAGAAAGTGTTGGATCTGGGTGTATCAACAGCGGTGCTGATGTGAAATAGATCTTAAGCCGATCAAAAGCTTCTTGAGCCTGTGATGACCACTTTAAGGGCTTTTCTTTCTTTGTCAAGGAAGTAATGGGACGGACAATATCAGAAACATTTCGAATGAAGCGTCTGTAGAAATTTGCAAAACCGATAAAACGTTGGACCTCCTTAACGTTCTTGGGTACCGGCCAGTCAAGGATAGCCTGAATCTTACCAGATTCCATGTTCAGCCCCTGGGGAGAGATGGTATAACCTAAGAACTGTATCTCAGAACGATGGAACTCGCATTTCTCCGGCTTAATATACAGATGGTTCTCTTTCAGACGTCTTAAAACAGTTTTGACATGTTCTTCATGTTCCTGTAGAGAGTCAGAAAATATTAGTATATCGTCCAAATAGATCACTACAAAATGGTCCAACAAATCTCTGAAAATTTATAGAAAAAATGGAGTTCAATACAAAATTTAATAGAAACAATATTTATTATAACACAAAAATATTTAAAAACCAGTGTACAATGTACAATACATAAGAAGCAAGGAGACCCTAGTGGACATACATCCGGATCACATGCACCAAACTATATAACTGTTATATCACCAAGGGTTTGCATATCTGCCACATTTCTCATGATATGTTTAAATGATACCAGTTAGATTATGGACAAGTGTCCACCCTATGTAGACCAATCATGCATCAGAACGGGCAGTCATATATATCAAATATCAAGAGTGAAATCTCTTACCCATGGAGGAGTAAATGGTGCCAGGGACCCTGGATATCCCCCTAACGCGCGTTTCGCGTAGCTTTTTCAAAGAGGGAGTAGAGAAAAGCTTCACATGTCCGGCGTTTTATACCACTGGCCCATCTACCGAATACTCTAAAGTGCGCATGCGCGCCACGATCCCTGCAGGAAGTTGTGCTCACTGCCCGGCATTCACCAGGAGCGCACGTCACGGGGAAATCCCCATCTGACGTCACAGACATGCGCACCTGGGGGAGCTGAAGCCGACACAGAGAGAATTCTCCTGCAGGCGTGGGGCGCATGCGCGGAGATCGGTACTGGGCATTCGTGTGCGCTGTAAAAGCCGGGATTTAGGTAGGCAATGGCTCAATAGCGCACGTCAAGGGGAAATCCCTATCTGACGTCACGGACATGCGCGCCTGGGGAAGCTGAAGCCGAAGTAAAGAGAATTCCCCTGTGGGCATAGGGCGCATGCGTGGAGATCGGCACTAGACATAATAACGAAGGTGCCTGAAACAAAGCACCAAAGTGCTATATACGCTGTAAAAACCAGGATTTAAAGAGGCAGTGGCTCAATACAATACTGAGCCACTAAAGCACAAGTACTTATAAAGGGCAAAAGCGAAACTACACGGGACACTACATATAATACAGTGTAAAGTGATATAAATATAAAAGTGAAATAATAATACATATATATTCCTGGAAAATACATTACAATATATATATATATATAACGCTCTAACATAATGGGACAATGTGAATGCCTGTGAAACGGCGATGCACCAAAAATACATACATATACACTCACCGGCCACTTTATTAGGTACACCATGCTAGTAACGGGTTGGACCCCTTTTGCCTTCAGAACTGCCTCAATTCTTCGTGGCATAGATTCAACAAGGTGCTGGAAGCATTCCTCAGAGATTTTGGTCCATATTGACATGATGGCATCACACAGTTGCCGCAGATTTGTCGGCTGCACATCCCAAAGATGCTCCATACAAGGCAGGATGGATCCATGCTTTCATGTTGTTTACGCCAAATTCTGAACCTACCATCCGAATGTCGCAGCAGAAATCGAGACTCATCAGACCAAGCAACGTTTTTCCAATCTTCTACTGTCCAATTTCGATGAGCTTGTGCTAATTGTAGCCTCAGTTTCCTGTTCTTAGCTGAAAGGAGTGGTACCCGGTGTGGTCTTCTGCTGCTGTAGCCCATCTGCCTCAAAGTTCGACGCACTGTGCGTTCAGAGATGCTCTTAGGCCTACCTTGGTTGTAACGGGTGGCGATTGGAGTCACTGTTGCCTTTCTATCAGCTCGAACCAGTCTGCCCATTCTCCTCTGACCTCTGGCATCAACAAGGCATTTCCGCCCACAGAACTGCCGCTCACTGGATTTTTTTCTTTTTCGGGCCATTCTCTGTAAACCCTAGAGATGGTTGTGCGTGAAAATCCCAGTAGATCAGCAGTTTCTGAAATACTCAGACCAGCCCTTCTGGCACCAACAACCATGCCACGTTCAAAGGCACTCAAATCACCTTTCTTCCCCATACTGATGATCGGTTTGAACTGCAGGAGATTGTCTTGACCATGTCTACATGCCTAAATGCACTGAGTTGCCGCCATGTGATTGGCTGATTAGAAATTAAGTGTTAACAAGAAGTTGGACAGGTGTACCTAATAAAGTGGCCAGTGAGTGTATGTGATACATATAAATATTAAAAAGAAACATATGTTATTGCTGATACAGCAAGTGAAACATCTTCACGTAGTGTCCACTACTGCAGGCTCGCTAATGCTTCTGTCCTCATCCAAATGGCATAGTGGCAAAACACCGGACATTGCGAAGCTAATTCAATCTAGGGATGTAAAGAATAATAAAAATCAATAAAAGACAGAAAAAAACAACAAATAATTTTAAAATGTAATGACAGATTTATTAACTTCCTACCAACGCACGAAGAGTGCATAGTGGAACAGGGCTTTTATAAGAAGGGGGCAAAGCTAATAGTCTCATTAAGTCCCACCGGAGACATGGCATCCAAAGTGACTATCCATTTGCACTCTACCTGTGCGAGTAATCGTTTGATGTTACCTCCTCTATTGCCACAGTGAACCTGATCAATCCCAATAATCTGTAGGCCCGTGGGATCACATCCGTGACATATGTAGAAATGCTTAGGGATAGTCTTTAGGGCTCTTACATCCTCAGTCTTACGTGCATTTATGATGTCCCTTACGTGTTCTCTCACGCGTACACGAAGCTGACGTGACGTAAGCCCAACATATATTTTGGAGCAAGGGCATGTGGCCAGGTACACTACAAAGGTACTGCTGCAGCGGATATGATGACGAATCTGGAACTTCTTTTTGGCACACGACGACGAAAAATGAGTGCCCCTAATAAGATTTTTTTCCCCACATGCTAGACAATCGCCATCTCTGTGTCGGCTTCAGCTCCCCCAGGTGCGCATGTCTGTGACGTCAGATGGGGATTTCCCCGTGACGTGCGCTCCTGGTGAATGCCGGGCAGTGAGCACAACTTCCTGCAGGGATCGTGGCGCGCATGCGCACTTTAGAGTATTCGGTAGATGGGCCAGTGGTATAAAACGCCGGACATGTGAAGCTTTTCTCTACTCCCTCTTTGAAAAAGCTACGCGAAACGCGCGTTAGGGGGATATCCAGGGTCCCTGGCACCATTTACTCCTCCATGGGTAAGAGATTTCACTCTTGATATTTGATATATATGACTGCCCGTTCTGATGCATGATTGGTCTACATAGGGTGGACACTTGTCCATAATCTAACTGGTATCATTTAAACATATCATGAGAAATGTGGCAGATATGCAAACCCTTGGTGATATAACAGTTATATAGTTTGGTGCATGTGATCCGGATGTATGTCCACTAGGGTCTCCTTGCTTCTTATGTATTGTACATTGTACACTGGTTTTTAAATATTTTTGTGTTATAATAAATATTGTTTCTATTAAATTTTGTATTGAACTCCATTTTTTCTATAAATTATTCAGTATCTGGAGTATACATTACTGTCCTTATATATACATGGGTGGAGACTTATTTTCGTCCCCAAGCATACATCTTGCTAAAGTGATCCATGTTATTTCTGTGGGTGTGTTCTCATTATTAAATCTCTGAAAATGTCATTAGCAAGGTGTTGAAACATTGCAGGGGCGTTACAAAGCCCGAAAGGCATCACAAGAGATTCAAAGTGTCCATACTGGCATCTGAATGCTGTCTTCCACTCATCCCCTGGATGAATACGCACCAAATTATAAGCCCCACGAAGATCCAGTTTAGCGAACACCTTAGCATGGCGGACTCTTTCGAGTAATTCGGGAATCAGAGGCGAAGGGTAACGGTTTCGTACTGTTACCTTATTGAGTTCCTGATAGTCAACACAGGGTCTCAGGGTCCCATCCTTCTTCTTTACAAAAAAGATAGGTGCCCCTGCTGGTGAGGAAGAAGGACGTATGAAGCCTTTGGCCAGATTTTCATCAATATACTCCTTTAAGGCTTGAAGCTCAGGTGCCGCCAAAGGGTATACGTTACCAAAAGGAATAGCTGCCCCAGGAAGCAACTCAAAGGGACAGTCATAATGCCTGTGTGGAGGAAGCTGATCTGCATTCTTGTCACAGATGTCAGAGAACTCTTTATATGCTGGAGGTAAAGAAAATACCTGTACATGTGGTTCCGTAGCCGTGGACTCAGGGACAGCTTCTGTTAATGTTGAGTTGCTTCTTGTTGGAAAGATAATCTCCTTGGTCTCCCAGTTGATAATTGGGTTCTGAAAACGCAACCAAGGAATGCCTAAAATCACAGGAAAATGAGGAGAAGAAATTAGCAAGAAAGAAAGTTGCTGCTGCTAATTAGGCTCTAATAAAATTTCAAGGGGTACAGTCTCCTGATCCACAGGCCCAGAGATTAAAGGTGACCCATCCGCTGTTTCCATGGTAATTGGAGAGGCTCTTTGCTGAATTTCAATACCATGTTCCTTGGCAAATGCGATATCCATGTAATTGCCAGCTGCACCAGAGTCAATCATATCTGAACTGGAAATCCACTGTCCTGAACACAGGATCTTAATAGGGAGAGAACAGTGAGAGTTCTTTTCCTTCAGCTCCTTGGGGGGGTGAAGTCATAGAAAGTGAATGGAATACAGCGTTTAAAGGTAGGCTACATTCAGAGATGTCAGATTCATCATCACAGCTGTCATACTCCCATACTGCTGCTAGCACCTTGTTAGGCCATCTGGGACACTTAGGACAATTGATCAAGAATTGGTCAGACTGGCCGCAGTAGAAACATAGACTTTCACGAAGGCGATGCTCCCTTGTGCTCATTGATCTCGCGCCACTGAATGGAATCAACTTGCATGGGCACCTCCTCCACCTCCCGAGATGTTTTACCTGCAGGATCTTTGTAAGGAAGGGAAAAGTTAGAAATATGATTATATGCAGCAAACTTATCCTGCCTACGCTCAGTAAGGTGAATGTCAATGCGCACACAATTGTTGTGAATTCCGTTTTTGGGCTCCATCTGGTGGTTACTGGTGGTACTGGTTGACTGGTGTCTTGTGTGTCCAGTGCACCTGTTTCCATTAGGAAATTGGGAGTCTCCTATTTAGTCTGGCTTCTCAGTCATTGTAGTGCCGGCAATCAATGTTACCAGAGCACCTTGTTGCTTGCTACCTGCTCCAAGTCTGCAATTCAGCTAAGTTGAATCTTTGGCTTTTTTTGTGTTTGTTTTGTCCAGCATGCATTTATATTTCTTGTGCTGCTGGAAGCTCTAGTGATCTGGAATTACTACTCCGGTGTCATGAGTTGACAACGGAGTTAAGGTAATTCCAGGATGGCTGCTTAGGGTTTTGAGGTAACCGCGAAGTCCTCTTTTGTATATTCCGCTATCTAGTCAGAGGGCCTCACTTTGCTGAATCTATATTCATACTGCATTTGTGTTTTCCTCTTACCTAACCGTTATTATACGTGGGGGGCTACTATAACTTTTGGGGGTTTCCCTGGAGGCAAGTCAGGTCTGTGTATTCCTCTAATAGGGGTAGCTAGATCTCCGGCTGGCGCGAGGTGTCTAGAGACAACGTAGGCACACCCCCTGGCTACTTTTAGTTGCGTTTTAGGTTCAGTATCGCGGTTACCTAAGATACCATCTTCCTAGAGCTAGTCCGTTTTTTGCCTGAGTCCCTGCCATTGGGATTCATGACAGTATTGCCGGCCAGATGTATTAAGAGTATTGGCTGAAGAAAGAGAGAAAAAAGAAGTTTCTGACACTTTTTTTTTTTTTTTTTTTTTACTCAGAAGTTCTGTCTAGCCATAATTGCAATCTGCTGGTTTTTTTTTTCTCTCCTCTTAACCCTGAATGGCTCAGATCTCAGAAATGGATATCCAGAGTTTGGCTTCAGACCTGAATGCTCTTGTTTCTAGGGTTCAAAATATCCAAGACTATGTTATACATGCTCCTATGTCTGAACCCAGGATCCCTATACCCGAGTTCTTTTCTGGAGATAGATCTCGTTTTTTGAATTTTAAGCACAATTGTAAATTGTATCTTTCTCTAAGATCTCGCTCCGCTGGAGATCCCGCTCAGCAGGTTAAAATTGTTATTTCCTTGTTGCGGGGTGACCCCCAGAATTGGGCATTTGCATTGGCACCAGGGCATCCTGCGTTGCTCAGTGTGGATTCGTTTTTTCTGGCACTGGGGTTGCTCTATGAGGAACCTAATTTGGAGATTCAGGCTGAAAAGGCCTTGATAGCCCTCTCTCAAGGGCATGATGAAGCTGAAATATATTGTCAAAAATTTCGAACATGGTCTGTGCTTACTCAGTGGAATGAGTGCGCCCTGGCGGCGAATTTCAGAGAAGGTCTTTCTGACACCGTTAAAGATGTCATGGTGGGGTTTCCTACGCCCACAGGTCTGAATGAATCCATGGCTATGGCTATTCAGATTGATCGGCGTTTACGGGAGCGCAAACCTGTGCACCATTTGGCGGTGTCTTCTGAGCAGGCACCAGAGATTATGCAATGTGATAGAATTCTGTCCAGAAGTGAACGGCAGAATTATAGGCGCAAAAATGGGTTGTGCTTCTACTGTGGGGATTCTGCTCATGTTATATCAGCATGCTCTAAACGCACAAAAAAGGTTGATAAATCTTTTTCAATTGGCACCTTACAGTCTAAGTTTATTTTGTCTGTAACTTTGATCTGTTCATTATCATCTATCACTGTGGATGCCTATGTGGATTCTGGCGCTTCCTTGAGTCTTATGGATTGGTCCTTTGCCAGACGCTGTGGGTTTAGCCTAGAGCCTTTGGAAGTTCCTATCCCTCTGAAGGGTATCGACTCCACACCTTTGGCTAGGAATAAACCACAATTCTGGACAAAAGTGACTATGTGTATGACTCCTGACCATCGGGAGGTGATTCGCTTCCTTGTGTTGCATAACTTGCATGATGTCTTAGTGCTTGGATTGCCATGGTTGCAAACTCATAATCCAGTCCTTGACTGGAAAACAATGTCTGTGTTAAGCTGGGGATGTCAGGGGGCTCATGGGGAAGTACCTTTGGTTTCTATTGCTTCATCTACTACCTCTGAAATTCCGGCATTTTTGTCTGATTTTTGTGATGTTTTTGAGGAGCCTAAACTTGGTTCTCTTCCCCCTCACCGGGATTGTGATTGCGCTATAGAATTGATTCCTGGCAGCAAGTTTCCCAAGGGTCGTTTGTTCAATCTGTCTGTGCCTGAGCATGCTGCTATGCGGGAGTATATTAAGGAGTCCTTGGAAAAGGGACATATCCGTCCATCCTCATCCCCTTTAGGAGCAGGTTTTTTTTTCGTGGGTAAAAAAGATGGCTCCCTGAGGCCCTGTATTGATTATCGCCTGTTGAATAAGATTACAGTCAAATATCAGTATCCTTTGCCACTATTGACTGATTTATTTGCTCGTATTAAAGGGGCAAAGTGGTTCTCTAAGGTTGATCTTCGGGGTGCGTATAATTTGGTGCGGATTAAGCAGGGAGATGAGTGGAAAACTGCATTTAATACGCCCGAGGGCCATTTTGAGTATTTGGTAATGCCTTTTGGTCTTTCTAATGCTCCTTCAGTCTTTCAGTCCTTTATGCACGATATTATCCGTAAATACCTGGATAAATTTATGATTGTGTATTTGGATGATATTTTGATTTTTTCGAATGACTGGGAGTCGCATGTTCAACAGGTTAGGAAGGTTTTTCAGGTTTTGCGGTCCAATTCTTTGTTTGTAAAGGGTTCAAAGTGCATTTTTGGGGTTCAGAAGATCTCCTTTTTGGGGTATATTTTTTCCCCTTCTTCTGTTGAGATGGATCCTGTCAAGGTTCGGGCTATTTGTGATTGGACGCAGCCTACTTCTCTGAAGAGTCTTCAGAAGTTCTTGGGCTTTGCTAATTTCTATCGTCGATTTATAACTGGGTTTTCAAGTGTGGCTAAACCTTTGACTGATTTGACTAAGAAGGGTGCTGATGTTGCCAATTGGTCCTCTGCGGCTGTGGAGGCCTTTCGGGAGCTTAAGCGCCGCTTTTCTTCTGCCCCTGTGTTGCGCCAGCCTGATGTTTCGCTCCCTTTTCAGGCTGAGGTTGATGCTTCCGAGATTGGAGCAGAGGCGGTTTTGTCGCAGAAAGGTCCAGATTGCTCGGTGATGAGACCATGTGCATTCTTCTCTCGAAAGTTTTCGCCCGCTGAGCGAAATTATGATGTCGGTAATCGGGAGCTCTTGGCTATGAAGTGGGCATTTGAGGAGTGGCGTCATTGGCTTGAGGGTGCTAGACATCAGGTGGTGGTCTTGACTGATCACAAGAATCTGATTTACCTTGAGTCTGCCAGGCGTCTGAATCCTAGACAGGCGCGCTGGTCTTTGTTTTTCTCCCGGTTTAATTTTGTGGTTTCATACTTGCCGGGCTCGAAAAATGTGAAGGCGGATGCTCTTTCTAGGAGTTTTGAGCCTGACTCCTCTGGTGATTCTGAGCCTACGGGTATCCTTAAGGATGGAGTGATTTTGTCTGCTGTCTCCCCAGACTTGCGACGTGCTTTGCAGGAGTTTCAGACTGATAGGCCTGATCGTTGTCCGCCTGGGAGATTGTTCGTTCCAGATGAGTGGACCAGTAGAGTCATCTCAGAGGTTCATTCTTCTGTGTTGGCAGGCCACCCTGGAATTTTTGGTAACAGAGATTTGGTGGCCAGGTCCTTCTGGTGGCCTTCCCTGTCTCGGGATGTGCGTACCTTTGTGCAGTCTTGTGATGTTTGTGCTCGGGCCAAGCCTTGCTGTTCTCGGGCTAGTGGATTGTTGTTGTCCTTGCCTATTCCGAAGAGGCCGTGGACGCACATCTCTATGGACTTTATCTCGGATCTCCCGGTTTCTCAGAAAATGTCTGTCATTTGGGTGGTGTGTGACCGTTTTTCTAAGATGGTTCATTTGGTACCCTTGCCCAAATTGCCTTCTTCATCGGAGTTGGTTCCTTTTTTTTTTTAGAATGTGGTTCGTTTGCATGGTATCCCGGAAAACATCGTTTCTGACAGGGGATCTCAATTTGTGTCTAGGTTCTGGCGAGCGTTCTGTGCCAGGATGGGCATTGATTTGTCTTTTTCGTCTGCGTTCCATCCCCAGACTAATGGCCAGACGGAGCGAACTAATCAGACCTTGGAGACTTATTTGAGGTGTTTTGTGTCTGCTGATCAGGATGATTGGGTCGCCTTTTTGCCGTTGGCAGAGTTTGCCCTTAATAATCGGGCCAGTTCTGCCACTCTGGTTTCTCCTTTCTTTTGCAATTCAGGGTTTCACCCTCGTTTTTCATCTGGCCAGGTGGAATCTTCGGATTGTCCTGGAGTGGACACTGTGGTGGATAGACTGCACCAGATTTGGAGTCATGTGGTGGACAATTTGAAGTTGTCTCAGGAGAAGACTCAGCAGTTTGCTAATCGTCATCGTCGTGTGGGTCATCATCTCCGTGTTGGGGACTTGGTGTGGTTGTCTTCTCGTTTTGTCCCTATGAAGGTCTCTTCTCCTAAGTTTAAACCTCGGTTCATAGGTCCTTATAAGATTTTGGAGATTCTTAATCCTGTATCTTTTCGTTTGGATCTACCAGCATCTTTCACCATTCATAATGTCTTCCATCGGTCGTTGTTGCGGAAGTACGAGGTGCCGGTTGTTCCTTCTGTTGAGCCTCCTGCTCCTGTGCTGGTGGAGGGTGAATTGGAGTATGTTGTGGAGAAGATTTTGGACTCTCGCATTTCCAGACGGAGACTTCAATATTTGGTTAAATGGAAGGGATACGGTCAGGAGGATAATTCTTGGGTGACTGCCTCTGATGTTCATGCCTCTGAGTTGGTTCGCGCCTTTCATAGGGCGCATCCGGATCGCCCTGGTGGTTCTCATGAGGGTTCGGTGCCCCCTCCTTAAGGGGGGGGGTACTGTTGTGAATTCTGTTTTTGGGCTCCATCTGGTGGTTACTGGTGGTACTGTTGACTGGTGTCCTGTGTGTCCAGTGCACCTGTTTCCATTAGGAAATTGGGAGTCTCCTATTTAGTCTGGCTTCTCAGTCATTGTAGTGCCGGCAATCAATGTTACCAGAGCACCTTGTTGCTTGCTACCTGCTCCAAGTCTGCAACTCAGCTAAGTTGAATCTTTGGCTTTTTTTGTGTTTGTTTTGTCCAGCATGCATTTATATTTCTTGTGCTGCTGGAAGCTCTTGTGATCTGGAATTACTACTCCGGTGTCATGAGTTGACAACGGAGTTAAGGTAATTCCAGGATGGCTGCTTAGGGTTTTGAGGTAACCGCGAAGTCCTCTTTTGTATATTCCGTTATCTAGTCAGAGGGCCTCACTTTGCTGAATCTATATTCATACTGCGTTTGTGTTTTCCTCTTACCTAACCGTTATTATACGTGGGGGGCTACTATAACTTTTGGGGGTTTCCCTGGAGGCAAGTCAGGTCTGTGTATTCCTCTAATAGGGGTAGCTAGATCTCCGGCTGGCGCGAGGTGTCTAGAGACAACGTAGGCACACCCCCTGGCTACTTTTAGTTGCGTGTTAGGTTCAGTATCGCGGTTACCTAAGATACCATCTTCCAAGAGCTAGTCCGTTTTTTGCCTGAGTCCCTGCCATTGGGATTCATGACACACAATGCTGTATAAATGTCTCTAGGTCTTGTGGTGACTCAGAGCGAGTTAGTTCATATTTTACAATAGACAGACCCCTTTTAAAAATAGTCAATTTTGCATAACTGTCCCAATTAGTATCTACTGCTAATCTCCTGAATTCAGTGGCATACTCAATAACAGAACATTTTGCCTGGCGTAAAGACAATAAAGCAGATTCAGCGGTTGCACGGCGATTAGGATCATCAAACATTAATGCCATAGTGACCAAGAAATCATCCAAGTTATTTAACTGTGGGTCATGAGACTCAATCATCGGATTCGCCCAGGCGAGCGCTCGTGCGGTCAGCAGCATTATTACACACAATACTTTGGATCTGTCATTAGGAAAACGGTCAGCGTGCACATCAAAATATAGCATACATTGATTCACAAAGCCACGAAATTTGTCACAATCCCCATTAAATCTGAATTGGGGCAACTTAGGTGGGCTAGCTGGTGGTGGTTGCACTGAGGGAAAAGTCGCTTGTGCAGCTATTTGGGTGCTTATGTCCTGAAAAGCCCATCCATACTGGGACTCTATGCCAGCAAGTTTGTTTTCCTGGGCTGCCATGTGGGTGCTTAAGTCCTGCACAGTCTGTCCAAACACTTGTTGATTGTGTTCAAAGCTTCCAAACTTCTTTTGCAGACCTTCCACATCTTTCTGCAGTGATCTAATTATGGAAAACACCTGCTCTAGTCAGCTTTCTGCAGTCATTGTTCCAGCAGTCTCCTTTTTTTTTAGGCTAGAGTATCCTGTAATAATTATAGGGGATAACTCAGGAGACTCTTTGCATTGAACAAGACAACTACAGGACACAGTTTTATAAATGGTAAAGTCTATATTATCACACGTTGATTCAAAACAGGTGCAGAGAGAAACTCAAGTACACAACACTTGGTGCAAATATCAAATGCAGCTCAGCAGTCTATGGGAAACTTCAGAGGAAAATGCAATCAAGTAGAAAGTCTATGAAGCACAATTATTCTTGAGGATACTTGACACAAATAAGTCCTTGCTTAGTCCAAAACACAGATAAATATGCTTATAAGGCAGTTCAAATAATATCTTAGCTCAACCAGGGAGGTCTGGGTAATAGTCTCAGGTTCTTGCAGAGCAGAAACAGCTTACATGTCCAGCAAATGCAGATGGAAGTAAACACGAGCAGCAGATGAAGGAGGATTACTGGAAACTGGTGTATGCAGCAGGAACTCAGAGCAGAGTAGCAGGATCACCACACAGGTTCACAGGAGCAGGTGTATAGCCAGGGAGTAATCAGAGGTCAGGAGCTGGATGCAAGGCAGAATACTCTAGCACAGACTGAAGGCTGGGGTGAAGTTTTATAACAGGAAGACACAGTGCACATGAGACCAAAGACGCCATCTTGGAAAAGGGCAGTAATGCACAAAAAGGTAATAAAAAATGTTCAGAGTCCTGACACCACCTGTTTTTGGTGCTAACCATCTATTGGACTTAGGAATCATTTACTCTCATCAAAAACTGCCATTTTAAAATGCGCGCGTGTCCTGCATCCCGTGACGTCCCGGCTTGTGATTGGTCGCGTCGCCCATGTGACCGCGATGCGACCAATCACAAGCCAGAACGTAATTTTAAAATCCTGAAGGACCTGAAATTACGTCACGGCTTGCTGTGATTGGTCGCGTCGCGGCCACATGGGCGGCACGTGACCAATCACAAGCCTTCTAGATATGCTAGCCGGATACGTCAAAAAAACGGATCTGTCACATCAGTTTTTCACAATCTGCACTGGATCCAGTTTTTCCAACATTCGCCGGATTGTGCCTGATGCAAAAAACCTGATATGTGAAAGAAGCCTAACACACAGTCTTGATTGTAAAAAATGTAAATTATTTTTCTTGACTGCTCAGTGGTATAAAATTCTGTGATCCACCTGTGATGTCTGTATAATCACTGGACCCCTAGATGAATTTATTGAGAGGTTTACTTTGTAAAATGGGGTCACTTATGGGGGTTCTGCTGTTCTGGCACCTCAAGGGCTCTGCCAATGTAACATGGCACCCTCAAATAAGTACAGCAAAATCTGCACTGTAATATGGCACTACTTCCCTTTGGAGCTTTGCACTGTGCGTCAAAAGTAGTTTTCTACCACATCTGGGGTATCAGTGAACTCAGGAGAAATTGTACAACAAATTTTGGGGTCCATTTTCTCCTGTTATCCTTGTGAAAATATAACATTTGTTGCTAAAAAATAATTTTTGTGGGAAAAATGTGATTTTTTTTTAATTTTCACAGCTCAATGTTATAAACTTCTGTGAAACACTCGGGTGTTCAATGTGCTCACCATTAGTGTTGAGCGATACCTTCCGATACTCAAAGGTATCGGTATCGGATGGTATCGGCCGATATCCAAAAAATATCGGATATCGCCGATACCGATACCCATGCAAGTCAATGGGACACAAGTATCGGAAGGTATCCTGGATGGTTCCCAGGGTCTGAAGGAGAGCAAACTCTCCTTCAGGCCTTGGGATCCATATTCATGTAAAAAATAAAGAATTAAAATAAAAAATATGGATATACTCACCCGTCTGGCGGCCCCTGGACCTTACCGATGTAACCGGCAGCCTCCGTTCCTAAGAATGAGGAGTTTAGGACCTTCGATGACGTCGCGGCTTGTGATTGGTCGCGTGACCGCTCATGTGACCGCTCACGCAATCAATCACAAGCCGCGACGTGATCGCAGGTCCTAAACTCGCTCATTCTTAGGAATGGAGGCTGCCGGTTGCAGCGGTTACAACCAGGGTGCGTCAGAGGGCGAGTATATCCCTATTTTTTATTTTTATTCTTTATTTTACACATGAATATGGATCCCAGGGACTGAAGGAAAGTCTCCTCTCCTCCAGACCCTGGGAACCATACACTGGGAACTTCCAATTCTGATTTCCGATATCACAAAAATATCGGAACTCTCTATCGGAATTCCGATAACGCAAATATCGGCCGATACCCGATACTTGCGGTATTGGAATGCTCAACACTACTCACCATACATCTGTATAAGTTCCCTTAGAGGTCTAGTTTCCAAAATTGTGTCACTTGTCAGGGGTTTCCACTGTTTAGGCACATCAAGGGTTCTCCCAACACGACATGGCATTTGCTAATTATTCCAGTAAATTTTACATTCAAAAAGTGAAATGGCGCTCCTTCCCTTCCAAGCCCTGCCATGCACAAAAACAGTGGTGTTCTCCTACATATGGGGTACCAGTGCAACAAGGTGGCATGGGGTGGTAGTCATGGGCGAGTCTACAGTACTCGCTGTGTCAGCTAGAATCTTAATCCCAGGAAGCACCACAAAGTCTTTACTAAACGGCAATGACAGAAAAACGACTGGCACATCCAAACTAGTGTGAATAGGTGCATAACAGGAGCAGCTACGATGTGCCAGTCATTTTTCTGTCATTTCTATGTTAGCTTACTGACTGATTACTCCTCCCGTCACCATGTGGTTTTTAATTACACCTATCACACTTGGTTCTGGCCAACCCATATGTAGGCTTTGCTGACAGAGGTGTCCACATTCACCCAGGCATACACACATTGGCCTTCAGTAAGTGTTCACATTTGGACAGGGAGGTCAGGGACCCATCAGTTTAATGAGACCAAATTGACGTTGGTTGATGGGCTCACACTATAAGATTAAATCAAATTCTGTGCAAAGCGTCTCAAATATTTTCCTAATGTTCAAAAGCGATTTTGCTATTCATATTTCATGTATTTCATATTAGACATGCTTTGGCACGATAGAGTGCAACCTTTTTTGTATATTTACGAAACGGCAAGGCATCCATCACATCCAGGGGTACTCTCCCACAACTACCACCCTGTGCCACCTTGTTACATTTGGCGTAGTCAGCAGGATTGAATCCAGGAGCCCTGCAGCTACAGACCTGGTGAAAAAGATTCCTGGGATTTGTAGACTGATGACTAAGTTGTGGTTAAAAATGGCGCCAAACACTGTCGAGAGGGAAAGTCAGTGGCACGAAAATGGAGGGTGGTGCCACCTTTTGTGGGTATCCTAGAAAGAAACTGGCACCAAAAGGAAGGAGGTCGTGGCATGAGCCGAGGCCACATCCCACTGTGATTAATGCCTGCCCGAAATGGGTGCGGGCGAAGAAGAAGCTTCAGGCTTTTCAACAGAGTGTGAGGAAACTGGTGAAGCAGCTGGAAGTGTCTCTGCCCATGAAAAGGAGGAGCCCAGAAGGATGAGACAGTGTGTCGGAAGAGGAGACACCATTGCCTGACAACATGCAGAGGCGAAACACGTCCTACCGTGGTGGAATCGGACACCAGGACAGGAGGCATTCTGTGGCCCGGGCAGAGACTGGACTGCAGTTCGATGACTGGTCGGTGAGTGAGTGGGAGGAGTGGAGCTCTTCTCAATGGTGAAAGATGAGGATCTCACGAGATCGGCCACACTGGTACCGGAAAAGGCCCCAAAAACCTTAGAAGCTGTCTTGCGAAGGGTTGTAGCGATCGTGGTTACCAGCTCAGGAGGCTGCATGAGAGAATTATCATTGAGCACAGCATCAGTGAGTGGGGAATCCAATTCTGTCCATGCTTCCACCTTGGGGACCATGTGCTGTGGCCATCAGGATGGTTTCCAGTCTTGAAGAGCGGCGGGTGCATGCTGCCAAGTATGATGTGCGGCTGACTGCAACGGCTGTGGTTCCTGCAGCTCAACAGGAGGATGCAGTCCCCGTAACCAGCCATTCCTTGATGCAAACACTCATGTGTGTTTAAGAGCCCGTAATGTACTAAAAGGAGGGAGGGGAAAGATTTGTACAGGAGGACCCGAGGAGAGAGCCGGGTCAGGACTACGTGGACTGTTGTCAATTTAGCCACTAGACCAGTCTGTTTGTGCTTGTCGGTCTGTGTGTGTTTGAATACCCAGAGCAGGAAAGGACTGGCCTATGGGCCCGAACTGATGCTATGTGATACCTCATGCGGAAGGGTCCCAGGTGTCATGGGATCGTAATCAGTCAGACTCACTTCAAAAGGAACTTGAATTTCTATTCCAGGGCTCTAACCAAGTAGAGCCTGGGTCACGGATAATCCACAAGAAACATTTGAAAAGGACTGCATTAATTTTATTGATGTTTTTATATATGCTAATTTACAGTTTACAGTTGCCATCATGGTCGGGGATGACCATATTTTAGGAGGGAGGAGTGTAAGGAGGTAGCGGGGACCCTCAATTGCCTTCCCTCTCCCACGCCTCCGACTGTCTCCTTCTTGACAGTGCTTGGCGCCATTTTGAACCACACAAGCCCCTATACCCCTGTAGCTTTGCACTGTCACACCCTTAACTCCTCCTAGCTGCTTAACTCTTCTGTCCCTGAACTAAAGCATTTAAGAACAAATACATTTACAGTAACAAGACATTAAGAGTACATCACATTATGATACCGCACGTAACACAATACAAGAACATGAGAAAACCTCACATCATATTCATAAAATATTAGTAAGCCGCACATGACAAGGTTACTTGATATTCAGGAGAGGGACGGCAAGCGAGGGTCCCCACCACCTCCTTACACTAGCATGCTCAGGAGAAATTGTGCATCAAATTGTATGGTGAATTTCCTCTGTTACTCTTGCAAAAGTATAAAAAAGTAGATCTTAAGGAAAATTTTTGTGAAAAAAGTTAAATGTTAATTTTTTCATTCCACATTCTGTTAATTTCAGTGAAGCTCCTGAAGGGTTAATAAACTTCTTGAATGTGGTTTTGAGCACCTTGAGGGGTGCAGTTTATAGAATGGTGTCACTTTTGAGCATTTTCTGTAACATAGGCCTCTCAAAGTCATTTCAAATGTGAGGTGGTTCCTAAAAAAAATGGTTCTGTAAATTTTCTTGTAAAATTAGAAATTGCTGGTGAACTTTTAGACCTTATAACGTCCTAACAAAATAAAAATATGTTTCAAAAATTGTGCTGAAATAAAGTAAACATGTGGGAAATGTTACTTATCAACTATTTTGTGCAATATGACTCTGATCTAAGGGCATAAAAATTAAATTCTAAAAATTTAAAAAAATTTTCACATTTTTGTGAAAAATTCCGATTTTTATGCAAGTATACATAAGTTATATTGAAGTAATTTTACCACTAGCATGAAGTACAATCTGTCACGAGAAAACAATCTTAGAATCTGTGGGATCCATTGAAGTGTTCCAGAGCTATAATCTCATAAAGTGACCGTGGTCAGAATTGTAAAACTTGGCTTGGTCAGGAAGGTGAAAACAGGCTTCGGGGCAAAGAGGTTAAGTAATTTCTCTATCCACATTTGTTTGCAGCAGAATTGTCCTGCTGTTACCCCTATTTTGCTTCTTTTGCAGCTCCCTAGCACTCTCTATGACAATTTTATAGCTATTTTCCAGCTCTCAATTTCGGGTCTCCATTGACTTATTGAGGGGTCCAAGGACAAGTTCACGATCAGAACCGAACTTTAAAAAAATGTCCGCCCGAACCAACTGAACACTAACATCCACAGGTGTACTCATCTCTACCAACATATACATCAGTATGTACACCTGTATTTATACTTGTTTGTAACTCTTTATGTACCCCTGTATGTATCTCTACAGTATACATAAAGCTGTATGTACACATATTGTATATGTTCCTCTCTTTCCCTGCAGTGTGCAGGCAGTGTGGTTAGATCACCCGGCACAGGTAGGACACACCTTCCCCAGGTATTTATCTGCTCCGCTGTGAACATTTCTCCAGTATCCTGACTGACGGCTGCAGGCTGACATCATGGCACGGCGCTGGCATCTCGTCCTCGTACTGCTGGTGGTGCTGACCTGCTACAGCGTCTACCAGAACCTTCAGCACCGGGGACAGAGCGCTCAGCGGTAAGTCACTACTAATGGGCTGCAGGAAAACATGTGTGCGAGACAGGGAGGAAGAAAAATAAAAAGAGAAGAATGAGAGAGAGAGAGAAAAGCATAAACAGGGAAAGAGGGATAGAAAGTGAAGGAAATTCAAAGAGAGAGAAATAGAGAGAGTAAAAAAAAGGCAAATAGAGAGAAAGAGAGACACAAAGAAAAATAGAATCTGGGAAGGAAGAGATAGAGTTTGAAGAGAGAAAGAAAAAGAAAAAATAGACAAACAAAGACACAGAGAAAAACAGAGAAAAAGGCCAAGAAAGAAGAAAAGTGAGAGGAAGACAGACAAAAAAGCAACAGAGAGAGAAGAGAGTATAAAAAAAGAAAAAAGGCAAAGAGATAGAGAAAGAAAAAGAGAAACAGAGAGACAAGGAACTAGACACAGAGAAAGAAAGAGGCAGAGTGAAAAATGTATAAAAATAAAAAAGAGAAACAAATAGAGAGAAAACGACAGGAAAAAAGAAAAGAAAAAATGGGAGTGAGAGGGAGAGCGACAGAAAAATTAAAAGAGAGAAAGAGAAAAAGGGACAGTGGGACAGTGGGATGAGAAAAAAAGAAGCAAAAAAGGAGATCCACTGTGCCATATTTTCCACTGGGCTAGGATGGCCGGCTGCAGGGGGGGTGGCACTTGCGAGCAAAATAATTTTGAAAATAAAAATCTTTAAATTTTCCCCCTCACGCCAGATCGGCGTCTTTGTGGAGGGGTTTTCAGAGGGGCTCAGAATGGAGGAGGGGCAGTATAGTGGGTGCCTCCTGATGAAGGATTTAATTCCGAAACGCGCGTCGGGGTGTGTGCCACATTCGGTTCTCTGAACCACCAGGTATTTATTACTGATCATGTTTGCAATATTTCCCTGACCAGCTCGCTTATTATGTAGTTTATGGACAGTGTCATATTAGGAGCATTGGAAGTGCATGGACAGTACTTGTATTTACTACCATTGCCCAGTGTGGTCAATCACGGACTTCTCTGTCCAAGGTATTTACATGCGTTACTGACATGGTGACTCACCTCCCGTTGTTCTGTTGTTATTGACAGGGGATCATATCTACTATCTTTTTGGGGCGGTTGTGTTTCCATCATCACTGAGGGCTCAGTTAATACCTGGATCTTTCTTATTTCCCTTCTTTTCAGCATTTAACCTGTAACTTCTACGTTGTTCCTATCCCACAGCCATTTAATGACTAGTCTTTTGTTTTATCTGCCGCCCCTCTTGTCGCCACCAACACTTTGTACATATTTAGATGCCTGTAATCGATTCTTTGATCCACTCTTCGCACTCATACCTGTTCCTGGTGGATCACAGTGGCTTTTTTCTGTGCTGTATATTGTTCTATGCAGTGTGGACACCTGATTTCTCCAGTAAAGGTTTTTACTTCCACAACCTTATCTTGTTCTGATCTTTGTGTGGCCATATGTTCGGTGATTTTCATTTGGGTCTTGGAGATAGGGGCAGTAGAGGGGTCGCAGTGTAGGGGGTTCTGTTAGAAGATGAGGCAATTTACGGGAATAGATAGGGGACCGTATAGGGGGCGCTTTGTTTAGAAACTGTCAGTATAGAGGTGCTCAGAATAAAGAAGGGACAATATAGGGGGGTTCTGTTTGGAGATGGGGCAAAATAGTTGGACTCTGTTTCTACATGGGGAATTATTGGGGAGCTTTGTATACAGATGGGGCTCTTTGTGGACATGGGGCAGCATTGGGGGCTCTGGATGGAGATGGAGGAGTATGGAGGGGATGCATATGGAGGTGGGGTAGTATAAATGTGCTCCGTAAGGAGCTGGGGCAATATAGGGAGCACTATGTACAGAATAGAAGCAGTAGGTTGGGAGATATTTTAGATATAGGGGAAAATTGGGGACTCCGCATGGAGAAATGGCAATATAGGAGTGCTCTGTATGGATATGGAGCAATATGGGGGCTCGCTATGGAAATTAGGCAGTATGGGGCGCTTTGTATAGTGACGGGCAGAATGGGGTTCTCTATATAGACATGGGGCAGTATAAGGGGGCTCTGTTTGGAGATATGAAAGTACTTAGGGCTCTGTTTTGATATGGGGCAGTATGATGGGGAGTCTGTATGGAGAAGGGAAAGTTTAGTGATAGGTCAGTATGGGGCGTTCTTTTTGGATACGGAGCGAAATTGTGGACTGTGTATGGATAAATGGCAATATGGAAGGTGTTCTGTATGGATATGGGGCAGTATGGGGGGCTCAATACAGATGTGATAGTATGGAGATGAGGAAGTAGGGGGGTCTCTGTATAGAGAAGGGGCTATATGGGGCTCTGTATGGAG
This sequence comes from Ranitomeya variabilis, assembly GCF_051348905.1. Classification (NCBI taxonomy): domain Eukaryota; kingdom Metazoa; phylum Chordata; class Amphibia; order Anura; family Dendrobatidae; genus Ranitomeya; species Ranitomeya variabilis. The sequence goes on from NC_135236.1 coordinate 12,053,533, forward strand.
ATGGGGCAATATGGGTGGGCCTTTTATGGAGAAGAATCACTATAGGAGTGTCTGTGTATAGAGTTGGGGTAGTATGGTGGGTCAGTATGGAGAAGGGCCAATAAGTTAGTGACAGCATGGTAGTGGCTCAGTATAGAGTTTGGGGCAGAACAGTGTGGGGGTCATAGTTCATAAACGATGAAGGTGTGATGGGTATAACTCATAAGGGCAAATAGTATGGTGGCTGAAGTTCATAGAGATGGACAGTTTGGTTGTCATAGTATATAACGGGGCGGACGGCGTGGTGGTCATAGTATATAACGGGGCGGACGGCGTGGTGGTCATAGTATATAACGGGGCGGACGGCGTGGTGGTCATAGTACATAACGGGGCGGACGGCGTGGTGGTCATAGTATATAACAGGGCGGACGGCGTGGTGGTCATAGTATATAATGGGGCGGATGGTGTGGTGATCATAGTATATAATGGGGGACGGTGTGGTGGTCATAGTATATAATGGGGCGGACGGTGTGGTGGTCATAGTATATAATGGAGGGACGGTGTGGTGGTCATAGAATATAGTGGGGCGGACGGTGTGGTGGTCATAGTATATAACGGGGTGGACGGTGTGGTGGTCATAGTATATAACGGGGTGGATGGTGTGGTGGTCATAGTATATAATGTGGGACGGTGTGGTGGTCATAGTATATAGTGGGGCGGACGGTGTGGTGGGAATATTTGATATGAGAGAATGGTTTGGAGGCTGGGTATCATGAAAGGGACAGTGTAGGGTCATGTTTTGTGCAGGGAGCACAGTGAGAGGCAATTATATATTCATGGGCTCAGCATAGGGCTTATTTAGTGCACATCACGGGTGGTTATTCTTAAACAGTTGGCATTATATTCACACTATTATTTTGTGGGACACCATGATGGAATGTGCTGGAGAAGACCGGGGAAAAGGGAAATCTGCAGATGAAAAATCATCATGGCATCAGGACCAGATGAGAACTAGAAGAACTCCAATCAGAATGTCACCTTCAAGGTATCTAGATGTATGGGTGCAGCTACATTGGCCAATCTCTCATATAACATAACCACAGATTTGCTATATGACGTCAATTGGCAGTTATTTGTCGCCGCTCTTTCTCGTGTGCAGAACGATCGTTCACATGATCGTTCTGTGCGGCTAGATAGCATTGTTTTCGGAAGCACATGTTTACACATGACAATGTGCTGCCAAGAAGGATGATATTTAAAGAGAATCTGACAGCTGACACATAATGCCTAATCTCCATGGACATCCGGTATCAGGCACTGGCTGTATGAACTCACCCTGGTGTGTTTTACTCTGCAACAATGCAACTTTTTAGAGTAAAACATACTTTTATAGCCATTGGGGACCAAGCCACGCACTAGACTTGTTGGTCAGGCGGGATCTCAGTGGCTTCTATCCACCCCCTGCCCAGGAGTAGGGCAGCATGAACACCAAATATGGCCCTGGATACACTCAAAGTAAAAGAGAAAGAGGCAGAAGGGGCAACAAAAAGAAATAAAGAGAGTAAGATATGGAAAGAAAAAGAACAAAAAAGAAAGTGAGAAAAAAAGAAATGTAGAAAAAGAGTGAGAAAGAAACTGAAAAACCTAAAGAAACTGATAAAAAGAGTGAGAAAGACAGAGAGATGAAAAGTGAGGAGTAAAGACAGGGAAAGAAAAAGAGTAAAAAAGACAGAGACCGAGGAAAAAAGAGCAAAGAAAAACAGACAAATAAAAGAGTTTGAAAGACAAAGAGAAAAAAAGATGGAAAAAAACAGTGAGAAAGACAGAGACACAAATAGAGTGAGAAATACAGACAAGGAAAATGAGTGAGAAACATAACGAGAAAGAAGTAGAAATACCAAGATGAAAAAGTGAAATATACAAAGATAGATAAAGATAAAAGGCCCAATACATCAAGATCAGCACTGTTCAAGCCGGTGTTGATGAGGGGGAGTGCTGGAGTCAGATTCATGCGCCTCTTCATGAATCAGTCCCTGCTGGATATACCACTGACGGGTGTACTAATCCCTAATCAAATAGGACTCATTGAACGGGATGCAGAATCAAATAGGACTCACTGAACGGGATACTGAATCAAATAGGACTCACTGAATGGGATACTGAATCAAATAGGACTCACTGAACGGGATACTGAATCAAATAGGACTCACTGAAAGGGATACTGAATCAAATAGGACTCACTGAACGGGATACTGAATCAAATAGGACTCACTGAAAGGGATACTGAATCAAATAGGACTCACTGAACGGGATACTGAATCAAATAGGACTCACTGAACGGGATACTGAATCAAATAGGACTCACTGAAAGGGATACTGAATCAAATAGGACTCACTGAACGGGATACTGAATCAAATAGGACTCACTGAACGGGATACTGAATCAAATAGGACTCACTGAACGGGATACTGAATCAAATAGGACTCACTGAAAGGGATACTGAATCAAATAGGACTCACTGAACGGGATACTGAATCAAATAGGACTCACTGAACGGGATACTGAATCAAATAGGACTCACTGAAAGGGATACTGAATGAAATAGGACTCACTGAAAGGGATACTAAATCAAATAGGACTCACTGAACGGGATACTGAATCAAATAGAACTCACTGAAAGAGATACTGAATGAAATAAGACTCACTGAACAGGACAGTAAAATAGGACTCACTGAAAGGGATACTGAATCAAATAGGACTCACTGAAAGAGATACTGAATCAAATAAGACTCACTGAACAGGAGAGTAAAATTGGACTCAATGAAGGGAACACTGAATCAAATAGTACTCACTGAATGGGATACTGAATCAAATAGGGCTCATTGAAAGGGATACTGTATCAAGTAGGACTCACTGAAAGGGATAATGAATCAAATAAGACTCACTGAACAGGATAGTAAAATAGGACACACTGAAAGGGATACTGTCATGTCTGACGCTGTTCAGACCAGGTCGTCCGACAGACAGCGGTAATTCCGCTTTTGACCACTATTTGCTCATTGGCGTCTGCTAGATATTATCTAGCTGTTCCGGGCTTAATTGACCTAACCCTCAGATTGGAAGCTGGGCCATTCCCATGGCCTTTAAATAGTTCTCCTGTTCATTGGGCGTCGCCGATTATAGCTTCTGTCTTGTGCGTTGTTATCTCGGTCTGGAGTGGAGAGCTGGTTGTTGGAGATTCGTTGCTGGTGGTGTATTTTCCTCTGTCTTATTTACACCTTCCTATATTTGCATTTATTTTGCCCTGCACATTTATAGTGTATTCCTGTGTGACTGCGGCGTGGTGTATATTTTCCTTTATCCTTGTCTGTGCTAACTGTGGGTATTGGAATATAATATAACCTCTTCACTGGGTGGAGCGCGGAGGTATCAGCCTAGGGTTAAAACAGGAGTCGAGGCCTGGACATGCACACCATCAGTGTAAACTCCAGGTAGAGGGTCAGTCAGGATTTCCCTAGTCTGAGGGAAACTGCAGGGGCCCGGGTTTTTAGCTCGCTCACCTAGTCTCCCCGTGACAGATACTGAATCAAATAGGACTCACTGAACAGGATAGTAAAATAGGACTCACTGAGCGGGATACTGAATCAAATAGGGTTCACTGAAAGAGGCCTCATATAGTTCTGTGCTCTAAGTTTGGGCATTGGAGGCCGTTGTACTTATTTTGTGGCTGTACGATACTCAAATTCTATACAGCACTATTTAGCACAAATTAACTTTAAAAAAAATTGAATACAGTCTCTTAGGTGTGGCTGAGGCCTGCCTGGTGTTTGGGTTTGAAAAATCGTAGATTTGCAGGCATACTGATCACATATTATTTTGCTACTAATAAAGACATTTGTGTTGAGCATTTGAAATAGTGCAGTAGTCCATTTAAAATAGTTACAGCAAGGGGCAAGGGACAGGGAGGTGGACGTGATGCTGATGGTGCATCCAGAGGACGAGGCCGTGGCCAAGGTAAAAGTGGGCAACAGCAAAGACTCACATCTTCTCGCTCGACCTTCCTGTCACAGTTTCTGGGGGACCGCAGCACACCACTACTGAAGCCAGAGCAGTATGCAACGGTTGTTGGTTGGATAGCGGATAATGCTTCCAGTCACTTAGCCACCACCACCACCACCATGTCTTCCACACGGTCAAGTCTTAGTAGCTGTCAGTGTGGCCACGATATTCCTCACCCTGATCCTCCCACCATGCCGAGTGCCCTGAGACAACTGATCCCACACTTGTACACTCTGAAGAGCTGTTCAGTTTTCCATTTCAAGATTCAGAAATCTCTGCCGGTCAACTTGAAGTGTGGAAAGATGAGATCGCATGTAGAGCTGCCCAAAGCTTTGACCAGCCCCGGTCACATGAAGGCGATGGTGGGAAAGTGTCATAAGAGGTGGACGATGATGAGACACAATTGCCAGAAAGTCAGGAGGAGGAGCAGGGTGCGAATGTGGAAGAAGAGTTGGTGGATGACATAGTGACTGACCCAACCTGGCAGGAGGACATGCATAGCGAGGACCATGACCACTGCCTTCTGGTCACACCACTGCTTTTTCCACTGTTTTGCGTCGAAGCCAATCCCCAGTACACCGTGCATGTGAAGATGTCTCTAGCCCTGCACCTGTTGTGGCCCACAGTCAAGCAGCACCATCAGCACGTGCGTCCACGTCCTTGTCCCAGCACAGCGTTTAGTTGTCTATAACCCAGTCTGTGGAACACAAGCAGAAATACCCAGCCAACGCCCCACAGGCAACAGTCCTCAATTCTAATATTTCTCTTCTGCTTGCGCTAGAAATGCTGCCTTTTAGGCTTGTTGAGATGGACGCTTTCTGCAACCTGATGGTGGTGGCCATCCCAAGGTACTCGGTCCCCAGTCGCCACTATTTCTCCCGGTGTGCCGTACCGGCATTACACCAGCATGTGTCCCACAACATTACCCATGCCCTCCACAATGCTGTTACCTGGAAAGTCCACCTAACCACGGACACGTGGACCAGTGCTTGTGGGCAGGGATGGTACATCTCAATGACGGCACACTGGGGTAACATAGTGGAAGCCAGCACCCTGTCAGACCTTGGTATGGAACACATCCTCCCCACGCTGAGGATTACTGGCCCTACATCAATCAGGGTTTCCCCCACAGTCTACAGCTCCTGCATCTCCTCCTCCTCTTCATCCTCCATGTCTGAAATCAACACATCAGTCAGAAGCTGGAAGCACTGCAGCACTTCCTCAGCCTAGCGGCAACAGACTGTGCTGAAGCTAATCTGTATTGGTGACAAACTGCACAATGCAGAAGAGTTGTGTACAGCGTTGAAAGAGCAGTCAGATGTTTGGATGACATCACTGAACCTATAGGCAGGCATGGTCATGTGTGACAAAGGCCGTAACATGGTGGTGGCTCTGAGGCAAGGTGAGCTCACACACGTACCTTGCTTGGCCCATGTGCTTAACCTCGTGGTTCAACATTTTCTGAAAAGCTACCTAGAGCTGCCAGATCTGCTAGTGAAAGTATGCCGTCTCTCTTCCCATTTCAGAAAGTCAGCTACAGCTTCAGCTGCCCTTGCCGTGCTTCAGCAGCGGTTGCAGCTTCCAGCTCACCGACTGTTTTGTGATGTCCCCACGCGCTGGAACTCTACGCTGCATATGCTGGAAAGGATTTGTGAGCAGAAGAGGGCCATTGTTGACTACCAACATCAACAAGGCCATCGAATTTCAGGTCAGACTCCATACATAAGACTTCAGGATTGGACATGGATGTCAGACGTATGTAACATCCTTCAAAATTTTGAGGACTGCACCAAGATGGTGAGCGACGATGATGCCATAATTAGCATCACCATCCCACTTCCCAGCGTTCTGAAAAACTCTCTGCTCACAATCAAAGAGGAAGCATTGCAGGCAGAGCATGAGGACATGGAGCAAGGAAACATGCAGAGGGATTACACTCAGCTAAGCCTCATGTCTTCTCAACATGGATTGGTAGGCAATGAGGAGGAGGGTGAACGGGAGCTACTTTCATGCGCTACAGACGGTATTACAAACACATCTGTATTAGCTACTGTTCAGCGGGGATGGCCTGAGGACAGGGAGGAGTAGGATGAGGAGGACAGCATGGTCAGTCGTCCTGTTGGTGAGGACACAAAAGTCTTGCCTGTTAGCAGTCTGGTATGCATGGCTGACTTCGTTGTGCTGCATTTCACGCGACCCTCGGATTATAAAAATTTTGGGTGACACTCATTACTGGTTGGTGACACTTCTAGACCCACGCTACAAGGAGAACTTTAAATCTCTTATGCCTGAGGCAGAGACGTGTACAAAAATGTTGAAGTACCACAGGGCCCTTGTAGCAGAATTAGTTTGAAAATTCCCATGTGAGAACGCTGGCAGCAGACGTCAGAGTTTGTTGTACAACCAAGGACTCCAAGCAAAAGAGACAGAAGTACAATCCAGCTCAGGCAGGAGAACAATGGCCAAGATCTGGGACAGTTCACTCCCTCCCATTGTGGTGGCACAGAGGCAAGCGATGCTGTCACAAGAAGTGCAATCGTTGGGAAGATGGTGGGGGAGTACCTTGCAGATCCTACAAACGTCCTCCGTGATTTCTCTATGCCTTTTAATTCTTGGGTATCCAAGCTGGACACGTGGCATGAACTGGCTCTCTACGCCTTTGAGGTCCTGGCCTGCCCTGTTGCTAGCGTTCTGTCAGAGAGGGTTTTTAGTGCCGCTGGTGGAATTATAACAGATAAGAGCATCCGACTGTCAACTGAAAAAACTGACAGGCTGACTCATAAAAATGTACAAGGGCTGGATTGGGAAAGACTTCTGTACACCAACAAGTGAAAACAGTGAATCATAACCTCAAATACATTCTCTCTTTTGGGGACTTGTATTTTCATGCACCTCTTCACAACCACACATGGATATACGCTTCCAGATTTGGTCTGCTTGTTTTTATCCTCCTCCTTATCCTCATCCTCCTCATCCAGAAACACTATATCACCAGGGTGAACATGGTCTGTACGGTGCATTTTGGCCGAGGGTACTTTGATGGCACTCTTTTATTTTTTAAAAAAAGGACAACACATTGGGGAATTGGGCATGGCATTACATTGGGCCAACTTCTTAACTCGGTCTCCTGCAATCTAAAATGTTCCTGCCAGTAGATCACCAGGGTGAACGTGCTCTGTACGGTGCATTTTGGCTAAGGGGGCTGTGATGGCACTCATTTATTTTTCTTAACTCTGTTTCATGCAATCTGACCTGTACCTGCCAGTAGATCTCCAGGGTGAATGTGGTCTGTATGGTGCATGTTGGCCAAGGGGCCTGTGATGGCACTCTTTTATTTTTATAAAAATGGACCCCACATTGGGGAATAGGGCATGACATTACTTTGGGCCTACTTCGTAACTCGGTCTCCTGCAATCTAAAATGTATCTGCCACTAGATCACCAGGGTGAACGTGCTCAGTACTGTTGTAGGCCTTTGAAGTTTGGGCTAGGGGCATGCGATGGCACTAGTGTATTTTTAAAAGAGGTACCCTGTTGTGAATTTGGATTCTGGGCTCCCCCGGTGGCTACTGGTGGAATTGAACTGGTGTCTTCATCTTCTCTGTTCACCTGTTCCCATCAAGATGTGGGAGTCGCTATATAACCTTGCTTCTCTGTTAGTTGCTTGCCGGTCAACAATGTTATCAGAAGCCTCTCTGTGCTTGTTCCTGCTCCTAGACAACTACTAGATAAGTTGGACTCTTGTCCATGTTTGTTTTTGCATTTTTGTTCCAGTTCACAGCTGTAGTTTCGTTACTGTGTCTGGAAAGCTCTTGTGAACAGGAATTGCCACTCTGGTGTTATGAGTTAATGCCAGAGTTTTAAAGTAATTTCTGGATGGTGTTTTGATAGGGTTTTCAGCTGACCATGAAAGTGTCCTTTCTGTCTTCTGCTATGTAGTAAGTGGACCTCAAATTTGCTAAACCTATTTTCATACTACGTTTGTTATTTCATCTTAATTCACCGCCAATACATGTGGGGGGCCTCTGTCTCCTTTCGGGGTATTTCTCTAGAGGTGAGCTAGGACTTATATTTTCCTCTGCTAGCATTATTTAGTCCTCCGGCTGGTGCTGGGCATCTAGAATCAACGTAGGCATGCTACCCGGCCACTGCTAGTTGTGCGTTAGGTTTAGTTCATGGTCAGCTCAGTTCCCATCTTCCAAGAGCTAGTTCCTATATATGCTGATGCTATGTTCTCTTGCCATTGAGATCATGACAGTACCCCCATTGGGGAATTGTTTGGCAAATCATGCACTGCATTAAAAGTCTCAGAGACCCACACCACTACATTGGCCCTAATTCTTAACTCTGTCTCCTGCAATGTCTCTTCCTTCTCTCCGACAACATGACCAGGGTGCACGTGCTTAGTACTGTTATAGGCCAGTGAATTTTGGGCAAGAGGGTTGTGATAGCACTATATTTTTAAGTCCAAAAAATACAACACATTGGGGAATTGGGCATGACATTTCTTTGGGCCTACTTCTTAACTCGGTCTCCTGCAATCTGTCCTGGACCTGCCAGTAGATCACCAGGGTGAACGTGGTCTGTACGGGGCATTTAGGGCTAGGGGCTGTGATGGCCTTATTTTAATCAGCAGTCCAAAAAGAACCCCACATTGGGGAATTGGCCATGGCATTCCATTGGGCCAACTTCTTAACTCTGTCTCCAGCAATGTCTCTTGATTAACTGCCACTAGATCACCAGGGTGAACGTGCTTTGTACAGTTAGAGGCTGGTGAAGTTTGGTCAAAGGGGGCTGTGATGGCACTAGTCTATTTTTACAAAAGGTACCCCCCATTGGTGAAACCATATCCTTGTTGGCAAACACTTCATAACAATTGTGCACCTGAAAGAGCTCACTTGAAAAGCTCCTTTTTGTGTTGCCTGGTTGCTAACATTGGACATAATACACTTCATATAAATTTGATAAAGCAATGCTGTTACTTTGCCTCAGTAGTTCATTAAAAATATAGCTTTGTCCACTATATTTGTTTCTCTCCTTGTGAGCCTTAACTTTGTCTGCCTCAAATGTACAAATGGAGAATATACAAATGGCGATTTGTAAACAAGATTGAAATACTGTATACCGAATGCATTCAGACAATCACATAGCTGCATTTCTTGTAAAACATTTAGAGATGTGACAGACAATGCTCATAGTGACACAATCTTGATAAATGTTTGTTTATTCACTTCACAAACAGTTCTAAGCCTCTATATGTTTGCTGTTTGTCATTGTAAAACATTAAGGTTTACTGAAACTATGCCGGTGGTGGTTTGATTTAAATCCATGTGGGGTTCTCTGTCTTGGTCTTGCTTCTCTGATATTCCAGTCGGATGATGTTTAAAGCCTCTTGGTGATGATCTAACTATACTGTATATAGTTCATCTTCATCTATTTGTAATCACTATATTTATTTATTTAATCCCTATATGTACTTATTAACCTGTGTATGTTAACACATACAAAAGTGTACGCACTCACACTATTCAATAATACTATTCCTTGCATTTTGTAGTTTGCAATAAAATTGTGTTGTATTGCAAGTATTTGCCTTTTTTTAAAAGCCGTATCTGAACGTTGGTGATAACAACATCGCAAATAAAATTGCCAAATTCTCCAGTAAATAATTGTGCAGAGAGGGAACCATCATACCATTAAAAAATACGAGTGAATTTTCCTGGGCCCATCCAGTATGTGGGTTCCAAGGCCTAATGGGCTGCGTATGACTGACTATGCAGCAGGGTTCACCTTCCTGCCAATGTATAAAACAAAGGAGTACGGAGTACAAAATGCATATTGTGAAGTGGATCTTCCTGGGCCCATCCACTATGTGAGTTCCAACGCTTATTGGGGTGCATATGAATTGGTAGCAGGGCAGGCCTTATATTCAATGCAACACTTTTTCAGGAGTCCCTCCTGGATATCTTATGACAGGGGTATTGTGGTGCGTCATAATTCTTGGCAGCCCATCCATTCACAGCATAGGCTACAACAGCTTAGGAGACCCACTGTTTAATAATGGCCCTTTAAGAAGATTAATGCCGCCTGATGCACCAGTAATAATAGGTTCTGTGACTTTAAGAGTTCCTCCTTCATGAATGAAACAAGATGGGTCTCCTTATGTGTCACACACCACATGGCCAGCTAGGGGGGTTACATGTTACAATGACATTTCCCAGTGAATGCATTTGTGGTGGTTGAAAGCAATGTTAAAGTGGAAAAACGCTTGAAAAACGCTGCGTCTGAACTAAGCCTCAGTGGGGGAGGAACATTTTCGGTCTGGGGTGAAATATTTGGCCTTACAGGCAAGTCATTACCCTGCAAAGGATGGACCTTGACATATTTCCAAGCAAAACCCGTTTTGGTTTCGTTTTCCTGTGCTTTCTGTGGCACCAGGAAAAATCGCATGAATCTCGGAAAAAAATTATTAAGGCTGTGATCTCAGAGTCAGGAAGGCTTCCAGGGGCGATCCCCATGAGGTCCCTGTGTCATTTGAGCAGAGTTTCCATCATTTTCAGATGTTTTTAGACCTTAAAAAGACCCCGGGGGGATCGCGGTAAAAATACTCGGGTCTCCCATAGACTTACATTGTTGTTCTGGCCGAGTACCCGAGTATTCCAAACTGCTCGACCCGAACAACGAGCAACCGAGCATTTTAGTGCTCACTCATCACTACATCTAATCATTAATTCTTTTACTACTCTACCAGGCAAATCAACATCAGCCTGTTTATTTTCTCTAGACCAGCATGGTTATTATCATTAACCTCTTTGCTACGCTAAGCCACCAGGACATCATTATTACTTTTTTTTAATACCTTAGACAACCAGAGATATTGTTCCAGTAACTATCTTTTTTGTTCAAGACCACTAGAGAAGTAATCGATTATTACCCTAGACCAATGTTCCATAACTCCCGTCCAGCAGATCATGTTTTCAGGATTTCCTTAATGTTGTCTACGTGATGGAATTATTTCCTGCACAATACTAATACTAAGGAAATTCAGAAGACGTGATGTGTTGGTAGAGCTTGAGGACTGGAGCAGGGAGGTTGTCATTATCTTCTACACTGCCTCAGAACCTAGGGATGTTATCAGTAACTTTTGTACCATCCTCGTCCATGAGGGTTGTTAACATTCATTTTTTTTACTACCCTAGATCACCATGGATGATATCATACTTTTTTTTTTTAACCTTTAGACTATCCTTAACCCTATTACTACCTTAGATGACTGGAGAGATGATAATGAAACGTTTTACTTCCTTAGACCACAAGAGACTGAACCATTAACTCTTCCTCTACCCTGGCCACACAGCTGATCTGGGCTTGTGAGAATCTACAGTTATTAATCTATTGTTGTGTTTTGTTTAAATTCTGGAAACAATAAAAAACTAATTCCCTTTCATCCAAGGCTCCTTGTGGTTTATGGAACCTTCTTACTTGTCCTTTTGATACATATGAAAGAAATCAGATGAATCAATCTTAGGAGCGCCTCCATTCCTTTTCTACTTTGGATAGAACCATTGCAGATTCCATGGGAAACACATTGTAGACCCAGCGGGCTTACCACCTAACCAAGATTGTGCATCTCGTCAACAGGTCAAGGAGAAAATACATGGAGATGCCGGAATCCGAGTGTCTGCGCCTCAAATCTCTCATATTGAAAACTACAATGAAGAAGTGAGTAACGACAGAGATTCTTGGCCTCATCACAAGCCTCATTAATTTATTCTGATACAAGTCACCTTATGTTGTAACCGCAAAAAAAGCTTCATCATAACTGCTGTATCACTGCTGCCTGTTACTATTAGTCTCTGCTGTATCACTGCTGCCTGTTACTATTAGTCTCTGCTGTATCACTGCTGCCTGTTACTATTAGTCTCTGCTGTATCACTGCTGCCTGTTACTATTAGTCTCTGCTGTATCACTGCTGCCTGTTACTATAAGTCTCTGCTGTATCACTGCTGCCTGTTACTATTAGTCTCTGCTATATCACTGCTGCCTGTTACTATTAGTCTCTGCTGTATCACTGCTGACTGTTACTATTAGTCTCTGCTGTATCACTGCTGCCTGTTACTATTAGTCTCTGCTGTATCACTGCTGACTGTTACTATTAGTCTCTGCTGTATCACTGCTGCCTGTTACTATTAGTATCTGCTGTATCACTGCTGCCTGTTACTATTAGTCTCTGCTGTATCACTGCTGACTGTTACTATTAGTCTCTGCTGTATCACTGCTGCCTGTTACTATTAGTCTCTGCTGTATCACTGCTGCCTGTTACTATTAGTCTCTGCTGTATCACTGCTGCCTGTTACTATTAGTCTCTGCTGTATCACTGCTGCCTGTTACTATTAGTCTCTGCTGTATCACTGCTGTCTGTTACTATTAGTATCTGCTGTATCACTGCTGACTGTTACTATTAGTCTCTGCTGTATCACTGCTGCCTGTTACTATTAGTCTCTGCTGTATCACTGCTGACTGTTACTATTAGTCTCTGCTGTATCACTGCTGCCTGTTACTATTAGTCTCTGCTGTATCACTGCTGTCTGTTACTATTAGTCTCTGCTGTATCACTGCTGACTCTTACTATTAGTCTCTGCTGTATCACTGCTGTCTGTTACTATTAGTCTCTGCTGTATCACTGCTGACTGTTACTATCAGTCTCTGCTGTATCACTGCTGCCTGTTACTATTAGTCTCTGCTGTATCACTGCTGCCAGTTACTATCAGTCTCTGCTGTATCACTGCTGCCTGTTACTATTAGTCTCTGCTGCATCACTGCTGCCTGTTACTATTAGTCTCTGCTGTATCACTGCTGACTGTTACTATTAGTCTCTGCTGTATCACTGCTGCCTGTTACTATTAGTCTCTGCTGTATCACTGCTGTCTGTTACTATTAGTCTCTGCTGTATCACTGCTGACTGTTACTATTAGTCTCTGCTGTATCACTGCTGCCAGTTACTATCAGTCTCTGCTGTGTCACTGCTGCCTGTTACTATTAGTCTCTGCTGCATCACTGCTGCCTGTTACTATTAGTCTCTGCTGTATCACTGCTGACTGTTACTATTAGTCTCTGCTGTATCACTGCTGCCTGTTACTATTAGTCTCTGCTGTATCACTGCTGTCTGTTACTATTAGTCTCTGCTGTATCACTGCTGACTGTTACTATTAGTCTCTGCTGTATCACTGCTGTCTGTTACTATTAGTCTCTGCTGTATCACTGCTGACTGTTACTATTAGTCTCCTCTGTATCACTGCTTCCTGTTACTATTAGTCTCTGCTGTATCACTGCTGCCTGTTACTATTAGTCTCTGCTGTATCACTGCTGCCTGTTACTATTAGTCTCTGCTGTATCACTGCTGCCAGTTACTATTAGTCTCTGCTGTATCACTGCTGCCTGTTACTATTAGTCTCTGCTGCATCACTGCTGCCTGTTACTATTAGTCTCTGCTGTATCACTGCTGCCTGCTAATATCAGTCTCTGCTGTATCACTGCTGCCTGTTACTATTAGTCTCTGCTGTATCACTGCTGCCTGTTACTATTAATCACTGCTGTATCACTGCTGCCTGTTACTATTAGTCTCTGCTGTATCACTGCTGCCTGTTACTATTAGTCTCTGCTGTATCACTGCTGCCTGTTACTATTAGTCTCTGCTGTATCACTGCTGCCTGTTACTATTAGTCTCTGCTGTATCACTGCTGCCTGTTAATATCAGTTTCTGTTGTATCACTGCTTCCTGTTACTATTAGTCTCTGCTGTATCACTGCTGCTTGTTACTATTAGTCTCTGCTGTCTCACTGCTGCCTGTTACTAGTTCATTTTTTATGGGAATTGTATAAAATCTTTTTTTTAGAGACCTAAAAAATCTACAATATAATTTTCTGCTTACTTTTTTGAATCTGTGATACCTCATGAGCAGAGACAGTAATTTATAAAAAAAAAAAGTAATGTTCTATCATTGTGCAAGAATAGATAGTTCATACGTAGTTATACTGATGTAGATAGTTGGATGTGCCAGTGACATGTATCACTTTCCATTGTATTGCCTGTTACTATTAGTCTCTGCTGTATCACTGCTGCCTGTTACTATTAGTCTCTGCTGTATCACTGCTGCCTGTTACTATTAATCACTGCTGTATCACTGCTGCCTGTTAATATCAGTCTCTGCTCTATCATTGCTGCCTGTTACTATTAGTCTCTGCTGTATCACTGCTGACTGTTACTATTAGTCTCTGCTGTATCACTGCTGCCTGTTACTATTAGTCTCTGCTGTATCACTGCGGCCTGTTGCTATTAGTCTCTGCTGTATCACTGCTGCCTGTTACTATTAGTCTCTGCTGTATCACTGCTGACTGTTACTATTAGTCTCTGCTGTATCACTGCTGCCTGTTAATATCAGTCTCTGCTGTATCACTGCTGCCTGTTACTATTAATCACTGCTGTATCACTGCTGCCTGTTAATATCAGTCTCTGCTGTATCACTGCTGCCTGTTACTATTAGTCTCTGCTGTATCACTGCTGCCTGTTACTATTAGTCTCTGCTGTGTCACTGCTGCTTATTAGTCTCTGCCGTATCACGGCTGCCTGTTACTCTTAGTCTCTGCTGTATCACGGATGACTGTTACTATTATTCTCCGCTGTATCACTGCTGACTGTTAATATTATTCTCTGCTGTATCACTGCTGCTTGTTACTGTAAGTCTCCTCTGAGTCACTGTTGCCTGTTACTATTAGTCTCTGCTGTATCACTGCTGCCTGTTACAATTAGTCTCCATGAAGTACTCAAACTATTGATTTTTTGTCCTCTACTGAGATTTTGGTGACAAATCTTACAGACAACATGAGTTTTGTCATACTTTGCGATATCAAAAAAAGCCCAGGCTATGCAACGCTTAGAGCCCATGCGACCTGAAGTGCCACCACTACTTGTGCTCAGAGGCACAGTTGTGGTTGGGGATGCAGTTGATGAGGTGCTTCCAGTACTCCATCTCTGTCCAGGAAGGCCCAACCTAACCTCATCGTCAGACTCGTCACTAGCATCCTCCTCCACCTCCTCTGCTGACCTCATGGACTGGTGGACTGTGGGTTGACAGAAAGTGGGGTCTCCAACCTCGTCATCATCACATCACCCTGTGTGTTCTCACACCCGTCATCCTCAGAGCCAACCTCTTCCTGCCCTGACCGAAAAGTCAATTTTCGTTCCAATCAGGTATCTGTCTCATCATCATCTTCCTCATTGTCTCCCCCAACAGGAGTTACAGTTTGGGAATGAGGGTCTACATTATGCTCAGAACCTTCTTCATCTGGGCCTCGCAAAGATTCTGGGCATCAGTGCATATCATTTCCTCATCTGGATTCACAAAATGTTATGATCCGGTGGTAGGATCTAGAAACTGACCTGACACATATGACCAGAATATAGGACAAGTTCTGGGGATGTGGAAGCTATACTGACCGCAATCCTGATCCTATCCACAAACACTAAAGGCAGCTGTGGAGCGTTCCTAAAATCCTAGACGCCTCGTTCACAGCCTGAGAAACTGACTACCCCTAGAGAGAAAGCAAAGACCTCACTTGCCTCAGAGAAATAACCCCAAAGTTATAGTCAGCCCCCCACAAATAATAACGGTGAGTTAAGGGGAAAAGACAAACGTAGAAATGAAACAGGTTCAGCAAATGAGGCCCGCTAACACTAGATAGACTGAAAATAGATAGGAGTCTGTGCGGTCAGTACAAAAACTATCAAAAATAAACCACGCAGAGAATACAAGAACCCCCACACCGACTCACGATGTGAGGGGCGCACTCTGCACCCCAGAACTAACCAGCAAGCGAAAAATCACATATAAGCAAGCTGGACTGAACTCATCATATACAGAGAAACGTTTTCAAGGAAATAATGAGCAAAATGAACAAACAAACTTAACTACTCCAGCAGGAGACTGGTCACAAGGAATATTCAGGAACTCTCAGAAACAGGACTGAATACACCGATAGCAGGCAACAAGTGAAGGTCCAGGTGGAATTAAATAGGGACCAGTCATAGCAGGAAATGAGGCAACTGAGCCCTGCTACAGACCCGCAGTATCGCTAAAGGCCACCAGAGGGAGCACAGACGGAATTCACAACAGTACCCCCCCTTGAGGAGGGGTCACCGAACCCTCACCAGAGCCCCCCGGCCGATCAGGACGAGCTGAATGAAAGGCACGAACCAAATCGGCCGCATGGACATCAGAGGCGACAACCCAGGAATTATCCTCCTGACCATAGCCCTTCCACTTAACCAAATACTGAAGCTTCCGTCTCGAAACACGAGAATCCAAGATCTTCTCCACCACATACTCCAATTCTCCCTCGACCAAGACAAGAGTAGGAGGATCGACAGAAGGAACCACAGGCACCACATATCTCCGCAACAATGACCTATGGAACACATTGTGAATGGCAAACGAAGCTGGGAGGTCCAAACAAAATGACACAGGGTTGAGAATTTCCCAAATCTTATAAGGACCGATGAAACGTGGCTTGAACTTAGGAGAGGAAACCTTCATTGGAACATAACGAGAAGACAACCATACCAAATCCCCCACACGAAGTCGGGGACCCACACAGCGACGGCGGTTAGTAAAGCGCTGAGCCTTCTCTTGTGACAACGTCAAATTGTCCACCACATGGTTCCAAATCTGCTGCAACCTATCCACCACAGAATCCACCCCAGGACAGTCAGAGGGCTCAACCTGACCCGAGGAGAAAAGAGGATGAAAACCAGAATTGCAAAAGAAAGGTGAAACCAAAGTAGCAGAACTAGCCCGATTATTGAGGGCGAACTCAGCCAATGGCAAAAAAGTCACCCAATCATCCTGATCAGCCGAAACAAAACATCTCAAATAAGTTTCCAAGGTCTGATTAGTTCGTTCGGTTTGGCCATTCGTCTGAGGATGGAAGGCCGACGAAAAAGACAATTCAATGCCCATCTTGGCACAAAAGGACCGCCAAAATCTGGACACAAACTGGGATCCCCTGTCAGACACAATGTTTTCGGAATACCATGTAAACGAACCACATTCTGAAAAAACAGTGGTACCAAATCGGAGGAGGAAGGCAGCTTAGGCAAGGGTACCAAATGGACCATTTTAGAAAAACGATCACAAACCACCCAGATGACAGACATTCTCTGAGAGACAGGAAGATCTGAAATAAAATCTATGGAAATATGCGTCCAAGGCCTCTTCGGGACAGGCAAAGGCAAAAGCAATCCACTGGCACGAGAACAGCAAGGCTTGGCCCGAGCACAAATCCCACAGGACTGCACAAAGGAACGCACATCCCGAGACAAGGAAGGCCACCAAAAGGCTCTCGCCACCAAATCCCTGGTACCAAAAATCCCAGGATGACCCGCCAACACCGAAGAATGAACCTCGGAAATAACTCTACTGGTTCATCTGTCCGGGACAAACAGTCTCTCCCGTGGACAACGGTCAGGTCTATTGGCCTGAAACTCCTGCAACACTCGTTGCAGATCAGGAGAGATGGCAGACAAGATCACCCCCTCTTTGAGGACACCAGTCGGTTCAGAAACTTCCGGGGAGTCAGGTATAAAACTCCTAGAAAGGGCATCAGCCTTCACGTTTTTCGAACCCGGAAGATATGATACCACGAAATTGAAACGAGAGAAAAATAGCGATCATCGAGCCTGTCTCGGATTCAACCGTTGGGCAGACTCGAGATAAGTCAAATTCTTGTGATCCGTCAAGACCACCACACGATGCTTGGCTCCCTCAAGCCAATGTCGCCACTCCTCAAATGCCCACTTCATTGCCAACAACTCTCGATTACCAACATCATAATTCCGCTCGGCAGGTGAAAACTTTCTTGAAAAGAAAGCACATGGTCTCATCACAGAGCCATCAGAGCTTTTCTGCGACAAGACAGCCCCTGCTCCAATCTCAGAAGCATCAACCTCGACCTGGAAAGGAAGAGAGACATCGGGCTGGCGCAAGACAGGAGCCGAAGAAAAGCGACGTTTCAGCTCCTGAAAGGCCTCCGCGGCTGCAGGAGACCAATTAGTCACATCAGAACCCTTCTTGGTCAAATCTGTCAAAGGTTTAACCACACTAGAAAAATTAGTGATGAAGCGACGGTAAAAATTAGCAAAACCCAAGAACTTCTAAAGACTCTTCACAGATGTAGGTTGAGTCCAGTCATGAATAGCCTGGACCTTGACTGGATCCATCTCAATAGTAGAAGGAGAAAAAATAAAGCCCAAAAAGGAAACCTTCTGGACTCTGAAGAGACATTTAGAGCCCTTCACAAACAAGGCATTGGCACGCAGGACCTGAAGTACCATCCTGACCTGCTTCACATGAGATTCCCAATCATTGGAAAAGACCAAAATATCATCCAGGTACACAATCATAAATCTATCCAGATACTCTCGGAAAATGTCGTGCATGAAGGACTGAAACACAGAAGGGGCATTAGAGAGCCCAAAAGGCATCACCAAGTACTCAAAATGGCCTTCGGGCGTATTAAATGCTGTTTTCCATTCATCGCCCTGCTTTATGCGCACAAGATTATACACTCCTCGAAGATCTATCTTGGTGAACCAACTGGCCCCCCTAATCCGGACAAACAGATCAGACAACAGTGGCAAGGGGTACTGAGATTTGACCGTGATGTTATTTAGAAGGCGATAATCAATACAGGGTCTCAGAGAACCATCCTTCTTGGCCACAAAAAAGAACCCCGCACCCAAAGGGGACGAGGACGGGTGAATATGCCCCTTCTCCAAGGACTCCTTTATATAACTCCGCATAGCGGTATGTTCTGGTACAGATAAATTAAAAAGTCGTCCCTTAGGGAGCTTACTACTAGGAATCAGATTTATAGCACAATCACAATCCCTATGAGGAGGTAGGGCATTGGATCTGGGCTCATCAAATACATCCTGGTAGTCCGACAAAAATTCAGGGTCTTCAGAAGGAATAGAAGCAATTGACACCAAAGGAGCATCGCCATGAATTCCCTGGCAACCCCAACTTGACACAGACATTGCTTTCCAATCCAGGACTGGATTATGAGCCTGCAACCAAGGCAGGCCCAACACGACAACATCATGCAAATTATGTAGCACAAGAAAGCGAATCACCTCCTGATGTGCAGGAGCCATGCACATGGTCACTTGAGTCCAGTACTGAGGTTTATTCTTGGCCAATGGTGTAGCATCAATTCCCTTTAGTGGAATAGGGAATTACAAAGGCTCCAGGACAAAACCACAGCGCCTGGCAAATGACAAATCCATCAGATTCAGGGCAGCACCTGAATCCACAAAAGCCATAACTGAGTAGGATGACAGAGAGCAAATCAGAGTAACAGACAAAATGAATTTAGGTTGTACAGTACCAATGGTGACAGACTTGGCGAATCTTTTTGTGCGCTTAGAACACTCTGAGATAACATGAGCAGAATCACCACAGTAAAAGCACAACCCATTCTGACTAGTGTTGAGCGATACCGTCCGATACTTGAAAGTATCGGTATCGGAAAGTATCGGCCAATACCGGCAAAGTATCGGATCTAATCCGATACCGATACCCGATACCAATACAAGTCAATGGGACTCAAGTATCGGACGGTATTCCTGATGGTTCCTAGGGTCTGAAGGAGAGGAAACTCTCCTTCAGGCCCTGGGATCCATATTAATGTGTAAAATAAAGAATTAAAATAAAAAATATTGCTATACTCACTAGGGTTGAGCGAAACGGGTCGATCATTTTCAAAAGTCGCCGACTTTTGGCTAAGTCGGCGTCTCATGAAACCCGATCCGACCCCTGTGCTTGTCGGCCATGCGGTACGCGACTTTCGCGCCAAAGTCGCGTTTCAATGACGCGAAAAGCGCCATTTCTCAGCCAATGAAGGTGAACGCAGAGTGTGGGCAGCGTGATGACATAGATCCTGGTCCCCACCATCTTAGAGAAGGGCATTGCAGTGATTGGCTTGCTGTCTGCGGCGTCACAGGGGCTATAAAGGGGCGTTCCCGCCGACCGCCATCTTACTGCTGCTGATCTGAGCTTAGGGACAGGTTGCTGCCGCTTCGTCAGAAGCAGGGAGAGCGTTAGGCAGGGTCCACTAACCACCAAACCGCTTGTGCTGCAGCGATTTCCACTGTCCAACACCACCTTCGGTGTGCAGGGACTGTGGAAGCTATTTTTTTTTTTTCCCCTCAGCGCTGTAGCTCATTGGGCTGCCCTAGAAGGCTCCGTGATAGCTGTATTGCTGTGTGTACGCCACTGTGGAAACCAACTGCTTTTTTCAAAGCACATATCCTCTTGTTCCTTCCTTTCTGCACAGCTATCTTTTTTGTTTGTCCACACTTTTTATTTAATTTGTGCATCAGTCCACTCCTATTGCTGCCTGCCATACCTGGCTTACATTACTGCAGGGAGATAGTAATTGTAGGACAGTTTTTTTTTTTTTTTTTTTTTTTTTTGTGGGAGATTAAGATTGGCATTTCTGCTACAGTGCCATCCCTGTGTGTGCCATCTCTCACTGAGTGGGCCATAGAAAGCCTATTTATTTTTTCCGTGATTTGTGTTCTAAATTCTACCTCAACACAAAAACACTACATCAATCAGTGGGAGAAAAATATTGGCCTCAGTCAGGGCTTGTGTGCCACTGCTGTGTGTGCTATCTCTCATTCAGTGGGCTATAGCAAGCCTATTTTTTTTTTTTTTTTTTTTAATATTATTTGGTTTCTAAAGTCTCCCTGAAAAAAAAAAAAAAACCTAAAAAAACAGTGGGAGAGTAATATTGCCCTTTCAGCTTGTGTGCCAGTCTTGACTCCTGGGTGTGCCACCTCTCTCTCTCATTCAGTGGGCCATAGAAAGCCTATTTTTTTTTTGGTTTTTTTAATATTATTTGGTTTCTAAAGTCTCCCTGAAAAAAAAAAAAAAAACATACAAAAAACAGTGGGAGAGTAATATTGCCCTTTCAGCTTGTGTGCCAGTCTTGACTCCTGGGTGTGCCACCTCTCTCCCTTTCATTCAGTGGGCCATAGAAAGCCTATTTATTTATTTTTTTAAATATTATTGGGTTTCTAAAGTCTCCCTTAAAAAACAAAAAATACATAAAAAAACAGTGGGAGAGTAATATTGCCCTTTCAGCTTGTGTGCCAGTCTTGACTCCTGGGTGTGCCACCTCTCTCTCTCATTCAGTGGGCCATAGAAAGGCTATTTTTTTTTTGGTTTTTTTAATATTATTTGGTTTCTAAAGTCTCCCTGAAAAAAAAAAAAAAACATACAAAAAACAGTGGGAGAGTAATATTGCCCTTTCAGCTTGTGTGCCAGTCTTGACTCCTGGGTGTGCCACCTCTCTCCCTTTCATTCAGTGGGCCATAGAAAGCCTATTTATTTATTTTTTTAAATATTATTGGGTTTCTAAAGTCTCCCTTAAAAAACAAAAAATACATAAAAAAACAGTGGGAGAGTAATATTGCCCTTTCAGCTTGTGTGCCAGTCTTGTGTTGTGAATTTGGATTCTGGGCTCCCCCGGTGGCCGCTTGTGGAATTGGACTTGTCATCCTCTTTCCTGTTTCACCTGGTTCCATCAGTAGTGGGTGTCGCTATTTAAGCTCATTTCTCTGGTGGTTTCTTGCCGGTCAACAATGTTATCTGATGCCTCTCAGTGCTTGTTCCTGCTTCTAGACTACTACTAGATAAGTTGGACTTTTGTCCTTGTTTTGTTTTGCCTATTTGTTCCAGTTCACAGCTGAAGTTTTGTTACTGTGTCTGGAAAGCTCTCGTTGATCAGGGATTGCTACTCTGGCGTTATGAGTTAATGCCAGAGTTTAAGGTAATCTCTGGATGGTGTTTAGTTAGTGTTTTTCTGCTGACCATGAAAGTATACTATCTGTCTTCTGCTATCTAGTAAGCGGACCTCAAATTTGCTAAGACTATTTTCCTGCTGCGTTTGTTGTTTCATCTGAACTCACCGTCATTATATGTGGGGGGCTACTGTCTTCTTTGGAATATTTCTCTAGAGGTGAGCCAGGTCTTATATTTCCCTCTGCTAGCTATTTAGGTCTTAGGCCAGAGCTGGGCATCTAGCGATAAATAGGAAATGCTACCTGGCTATTTCTAGTTGCGCGGCAGGCTTAGTTCATGGTCAGTATAGTTCCATCTTCCGAGAGCTTGTCCCTCAATAGGCTTGCTATGATCTCTGCCTGCAGAGATCATGACAGTTTGACCGGCCCTTAAAGTGTTAAAGACCCAGGTTTAGAAAGGAGAGTTATAAGAAGTCTGCTGGAATTTTTTTTTTTTTTTCCTCCAGTCTGCCTTGCTGCAGTCTTTTTTCTCTCTCTCCTCCTAATCTCTGTATGCTCTGTGTGCACCTGACAATAATGGATCTCCAGAGTGTAACTGCGGGTTTGAATAATCTCATCACGAAAGTACAAAATTTACAAGATTTTGTGGTACATGCTCCGGTATCTGAGCCGAGAATTCCTTTGCCGGAGTTCTTCACAGGGAATAGAGCTAGCTTCCAGAATTTCCGAAATAATTGTAAGCTTTATTTGTCCCTGAAGTCTCGTTCAGCTGGAGACCCTGCTCAGCAGGTTAGGATTGTGATTTCCTTGCTCAGGGGTGACCCTCAAGATTGGGCCTTCTCATTGCCAGCAGGGGATCCTGCGTTACGCGATGTGGATGCGTTTTTTCTGGCCTTGGGCTTGCTTTATGAGGAACCTCATTTGGAACTTCAGGCAGAAAAAACTTTGATGGCACTATCTCAGGGGCAAGACGAAGCTGAGGTTTTCTGCCAAAAATTCCGTAAATGGTCTGTGCTTACTCAGTGGAATGAGTGCGCCTTGGCGGCAACTTTCAGAGAAGGTCTCTCTGATGCCATTAAGGATGTTATGGTGGGGTTCCCTTTGCCTGCAGGTCTGAATGAGTCCATGACAATGGCTATTCAGATTGATAGGCGTCTGCGGGAGCGCAAACCGGTGCACCATCTGGCGGTGTCTATGGAAAAGACGCCAGAAAGTATGCAGTGTGATAGAATTCTGTCCAGGAGCGAGCGACAGAATTTTAGACGGAAGAATGGATTGTGTTTCTATTGTGGGGATTCTACTCATGTTATATCGGCATGCTCTAGGCGTACAAAGAAGCTTGATAAGTCTGTTTCCATTGGCACCATTCAGTCTAAGTTTATTTTGTCTGTAACCCTGATTTGCTCTTTGTCATCCATTGCCACGGACGCCTATGTTGACTCTGGCGCCGCTCTGAGTCTTATGGATTGGTCCTTTGCCAATCGTTGTGGTTTTGATTTAGAGCCTTTGGAGACTCTTATTCCTCTGAAGGGGATTGACTCCACCCCATTGGCTAATAATAAACCACAATACTGGACACAAGTAACCATGCGTATCAATCCGGATCACCAGGAGATTATTCGTTTCCTGGTGCTGTATAATTTACATGACGATTTGGTACTGGGATTGCCATGGTTGCAGTCTCACAACCCAGTCTTGGACTGGAGAGCAATGTCTGTGTTGAGCTGGGGATGTAAGGGTATTCATGGGGACGTACCTTTGGTTTCTATTTCGTCGTCCATTCCCTCTGAAGTCCCTGAGTTCCTCTCTGATTATCAAGACGTCTTTGACGAATCCAAGCTTGGGTCGTTACCTCCGCACCGTGAGTGCGATTGTGCCATAGATTTGATACCGGGTTGTAAATATCCAAAGGGTCGTTTGTTTAATTTGTCTGTGCCGGAACATGCTGCTATGCGGGAATATATAAAGGAGTCTTTGGAAAAGGGACATATTCGTCCATCTTCTTCTCCCTTGGGAGCTGGGTTTTTCTTTGTCTCAAAAAAAGACGGCTCTTTGAGACCATGTATTGATTATCGGCTTCTGAATAAGATCACTGTTAAGTATCAATACCCATTG
This sequence comes from Ranitomeya variabilis, assembly GCF_051348905.1. Lineage (NCBI taxonomy): Eukaryota > Metazoa > Chordata > Amphibia > Anura > Dendrobatidae > Ranitomeya > Ranitomeya variabilis. Next base: position 12,077,548 of record NC_135236.1, read on the forward strand.
CCATTGCTTACTGATTTGTTTGCTCGTATAGAGGGTGCTAAGTGGTTCTCTAAAATTGATCTTCGTGGGGCGTATAATTTGGTGCGGATCAGGCAGGGGGATGAGTGGAAGACCGCATTTAATACGCCCGAGGGCCACTTTGAGTATTTGGTCATGCCTTTTGGTCTTTCTAATGCCCCTTCAGTTTTCCAGTCTTTTATGCATGATATTTTCCGCGATTTTCTGGATAAATTTATGATAATATATCTGGATGATATTCTGATTTTTTCTGATGACTGGGACTCTCATGTCCAGCAGGTCAGGAGAGTTTTTCAGGTTCTGCGGTCTAATTCTTTGTGTGTGAAGGGGTCTAAGTGCGTTTTTGGGGTCCAGAAAATTTCCTTTTTGGGGTATATTTTTTCTCCCTCTTCCATTGAGATGGATCCCGTCAAGGTGCAAGCTATTTGTGACTGGACTCAGCCCTCCTCTCTTAAGGGTCTTCAGAGATTTTTGGGCTTTGCCAACTTTTACCGCCGATTTATTGCTGGTTTTTCGGATGTCGTTAAACCACTAACTGATTTGACCAGACAAGGCGCTGATGTTGCTAATTGGTCCCCTCATGCTGTAGAGGCCTTTCAGGAGCTTAAGCGCCGTTTTGCCTCTGCCCCTGTGTTGCGTCAGCCTGATGTGAATCTGCCTTTTCAGGTTGAGGTTGACGCTTCGGAGATCGGAGCTGGGGCAGTGTTGTCGCAGAAAGGTTCCGACTGCTCCGTCATTAGGCCTTGTGCCTTCTTTTCTCGCAAATTTTCGCCCGCAGAGCGGAATTATGATGTTGGGAATCGGGAGCTTTTGGCCATGAAGTGGGCGTTTGAGGAGTGGCGCCATTGGCTCGAGGGGGCTAGGCATCAGGTGGTGGTATTGACTGACCACAAAAATTTGATTTATCTTGAGACTGCCAGACGCCTGAATCCTAGACAGGCGCGCTGGTCTTTATTTTTTTCTCGCTTTAATTTTGTGGTGTCATACCTACCGGGTTCTAAGAATGTTAAGGCAGATGCCCTTTCTAGGAGTTTTGACCCGGACTCTCCTGGTAATTCTGAACCCACAGGTATCCTTAGGGAGGGAGTAATTTTGTCGGCCGTTTCTCCTGATCTGCGGCGGTCCTTGCAAGAGTTTCAGGCGGATAGACCGGATCGTTGTCCGCCTGATAGACTGTTTGTTCCGGATGATTGGACCAGCAGAGTCATCTCTGAGGTACATTCTTCTGCATTGGCAGGTCATCCCGGAATTTTTGGTACCAGGGATTTGGTGGCAAGATCCTTCTGGTGGCCTTCCCTGTCACGAGATGTGCGAGTCTTTGTGCAGTCATGTGACGTTTGTGCTCGGGCCAAGTCTTGTAGTTCTCGGGCTAGCGGACTGCTGTTGCCCTTGCCTATTCCTAAGAGGCCTTGGACACACATCTCGATGGATTTTATTTCAGATCTGCCTGTTTCCCAGAAGATGTCTGTCATCTGGGTGGTCTGTGACCGTTTCTCTAAAATGGTCCATTTGGTTCCTCTGCCCAAGTTGCCTTCTTCTTCTGAGTTGGTTCCTCTGTTTTTTCAGAATGTTGTCCGATTGCACGGTATTCCTGAGAATATTGTTTCTGACAGAGGTACCCAATTTGTGTCTAGATTTTGGCGGGCATTCTGTGCTAGGATGGGCATAGATTTGTCTTTTTCATCTGCTTTTCACCCTCAGACTAATGGCCAGACCGAGCGGACTAATCAGACCCTTGAGACATATCTGAGGTGTTTTGTCTCTGCTGACCAGGATGATTGGGTTGCTTTTTTGCCATTGGCAGAGTTCGCCCTCAATAATCGGGCCAGTTCTTCCACCTTGGTGTCCCCGTTTTTCTGTAATTCGGGGTTTCACCCTCGATTTTCCTCCGGTCAGGTGGAATCCTCGGATTGTCCTGGAGTGGATGCGGTGGTGGAGAGATTGCATCACATCTGGGGGCAGGTTATGGACAATTTGAAGTTGTCCCAGGAGAAGACTCAGCGTTTTGCCAACCGTCATCGTCGTGTTGGTTCTCGGCTTTGTGTTGGAGATTTAGTGTGGTTGTCTTCTCGTTTTGTCCCTATGAGGGTCTCTTCTCCTAAGTTTAAACCTCGGTTCATCGGCCCTTATAGAATATTGGAGATTCTTAATCCTGTTTCTTTCCGTTTGGACCTCCCTGCGTCCTTTTCCATTCATAACGTTTTTCATCGGTCGTTATTGCGCAGGTATGAGGTACCTGTTGTACCTTCAGTTGAGCCTCCTGCTCCGGTGTTGGTTGAGGGTGAGTTGGAGTACGTTGTGGAGAAAATTTTGGACTCTCGTGTTTCCAGACGGAGACTCCAGTATCTGGTTAACTGGAAGGGTTACGGCCAGGAGGATAATTCTTGGGTCAATGCATCTGATGTTCATGCTTCTGATCTTGTTCGTGCCTTCCATAGGGCTCATCCTGGTCGCCCTGGTGGATCTGGTGAGGGTTCGGTGCCCCCTCCTTGAGGGGGGGGTACTGTTGTGAATTTGGATTCTGGGCTCCCCCGGTGGCCGCTTGTGGAATTGGACTTGTCATCCTCTTTCCTGTTTCACCTGGTTCCATCAGTAGTGGGTGTCGCTATTTAAGCTCATTTCTCTGGTGGTTTCTTGCCGGTCAACAATGTTATCTGATGCCTCTCAGTGCTTGTTCCTGCTTCTAGACTACTACTAGATAAGTTGGACTTTTGTCCTTGTTTTGTTTTGCCTATTTGTTCCAGTTCACAGCTGAAGTTTTGTTACTGTGTCTGGAAAGCTCTCGTTGATCAGGGATTGCTACTCTGGCGTTATGAGTTAATGCCAGAGTTTAAGGTAATCTCTGGATGGTGTTTAGTTAGTGTTTTTCTGCTGACCATGAAAGTATACTATCTGTCTTCTGCTATCTAGTAAGCGGACCTCAAATTTGCTAAGACTATTTTCCTGCTGCGTTTGTTGTTTCATCTGAACTCACCGTCATTATATGTGGGGGGCTACTGTCTTCTTTGGAATATTTCTCTAGAGGTGAGCCAGGTCTTATATTTCCCTCTGCTAGCTATTTAGGTCTTAGGCCAGAGCTGGGCATCTAGCGATAAATAGGAAATGCTACCTGGCTATTTCTAGTTGCGCGGCAGGCTTAGTTCATGGTCAGTATAGTTCCATCTTCCGAGAGCTTGTCCCTCAATAGGCTTGCTATGATCTCTGCCTGCAGAGATCATGACAGTCTTGACTCCTGGGTGTGCCACCTCTCTCTCTCATTCAGTGGGCCATAGAAAGGCTATTTTTTTTTTGTTTTTTTTAATATTATTTGGTTTCTAAAGTCTCCCTGAAAAAAAAAAAAAAAACATACAAAAAACAGTGGGAGAGTAATATTGCCCTTTCAGCTTGTGTGCCAGTCTTGACTCCTGGGTGTGCCACCTCTCTCCCTTTCATTCAGTGGGCCATAGAAAGCCTATTTATTTATTTTTTTAAATATTATTGGGTTTCTAAAGTCTCCCTTAAAAAACAAAAAATACATAAAAAAACAGTGGGAGAGTAATATTGCCCTTTCAGCTTGTGTGCCAGTCTTGACTCCTGGGTGTGCCACCTCTCTCTCTCATTCAGTGGGCCATAGAAAGGCTATTTTTTTTTTGGTTTTTTTAATATTATTTGGTTTCTAAAGTCTCCCTGAAAAAAAAAAAAAAAACATACAAAAAACAGTGGGAGAGTAATATTGCCCTTTCAGCTTGTGTGCCAGTCTTGACTCCTGGGTGTGCCACATCTCTCCCTTTCATTCAGTGGGCCATAGAAAGCCTATTTATTTTTTTTTTTTAAATATTATTGGGTTTCTAAAGTCTCCCTTAAAAAAAAAAAAAACATAAAAAAACAGTGGGAGAGTAATATTGCCCTTTCAGCTTGTGTGCCAGGCTTGACTCCTGGGTGTGCCACCTCTCTCTCTCATTCAGTGGGCTATAGAAAGCCTATTTTTTTTTTTTTTTTTTTTTTTTTTTATATTATTTGGTTTCTAAAGTCTCCCTGAAATAAAAAAAAAACTTAAAAAAACAGTGGGAGAATAATATTGCCCTTTCAGCTTGTGCGCCAGTCTTGACTCCTGGGTGTGCCACCTCTCTCTCTCTAATTGTGGGCCATAGAAAGCCTTTTTTTTTTTTTTTTTTTAATATTATTTGGTTTCTAAAGTCTCCCTGAGAAAAAAAAAAAAATAAATTAGGTGGGAGATTAATATTGACATTAGTGCTTGAGTGACAGTCCTGCGTGTGTGTCATCTCTGTGATTTTGTGCCACAGAAAACAGAGTGTGTAACATTGTGCCTGATTTTCCTTGTGGTCTCACCAACCTGTTAAGGGATATTGAAATCATACTGAAGTTATAGCTCACCGTGTAAGTTGTTTGACAGCAACAAATAAAGTTACTTTGGTTAAGATTTTAAAACAATGAGGAAGTCTGGTGCAAGAGGTCGTCGTGGGCGTTCATTGTCAGCTGGTAATGATGGTAGTGGTAGTGGAGCATCAGGTGGTCGTGGGGATAAAAATATTCCACCTAAGTCTGGAGCTGTGGAGCCAGTTTCATCGTCAGGCTACACAAGGCCTCGAACGCTCTCTTTTCTGGGAGTAGGAAAACCGCTTTTAAAGGCGGAGCAGCAACAGTAAGTTTTGGCTTACATTGCAGACTCAGCCTCTAGCTCTTTTGCCTCCTCTTCCGAAACTGGTAAATGTAAAAGCAGCGCGTCGCTTGTGGATGTTCACGGTCAGGGACAAGTCGCTTCCTTGTCCTCCTCAGCAAAAACTACAACAAGAGAGAAGGATGCAGCAGGCGACACAACGGGTCACTCCATGGAGCTCTTTACACATACCGTCCCTGGCTTAGAAAGTGAAACATTTAACAGGCCATGCCCATTACAAGTATATTCTGACATGGAGTGCACTGATGCACAGCCACAGCCAGAGTACTATGCTGCTCCTTTGACTCAGACCACCACATTGCCCTCTCAGGGTACAGATCCACAATCAGACCCTGATGAGACTATGTTGCCCCGCCACGAACGCTATACCACCGACCGACACAGTGACACAGACGAAGTTGCACACGAGCTCGAAGAGGAGGTAATAGATGACCCAGTTATTGACCCCGATTGGCAGCCATTGGGGGAACAGGGTGCAGGCGGCAGTAGTTCAGAAGCGGAGGTGGAGGAGGGGCCGCAGCAGGCATCAACATCGCAACAGGTTCCATCTGCCGGGCCCGTATCTGGCCCAAAACGCGTGTCAAAGCCAAAACCTGTTGGAGCACAGCGTTGCCATCCGGTTAAAGATCAGTCTGCAATCCCTGAAAAGGGATCCGAGTCTAGGAAGAGTGCAGTCTGGCATTTTTTTAAACAACATCCAACTGATCAGCGCAAAGTCATCTGTCAAAAATGTTCAACTAGCTTAAGCAGAGGTCAGAATCTGAAAAGTCTAAATACTAGTTGCATGCATAGACACTTAACCACCATGCATTTTCAAGCCTGGACTAACTACCAAACGTCCCTCAAGGTTGTAGCACCCTCGGCCAATGAAGCTAGTCAGCAACGCAACATCCCTTCCGTCACTGTAAGGCCACCATTTTCCGCACCACCGGCAGTATCTGTGCAGGTTTCTTTGCCAGCCAAAAGCAGTCAGGTTCAGGGAATCACCAGTTTTGTAGGAGGAAATATTGCATCTAGGGCACCGGCGGAAACAATACCGTCTCCAACCGTCTCTCAGTCTGCCATGTACACCGGCACACCCGAAAGTTCCACGATCTCCAGCTCTCCAGTCCAGCTCACCCTACATGAGACTCTGGTTAGAAAAAGGAAGTACTTATCCTCGCATCCGCGTACACAGTGTTTTAACGCCCACATAGCTAGACTAATCTCGTTAGAGATGATGCCCTACCGGTTAGTTGAAAGCGAAGCTTTCAAAGCCCTGATGGAGTACGCTGAACCACGATACGAGCTACCCAGTCGACACTTTTTTTCCAGAAAAGCCATCCCAGCCCTGCACCAGCATGTTAAACAGCGCATCGTCCATGCACTACAGATGCATGGACCAGTAGGCATGGCCAGGGACGTTATGTGTCCATCACGGCACACTGGGTGAATGTGGTGGATGCAGGGTCCACAGGCGACATCAATTTAGGGACAGTTGTGCCTAGCCCACGGTCTAGGAAACAGTTGGCTGTAGGCGTACGCACCCCCTCCTCCTCCTCCTCCTCATCCTCCTGCAGAAGCTACAGCTCTTCCACAGAACGCAGTCTGCCAACCACTCCATCGGCAGATGACACTGTTGCACACCAGTTGTCCCATTATGGGCCAGCTACTGCCAAGCGTCAGCAGGCTGTATTGGCTATGAAGTGCTTGGGCGACAACAGACACACCGCGGAAGTTCTGTCCGAGTTCTTGCAACAAGAAACACAGTCGTGGCTGGGCACAGTAGATCTTGAGGCAGGCAAGGTAGTGAGTGATAACGGAAGGAATTTCATGGCTGCCATCTCCCTTTCCCAACTGAAACACATTCCTTGCCTGGCTCACACCTTAAACCTGGTGGTGCAGTGCTTATTGAAAACTTATCCTGGGTTCTCCGACCTGCTCCTCAAAGTGCGTGCACTTTGCTCACATATCCGACATTCGCCTGTACACGCCAGCCGTATGCAGACCTATCAGCGGTCTTTGAACCTTCCCCAGCATCGCCTAATCATAGACGTTGCAACAAGGTGGAACTCAACACTGCACATGCTTCAGAGACTGTGCGAACAGAGGCGTGCTGTTATTTATTTGTGGGAGGATACATGGGCAGGCAGTAGGATGGCAGACATGGAGTTGTCAGGTGTGCAGTGGTCTAGACATGTGTCAAGTCCTTCAGTGTTTTGAGGAATGCACACGGCTGGTTAGTGCAGACAACGCCGTAATAAGCATGAGCATCCCCCTAATGCGTCTGCTGATGCAAAGTTTGACGCACATAAAGGAGCAGGCGTCTGCACCAGAGGAAGAGGAAAGCCTTGATGACAGTCAGCCATTGTCTGGTCAGGGCAGTGTACAGGACGAGGTAGCGGGCGAAGAGGAGGTGGAGGACGAGGAGGATGATGGGGATGAGTATATTTTTAATGCCGAACCTTTCCCGGGGGCACAGGAAATTGGTTGCGTGTCACGGCCGGGTTCTGGTTTTTTGAGGGACACAAGTGACGTAGATTTGCCTGCAACTGCCCCTCAACCAATCACAACCGGAGATTTGACAACTGGAACTTTGGCCCACATGGCGGATTATGCCTTACGTATCCTAAAAAGGGACACACGCATTACGAAAATGATGAACGATGACGATTACTGGTTGGCCTGCCTCCTTGATCCACGCTATAAAGGCAAATTGCAAAATATTATGCCACATGAGAACTTGGAACTAATATTAGCAACCAAACAATCAACTCTTGTTGACCGTTTGCTTCAGGCATTCCCAGCACACAGCGCACGTGATCGTTCTCACACGAGCTCCAGGGGGCAGCAGACTAGGAGTGTTAGGGGTGCACACATCAGAAGTGGCGTTGGACAGAGGGGTTTTCTGACCAGGTTGTGGAGTGATTTTGCTATGACCGCAGACAGGACAGGTACTGCTGCATCAATTGAAAGTGACAGGAGACAACATTTGTCCAGTATGGTTACTAACTATTTTTCATCCCTTATCGATGTTCTCCCTCAACCGTCATTCCCATTTGATTACTGGGCCTCCAAATTAGACACCTGGCCAGAATTGGCAGAATATGCATTGCAGGAGCTTGCTTGCCCGGCAGCAAGTGTCCTATCAGAAAGAGTATTCAGTGCTGCAGGTTCAATATTAACCGAAAAAAGGACTCGTCTGGCTACCCAAAATGTTGACGATCTAACATTCATTAAAATGAACCACAACTGGATTTCGAAATCTTTTGCCCCACCTTGCCCGGCCGACACCTAGCTTTCCTATGAAAAGCTCTTGCCTGTGAATTACTTTTCTAATGTCTAATTTGCTGCAGCTGATTGTACAGCATACGACATGTTTACACCTCCCTAAATGGCAAAACTCCCCACACGGGGCCGTGGTATCGCGACTTGGCGCAAGCACCCGTGAGACTGCTGTTTGTCTGAAGAGGTGGGTGTGCTCGCTTTTGGTTGACGGCATTGCTACTGGGTCCCTCATAGTACAATGTAGTGTCTCTGGCGGTGGTGGTGCGCACCCAACGTCAGACACACCGTTGTAACATGAGGGGCCCTGGGGCGGTCCCGCCGGCCTCAAGAGAGTTCCCCCCTACCCCAGCTCAAAATGTGCTCTACCACGTCCAAAATTATGTCGCACAGCTCCACCAATCTTTAGTCTATTCGCTGACATCATTCAATGTCTGGCACTGACAATACAAATTTGTAGACATCTATGATGCAACTTAAAGTAGTCTGTGTCTGTGTCCTATATTGGCACCATTAAATAGTTACTGCCAAATTACTATGTCAGAAACTCAGTAGATGAGCCCACCCCTGTACCTAAGTATGCCACCTTTTTTGTGTTTTGGTTGTTTTGCGAGACATTAACATCTATTTATATTTTGGGAGTACTGGGACAGACACTCCTTGCACTACTCCTCCACCAAGCTGCCTGTGTATCCATGTAACCGCTGTAAAGCTGCCATGAGCCTATTGTTTGTTATTTTAGGCCTTTGATAGCCTGTCTGCGGTCCCTACTTTAAATACTCCTCCACTGACCACCAAGCTGCCTGCCCGTGTATCCATGTAACCGCTGTAAAACTGCCATGAGCCTATTGTTTGTTATTTTAGGCCTTTGATAGCCTGTCTGCGGTCCCTACTTTAAATACTCCTCCACTGACCACCAAGCTGCCTGCCCGTGTATCCATGTAACCGCTGTAAAACTGCCATGAGCCTATTGTTTGTTATTTTAGGCCTTTGATAGCCTGTCTGCGGTCCCTACTTTAAATACTCCTCCACTCACCACCACCAAGCTGCCTGCCCGTGTATCCATGTAACCGCTGTAAAACTGCCATAAGCCTATTGTTTGTTATTTTAGGCCTTTGATAGCCTGTCTGCGGTCCCTACTTTAAATACTCCTCCACTGACCACCAAGCTGCCTGCCCGTGTATCCATGTAACCGCTGTAAAACTGCCATGAGCCTATTGTTTGTTATTTTAGGCCTTTGAAGCCTGTCTGCGGTCCCTCCTTCCACTAGTCCTCCACTGACCAGACCACTGCTGCCCGTGTACCCCTGGAACCAATTATAAAGTGCCTACAGCCAGCCCATTTTTTTATGTTAGGCCTTTGAAGCCTGTCTGCGGTCCCTCCTTCCACTAGTCCTCCACTGGCCAGACCACTGCTGCCCGTGTACCCCTGGAACCAATTATAAAGTGCCTACAGCCAGCCCATTTTCTTATGTTAGGCCTTTGAAGCCTGTCTGCGGTCCCTACTTTAAATACTCCTCCACTGACCACCAAGCTGCCTGCCCGTGTATCCATGTAACCGCTGTAAAACTGCCATGAGCCTATTGTTTGTTATTTTAGGCCTTTGATAGCCTGTCTGCGGTCCCTACTTTAAATACTCCTCCACTGACCACCAAGCTGCCTGCCCGTGTATCCATGTAACCGCTGTAAAACAGCCATGAGCCTATTGTTTGTTATTTTAGGCCTTTGATAGCCTGTCTGCGGTCCCTACTTTAAATACTCCTCCACTGACCACCAAGCTGCCTGCCCGTGTATCCATGTAACCGCTGTAAAACTGCCATAAGCCTATTGTTTGTTATTTTAGGCCTTTGATAGCCTGTCTGCGGTCCCTACTTTAAATACTCCTCCACTGACCACCAAGCTGCCTGCCCGTGTATCCATGTAACCGCTGTAAAACTGCCATGAGCCTATTGTTTGTTATGTTAGGCCTTTGATAGCCTGTCTGCGGTCCCTACTTTAAATACTCCTCCACTGACCACCAAGCTGCCTGCCCGTGTATCCATGTAACCGCTGTAAAACTGCCATGAGCCTATTGTTTGTTATTTTAGGCCTTTGATAGCCTGTCTGCGGTCCCTACTTTAAATACTCCTCCACTGACCACCAAGCTGCCTGCCCGTGTATCCATGTAACCGCTGTAAAACTGCCATGAGCCTATTGTTTGTTATTTTAGGCCTTTGAAGCCTGTCTGCGGTCCCTCCTTCCACTAGTCCTCCACTGACCAGACCACTGCTGCCCGTGTACCCCTGGAACCAATTATAAAGTGCCTACAGCCAGCCCATTTTTTTATGTTAGGCCTTTGAAGCCTGTCTGCGGTCCCTCCTTCCACTAGTCCTCCACTGGCCAGACCACTGCTGCCCGTGTACCCCTGGAACCAATTATAAAGTGCCTACAGCCAGCCCATTTTTTTATGTTAGGCCTTTGAAGCCTGTCTGCGGTCCCTCCTTCCACTAGTCCTCCACTGGCCAGACCACTGCTGCCCGTGTACCCCTGGAACCAATTATAAAGTGCCTACAGCCAGCCCATTTTCTTATGTTAGGCCTTTGAAGCCTGTCTGCGGTCCCTACTTTAAATACTCCTCCACTGACCACCAAGCTGCCTGCCCGTGTATCCATGTAACCGCTGTAAAACTGCCATGAGCCTATTGTTTGTTATTTTAGGCCTTTGATAGCCTGTCTGCGGTCCCTACTTTAAATACTCCTCCACTCACCACCACCAAGCTGCCTGCCCGTGTATCCATGTAACCGCTGTAAAACTGCCATAAGCCTATTGTTTGTTATTTTAGGCCTTTGATAGCCTGTCTGCGGTCCCTACTTTAAATACTCCTCCACTGACCACCAAGCTGCCTGCCCGTGTATCCATGTAACCGCTGTAAAACTGCCATGAGCCTATTGTTTGTTATTTTAGGCCTTTGATAGCCTGTCTGCGGTCCCTACTTTAAATACTCCTCCACTGACCACCAAGCTGCCTGCCCGTGTATCCATGTAACCGCTGTAAAACTGCCATGAGCCTATTGTTTGTTATTTTAGGCCTTTGATAGCCTGTCTGCGGTCCCTACTTTAAATACTCCTCCACTGACCACCAAGCTGCCTGCCCGTGTATCCATGTAACCGCTGTAAAACTGCCATGAGCCTATTGTTTGTTATTTTAGGCCTTTGATAGCCTGTCTGCGGTCCCTACTTTAAATACTCCTCCACTCACCACCACCAAGCTGCCTGCCCGTGTATCCATGTAACCGCTGTAAAACTGCCATAAGCCTATTGTTTGTTATTTTAGGCCTTTGATAGCCTGTCTGCGGTCCCTACTTTAAATACTCCTCCACTGACCACCAAGCTGCCTGTGTATCCATGTAACCGCTGTAAAACTGCCATGAGCCTATTGTTTGTTATTTTAGGCCTTTGAAGCCTGTCTGCGGTCCCTCCTTCCACTAGTCCTCCACTGACCAGACCACTGCTGCCCGTGTACCCCTGGAACCAATTATAAAGTGCCTACAGCCAGCCCATTTTTTTATGTTAGGCCTTTGAAGCCTGTCTGCGGTCCCTCCTTCCACTAGTCCTCCACTGGCCAGACCACTGCTGCCCGTGTACCCCTGGAACCAATTATAAAGTGCCTACAGCCAGCCCATTTTCTTATGTTAGGCCTTTGAAGCCTGTCTGCGGTCCCTACTTTAAATACTCCTCCACTGACCACCAAGCTGCCTGCCCGTGTATCCATGTAACCGCTGTAAAACTGCCATGAGCCTATTGTTTGTTATTTTAGGCCTTTGAAGCCTGTCTGCGGTCCCTCCTTCCACTAGTCCTCCACTGACCAGACCACTGCTGCCCGTGTACCCCTGGAACCAATTATAAAGTGCCTACAGCCAGCCCATTTTTTTATGTTAGGCCTTTGAAGCCTGTCTGCGGTCCCTCCTTCCACTAGTCCTCCACTGGCCAGACCACTGCTGCCCGTGTACCCCTGGAACCAATTATAAAGTGCCTACAGCCAGCCCATTTTCTTATGTTAGGCCTTTGAAGCCTGTCTGCGGTCCCTACTTTAAATACTCCTCCACTGACCACCAAGCTGCCTGCCCGTGTATCCATGTAACCGCTGTAAAACTGCCATGAGCCTATTGTTTGTTATTTTAGGCCTTTGATAGCCTGTCTGCGGTCCCTACTTTAAATACTCCTCCACTCACCACCACCAAGCTGCCTGCCCGTGTATCCATGTAACCGCTGTAAAACTGCCATAAGCCTATTGTTTGTTATTTTAGGCCTTTGATAGCCTGTCTGCGGTCCCTACTTTAAATACTCCTCCACTGACCACCAAGCTGCCTGCCCGTGCATCCATGTAACCGCTGTAAAACTGCCATGAGCCTATTGTTTGTTATGTTAGGCCTTTGATAGCCTGTCTGCGGTCCCTACTTTAAATACTCCTCCACTGACCACCAAGCTGCCTGCCCGTCTATCCATGTAACCGCTGTAAAACTGCAATGAGCCTATTGTTTGTTATTTTAGGCCTTTGATAGCCTGTCTGCGGCCCCTACTTGCAATACTCCTCCACTGACCACAATGCTGCCTGGAGTGCCTGCCTGTGTATCCATGTAACCGATGTAAAACTGCCATGACTGCCTACTGTTTGTTATTTTAGGCCTTTGATAGCCTGTCTGCAGCCCCTACTTGCAATACTCCTCCACTGACCACACCAATGCTGCCCGTGTACCCCTGGAACCTATTTAAAAGTTCATAGAGCCTAGTTATATATTTTATTTACTATTAATTAGGCCATGATGGACTACGCTGTACCACGCTACAAGCTAACCAGTCGACACTTCTTTTGCGAGAAAAGCCATCCCAACCCTCCACCAGCATGTAGAAGACCGCATTGTCCATGCACTCTGGCAATCTGTGAGTACAAAGGTGCACCTGACAACAGACGCATGGACCTGTAGGCATGGCCACGGAAGATTACGTGTCCATTACGGCGCAATGGGTTAATGTGGTGGATGCATGGTCCACAGGGGACAGCCTACTAAGTCTGTCTGCAGTCCCTTATTCAAATTGTCCTCCACTGTCTAAATCGGAGCTTCCACCTTCTGGCTTTCGGCCTATAGTATCAGAAATTAAACTGCATTTGGCCTTCAACTTTGGTTAGGGCCTACTAACGGCTTCTGCCCCTGCCTGGTGTTGCCCTCAACTAAATAAAGCTGAGCTTCAACCTTCCGGCTCTCATTAAGTGGTTTTAAAAAAAAAAAATGGTGGTTAGGGCCTACTAACAGCTTCTGCCCCTGCCTGGTGTTGCCCTCAACTAAATAAAGCTGAGCTTCAACCTTCTGCTCCAAATTACCATTTTAAAAAATGCAATAGGCTTTTCCGGCCTACTAAAGGTGTCTGTCTGTGTGCCCCTGCCTGGTGTTGTCCTCAACTAAATAAAGCTGAGCTTCAACCTTCCGGCTCTCATTAAGTGGTTTTAAAAAAAAAAAATGGTGGTTAGGGCCTACTAACGGCTTCTGCCCCTGCCTGGTGTTGCCCTCAACTAAATAAAGCTGAGCTTCAACCTTCTGCTCCAAATTACCATTTTAAAAAATGCAATAGGCTTTTCCGGCCTACTAAAGGTGTCTGTCTGTGTGCCCTTGCCTGGTGTTGCCCTCAACTAAATAAAGCTGAGCTTCAACCTTCTGCTCCAAATTACCATTTTAAAAAATGCAATAATCTTTTCCGGCCTACTAAAGGTGTCTGTCTGTGTGCCCCTGCCTGGTGTTGCCCTCAACTAAATGAAGCTGAGCTTCAACCTTCTGCTCCAAATTACCATTTTGAAAAATGCAATAGGCTTTTCCGGCCTACTAAAGGTGTCTGTCTGTGTGCCCCTGCCTGGTGTTGTCCTCAACTAAATAAAGCTGAGCTTCAACCTTCTGCTCCAAATTACCATTTTAAAAAATGCAATAGGCTTTTCCGGCCTACTAAAGGTGTCTGTCTGTGTGCCCCTCCCTGGTGTTGCCCTCAACTAAATAAAGCTGAGCTTCAACCTTCTGCTCCAAATTACCATTTTAAAAAATGCAATAGGCTTTTCCGGCCTACTAAAGGTGTCTGTCTGTGTGCCCCTGCCTGGTGTTGTCCTCAACTAAATAAAGCTGAGCTTCAACCTTCTGCTCCAAATTACCATTTTAAAAAATGCAATAGGCTTTTCCGGCCTACTAAAGGTGTCTGTCTGTGTGCCCCTCCCTGGTGTTGCCCTCAACTAAATAAAGCTGAGCTTCAACCTTCTGCTCCAAATTACCATTTTGAAAAATGCAATAGGCTTTTCCGGCCTACTAAAGGTGTCTGTCTGTGTGCCCCTGCCTGGTGTTGTCCTCAACTAAATAAAGCTGAGCTTCAACCTTCCGGCTCTCATTAAGTGGTTTTAAAAAAAAAAATGGTGGTTAGGGCCTACTAACGGCTTCTGCCCCTCCCTGGTGTTGTCCTCAACTAAATAAAGCTGAGCTTCAACCTTCTGCTCCAAATTACCATTTTAAAAAATGCAATAGGCTTTTCCGGCCTACTAAAGGTGTCTGTCTGTGTGCCCCTGCCTGGTGTTGCCCTCAACTAAATAAAGCTGAGCTTCAACCTTCTGCTCCAAATTACCATTTTAAAAAATGCAATAATCTTTTCCGGCCTACTAAAGGTGTCTGTCTGTGTGCCCCTGCCTGGTGTTGCCCTCAACTAAATAAAGCTGAGCTTCAACCTTCTGCTCCAAATTACCATTTTGAAAAATGCAATAGGCTTTTCCGGCCTACTAAAGGTGTCTGTCTGTGTGCCCCTGCCTGGTGTTGTCCTCAACTAAATAAAGCTGAGCTTCAACCTTCTGCTCCAAATTACCATTTTAAAAAATGCAATAGGCTTTTCCGGCCTACTAAAGGTGTCTGTCTGTGTGCCCCTGCCTGGTGTTGCCCTCAACTAAATAAAGCTGAGCTTCAACCTTCTGCTCCAAATTACCATTTTGAAAAATGCAATAGGCTTTTCCGGCCTACTAAAGGTGTCTGTCTGTGTGCCCCTGCCTGGTGTTGCCCTCAACTAAATAAAGCTGAGCTTCAACCTTCTGCTCCAAATTACCATTTTAAAAAATGCAATAATCTTTTCCGGCCTACTGAAGGTGTCTGTCTGTGTGCCCCTGCCTGGTGTTGCCCTCAACTAAATAAAGCTGAGCTTCAACCTTCTGCTCCAAATTACCATTTTGAAAAATGCAATAGGCTTTTCCGGCCTACTAAAGGTGTCTGTCTGTGTGCCCCTGCCTGGTGTTGTCCTCAACTAAATATAGCTGAGCTTCAACCTTCTGCTCCAAATTACCATTTTAAAAAATGCAATAGGCTTTTCCGGCCTACTAAAGGTGTCTGTCTGTGTGCCCCTGCCTGGTGTTGTCCTCAACTAAATAAAGCTGAGCTTCAACCTTCCGGCTCTCATTAAGTGGTTTTAAAAAAAAAAATGGTGGTTAGGGCCTACTAACGGCTTCTGCCCCTCCCTGGTGTTGTCCTCAACTAAATAAAGCTGAGCTTCAACCTTCTGCTCCAAATTACCATTTTAAAAAATGCAATAGGCTTTTCCGGCCTACTAAAGGTGTCTGTCTGTGTGCCCCTGCCTGGTGTTGCCCTCAACTAAATAAAGCTGAGCTTCAACCTTCTGCTCCAAATTACCATTTTGAAAAATGCAATAGGCTTTTCCGGCCTACTAAAGGTGTCTGTCTGTGTGCCCCTGCCTGGTGTTGCCCTCAACTAAATAAAGCTGAGCTTCAACCTTCTGCTCCAAATTACCATTTTGAAAAATGCAATAGGCTTTTCCGGCCTACTAAAGGTGTCTGTCTGTGTGCCCCTGCCTGGTGTTGCCCTCAACTAAATAAAGCTGAGCTTCAACCTTCTGCTCCAAATTACCATTTTAAAAAATGCAATAGGCTTTTCCGGCCTACTAAAGGTGTCTGTCTGTGTGCCCCTGCCTGGTGTTGTCCTCAACTAAATAAAGCTGAGCTTCAACCTTCCGGCTCTCATTAAGTGGTTTTAAAAAAAAAAATGGTGGTTAGGGCCTACTAACGGCTTCTGCCCCTCCCTGGTGTTGTCCTCAACTAAATAAAGCTGAGCTTCAACCTTCCGGCTCTCATTAAGTGGTTTTAAAAAAAAAAAATGGTGGTTAGGGCCTACTAACGGCTTCTGCCCCTCCCTGGTGTTGCCCTCAACTAAATAAAGCTGAGCTTCAACCTTCTGCTCCAAATTACCATTTTAAAAAATGCAATAGGCTTTTCCGGCCTACTAAAGGTGTCTGTCTGTGTGCCCCTGCCTGGTGTTGCCCTCAACTAAATAAAGCTGAGCTTCAACCTTCTGCTCCAAATTACCATTTTAAAAAATGCAATAGGCTTTTCCGGCCTACTAAAGGTGT
Organism: Ranitomeya variabilis; assembly: GCF_051348905.1. NCBI lineage: Eukaryota > Metazoa > Chordata > Amphibia > Anura > Dendrobatidae > Ranitomeya > Ranitomeya variabilis. The sequence continues at coordinate 12,093,918 of NC_135236.1, forward strand.
CTGTCTGTGTGCCCCTGCCTGGTGTTGTCCTCAACTAAATAAAGCTGAGCTTCAACCTTCTGCTCCAAATTACCATTTTAAAAAATGCAATAGGCTTTTCCGGCCTACTAAAGGTGTCTGTCTGTGTGCCCCTGCCTGGTGTTGTCCTCAACTAAATAAAGCTGAGCTTCAACCTTCTGCTCCAAATTACCATTTTAAAAAATGCAATAGGCTTTTCCGGCCTACTAAAGGTGTCTGTCTGTGTGCCCCTGCCTGGTGTTGCCCTCAACTAAATAAAGCTGAGCTTCAACCTTCTGCTCCAAATTACCATTTTGAAAAATGCAATAGGCTTTTCCGGCCTACTAAAGGTGTCTGTCTGTGTGCCCCTGCCTGGTGTTGTCCTCAACTAAATAAAGCTGAGCTTCAACCTTCCGGCTCTCATTAAGTTTTAAAAAAAAAAAAAAATGGTGGTTAGGGCCTACTAACGGCTTCTGCCCCTGCCTGGTGTTGCCCTCAACTAAATAAAGCTGAGCTTCAACCTTCTGCTCCAAATTACCATTTTAAAAAATGCAATAGGCTTTTCCGGCCTACTAAAGGTGTCTGTCTGTGTGCCCCTGCCTGGTGTTGTCCTCAACTAAATAAAGCTGAGCTTCAACCTTCCGGCTCTCATTAAGTGGTTTTAAAAAAAAAAAATGGTGGTTAGGGCCTACTAACGGCTTCTGCCCCTCCCTGGTGTTGCCCTCAACTAAATAAAGCTGAGCTTCAACCTTCTGCTCCAAATTACCATTTTAAAAAATGCAATAGGCTTTTCCGGCCTACTAAATGTGTCTGTCTGTGTGCCCCTGCCTGGTGTTGCCCTCAACTAAATAAAGCTGAGCTTCAACCTTCTGCTCCAAATTACCATTTTAAAAAATGCAATAGGCTTTTCCGGCCTACTAAAGGTGTCTGCCCCTCCCTGGTGTTGTCCTCAACTGAACAAAGCTGAGCTTCCACATTCTGGCTTTCGCCCTATACTATCAGATATTAAACTGCATTTGGCCTACTAGTGTGGTTAGGCCCTTGAAACAGTGTCTGCTGCTCTTGGGTTTGCTACTCCACTGAACAAAGCAATGCCGCCTGTTTAGTCCTGTTACCAATTTTGAACTGCATGTAGCCTACTTTATTCTTTGGCCCTATATCTGTTTCCTCCTCATCCTGCCCATTGCCCAGCCACTGCTAAATGAGTCTGCTGGTACATTGACCTAGACCACTACATTCCCCTTGTACTCTACACAGCCAGAATCTGTCCCTGCTGAAAGTAAGGTTCCCCTTCCCGCATGTTATACCACCTTACACAGGGACAAAGAGGAAGGTGCAGATGAAAGTGCAGGTTCCTTCATCAGGTGGGGGGGCATACTCGTTGGCGACGTCACTGGCACAGGGCCCCTCAGAGTACGCAAAAGTGTCGCTGCTGGTAGGAGGCGCCCCCGCCATGCAAACACACCGCCTTACTTTGAGGGGCCCTGTGCCAGTGGCAATGCGAACGAGTGGGCCCCCCCCTGCTTGCTCAGGATCACAGCACTTGCAACTTTTAAATACTTACCTTTCCCTGCAACACCGCCGTGACGTAGTCCGCATTTCCTGGGCCCACGAAAAACTTGAGCCAGCCCTACTCCCCCCACAACTTTCCCCCAATTCCCTATGCCCAACTATTATTATACAGTTAATTAAGATTGGCAAGCTTCAGAAACAAGAATGGATGTTTTTGGCATTAAAATGGGCACTGTAGGTGTTTTCCTGGCCTCCACTCACTGCCGACTATGCTTCCCCATTGACTTGCATTGGGTTTCGTGTTTCGGTCGATCCCCGACTTTTAGCGATAATCGGCCGACTGCACTCGACTCGACTCTGGACAAAATCGGGTTTCCCAAAACCCTACTCGATCTTAAAAAAATGAAAGTCGCTCAACCCTAATACTCACCTCTCCGACGCAGCCTGGACCTCACCGAGGGAACCGGCAGCGTTCTTTGCTTAAAATGCGCGCTTTTACTTCCTTCCGTGACGTCACGGCTTGTGATTGGTCGCGTGCCACCCATGTGGCCGCGACGCGACCAATCACAGCAAGCTGTGACGTAATTTTCAGGTCCTCAATGCCTAATTCTAGGCATTCAGGAATTTAAAATTACTTTCCGGCTTGTGATTTGTCGCTTCGCGGTCACATGGGCGACGCGACCAATCACAAGCCGTGACGTCACGGGAGGCAGGAGACGCGCGCATTTTTAAAATTACGTCACGGCTTGTGATTGGTTGCGTGCCGCCCACGTGACCGCGACGCGACCAATCACAGCAAGCCGTGACGTAATTTCAGGTCCTGATGCCTATTTCTGCATTGAGGACCTGAAATTACATCACGGCTTGCTGTGATTGGTCGCGTCGCGGTCACATGGGCGGCACGCAACCAATCACAAGCCGTGACGTAATTTAAAAAATGCGCGCGTCTCCTGCCTCCCGTGACGTCACGGCTTGTGATTGGTCGCGTCGCCCATGTGACCGCGACGCGACCAATCACAAGCCGGAACGTAATTTCAAATTCCTGAATGCCTAGAATTAGGCATTGAGGACCTGAAAATTACGTCACGGCTTGCTGTGATTGGTCGCGTCGCGGCCACATGGGCGGCACGCGACCAATCACAAGCCGTGACATCACGGAAGGAAGTAAAAGCGCGACTTTTAAGCAAAGAACGCTGCCGGTTCCCTCGGTGAGGTCCAGGCTGCGTCGGAGAGGTGAGTATAGCAGTATTTTTTATTTTAATTCTTAATTTTACACATTAATGTTGTTTCGATACCGATACCCGATACCACAAAAGTATCGGATCTCGGTATCGGAATTCCGATACCGGCAAGTATCGGCCGATACCCGATACTTGCGGTATCGGAATGCTCAACACTAATTCTGACATCTGTGGTTTTGCCGTTCAACTCTGGTAAGAATCCTGTCGCATTGCATAGGCTCAGGCTTTTGCTCAGAAAATACCGCCAGATGGCGCACAGGTTTTCGCTCCCCCAAACGCCGATCAATCTGAATGGCCAAAGACATTGACTCATTCAGACCCGCAGGCGTGGGGAACCCCACCATAACATCTTTAAGGGCTTCAGAAAGACCCTTTCTGAAAATCGCCGCCAGGGCGCACTCATTCAATTGAGTGAGCACAGACCACTTCCTAAACTTCTGACAGTAAATCTCTGCTTCATCCTGACCCTGAGAGAGAGCCAGCAAAACCTTCTCAGCTTGGTCTACCAAATTTGGTTCCTCATAAAGCAGTCCAAGCGCCAGAAAAAACGCATCCACATCTAGCAATGAAGGATCTCCTGGCGCCAGAGAGAATGCCCAATCTTGGGGGTCACCACGCAACAAAGAAATAACAATTTTAACTTGCTGAACAGAGTCACCAGAGGAGCGAGGTCTTAGAGAAAGGAATAACTTACAATTATTCTTAAAGTTCAAAAACCTAGATCTATCTCCGGAGAACAGCTCAGGAATTGGTATTTTAGGCTCTGACATAGGACTGCGGACTACATAATCCTGAATGCCCTGTACCCTTGCAGTGAGATGGTCCACACTAGAAGACAGACTCTGAATGTCCATATCTGCAGCTGAGTTCAGAACCACCCAGAGATTAAGGGGAGGAGAGAAACTAAACACAGTGCAGAGGAAAAAAAAAATGACTTCAGAATTTCTCTTCTCCCTCTTCTGCTGCATTAACACTTTATGGCCTGCTGTACTGTTATGATCCGGTGGTAGGATCTCAAAACTGACCTGACACATATGACCAGAATATAGGACAGGTTCTGGGGATGTGGAAGCTATACTGACCGCAATCCTGATCCTATCCACAAACACTAAAGGCAGCTGTGGAGCGTTCCTAAAATCCTAGACGCCTCGTTCACAGCCTGAGAAACTGACTACCCCTAGAGAGAAAGCAAAGACCTCACTAGCCTCAGAGAAATAACCCCAAAGTTATAGTCAGCCCCCCACAAATAATAACGGTGAGTTAAGGGGAAAAGACAAACGTAGAAATGAAACAGGTTCAGCAAATGAGGCCCGCTAACACTAGATAGACTGAAAATAGATAGGAGTCTGTGCGGTCAGTACAAAAACTATCAAAAATAAACCACGCAGAGAATACAAGAACCCCCACACCGACTCACGATGTGAGGGGCGCACTCTGCACCCCAGAACTAACCAGCAAGCGAAAAATCACATATAAGCAAGCTGGACTGAACTCATCATATACAGAGAAACGTTTTCAAGGAAATAATGAGCAAAATGAACAAACAAACTTAACTACTCCAGCAGGAGACTGGTCACAAGGAATATTCAGGAACTCTCAGAAACAGGACTGAATACACCGACAGCAGGCAACAAGTGAAGGTCCAGGTGGAATTAAATAGGGACCAGTCATAGCAGGAAATGAGGCAACTGAGCCCTGCTACAGACCCGCAGTATCGCTAAAGGCCACCAGAGGGAGCCCAGACGGAATTCACAACACAAAAGCTCTGGAGCAGACTTCCGATTCCCAGGCTATAGTATGAGTAAACAGCTCTGCAGACTCACCTGTGTTACCCCATACTCAGTCGGGTGGCTGGAGACTTGGGAGCTGTGAGGATGCAAGTGTGATTGGGGTGACACCTCTGAGGACTGGAGTATTTGTGATGTTCAAGTTGACGTGGAGGAGAGCCCACCTGAACGAGCACTTGATATCCATTCAAGCACCTGCTGTTTTTGTGCCTCATCTGGAATTTGTAGCGATTCTCGTTACGATGGTCGTAAGAAAGGGATCATATCAGATTGTCCACGAAAAGAAGTAGACATCTTACTTTGGCTGGAAGATGGTCTTTCTTCTGCAGATGTTACTGTTGCTTTACCACCTACCCCACGGACACAACCTTTTTTTGCCCTTTCCAACACGCCTATTCCCCTTTCCACCAGCAGCAGGCCTTTTGCCACTCATTTTGGTGCTTTACTAATTGTTAACTCTGTATCTGTAGTTGGTGGCACTAAAAATGATGGTTGGAAACCGAACAGAGCTGAGTGGCCAAACTGTGCTCCTAGGACCAAAACAATTTACTGGGTTAGATGCAGTACAAATTTAGATACACAGGTGGTGTAGTTAGCTTCACAGGCGGGCTACTCTGCTGACGTGCAGACACTGCTCCTAGGCCCAAAACAATTTACTGGGTTAGATGCAGTACAAATTTGGATACATAGGCGGTGTAGTTAGCTTCACAGGCGGGCTACTCCACTGACGTGCAGACACTGCTCCTAGGCCCAAAATGATTTACTGGGTTAGGTGCAGTAAAAATTTAGATACACAGGCGGTGTAGTTAGCTTCCCAGGCGGGTATTCTGCTGACGTGCAGACACTGCTCCTAGGCCCAAAACTATTAACTGGGTTAGATGCAGTAAAAATTTAGATACAAAGGCGGTGTAGCTAGCTTCACAGGCGGGCTGCTCAGAAGATTACCAGACAATGCTACTAGCCCAAAAGGATTGGCTGAGCTAGATTACACCAAATGCTGCTGTGACTAACACTTGCACAGCACTGGCTCAGACCTGCCTGACAAACAGTGCTATGAACTGCTGTAACCTACCCTGAAAAGGGCTGATATTACAACTAGTCCCAACTCCTCCCGACTCCCTAAACCTATCTCTCAGAAAATTTGCTCCCAAAAAAGATTCTTAGACTGTATAGTGCCCACAGCAGCAGTGGTGCCGTCTAACACTAAGCTGCAGCAGTGAGGAAATGGTGGCGACGGGGCAAATGGCTGGTTCTTATAGGGCAAGGACATGTGACATACACAGCCAATGACACATGTCCATGCTTGAGTGCACCACATGCACATTGCTGTCTGTGTGCGCACTGCTGATAGGCTGAGAGACTGCACTGCCCCACTGTAAATGCGGAAAAAAAATGGCGGTCGGCACTATTTCAGCACAGATCTGTCCCCCGTACCCCCCCCCCCGCCCACTATACACTGAAACAGTCCATTAACAAGGATAAACTGTTTTAAGGTGCAAATCAAGTTAGGCTTTTGGTGAACGAACAGTTATCGAACAGAAACTCGAACAACCAAATTTCAACCAAATTTAGTTTGTTGAATAACTCGAACACCGCCCAAAACAGCTCGAATTTGAAAATGGCGAACAGTTCGACTCGAACGCCGCTCATCTCTAACTATAAGTGCAGCGCCCCAGAGTTCTGGTCGTTGCAGTACTGTGGCTCTGCCACTAAGGGGAGCCATGGTACGTTCGATGGCACTGAAGGAGTTCCTCCAATCAGGTATCACAGACACCAATATGTTTCACAGCAGGGCCTCCGGGGGGAGCTAAGGGTGCTATTCATTAGGCCACTCCCCACCATAGTGGGTAAACTGGGGGTCAGGCAGGAAGTTAGAGGAGAACGCTGACGGGATTGAACGGAGCAACACCCTGTGGCAGGGGGTGTTGTGAAGGGAGAGACTGTAGGGTCTCTGCCAGGGGTGGGATCCTGGCAGAGGCTTGGCATTGAAAGAACGTAACGGGTCCGCGCAGGCTCCTGGAAGCGGCGGGACTCAAGGAAAGGACTAGAAGCGAGACAGATTGTGCTGAGTGAGAAACGAGATCAAGCAGAAGGAGAATACCAGCAGGGGTTGTGCTGAAAGAGGCAGCACCTTGCTGAGGCGCAATACCGGTGGCCGGAACGCCGAGGGAGTGGATTAGAATACAGCTTTAAGCCATACTCCAAACAGCGGCAGGACAGTCGGTCTCAGGCGGGCTGTCTACCACATATCACCTATGAAGTCTTGGGGTGCAATTGCGGGAGAGGGGCGTCTCTAGGGTCCCGGAAGAACTCCAGGCCTACCTGACAAACGGGTGCCATTCCAACCTGAATACAGGGAAGGGGTGGATTACAGAGGAACATCAAATCGAGTTGTGAGGGAACTTAAGAAACAGACACAACCGTTGTGGGGTCACTTTCCGTGAGCACAGCAGGGAAGGACTACAACACATAGCGCTAAGAAGGAAGGCACAGATTTCCACCTGAGAGGAGAACTCTGGAGGTGCCATTGGACCGGCCGGACTTGCGTAGCCTGGTGAACCGTGTTCTGGACTGAGGACTCAGAGATCTCCAGTAAAGAGGTAAAGAGACTGCAACCTGGTGTCCTCATTATTTACCGCGACTTACACCCCACAACCGCACCGCTACATCGTTACCATTACTACCACCTATTACACCGGACGTCCCCCACTGACGGACAGGGCCACGGACCGGGCCTAGCCACCGTGACAACCCCGAGACTCAGAGGCCCGGCTCCGGGTACCCCTCGGCCCTGCGGCGGTGTGGGGGCGCTCCAACTTGGCGTCACGAACAGGATCTACTTAAGCCTGAAGAATCAGGTCATGTGTGCCTAGAGACTGTGATTTACTGTACTTTATTGCAAGATTGTGCTGCGCCATTAGCCGCCAAAAGTTCCCGCCAAAAGGCGCCGCCATTGCTACACCCAAGGGGAAGGAGGGCGTGTTATGGGCGGAGACTCCCAGTGTGGCGCGAGAAATGGCTACCGCCCCCTGCACTTCTGGCTGCAGAGGAATGACCTGCCCCAAAGCAGAAGAGAAACACCCCTTGATATGCAACGGCGAGAGGCTGGTGACGGAGAAGCCCGACCTCAGAGAAATGGCGGAGTTAGGTGCATGCACTGCCAGCGACTATCAGGCAGCGATGATGAACGGCGAGTGCCTGAGCGAGGAAGAAGTGGTTCCGGCCTGCCCTTCTTCACCGGAGACGGACCGGAAGCCTGCGGATCCGACAGCGGAGCTATGTCCACCAATCCCGACCTTGGAGTTAGAGGAGGAGGAACCACTGCAAGCGGAGCGGAATCCGAGCATCCCATTGGCGGGGCCCCGGTCCGGGCTGCAGCCGATTCCAGCGTCCTTGTTAACGGACCGGAGCGACACCGATGGAACCACATTAGGCGCAGGTATGGCCGACGCCCCTGCTCCCCTTCACGAGCCCGCTTCCATGGCCCACCTCCATCGCAGTAGGGAGCGACTTATCTCGGCAGGGCTAATGGTGCTATCCCCCGACGACCTGGGGAGGATGGTGCCACCGCTGTCGACTGGAGTGGGGGAGCCTGTAGATGTGAGCTTAGATGGAGTGGTTCTTCGGTGGGACACCCCTTGGTTTAGAGCAGATGGATCCCGGGAGAACGGATCCACTCTTGCGGTGCTTACATGGGAACAATATAGACAGTGCTTGATTCTGCAGTGGAAAGGACGGAGAGGAGCTGAGTCGATGGGCCCACCGAAAGTACAACAACCCCCCCTGGCATGGGATGACAGAGACGCGGTAAGGCGAGGCACTGTGTTGGCCTACCATGTAAAAAGGGGGTGGGGCCTCATACACGAGCCGGGACTGGATACTGATGTTTTCGTTGCGCATTGTAACGTGAGGGCTCCTTGTTGTGGCCGAAGCAGAGAACCGTTACAAAAGGGGGATCCAGTGACCTACAGCCGCCACTTGAACCCGCTGGGGTGGTATGCACGGAATGTTCGGCGGTGTATGTCTGGGCCTGCGGCACCTGCAGCCCCAGACCTGGTCCCGGGAGCGCCTGAACTTGTCACCATCGCAACGGTACGCCTAGTGGCAGCCCCGGAGTTGGCCAGTCGAGTCCATCTGCATGTTCGAACCGAGGACACTGGCGCTACCGTGGCCGGGGTCCCGGAATCAAAGCCACCTGAAGAAGAATAAACCTCGGAAACCTGCAAAAATGTAAATAGTTTTCCTTTAACTGTTCCTGATTGTTTGTTGCTAAACCCGTCCAGGGTAAACTTTAAAAGGTGACCCCTTTGTTGACCCGGGGTCACTATTGTTGTTTTCCAGAAGTTTTACACAAACTGCAGTAATCATGGACTGTGCATGATTCGGACTTCCTTGTAAATAGTTGCACCTTCTTAAGGGTGCCTCCTACTGGTTTTAGTTAAAAGACACTTTGCGAAGATACCTTTCCTACTGGTTTTAGTTAAAAGACACTTTGCGAAGATGCCATTCCAGAGCCTTTGCGTGGACTGGTAGGCTGAGAAGACGAGCTACCTCAGAAAGGCTTGGTCCCCTCTTAAAGGGGATGCGTGGAATTGAACTTGAAAGCGATACTGTTTTAGAACGGTAACATGATGATGCTTTGAGAAAAAGAATGTAACTGTTTTACATGAAAAGTTATATGTGTTTAAATTGTTTGAATTGTGAAATCTGAAAATAATGTTTTGTGAAAGGAAAAGATGCAGAGAGCCCGCAGGGGTAGAAGTAGAGATCTGCATAGTTGAAAGTAAAAGAAGTAATGATGAAGGTGAGGATAGAAGGTAAACCCTGCGTCCCCATAGAAAGTTACTTTGTTGCTAAGGACAGAAAGCGAACCCGTAGGGGTTAGAGAGTGAGTCCTTAAAGGAGCCGAGTAGAGCTGGCTCAGAGTTCTTTAAATGAAAGGAATGTTATGTCTATACTATGTATAGTAGCGAAAGGCAGTAGGCCCTGGCTGAATGGGGCGGTCCTGTAAAAGAAAGGAGAGGCAGTAGGTCTGGTGCCATAGGGACAGGCGGTCCTGCAGGTTCAAAGTAGGAGAATGTGAAGTTACCCTACCCTGTAATGTGATTATAGGAAGGCCTTTGGTAAACTAAGAGTGTATGTTTCTTAAAGGCAATGTTAATTTATTGTTCCAGAATTTGCACTAAGTAGAATACCCGGTTGGGTAACAGGAGTTATGTATAGCCTGTAATTTATAATGTTGACTATGTTTGTAACGTTAAAAGTGTCCTCACCTCCCATAAAGGGAAGCCTGTTCAAGTATACTTATTGTTTTGCACTCAACAAAATTGTATGTCTGTTTACTAATCTGTATTGTTGTTTTTCTTCCCAGTCCCGGAGTACTGTGTTTAACCAGGGGGGAGTGCAGCGCCCCAGAGTTCTGGTCGTTGCAGTACTGTGGCTCTGCCACTAAGGGGAGCCATGGTACGTTCGATGGCACTGAAGGAGTTCCTCCAATCAGGTATCACAGACACCAATATGTTTCACAGCAGGGCCTCCGGGGGGAGCTAAGGGTGCTATTCATTAGGCCACTCCCCACCATAGTGGGTAAACTGGGGGTCAGGCAGGAAGTTAGAGGAGAACGCTGACGGGATTGAACGGAGCAACACCCTGTGGCAGGGGGTGTTGTGAAGGGAGAGACTGTAGGGTCTCTGCCAGGGGTGGGATCCTGGCAGAGGCTTGGCATTGAAAGAACGTAACGGGTCCGCGCAGGCTCCTGGAAGCGGCGGGACTCAAGGAAAGGACTAGAAGCGAGACAGATTGTGCTGAGTGAGAAACGAGATCAAGCAGAAGGAGAATACCAGCAGGGGTTGTGCTGAAAGAGGCAGCACCTTGCTGAGGCGCAATACCGGTGGCCGGAACGCCGAGGGAGTGGATTAGAATACAGCTTTAAGCCATACTCCAAACAGCGGCAGGACAGTCGGTCTCAGGCGGGCTGTCTACCACATATCACCTATGAAGTCTTGGGGGGCAATTGCGGGAGAGGGGCGTCTCTAGGGTCCCGGAAGAACTCCAGGCCTACCTGACAAACGGGTGCCATTCCAACCTGAATACAGGGAAGGGGTGGATTACAGAGGAACATCAAATCGAGTTGTGAGGGAACTTAAGAAACAGACACAACCGTTGTGGGGTCACTTTCCGTGAGCACAGCAGGGAAGGACTACAACACATAGCGCTAAGAAGGAAGGCACAGATTTCCACCTGAGAGGAGAACTCTGGAGGTGCCATTGGACCGGCCGGACTTGCGTAGCCTGGTGAACCGTGTTCTGGACTGAGGACTCAGAGATCTCCAGTAAAGAGGTAAAGAGACTGCAACCTGGTGTCCTCATTATTTACCGCGACTTACACCCCACAACCGCACCGCTACATCGTTACCATTACTACCACCTATTACACCGGACGTCCCCCACTGACGGACAGGGCCACGGACCGGGCCTAGCCACCGTGACAACCCCGAGACTGAGACCCAGAGGCCCGGCTCCGGGTACCCCTCGGCCCTGCGGCGGTGTGGGGGCGCTCCAACTGTCTCCTCTGTATCACTGCTGCCTGTTACTATTAGTCTCTGTTGTATCACTGCTGTCTGTTACTATTAGTCTCTGCTGTATCACTGCTGCCTGTTACTATTAGTCTCCTCTGTATCACTGCTGCCTGTTACTATTAGTCTCCTCTGTATCACTGCTGCCTGTTACTATTAGTCTCTGCTGTATCACTGCTGTCTGTTACTATTAGTCTCTGCTGTATCACTGCTGCCTGTTACTATTAGTCTCTGCTGTATCACTGCTGCCTGTTACTATTAGTCTCCTCTGTATCACTGCTGCCTGTTACTATTAGTCTCCTCTGTATCACTGCTGCCTGTTACTATTAGTCTCCTCTGTATCACTGCTGCCTGTTACTATTAGTCTCCTCTGTATCACTGCTGCCTGTTACTATTAGTCTCCTCTGTATCACTGCTGCCTGTTACTATTAGTCTCCTCTGTATCACTGCTGCCTGTTACTATTAGTCTCTGCTGTATCACTGCTGTCTGTTACTATTAGTCTCTGCTGTATCACTGCTGCATGTTACTATTAGTCTCCTCTGTATCACTGCTGCCTGTTACTATTAGTCTCTGCTGTATCACTGCTGCCTGTTACTATTAGTCTCTGCTGCATCACTGCTGCCTGTTACTATTAGTCTCTGCTGCATCACTGCTGCCTGTTACTATTAGTCTCTGCTGCATCACTGCTGCCTGTTACTATTAGTCTCTGCTGCATCACTGCTGCCTGTTACTATTAGTCTCTGCTGTATCACTGCTGCCTGTTACTATTAGTCTCTGCTGCATCACTGCTGCCTGTTACTATTAGTCTCTGCTGCATCACTGCTGCCTGTTAATATTAGTCTCTGCTGTATCACTGCTGCCTTTTACTATTAGTCTCTGCTGTATCACTGCTGCCTGTTACTATTAGTCTCTGCTGTATCACTGCTGCCTGTTACTATTAGTCTCTGCTGTATCACTGCTGCCTGTTACTATTAGTCTCTGCTGTATCACTGCTGCCTGTTACTATTAGTCTCTGCTGTATCACTGCTGACTGTTACTATTAGTCTCTGCTGTATCACTGCTGCCTGTTACTATTAGTCTCTGCTGCATCACTGCTGCCTGTTACTATTAGTCTCTGCTGCATCACTACTGCCTGTTAATATTAGTCTCTGCTGTATCACTGCTGCCTTTTACTATTAGTCTCTGCTGTATCACTGCTGCCTGTTACTATTAGTCTCTGCTGTATCACTGCTGCCTGTTACTATTAGTCTCTGCTGTATCACTGCTGCCTGTTACTATTAGTCTCTGCTGTATCACTGCTGCCTGTTACTATTAGTCTCTGCTGCATCACTGCTGCCTGTTACTATTAGTCTCTGCTGTATCACTGCTGCCTGTTACTAATAGTCTCCACTGTATCACTGTTTCCTGTTACTATTAGGGTAAGTGTCCACGTTCAGGATTGCATCAGGATTTGGTCAGGATTTTACATCAGTATTTGTAGCCAAAACCAGGAGTGGGTGATAAATGCAGAAGTGGGGCATATGTTTCTATTATACTTTTCCTCTAATTGTTCCACTCCTGATTTTGGCTTACAAATACTGATGAAAAATCCTGACCAAATCCTGATGCAGTCCTGAACGTGGACACATACCCTTAGTCTCTGCTGTATCACTGCCACTCCTGCCCTGCACAATCTCTACCCTAATGACCGATCTGCTCATTATAGGATTTCCCAGAACTGATCTTCTCTTACTCTGTCGGTGTCTGCCCCTTAATGGTTTTGCTGATGAAATCACATAACATAAAGTGCATTTACTCTAAAAGATTATAATGAACGAGTTTTCTTAACGCTCATTTCACAATATTCCTTTATTGAGTGCAGGCTGCCGATCACCCGATGAACGAGGAGAACACTTATTTACCTGGTAAAATGATGTTTTGTGCTCGGCAGAAGATCCTTATTCTCAGCCGTGAATTGTGTGATCAGGCTATAAAAGTGGCCAATGATGGGCAAATATTTTACCAATCAGTTGTCTACTTTTGGCAGACAGATATAATTTGCCAGTTTGGAGAGACCTGATAATAAGATTACTAAGCAGGAGAGGAAAGACTCACTGCAGTATTTCCCCTCCCTGACTCCATGATAGTTGCCCTGTACAGTGATCATCTCATTACAGGTCTCTCGGTGCTTCCATACGTCATCCATATCTTCACAATTATAGCCAAGCTGGGTTTGGTCATGGGCCGTAAAGAGTTCACCACCCTCATCTGCATGTCTGCAAGTAGCAGATGACAGTGCAGAGGATACAACATGGAGATAGAAAACAAAGTCCTCTGATTAAGGTTTATTTATTTTATGATTCATATATCACCAAGATTTGCTAATGATGATGATCCCAAGCCAAAAAATGTTGTCAATAAGCTTGTTTACTATTGGCCAGTACCAGAAAAGATGACAGTGCAGTGCACCTGAAGTAGAGAGCCCCTATGCCACTATCCTGGAGACCATCACATGTCTGGTCACGTCCTAATGGAAAGTTTCATGTTCTGTGTGGATGTGACTACGCAGTACAGAAAAGCGTTAAACACTTTTGATTAATTTGTTAAACCTGTGAAAAATCCACGCTAAGGATCAAATGACAAACCGGGGAATTTGCCTCTAGTTGAGACATGACTAAGGCTAGGGCTAAACACTGACATGTATCGTGCAACAATGATTTACTGAAAAATTACAAACACATTGGTGCAACTTATCTGCGACTTACTTTTGCGCGATTATTTTTACTACAATTTTCTATTGGTAAGTGTGTTGGGTACAACCAAAGATGGAAGAACCAATGCATGAAATGAAGCCAAGAGCAGCCTCAAACCTCTGACTCACAAGGACAATTTCTGGCAATCGGAGGATTTCACTGTCTACATATATTTTGTATGTCTTACACAGGTTGCCTCTATCCCTGTATTTCCATAAATAGATCTCATAGTAACATTTTTTTTCCTCTAGATTGGACAGATCTACATTTTATGCAGTGATTAACGCTCTACAAGGATGTCCTTGGATAGCAAACCAGACAGAGCGTTACCTGAAACGGTAAGTACAGAGCGCATGGAGTTGCAAAGTATGAAATAGCCGATCATGAGGGACCTATCCTTGCTATTGTTCCTAATGAGTACCACATCACCGGTCCGCCATGCCTCTTTGGTGGCCATATCACAACTGGAATCATAGTTTCCAAATATTTGAAGTTTAAATGTTTATAACTAGTAACTTAGTAAAGGGGGCTGTAATATCCTAAACTGCATTTGTGGCCATTCTTTGGTGGCCAGGGCTTTGGTATCTCGTCAACACCACACCTTTCAACTTAGAGTGGACTTTGGTAATAAAACCGGAACCAGATGCATTTCCACTAAAGCATGTAGGCAATTTATCATTAGATTTGTTTGGTTATTTGATAGGTGGTGCATCAATGGCCAGGCTTACGTTGGATAGTGTGACCTAGTGACTATTTGGTTTTTAAAAGAGCCACTGATGGTCAGGATAGGCTTGGCCTGTAGGTAGTCACCAGGTGCCACTCCAGGGCAGTCTCTGGACCTGCAGCAGATGAGCCATGGTCATGGCAGGAATGTGGAACACAGGGAGAGATGATAGAAGTGCAATCAGGAGATTCAAAGGTCGGGGCAGGCAGCACAAGTTCAGTATACATAGCCGGGGTCAGGAATGGAGAGATAAGACAAGATAAATGGAGCAAAATAATACCTTGCCAGAGCACCAGTTATTAACTGCAACAAATGGTAAGATCAGGCAAGGTGTGGAGTAAGGATCTGCCTATTATACCACCTAATGACAAGGGATAGACCAGGGAAGCTAATCACTGCAGGAGCCAGAGGCTACAAGTTCCTACAAAGCCCTGCCATGTCTGCCTGTAGCCGGCTAGAGGCTCTTCAGCAATAGGAGATATAGCAGAACTGGAGATGTTACATGAAGCATTAGATATGGTAGAAGCAAAGCCGCGCACACGGTGAGTAGGGCGGCGCTTACGACCTGCGCGAGTCACCGGTGTGACAAGTGGCCATACATACAATAAATGGACGGTTCAAGCCCAGACTACTCGATGGGGCGATTGAGAAGGGTCATCCACCGTGAACCCTCTCTGACACCTATCTGTACCATTACAATGAATACACAGGGGTCGCCTTTATGGGACAAGTTATTCCGAGATATCTGGGATTGCTATTGCAAGAATAAAATGCTACAGCCTGTTCCCTCTGAAACAGACAAAATTCAAGCCTGAAGATTATCCTCCTGGACACGGGCTCTCATTGTTGCGTTAAAACAAAAGTTTTCTGACCTTAAACTCATTTCTAGTTTATGTAGCCCTTCCTCGTTTTTCTGGCTGCTTGTAGAGCCGTAATGATTAGTGATAGGCGAGCACTAAAATGCTCGGTTGCTCATTGCTTGGGTCGAGCAGATTGGAATACTCGGGTCCTCGGCCAGAACAACGAGCCCAATGTAAGTCTATCGGAGACCCGATTATTTTTACTGCGATCCCCCCCCGGGGGTCCTTTTAAGATCTAAAAACATCTGAAAATGATGGAAACACTGCTCAAATGACACAGGGACCTCATGCGGATCACCCCTGGAAGCATTCCGGACTCCTAGCTCACAGCTTTAATAATTTTTTTCGAGATTCATGCCATTTTTCCCGGTGCCACAAAAAACACATGAAAATGAAACCAAAATGGGTTTTGCTTGGAAATATGTCAAGGTACATCCTTTGCAGGTTAATGGCTTGCCTGTAAGGCCAAATATTTAATCCCAGACCGAAAATTTCCTCCCCCACTTAGGCTTAGTTCAGACGCTGCGATTTTGAAGCGTTTTTCAACTTTAACATTGCTTTCAACCACTACAAATGCATTCACTGGGAAATGTCATTGTAACATGTAACACTCCTAGCTGGCCATGTGGTGTGTGACACATAAGCAGACCCATCCTGTTTCATGTACGAAGGAGGGACTCTTAAAGTGACACAGACTATTTTTACTGGTGCATCAGGCGGCATTAATCTTCTTAAAGGGCCATTGTGAAACAGTGGGTCTCCTAAGCTGTTGTAGCCTATGCTGTGAGTGGATGGGCTGCCAAGAATTATGATGCACCACAATACCCCTGTCATAGGATGTCCAGGGGGGACTCCTGAAAAAGTGTTGCATTGAATTCAAGGCCTGCCCGGCTACCAATTCATATGCACCCCAATAAGCCTTTGAACCCACATACTAGATGGGCCCCTGAAAATCCACTTCACAATATGCATTTTGTGCTCCATACTTCTTGGTTTTATACATTGGCGGCAAGGCCAGCCCTGCTGCATAGTCAGTCATATGCACCCCATTAGGCCTTGGAACCCATATAGTGGATGGGCCCAGGAAAATTCACTCGTATTTTTTAATGGTGTGATGGTTCCCTCTTTGCACAATTATTTACAGGAAAATTTGCCAATTTTATTTGCCATGTTGTTATCACTAAGGTTCAGATACGGTTTTAAAAAAGGCAAATACTTGCAATACAAGGCAATTTTGTTGCAAACTACAAAATTCAAGAAATAGTATGATTGAATAGTGTGAGTGCGTACACTTTGTATGTGTTAACATACACAGGTTAATAATTACATGTAAGGATTAAAAAGGTATAGTGAATACGTATAGATGAAGATTAACTACATACAGTATAGTTAGATCATCCACAAGAGGCTTTTAAATATCATCCGTCTGGAATATCAGAGAAGCAACACCGAGACAGAGAACCCCTGGGAGATTACCTACACTGCATGGGCGTCCCCACTTATGCAGGTATCAGCATACTGTACATGTACAGGTACCAAAGTTTTGGCATCTGTCTTAGTCATGTTCCTCTGGTCTTATATAGTGAATAACACTATGTAGTAACTCTAGTTTCACCCACACCTTCAAGGGGCCACTTTTCAAGGTTAGATGAAACTGAGATATCATGGAGTCATCAGATGATGGGCCATAAACCCATAGAAAATATAAGCCACGAGGATTTAGATGAAACCACCACCGGCATAGTTTCAGTAAACCTTTATGTTTTACAATGACAAACAGCAAACATATAGAGGCTTAGAACTGTTTGTGAAGTGAATAAGCAAACATTTATCAAGATTGTGTCATTATGAGCATTGTCTGTCACATCTGTAAATGTTTTACAAGAAATGCAGCTATGTGATTGTCTGAGTGCATTCGGTGTACCGTATTTCAATCTTGTTTACAAATCGCCATTTGTTTATTCTCCATTTGGACATTTGAGGCAGACAAAGTTAAGGCTTGCAAGGAGAGAAACTAATACAGTGGACAAAGCTATATTTTTAATGAACTACTGAGGAAAAGTAACAGCATTGCTTTATCAAATTTATTTGAAGTTTATTGTGTCCAATGGTAGCAACCAAGCAACAAAAAAGGAGCTTTTCAAGTGAGCTCTTTAAGGTACACAAACGTTATGATTCTGAAGTGTTTTCCAACAAGGATGTGGTTTCACCAATGGGGGGTCCCTTTTGTAAAAATAGACTAGTGCCATCACAGCCCCCTTGACCAAACTTCACCGGCCTATAACAGTACAAAGCAAGTTCACCCTGGTGATCTAGTGGCAGTTAAACAAGAGACATTGCAGGAGACAGTTAAAAAGTAGGCCCAATGGAATGCCATGCCCAATTCCCCAATGTGGTGTCCTTCTTGGACTGATTAAAATAGTGCCATTACAGCCCCCTTGGCCAAAATGCACTGTACAGAGCACGATCACCCTGGTGATCTAGTGTCAGGTACAGGACGATTGCAGGAGACCGAGTTAAGAAGTAGGCCAAAAAAAGTCATGCTCAATTCTCCAATGTGTTGTCCATCACAGCCCCTGTGCCCAAAAACCACCGGCCTATAACAGTACTTATCACGTGCACCCTGGTCATCCAGTGGCAGTTAAAGGACACATTGCAGGAGACAGACTTAAGAAGTAGGCCCAATGTAATGCCCAATTTCCCAATGTGGGGTCCTGTTTTTACAAAATGAAATAGTGCCTTCACAGCCCTCGTGCTCAAAAATCACCAGCCGAGATCTACAGGCAGGTACAAGTCAGAGTGCAAGAGACAGAGTTAAGAAGTCGGCCAAATGTAATGTCATGCCCAAGTCCCCAATGTAAAATCCTTTTTTTATTTAAATAAAAGTGCCATCACAGGCCCCTTGGCCCACATGCACTGTACAGAGCACTGTTCACCCTGGCGATCTACTGGCAGGTACAGGACAGATTGCAGGAGACCGAGTTAAGAAGTAGGTCCAAATAAATGTCATGCCCAATTCTCCAATGTGTTGTCCTTTTTAAAAAAAATAAAAGAGTGCCATCACAGGCCCCTTGGCCCAAACACACGGTACAGAGCACATTCACCCTGGTGATATAGTGGCAGGTACAGGACAGATTGCAGGAGACAGAGTTAAGAAGTAGGTCCAATGTAATGTAATGCCGAATTCCCCAATGTAAAATCCTTTTTTTTTTTTAAGAAAAGAGTGCCATCACAGGCCCCTTGGCCAACATGCACCGTACAGAGCACGTTCACCCTGGTGATCTACTAGCAGGTACAGGACAGATTGCAGGAGACCAAGTTAAGAAGTAGGTCCAAAGAAATGTCATGCCCAATTCTCCAATGTGTTGTCCTTTTTTAAAAAAATTACAAGAGTGCCATTACAGCACCCTTGGCCAAAATGCACTGTACAGACCATGTTCACCCTGGTGATATAGTAGTTCTGGATGGGAAGGATGGGGATAAGGAGGAGGATAAAAACAAACTGTCCAAATCTGGAACAGTATACCTTTGTGTGGTTGTGAAGAGGTGCATAAGAATACACCTCCCCAAAACAGATAATGTATTTGAGGTTATGTTTCGCTGGCTTCACTTGGTGGTGTAGAGAAGTCTTTCCCAATCCAGGCCTTGTTCATTTTGATAAGAGTCAGCCTGTCAGCATTTTCAGTTGACAGGCGGATGCGCTTATCTGTTAGGCCATGTTCACACAGTGCGTTTTTTACCGCGGAACCGCAGCGGTTTTGCCGCTGCGGTTCCGCAGCTTTTTTCCATGCAGGGTACAGTACAATGTACCCTATGGAAAACAGGAACCACTGTGCACACGATCCTGAATTTCCAAAAAAAAGCCGCGCTGAATAGCTGCGGGAAAAAAGAAGGAGCATGTCACTTCTTTGTGCGAAACTGCAGCGGTTCTGCACCCATAGACCTCCATTGTGAGGTCAAACCCGCAGTAAAACCCGCAGATCAAAAATATATCTGTGGGTTTTATTGCGGTTTGTGGTGCAGAACCGCTGCAGCAGGAAGTGCGGGGAAGCGGCCGGAAGTGCGTGGGTGGAAGTGCTTGGGCGGAGAGACATGGAGGCGTACCGTCGCATGGGGATCGTGTCGGCCGTTTGATTGATTTGGTATGTGTGTGTGTATGTGTGTGTCTCTATGTGTGTGTGTGTGTGTGTGTGTGTGTGTGTGTGTGTGTGTATGCGTGTGTGTGCGTGTGTGTCCCCATGCGACGCTAGTGTCTCCATTGTGCTAAGTCGCCGTATGGGACTACTACTCCCATCCGGTATTAGGATGGGAGAGTTGTCCCTGTGTCCGGCGACTTAGCACAGTTGTAAAGTTACACAAAACACCTACACACAATACACATACATGACACACAGTACAGTACATACAACACATAACACAGAGTATATACTCACCAACAGCACACTTGTAGGCGAAGCCCTCGATCCTCCAGGGAAAAATCCCAAAATAAAAAATCAAATCCATACTCCCTGTCTGCAGAATCCATAAAACGAGTGTCCCACGCCGATCGGCTGCTCTCCGGCGATACACTGCCAGGAGCGAAGCTCCTAGCAGTGTATCGCGTACTGTTCCAGAGTTCAATGGCTCCGGCGTCTCAGTTAACAGCAGTACAGCTGCGTTGAACTTTCCCACGCAGCACTGCCGTTAAGCGAGAGTGCCGGGGTCAATGACCACCGGCAAACTCGCTCGCGCATGCGCAATGACACACCAACAGGAACTATGGCTCCTGTCAGTGTGTTATACATTATATATATGTGTGATACGTGGCACTGAAATACGTGATATGTGGCACTTAAATACGTGGCACTTAAATACGTGATACGTGGCACTTAAATACGTGATACGTGGCACTTAAATACGTGGCACTTAAATACGTGATACGTGGCACTTAAATACGTGGCACTTAAATACGTGATACGTGGCACTTAAATACGTGATACGTGGCACTTAAATACGTGGCACTGAAATACGTGGCAGTTAAATACGTGGCACTGAAATACGTGGCACTGAAATACGTGATACGTGGCACTTTAATACGTGGCAGTTAAATACGTGGCACTGAAATACGTGGCACTTAAATACGTGATACGTGGCACTTTAATACGTGGCACTTAAATACGTGATACGTGGCACTTTAATACGTGGCACTTAAATACGTGATACGTGGCACTTTAATACGTGGCACTTAAATACGTGGCACTTAAATACGTGATACGTGGCACTTAAATACGTGATACGTGGCACTTAAATACATGGCACTGAAATACGTGGCAGTTAAATACGTGGCACTGAAATACGTGGCACTTAAATACGTGCTACGTGGCACTTTAATACGTGGCAGTTAAATACGTGGCACTGAAATATGTGGCACTTAAATACGTGATACGTGGCACTTTAGTACGTGGCACTTAAATACGTGATACGTGGCACTTTAATACGTGGCACTTAAATACGTGGCACTTAAATACGTGATACGTGGCACTGAATTACGTGGCACTTAAATACGTGATACGTGGCACTTAAATACGTGGCACTGAAATACGTGGCAGTTAAATACGTGGCACTGAAATACGTGGCACTTAAATACGTGATACGTGGCACTTTAATACGTGGCACTGAAATACGTGGCAGTTAAATACGTGGCACTGAAATACGTGATACGTGGCACTTTAATACGTGGCACTTAAATACGTGATACGTGGCACTTTAATACGTGGCACTTAAATACGTGGCACATAACTACGTGATACGTGGCACTGAAATATGTGGCACTTAAATACGTGATACGTGGCACTTAAATACGTGGCACTTAAATACGTGGCACTTAGGCTATGTTCACATTTGCGTTGTGCACCGCAGCGTCGGCGCCGCATCACACAACGCAAGCAGAAACGCAGCAAAACGCATGCACAACGCTGCGTTTTGCGCCGCATGCGTCCTTTTTTTGATTGATTTTGGACGCAGCAAAAATGCAACTTGCTGCGTCCTCTGCGCCCGGATGCGTGCGCTGCAGTGACGCATGCGGCGCAAAACGCAAGTGCGACGCATGTCCATGCGCCCCCATGTTAAATATAGGGGCGCATGACGCATGCGGCGACGCTGCGGCGCAGACCGCAAATGTGAACGTAGACTTAAATAGCTGGATAGAGCTGGATCCGCGGGCTGTGATCTGGCCTATGCTCAGCACTCTGCGGAGCGCTGTCATTCAAAACACGTCCACTCATTTTGGTGTTTAGTCCCAAAATGGAGGATGGAAGAAGAAAAGGGTTGGACAAGGAAATGACATCATTTCTTTTTTTTTTTCCCCACTGCAGTTAAAGCTTTATTTCTGTCAAACACAGACAATCTGCAGAGAAAACTGCAAAAAAAAACGCATCAAAAACCGCATCAAAAAACGCATCAAAAACGCACCAAAAACGCACCTGCGTTTTCTGCCAAGAGCTGCGTTTTTAGTCCTCAAAAAAAAGGATTGAAATCAGGAACGTGTGAACATACCCTTATAATTCCATCAGCGGCACTAAAAACCCTTTCTGACAGAACGCTAGCAGCAGGGCAGGCCAGGACCTCCAAGGCGTAGAGAGCCACTTCCAGAGATGCCACGTGTCCAGCTTGGATACCCAATAATTAAAAGGCACAGAGGAATCACGGAGGACGTTTGTACGATCTGCAAGGTACTCCCTCACCATCTTCCCAAATATTGCACTTCTTGTGACAGCACCCCTTGCCTCTGTGCCGCCACAATATGAGGGTCCAAGAAAACTGTCCCAGAACTTGGCCATTGTTCCTCTGCCTGAGCTGGATTGTACTTCTGTCTCTCTCGCTTGGACTCCTTGGTTGTACAACAAACTGTGACATCTGCTGCCAGCGTTCTCACATGGAAATTTTCTAACTAATTCCACTACTAGGGTCCTGTGGTACTGCAACATTTTAGTACAGCTCTCTGACTCAGGCAGAAGAGATTGAAAGTTCTCCTTGTAGCGTGTGTCTAGAAGTGTCACCAACCAGTAATGAGTGTCACCCAAAATTTTGATAATCCGATGGTCACGTGAAATACAGCGCAAGATAAAGTCAGCCATGCATGCCTGCTAACAGGCAAGACTTCTGTGTCCTCACCACCAACAGGATAACTGACCATGCTGTCATCCTCCTCCTCATCCTCCTCCTCCCTGTCCTCAGGCCATCCACGCTGAACAGAAGCTAATACAGATGTGTTTGTAGTACTGTCTATAGCGCATGAAAGTAGCTCCTATTCTTCCTCCTCCTCCTCATTGCCTACCAATCCACATTGAGAAGACATGAGGCTGGGCTGAGTGTAATCACCCTGTATGTTTCCTTGCTCCATGTCCTCGTGCTCTCACTGCAATGCATCCTCTTTGATTGTGAGCAGAGAGTTTTTCAGAATGCTGAGAAGCAGGATGGTGATGTTAATTATGGTGTCATCGCCACTCACCATCTTGGTGCAGTCCTCAAAGTTTTGGAGGATGTTACATATGTCTGACATCCATGTCCACTTCTGAGGTCTTATGTGTGGAGTCTGACCTGAAATTCGATGGCCTTGTTGATGTTGGTAGTCAATAACGGCCCTCTTCTGCTCACAAATCCTTTCCAACATCTGCAACGTAGAGTTCCAGTGCGTGGGGACATCACACAACAGTCGGTGAGCTGGAAGATGAAAACGCTGCTGAAGCACGGCAAAGGCGGCTGAAGCTGTAGCTGACTTTCTAAAATGGGCAGACAGACGGCGTACTTTCACTAGCAGATCTGGCAGCTCCAGGTAGCTTTTGAGAAAATGTTGAACCACGAAGTTAAGCACATGGGCCAAGTAAGGTACGTGTGTGAGCTCACCTTGCCTCAGAGCCGCCACCAGGTTACGGCCATTGTCACACACGACCATGTCTGGCTTTTGGTTCAGCGGTGTCATCCGAACATCTGACTGCTCTTTCAGCGCTGTCCACACCTCTTCTGCATTGTGTGGTTTGTCACCTTTGCAGATTAGCTTCAGCACAGCCTGTTGCCGCTTAATTGAGGCAGTGCTGCAGTGCTTCCAGCTTCTTACTGATGTGTTGAATTCAGACATGGAGGACTTTCCCGGTAACAGCATTGTTGAGGGCACGGCTCATGTTGTGGGACACATGCTGGTGTAATGCCGGTACGGCACACCAGGAGAAATAGTGGCGACTGGGGACTGAGTACCTTGAGACGGCCGCTGTATGACACCTTCTGTCTGTGGCCACCACACTGCTTCTTCCTGCCTGTTGGGGGATATGCCTCCTTCCCCATTTGTGCTGCTGTCCTCGCTATGCATGTCCTCCTGCCAGATTGGGTCTGTCACTATGTCATCCACCACCTCGTCTTCCAAATCTGCACCCTGCTCCTCTTCCTGACTTTCTTTCAATTGTGTCTCCTCATCGTCCACCTCTTGTGACACTTTCCCGCCATCGCCTTCGTGTCACCGGGGCTGGTCAAAGCTTTGGGCAGCTGTACATGCAATCTCATCTTTCCCCACTTCAAGTTGACCGGTAGAGATTTCTGAATCTTGAAATGGAAAACTGAACAGCTCTTCAGAGTGTCCAAGTGTGGGATCAGTTGTCTCAGGGCATTCGGCATGATGGGAGGAAGGAGGATCAGGGTGAGGAACATCCTGGCCACACTCACGGCTACTCAGACTTGACTGTGTGGAAGACAAGGTGGTGGTTAAGTGACAGGAAGCATTATCCGCTATCCAACCAACAACCGTTTCACACTGCTCTGGCTTCAATAGTGGTGTGCTGCGGTCCCCTAGAAACTGGGACAGGAAGGTCGAGCGAGAAGATGTGGGTCTTTGTCATTGCCCACTTTCGCCTTGCCCACGGCGTCGTCCTCTGAATCTACCATCAGCATCACGTCCACTTCCCCGTCCCTTGCCTTGCCCATTTTAAATGGACTACTGCACTATTTCAAATGATCAACACAAATGTCCATATTATTAGCGAAATAATATGTGATCAGTATGCCTGCAAATCTACGATTTTTCAAACCCAAACACCAGGCAGGCCTCAGCCTGACCTAACAGACTGTATTCAATTTATTTATTTTTTTAAAGTTAATTTATGTGAAATAGCGCTGTATAGGATTTGAGTATCTCACAGCCAAAAAATAAGCACACCGGCCTCCAATGGCAAAACTTGGAGCAGAGATATATGACGGCTGTAACAGAAATACCACACTGGCAAATCTTTGGCCTTTCAAATTTTTTTCAGGCTGAATAGTGCTGTATAGAATTTGAGTATCACAGAGCCACAAAGTAAGTACACCGGCCTCCAATGTCCAAACTTAGAGCACAGGGATATATGAGGCCTTTTTCGGTGAATTTAAAACACCAAAAAAAAAAAAAAGAAGGGACACAAGGGTAACGCACACAACTATGCTACGTATGCCTGACAAACTATAACTTTTCAACAGGCCTCAGTCTGACAGAACAAACTGTATATTTTTTTTTTTGGGGGGGGGAATTTTTGGAAAAAAAAAGAGATATACAGACAGTAAATAAGCTGCAGCAGCAGGCAGTTATGGAGCTTTGGGAAGGATGCAGTGGGACCAGTGTACGCACATACAGTGCCTGCAGGTCTTGCACTGATGTGGATATGCTGTGCCCTGCCTGCCTAGTGCTGCAATATTGGGACCCACGAATTAGCCCTAAAAAGGACTGTTGGTTTCTCAGGAGTTGTGGATGTAAGACTTTCAGATCTACACTAACTCTAAAACCACGATTCTGACCCTATCTCGGCAGCAGCTCTCCCTATTATCGCTGAATGCGGCGAGCAGGGCGGCGCCAGGTCTCTTATACTTGGGATGATGCTGTACGGCCCAGCCAATCACTGCACGACCACAACAAAGATGGCTGCGGCATTTCATGGCCTGGCAGACAATCCCTGCACCGTGATTGGGTCTCTAAAGTCTGCCAAAACTGCTGGGTCAAGACTGCAGTTACCGCCGAATAATCCCGGAAATGCTTGCTGCTCGCAGAGTACACTGAGTATCCCGATACTCTAGCGAGTAACGAATATTGGCGAGCACGTTCGCTCATCACTAGTAATGATGTGACAGAGAACTTTCCTGCACCACTTTAGATAAGTCATGAACTTGATGACACAGATCAAACATGAGAACAATGATAATGCGTGATGCAGCTATTTATTGCACATGTTATCTGAAAAATCTATTATCGCTTTATTGTAACCCTACAATGAAGCTAAAAACACAACCTGGCAAAGATTGCCTCCCTGAATGAACATGTTGTAGCTCATTGTTTGCACCGGTTTAGTTCTCCCTTTGTGAGACCCCCATACTGTCACCTCTCTTGCATTATTTGCACTCACCCTGGTTACTCTCTTTATTCTATATCCATGATACTGTAGATCTGGTCACTAGGGTTGAGCGAAACGGGTCGATCATTTTCAAAAGTCGCCGACTTTTGGCTAAGTCGGCGTCTCATGAAACCCGATCCGACCCCTGTGCTTGTCGGCCATGCGGTACGCGACTTTCGCGCCAAAGTCGCGTTTCAATGACGCGAAAAGCGCCATTTCTCAGCCAATGAAGGTGAACGCAGAGTGTGGGCAGCGTGATGACATAGATCCTGGTCCCCACCATCTTAGAGAAGGGCATTGCAGTGATTGGCTTGCTGTCTGCGGCGTCACAGGGGCTATAAAGGGGCGTTCCCGCCGACCGCCATCTTACTGCTGCTGATCTGAGCTTAGGGACAGGTTGCTGCCGCTTCATCAGAAGCAGGGAGAGCGTTAGGCAGGGTCCACTAACCACCAAACCGCTTGTGCTGCAGCGATTTCCACTGTCCAACACCACCTTCGGTGTGCAGGAACAGTGGAAGCTATTTTTTTTTTTTTTTCCCCTCAGCGCTGTAGCTCATTGGGCTGCCCTAGAAGGCTCCGTGATAGCTGTATTGCTGTGTGTACGCCACTGTGGAAACCAACTGCTTTTTTCAAAGCACATATCCTCTTGTTCCTTCCTTTCTGCACAGCTATCTTTTTTGTTTGTCCACACTTTTTATTTAATTTGTGCATCAGTCCACTCCTATTGCTGCCTGCCATACCTGGCTTACATTACTGCAGGGAGATAGTAATTGTAGGACAGTTTTTTTTTTTTTTTTGTTTTTTTTTTGTGGGAGATTAAGATTGGCATTTCTGCTACAGTGCCATCCCTGTGTGTGCCATCTCTCACTGAGTGGGCCATAGAAAGCCTATTTATTTTTTCCGTGATTTGTGTTCTAAAATCTACCTCAACACAGAAACACTACATCAATCAGTGGGAGAAAAATATTGGCCTCAGTCAGGGCTTGTGTGCCACTGCTGTGTGTGCGCTATCTCTCATTCAGTGGGCTATAGCAAGCCTATATTTTTTTTTTTTTTTTTTTTTTAATATTATTTGGTTTCAAAAGTCTCCCTGAAAAAAAAAAAAAACCTAAAAAAACAGTGGGAGAGTAATATTGCCCTTTCAGCTTGTGTGCCAGTCTTGACTCCTGGGTGTGCCACCTCTCTCCCTCTCATTCAGTGGGCCATAGAAAGCCTATTTATTTTTTTTTTTAAATATTATTGGGTTTCTAAAGTCTCCCTGAAAAAAACAAAAAATACATAAAAAAACAGTGGGAGAGTAATATTGCCCTTTCAGCTTGTGTGCCAGTCTTGACTCCTGGGTGTGCCACCTCTCTCCCTCTCATTCAGTGGGCCATAGAAAGCCTTTTTTTTTTTTGGTTTTTTTAATATTATTTGGTTTCTAAAGTCTCCCTGAAAAAAACAAAAAAAACATAAAAAACAGTGGGAGAGTAATATTGCCCTTTCAGCTTGTGCGCCAGTCTTGACTCCTGGTTGTGCCACCTCTCTCTCTCTAATTGTGGGCCATAGAAAGCCTTTTTTTTTTTTTAAAATATTATTGGGTTTCTAAAGTCTCCCTGAAAAAACAAAAAATACATAAAAAAACAGTGGGAGAGTAATATTGCCCTTTCAGCTTGTGTGCCAGTCTTGACTCCTGGGTGTGCCACCTCTCTCCCTTTCATTCAGTGGGCCATAGAAAGCCTATTTATTTTTTCCGTGATTTGTGTTCTAAATTCTACCTCAACACAAAAACACTACATCAATCAGTGGGAGAAAAATATTGGCCTCAGTCAGGGCTTGTGTGCCACTGCTGTGTGTGCTATCTCTCATTCAGTGGGCTATAGCAAGCCTATTTTTTTTTTTTTTTTTTTTTTTTTAATATTATTTGGTTTCTAAAGTCTCCCTGAAAAAAAAAAAAAACCTAAAAAAACAGTGGGAGAGTAATATTGCCCTTTCAGCTTGTGTGCCAGTCTTGACTCCTGGGTGTGCCACCTCTCTCCCTCTCATTCAGTGGGCCATAGAAAGCCTATTTATTTTTTTTTTTAAATATTATTGGGTTTCTAAAGTCTCCCTGAAAAAACAAAAAATACATAAAAAAACAGTGGGAGAGTAATATTGCCCTTTCAGCTTGTGTGCCAGTCTTGACTCCTGGGTGTGCCACCTCTCTCCCTTTCATTCAGTGGGCCATAGAAAGCCTATTTTTTTTTTTTTTTTAATATTATTTGGTTTCTAATTCTCCCTGAAAAAAAAAAAAAAACCTAAAAAAACAGTGGGAGAGTAATATTGCCCTTTCAGCTTGTGTGCCAGTCTTGACTCCTGGGTGTGTCACCTCTCTCCCTCTCATTCAGTGGGCCATAGAAAGCCTATTTATTTTTTTTTTTAAATATTATTGGGTTTCTAAAGTCTCCCTGAAAAAACAAAAAATACATAAAAAAACAGTGGGAGAGTAATATTGCCCTTTCAGCTTGTGTGCCAGTCTTGACTCCTGGGTGTGTCACCTCTCTCCCTCTCATTCAGTGGGCCATAGAAAGCCTATTTATTTTTTTTTTTAAATATTATTGGGTTTCTAAAGTCTCCCTGAAAAAACAAAAAATACATAAAAAAACAGTGGGAGAGTAATATTGCCCTTTCAGCTTGTGTGCCAGTCTTGACTCCTGGGTGTGCCACCTCTCTCCCTCTCATTCAGTGGGCCATAGAAAGCCTTTTTTTTTTTTGGTTTTTTTAATATTATTTGGTTTCTAAAGTCTCCCTGAAAAAAACAAAAAAAACATAAAAAACAGTGGGAGAGTAATATTGCCCTTTCAGCTTGTGCGCCAGTCTTGACTCCTGGTTGTGCCACCTCTCTCTCTCTAATTGTGGGCCATAGAAAGCCTTTTTTTTTTTTTTTTTTAATATTATTTGGTTTCTAAAGTCTCCCTGAGAAAAAAAAATAAATAAATTAGGTGGGAGATTAATATTGACATTAGTGCTTGAGTGACAGTCCTGCGTGTGTGTCATCTCTGTGATTTTGTGCCACAGAAAACAGAGTGTGTAACATTGTGCCTGATTTTCCTTGTGGTCTCACCAACCTGTTAAGGGATATTGAAATCATACTGAAGTTATAGCTCACCGTGTAAGTTGTTTGATAGCAACAAATAAAGTTACTTTGGTTAAGATTTTAAAACAATGAGGAAGTCTGGTGCAAGAGGTCGTCGTGGGCGTTCATTGTCAGCTGGTAATGATGGTAGTGGTAGTGGAGCATCAGGTGGTCGTGGGGATAAAAATATTCCACCTAAGTCTGGAGCTGTGGAGCCAGTTTCGTCGTCAGGCTACACAAGGCCTCGAACGCTCTCTTTTCTGGGAGTAGGAAAACCGCTTTTAAAGGCGGAGCAGCAACAGCAAGTTTTGGCTTACATTGCAGACTCAGCCTCTAGCTCTTTTGCCTCCTCTTCCGAAACTGGTAAATGTAAAAGCAGCGCGTCGCTTGTGGATGTTCACGGTCAGGGACAAGTCGCTTCCTTGTCCTCCTCAGCAAAAACTACAACAAGAGAGAAGGATGCAGCAGGCGACACAACGGGTCACTCCATGGAGCTCTTTACACATACCGTCCCTGGCTTAGAAAGTGAAACATTTAACAGGCCATGCCCATTACAAGTATATTCTGACATGGAGTGCACTGATGCACAGCCACAGCCAGAGTACTATGCTGCTCCTTTGACTCAGACCACCACATTGCCCTCTCAGGGTACAGATCCACAATCAGACCCTGATGAGACTATGTTGCCCCGCCACGAACGCTATACCACCGACCGACACAGTGACACAGACGAAGTTGCACACGAGCTCGAAGAGGAGGTAATAGATGACCCAGTTATTGACCCCGATTGGCAGCCATTGGGGGAACAGGGTGCAGGCGGCAGTAGTTCAGAAGCGGAGGTGGAGGAGGGGCCGCAGCAGGCATCAACATCGCAACAGGTTCCATCTGCCGGGCCCGTATCTGGACCAAAACGCGTGTCAAAGCCAAAACCTGTTGGAGCACAGCGTTGCCATCCGGTTAAAGCTCAGTCTGCAATCCCTGAAAAGGGATCAGAGTCTAGGAAGAGTGCAGTCTGGCATTTTTTTAAACAACATCCAACTGATCAGCGCAAAGTCATCTGTCAAAAATGTTCAACTAGCTTAAGCAGAGGTCAGAATCTGAAAAGTCTAAATACTAGTTGCATGCATAGACACTTAACCACCATGCATTCTCAAGCCTGGACTAACTACCAAACGTCCCTCAAGGTTGTAGCACCCTCGGCCAATGAAGCTAGTCAGCAACGCAACATCCCTTCCGTCACTGTAAGGCCACCATTTTCCGCACCACCGGCAGTATCTGTGCAGGTTTCTTTGCCAGCCAAAAGCAGTCAGGGTCAGGGAATCACCAGTTTTGTAGGAGGAAATATTGCATGTAGGGCACCGGCGGAAACAATACCGTCTCCAACCGTCTCTCAGTCTGCCATGTCCACCGGCACACCCGAAAGTTCCACGATCTACAGCTCTCCAGTCCAGCTCACCCTACATGAGACTCTGGTTAGAAAAAGGAAGTACTTATCCTCGCATCCGCGTACACAGGGTTTTAACGCCCACATAGCTAGACTAATCTCGTTAGAGATGATGCCCTACCGGTTAGTTGAAAGCGAAGCTTTCAAAGCCCTGATGGAGTACGCTGAACCACGATACGAGCTACCCAGTCGACACTTTTTTTCCAGAAAAGCCATCCCAGCCCTGCACCAGCATGTTAAACAGCGCATCGTCCATGCACTCAGGCAATCTGTGAGTACAAAGGTGCACCTGACTACAGATGCATGGACCAGTAGGCATGGCCAGGGACGTTATGTGTCCATCACGGCACACTGGGTGAATGTGGTGGATGCAGGGTCCACAGGCGACATCAATTTAGGGACAGTTGTGCCTAGCCCACGGTCTAGGAAACAGTTGGCTGTAGGCGTTCGCACCCCCTCCTCCTCCTCCTCGTCCTCCTGCAGAAGCTACAGCTCTTCCACAGAACGCAGTCGGCCAACCACTCCATCGGCAGATGACACTGTTGCACACCAGTTGTCCCATTATGGGCCAGCTACTGCCAAGCGTCAGCAGGCTGTATTGGCTATGAAGTGTTTGGGCGACAACAGACACACCGCGGAAGTTCTGTCCGAGTTCTTGCAACAAGAAACGCAGTCGTGGCTGGGCACAGTAGATCTTGAGGCAGGCAAGGTAGTGAGTGATAACGGAAGGAATTTCATGGCTGCCATCTCCCTTTCCCAACTGAAACACATTCCTTGCCTGGCTCACACCTTAAACCTGGTGGTGCAGTGCTTATTGAAAACTTATCCTGGGTTCTCCGACCTGCTCCTCAAAGTGCGTGCACTTTGCTCACATATCCGACGTTCGCCTGTACACGCCAGCCGTATGCAGACCTATCAGCGGTCTTTGAACCTTCCCCAGCATCGCCTAATCATAGACGTTGCAACAAGGTGGAACTCAACACTGCACATGCTTCAGAGACTGTGCGAACAGAGGCGTGCTGTTATTTATTTGTGGGAGGATACACGGGCAGGCAGTAGGATGGCAGACATGGAGTTGTCAGGTGTGCAGTGGTCGAAGATACAAGACATGTGTCAAGTCCTTCAGTGTTTTGAGGAATGCACACGGCTGGTTAGTGCAGACAACGCCGTAATAAGCATGAGCATCCCCCTAATGCGTCTGCTGATGCAAAGTTTGACGCACATAAAGGAGCAGGCGTCTGCACCAGAGGAAGAGGGAAGCCTTGATGACAGTCAGCCATTGTCTGGTCAGGGCAGTGTACAGGACGAGGTAGCGGGCGAAGAGGAGGTGGAGGACGAGGAGGATGATGGGGATGAGTATATTTTTAATGCGGAAACTTTCACGGGGGCACAGGAAATTGGTTGCGTGTCACGGCCGGGTTCTGGTTTTTTGAGGGACACAAGTGACGTAGATTTGCCTGCAACTGCCCCTCAACCAATCACAACCGGAGATTTGACAAGTGGAACTTTGGCCCACATGGCGGATTATGCCTTACGTATCCTACAAAGGGACACACGCATTACGAAAATGATGAACGATGACGATTACTGGTTGGCCTGCCTCCTTGATCCACGCTATAAAGGCAAATTGCAAAATATTATGCCACATGAGAACTTGGAACTAATATTAGCAACCAAACAATCAACTCTTGTTGACCGTTTGCTTCAGGCATTCCCAGCACACAGCGCACGTGATCGTTCTCACACGAGCTCCAGGGGGCAGCAGACTAGGAGTGTTAGGGGTGCACACATCAGAAGTGGCGTTGGACAGAGGGGTTTTCTGACCAGGTTGTGGAGTGATTTTGCTATGACCGCAGACAGGACAGGTACTGCTGCATCAATTGAAAGTGACAGGAGACAACATTTGTCCAGTATGGTTACTAACTATTTTTCATCCCTTATCGATGTTCTCCCTCAACCGTCATTCCCATTTGATTACTGGGCCTCCAAATTAGACACCTGGCCAGAATTGGCAGAATATGCATTGCAGGAGCTTGCTTGCCCGGCAGCAAGTGTCCTATCAGAAAGAGTATTCAGTGCTGCAGGGTCAATATTAACCGAAAAAAGGACTCGTCTGGCTACCCAAAATGTTGACGATCTAACATTCATTAAAATGAACCACAACTGGATTTCAAAATCTTTTGCCCCACCTTGCCCGGCCGACACCTAGCTTTCCTATGAAAAGCTCTTGCCTGTGAATTACTTTTCTAATGTCTAATTTGCTGCTGCAGATTGTACAGCATACGACATGTTTACACCTCCCTAAATGGCCAAACTCCCCACACGGGGCCGTGGTATCGCGACTTGGCGCAAGCACCCGTGAGACTGCTGTTTGTCTGAAGAGGTGGGTGTGCTCGCTTTTGGTTGACGGCATTGCTACTGGGTCCCTCATAGTACAATGTAGTGTCTCTGGCGGTGGTGGTGCGCACCCAACGTCAGACACACCGTTGTAACATGAGTGGCCCTGGGGCGGTCCCGCCGGCCTCAAGAGAGTTCCCCCCTACCCCAGCTCAAACTGGGCTCTACTACGTGCAAAATTATGTCGCACAGCTCCACCAATCTTTAGTCTATTCGCTGACATCATTCAATGTCTGGCACTGACAATACAAATTTGTAGACATCTATGATGCAACTTAAAGTAGTCTGTGTCTGTGTCCTATATTGGCACCATTAAATAGTTACTGCCAAATTACTATGTCAGAAACACAGCAGATGAGCCCACCCCTGTACCTAAGTATGCCATCTTTTTTTTTGTTTTGGTTGTTTTGCGAGACATTAACATCTATTTATATTTTGGGAGTACTGGGACAGACACTCCTTGCACTACTCCTCCACTCAGCACCAAGCTGCCTGCCCGTGTATCCATGTAACCGCTGTAAAACTGCCATGAGCCTATTGTTTGTTATTTTAGGCCTTTGATAGCCTGTCTGCGGTCCCTACTCCTCCACTGACCACCAAGCTGCCTGCCCGTGTATCCATGTAACCGCTGTAAAACTGCCATGAGCCTATTGTTTGTTATTTTAGGCCTTTGAAGCCTTTCTGCGCTCCCTCCTTCCACTAGTCCTCCACTGACCAGACCACTGCTGCCCGTGTACCCCTGGAACCAATTTTAAAGTGCCTACAGCCAGCCCATTTTATTGTGTTAGGCCTTCGAAGCCTGTCTGCGGTCCCTCCTTCCACTAGGCCTCCACTGACCAGACCACTGCTGCCCGTGTACCCCTGGAACCAATTTTAAAGTGCCTACAGCCAGCCCATTTTATTGTGTTAGGCCTTCGAAGCCTGTCTGCGGTCCATACTTCCACTAGTCCTCCACTGACCAGACCACTGCTGCCCGTGTACCCCTGGAACCAATTTTAAAGTGCCTACAGCCAGCCCATTTTATTGTGTTAGGCCTTCGAAGCCTGTCTGCGGTCCATACTTCCACTAGTCCTCCACTGACCAGACCACTGCTGCCCGTGTACCCCTGGAACCAATTTTAAAGTGCCTACAGCCAGCCCATTTTATTGTGTTAGGCCTTCGAAGCCTGTCTGCGGTCCATACTTCCACTAGGCCTCCACTGACCAGACCACTGCTGCCCGTGTACCCCTGGAACCAATTTTAAAGTGCCTACAGCCAGCCCATTTTATTGTGTTAGGCCTTCGAAGCCTGTCTGCGGTCCATACTTCCACTAGTCCTCCACTGACCAGACCACTGCTGCCCGTGTACCCCTGGAACCAATTTTAAAGTGCCTACAGCCAGCCCATTTTATTGTGTTAGGCCTTCGAAGCCTGTCTGCGGTCCATACTTCCACTAGGCCTCCACTGACCAGACCACTGCTGCCCGTGTACCCCTGGAACCAATTTTAAAGTGCCTACAGCCAGCCCATTTTATTGTGTTAGGCCTTCGAAGCCTGTCTGCGGTCCATACTTTAAATACTCCTCCACTCAGCACCAAGCTGCCTGCCCGTGTATCCATGTAACCGCTGTAAAACTGCCATGAGCCTATTGTTTGTTATGTTAGGCCTTTGATAGCCTGTCTGCGGTCCCTACTTTAAATACTCCTCCACTCACCACCACCAAGCTGCCTGCCCGTGTATCCATGTAACCGCTGTGAAACTGCCATGAGCCTATTGTTTTTTTATGTTAGGCCTTTGATAGCCTGTCTGCGGTCCCTACTTTAAATACTCCTCCACTCACCACCACCAAGCTGCCTGCCCGTGTATCCATGTAACCGCTGTAAAACTGCCATGAGCCTATTGTTTGTTATTTTAGGCCTTTGATAGCCTGTCTGCGGTCCCTACTCCTCCACTGACCACCAAGCTGCCTGCCCGTGTATCCATGTAACCGCTGTAAAACTGCCATGAGCCTATTGTTTGTTATTTTAGGCCTTTGAAGCCTTTCTGCGCTCCCTCCTTCCACTAGTCCTCCACTGACCAGACCACTGCTGCCCGTGTACCCCTGGAACCAATTTTAAAGTGCCTACAGCCAGCCCATTTTATTGTGTTAGGCCTTCGAAGCCTGTCTGCGGTCCCTCCTTCCACTAGGCCTCCACTGACCAGACCACTGCTGCCCGTGTACCCCTGGAACCAATTTTAAAGTGCCTACAGCCAGCCCATTTTATTGTGTTAGGCCTTCGAAGCCTGTCTGCGGTCCATACTTCCACTAGTCCTCCACTGACCAGACCACTGCTGCCCGTGTACCCCTGGAACCAATTTTAAAGTGCCTACAGCCAGCCCATTTTATTGTGTTAGGCCTTCGAAGCCTGTCTGCGGTCCATACTTCCACTAGGCCTCCACTGACCAGACCACTGCTGCCCGTGTACCCCTGGAACCAATTTTAAAGTGCCTACAGCCAGCCCATTTTATTGTGTTAGGCCTTCGAAGCCTGTCTGCGGTCCATACTTCCACTAGGCCTCCACTGACCAGACCACTGCTGCCCGTGTACCCCTGGAACCAATTTTAAAGTGCCTACAGCCAGCCCATTTTATTGTGTTAGGCCTTCGAAGCCTGTCTGCGGTCCATACTTTAAATACTCCTCCACTCACCACCAAGCTGCCTGCCCGTGTATCCATGTAACCGCTGTAAAACTGCCATGAGCCTATTGTTTGTTATGTTAGGCCTTTGATAGCCTGTCTGCGGTCCTTACTTTAAATACTCCTCCACTCACCACCTAGCTGCCTGTGTATCCATGTAACCGATGTAAAACTGCCATGACTGCCTACTGTTTGTTATTTTAGGCCTTTGATAGCCTGTCTGCGGCCCCTACTTGCAATACTCCTCCACTGACCACAATGCTGCCTGGAGTGCCTGCCTGTGTATCCATGTAACCGATGTAAAACTGCCATGACTGCCTACTGTTTGTTATTTTAGGCCTTTGATAGCCTGTCTGCGGCCCCTACTTGCAATACTCCTCCACTGAGCACAATGCTGCCTGGAGTGCCTGCCTGTGTATCCATGTAACCGATGTAAAACTGCCATGACTGCCTACTGTTTGTTATTTTAGGCCTTTGATAGCCTGTCTGCAGCCCCTACTTGCAATACTCCTCCACTGACCACACCAATGCTGCCCGTGTACCCCTGGAACCTATTTAAAAGTTCATAGAGCCTAGTTATATATTTTATTTACTATTAATAAGGCCATGATGGACTACGCTGTACCACGCTACAAGCTAACCAGTCGACACTTCTTTTGCGAGAAAAGCCATCCCAACCCTCCACCAGCATGTAGAAGACCGCATTGTCCATGCACTCTGGCAATCTGTGAGTACAAAGGTGCACCTGACAACAGACGCATGGACCTGTAGGCATGGCCACGGAAGATTACGTGTCCATTACGGCGCAATGGGTTAATGTGGTGGATGCATGGTCCACAGGGGACAGCCTACTAAGTCTGTCTGCAGTCCCTAATTCAAATTGTCCTCCACTGTCTAAATCGGAACTTCCACCTTCTGGCTTTCGGCCTATAGTATCAGAAATTAAACTGCATTTGGCCTTCAACTTTGGTTAGGGCCTACTAACGGCTTCTGCCCCTCCCTGGTGTTGCCCTCAACTAAATAAAGCTGAGCTTCAACCTTCCGGCTCTCATTATGTGGTTTTAAAAAAAAAAATGGTGGTTAGGGCCTACTAACGGCTTCTGCCCCTCCCTGGTGTTGCCCTCAACTAAATAAAGCTGAGCTTCAACCTTCCGGCTCTCATTATGTGGTTTTAAAAAAAAAAATGGTGGTTAGGGCCTACTAACGGCTTCTGCCCCTCCCTGGTGTTGTCCTCAACTAAATAAAGCTGAGCTTCAACCTTCCGGCTCTCATTATGTGGTTTTAAAAAAAAAAATGGTGGTTAGGGCCTACTAACGGCTTCTGCCCCTCCCTGGTGTTGTCCTCAACTAAATAAAGCTGAGCTTCAACCTTCCGGCTCTCATTATGTGGTTTTAAAAGAAAAAATGGTGGTTAGGGCCTACTAACGGCTTCTGCCCCTCCCTGGTGTTGTCCTCAACTAAATAAAGCTGAGCTTCAACCTTCCGGCTCTCATTAAGTGGTTTTAAAAAAAAAATGGTGGTTAGGGCCTACTAACGGCTTCTGCCCCTCCCTGGTGTTGTCCTCAACTAAATAAAGCTGAGCTTCAACCTTCCGGCTCTCATTATGTGGTTTTAAAAAAAAAAATGGTGGTTAGGGCCTACTAACGGCTTCTGCCCCTCCCTGGTGTTGTCCTCAACTAAATAAAGCTGAGCTTCAACCTTCCGGCTCTCATTATGTGGTTTTAAAAAAAAAAATGGTGGTTAGGGCCTACTAACGGCTTCTGCCCCTCCCTGGTGTTGTCCTCAACTAAATAAAGCTGAGCTTCAACCTTCCGGCTCTCATTATGTGGTTTTAAAAAAAAAAATGGTGGTTAGGGCCTACTAACGGCTTCTGCCCCTCCCTGGTGTTGTCCTCAACTAAATAAAGCTGAGCTTCAACCTTCCGGCTCTCATTATGTGGTTTTAAAAAAAAAAATGGTGGTTAGGGCCTACTAACGGCTTCTGCCCCTCCCTGGTGTTGTCCTCAACTAAATAAAGCTGAGCTTCAACCTTCCGGCTCTCATTATGTGGTTTTAAAAAAAAAATGGTGGTTAGGGCCTACTAACGGCTTCTGCCCCTCCCTGGTGTTGTCCTCAACTAAATAAAGCTGAGCTTCAACCTTCCGGCTCTCATTATGTGGTTTTAAAAAAAAAAATGGTGGTTAGGGCCTACTAAC
The DNA here is from genome assembly GCF_051348905.1 of Ranitomeya variabilis. Lineage (NCBI taxonomy): Eukaryota > Metazoa > Chordata > Amphibia > Anura > Dendrobatidae > Ranitomeya > Ranitomeya variabilis. The sequence goes on from NC_135236.1 coordinate 12,131,511, forward strand.
GGCTTCTGCCCCTCCCTGGTGTTGTCCTCAACTAAATAAAGCTGAGCTTCAACCTTCCGGCTCTCATTATGTGGTTTTAAAAAAAAAAAAAATGGTGGTTAGGGCCTACTAACGGCTTCTGCCCCTCCCTGGTGTTGTCCTCAACTAAATAAAGCTGAGCTTCAACCTTCCGGCTCTCATTAAGTGGTTTTAAAAAAAAAATGGTGGTTAGGGCCTGCTAACGGCTTCTGCCCCTCCCTGGTGTTGTCCTCAACTAAATAAAGCTGAGCTTCAACCTTCCGGCTCTCATTATGTGGTTTTAAAAAAAAAATGGTGGTTAGGGCCTACTAACGGCTTCTGCCCCTCCCTGGTGTTGTCCTCAACTAAATAAAGCTGAGCTTCAACCTTCCGGCTCTCATTAAGTGGTTTTAAAAAAAAAAAAAATGGTGGTTAGGGCCTACTAACGGCTTCTGCCCCTCCCTGGTGTTGCCCTCAACTAAATAAAGCTGAGCTTCAACCTTCTGCTCCAAATTACCATTTTAAAAAATGCAATAGGCTTTTCCGGCCTACTAAAGGTGTCTGCCCCTCCCTGGTGTTGTCCTCAACTGAACAAAGCTGAGCTTCCACATTCTGGCTTTCGCCCTATACTATCAGATATTAAACTGCATTTGGCCTACTAGTGTGGTTAGGCCCTTGAAACAGTGTCTGCTGCTCTTGGGTTTGCTACTCCACTGAACAAAGCAATGCCGCCTGTTTAGTCCTGTTACCAATTTTGAACTGCATGTAGCCTACTTTATTCTTTGGCCCTATATCTGTTTCCTCCTCATCCTGCCCATTGCCCAGCCACTGCTAAATAAGTCTGCTGGTACATTGACCTAGACCACTACATTCCCCTTGTACTCTACACAGCCAGAATCTGTCCCTGCTGAAAGTAAGGTTCCCCTTCCCGCATGTTATACCACCTTACACAGGGACAAAGAGGAAGGTGCAGATGAAAGTGCAGGTTCCTTCATCAGGTGGGGGGGCATACTCGTTGGCGACGTCACTGGCACAGGGCCCCTCAGAGTACGCAAAAGTGTCGCTGCTGGTGGGAGGCGCCCCCGCCATGCAAACACACCGCCGTACTTTGAGGGGCCCTGTGCCAGTGGCAATGCGAACGAGTGGGCCCCCCCTGCTTGCTCAGGATCACAGCACTTGCAACTTTTAAATACTTACCTTTCCCTGCAACACCGCCGTGACGTAGTCCGCATTTCCTGGGCCCACGAAAAACTTGAGCCAGCCCTACTCCCCCCACAACTTTCCCCCAATTCCCTATGCCCAACTATTATTATACAGTTAATTAAGATTGGCAAGCTTCAGAAACAAGAATGGATGTTTTTGGCATTAAAATGGGCACTGTAGGTGTTTTCCTGGCCTCCACTCACTGCCGACTATGCTTCCCCATTGACTTGCATTGGGTTTCGTGTTTCGGTCGATCCCCGATTTTTAGCGATAATCGGCCGACTGCACTCGACTCGACTCTGGACAAAATCGGGTTTCCCAAAACCCTACTCGATCTTAAAAAAATGAAAGTCGCTCAACCCTACTGGTCACTCTTTACACCACACGGCCATCCATTATCTATTTGTTATATTCTATGTGTGCATCTAGCCATCTTATAATTACACCAATGTGGTGGTCACATTCAGGGGTCTTAAGGTATGGATGGATGGTATTTCCTTGTAAAAGAAGAGAGTATTGCTTTATCTGTCAGATCTATAGAGATAAATAATAGATGGAGATACATATAGATAGAGAGACATGTAGACACACAGACAGACATATAGACATACAGCATCATACAGTGTGTGGTGTGGGGGATTGTGGTGGCCATCATACTGAGCGTCAGGCTTCTTACTCTATGTGAGGGCCATGATACTGTGAGTGGAACAGACAGACATATAATTCCACACTCCCCTGACAGGTAATAAAATTGTCATAGGACAGTTTTTTATGATTAAATAAATGAAAAAATGGCTGAGGGTTCTTCCTTTTTTTGTGTAACCAGCAAAGGTAAAGCTGACAGCTGAAGGCTGATATTATCAGGCTGGGAAGGTCCACGGTTTTCGGACCCTTTCCAAACCTAAAAATACCAGCACACAGAGGCCCAAAAAGCACTTTGCCCGGCTCTTCCCGATTGCTCTGGTGCAATGGCAATTGGGGTAATGGTAGTTGGAGTTGAATTGTCCAAAAACACAGCTGACATCAAGCCCTGTTGTTAGTAATGGAGAGGGGTCAATCAGAAACCCTGATTACTAACCCAGTAAGTATAAGAAATCTGTCATCCAAAACCTCGTTCTAAGGCGTCATAGGCTTTAGCAGTAGCCACTCCCGGTTCACACTGTGCTGCACAAGAGCCAGCGCCTCTGAAATGCGGTGACATCAGTAATGTCAGTAACGTCACTACGCTTCAGACATTCCTGGTCACTCTGTGCTCTGGACTACTTTCGATTCCAAGGACAACGTCAGAGCTGTGTGGGAATATTTATTCTAATAAATTAGTTTAGGAGTGACAGTATGTTTTTATTTCTCTAATTTTATGTTTATCAGGTTTCTATTTGTGGAATATGTCAGATTTGATGGATTACATCTGGGTCATGGATTACGTCAGGGTTTGGATGATTATGTCAGATTCGATGGATTACGTCAGATTAGGTGGATTATGTCGGATGCCCTGGGCAACGTCGGATTCAATGGATTACCGTATGTCAAATTCCCTGGACTACGTTTGATTTGGTGGATTAAGTCGGGTTTGCGTAGGAACTTTTTTTCCTTTTTTTAATAAAATAGTGAACGAGGGAAAGTGCAGGAATGTTTATTTAAATAAAGATTTTGTGTGAGTGTTCCTTTTACTTACTGGGTTAGTAATTGGAGATTATTCTTCTTCTTTCTTCTTCTTCTTTCTTCTTCTTCTTTCTTCTTCTTCTTTCTTCTTCTTCTTTCTTCTTCTTCTTCCCCGGCAGCTCTGGTGATGGTGAGGCAACAGAATGGTTATTGTAGGCTTTCCTGAAGAGATGGATTTTCATTTTCCATCTGAAGGATCCAAGGTTGCTGGATAATCAAACGTGTTGTGGCATGCAATTCCAGTGGATGAAGGATATTCAGGAGAAATCTTGGAGGCAGTTGTTTGAGGAACAAATAAGTGTGTGGAGAGAAGGAGGTCTTGGGAGGATCGAAGATTAAGTGAGGGAAGATATTGGGAGATTAGTTCAGAGATATAGGGAGGGGACAGGTTGTGGATGGCTTTGTAGGTCAATGTTAATAGTTTGAACTCGATTCGCTGGGGAATTGGGAGCCAGTGGAGGGATTTGCAGAGGGAAGAAACAGAGAAGTAGCGAGGAGAGAGGTGGATTAGGCGGGCAGCAGAGTTGAGGACAGACTGGAGTGGTACATGAGTTAGCGGGGAGGCCACATAGGAGGGTGTTGCAGTAATCGAGTGATGAGGGCATGCATAAGAGTTTTAGTAGATTGTGGTCTGAGGAAGGGACAGATTCTGGCAACATTTTTGAGTTGGAGGCGACAGGAGGTGGCAAGAGTTTGGATGTGCGGTTTGAAGGACATGGCTGAGTCGAGAGTTACCTCGAGGCAGTGGATTTCAGGTGCGGGAGAGACTGTGATGCTGTTTACCATAATACACAGATCTGGTAGGGGGGATACGTGAGACGTGGGAAAGATGATGAGTTTGGTTTTGTCTACATTGAGTTTAACGAAGCGAGAGGTGAAGGAGGATATGGCTGAAAGACATTCCAGGATTCTGGACAGCAGAGAGGTGACATCTGGGCCAGAGAGGTAGATCTGATTGTCATCCGCATACAGGTGGTACTGAAAGCCATGGGACTTTATGAGTTGTCCTAGGCCAAGGGTACAGATGGAGAAACGTAGGGGCCCTAGGACAGAGCCTTGAGGGACACAAACAGAGAGAGGGCGGGATGGGGAGGTAGTGTGGGAGTGGGAAACAGTAAATGTGCGGTTGGAAAGGTATGAGGCAAACCAGGACATGGCAAGGTCTTTGATGCCAAGGGAAGAAAGAATCTGTAGCAGTAGGCAGTGGTCGACTGTGTCGAAGGCAGAGGGCAGGTCAAGAAGGAGGAGGATAGAGAACTGTCTGTTAGTTTTGGCTGTGAGTTCTGAGAGAATCTTTGCTCTGATGCTCTAATAATTCAGACGGAACCATTCTGCCTTGCATCTGGGTCCTCATTCCTTGAACATTGCTCAATATCTTGCTCTGGTGTGTGGGAGAAGTGATCCCAATCCGAGTTAGGTCATCCTGGTTGACAACTGATTCCAGGTTGTTGTACCCTGCTGCTGTAAAGTTATCTTTATATCTGTCCAGTTTAATAGTTTGAAGCCAATCCACAACAGAGACCACCTGGAACCATTCAGGCGAGCTGGGGTACAGAAGAGCTGTGTTTGTTCTTGAACCTTCCAGTCCGGTCCTTTTAAAACTATTTGAGATTCGGATGAGTTTGTCTAGCATGCTGACTGTCTGTCCAAATTTGGGCCGGTCACTGCGTTCCTTCTGCCAGCAGTCCAGCATGAGCTGATGGAGGGGAATGAGGCAGTCCATGGGAGGAGGGAGGCAATATCCTTCTTCTATGGCTTTGATCTTGATTTGACATATCCCAGTAAGGTCTCTCTCCATAAGACATGACCTCCCACATGACGATTCCATAACTCCACACGTCGATAGAAGATGTCAATTTCCTATAGGCAATGGCTTTTGGTGCTGTCCATCGGATTGGGATCTTGCCTCCCATCACTTTGTATAACAATGGCACTGTCCTGGTACAAGGGACTGAGGACAATCTGGAGCAATTTGAAGACAGATTCCCTGATATTAAGCTCCAGGCCCAAATTCACATAGAACAACAAACCCCAGCCATCTCTGTCTGCACCCCTACAGCCACCTCTGATGCCCACACCCCTACCACTAATGCGAGGGATTGAGGTCAGCTGTGTTATTGGACAATTAACAGTTGACATCAACCCCAAGACCAATTACCCTGATTACCAACATACTAGAGCAATCGAGAAGCGGTGAGGTGAAGTGCCAGAATTGGTATATCTCATGTGATGGGCCACTTCTGGTGCAGCTGTGTATTGGTATTTAGGCTGGGAAGGGCGCAATACCTAAGGACCTACCCAGCCAGATAATATCAGCCCACAGCTGTCTGCTTTACCATTGCACGTTGTTTTTTTTTCATTTATTTATTTGATCATTAAAATCTGTCCAATGAGCTTCACAGGGTGAAATTTTATAATATGTCTAGGTGTTGTGCAAATATATGTCTATGTATCTATCTATCTATCTATCTATCTATCTATCTATCTATCTACATCTCTCTATCTCTATGGCTTTCGTTGCTGTCCAAACACACTAGAAAAACACAGGGAAAAAAAAACATACAAAAGCACAGAAAAATATGGGGAAAATTTGCATTTTTGCAGCTGCTTTTTTCCTGCCAAGAGATGAAGAAATGACGCAGAAATTTAGGCATCCAAATACTCATACCTTAAATGTCAGAGGGGATATTCAGCTCAAATACTTGCTACTTAATTTGGGTATCACATAAAATCCCAATAGAATACATAATTAAAATTTATAGGTGTCACATGAAAAATGTGGAAAAGTTCACGGGGTATGAACACTTCTTCTAGGCAGTATATATTGTTATTGCTTTATTGCCTATGGTTACATTCTCATTTATTACCTCCCGTAGCTTCATATTTATCAGGTTCTATACTTCTGTTGATTGCCCTCTAGCTACATTCCTTTTTTACACCACTGTAATAGAAGGTTGGTGTTAATATTTGTTTCTCTCCCCGCTGTGACACAATATGTCATCCTGAGAGATTTGTTACTGACACAATACTAGGTGTTTTTATTCTATTGGTTCTTTATATGCTTTATAAGTAGGTAAACTAATTAATAAGGTTTCTGTGTTTATCTGTAAAGTCAGTTACCCCCAATCCTTGTGACTAATCAGCATGTAGCCATCACAAAGACCACAAGGCCACTGTAGTGCCCGTGAGTCAGGGGATCCTGCCTGGGGTCTCAATTTCAATGGTACCTGCTTTCGTGACTCTGTGGTCATCATAGTGTATGTAAGGGATTATTGAGGCCATGATACTGTGTGTGGGAGACTGTTGGGACATCATACAGTGTGTGGGGGATTGTGGTGTCCATCATACTGAGTGTGAGGCTGTGGGGCTTCATACTCTATGTGAGGGCCATGAAACTGTGTGTGGGAGACTGTTGGGGCATCATACAGTGTGTGGGGGATTGTGGTGGCCATCATACTGAGTGTGAGGCTGTGGGGCTTCATACTCTATGTGAGGGCCATAAAACTGTGTGTGGGAGACTGTTGGGGCATCATACAGTGTGTGGGGGATTGTGGTGGCCATCATACTGAGTGTGAGGCTGTGGGGCTTCATACTCTATGTGAGGGCCATGAAACTGTGTGTGGGAGACTGTTGGGACATCATACAGTGTGTGGGGGATTGTGGTGGCCATCATACTGAGTGTGAGGCTGTGGGGCTTCATACTCTATGTGAGGGCCATGATACTGTGTGTGGGAGACTGTTGGGGCATCATACAGTGTGTGGGGGATTGTGGTGGCCATCATACTGAGTGTGAGGCTGTGGGGCTTCATACTCTATGTGAGGGCCATGATACTGTGTGTGGGAGACTGTTGGGGCATCATACAGTGTGTGGGGGATTGTGGTGGCCATCATACTGAGTGTGAGGCTGTGGGGCTTCATACTCTATGTGAGGGCCATGATACTGTGTGTGGGAGACTGTTGGGGCATCATACAGTGTGTGGGGGATTGTGGTGGCCATCATACTGAGTGTGAGGCTGTGGGGCTTCATACTCTATGACAGTAATGGTGTTAGAAATGGTCATCTGAGGGTATAGTTCATCTATGTAAGGGTCAATAACTTACTCATTTGGTCACCAGCAATGTATTTGGCTGTGGTTTCTTGACTGATCCACTTGTTCATCAGAAGATTCTTCACATCCTTCCCTGATATCTTTCACTTCCATTGGATCCTCTTGCTCTGGATGGTTTTCTTTGATTATATAAATCTTGCATGCTTGACCCACTAACACATGAGAAAACTCCACAAGGGTGGCAATGAAATTTCCGCCCCTGCTAGTCCAGTGCTGATAACCAGATGTCATGCAAAGTCACTTATATGGCTCAATTTTCACATTCTGATGTGGATTCCAAAACACAAAAAATTGCAACCATGTTCTTACGGTGGGGAGGGGGCATCAGCTTCTTTCAATCATTTGGGTGCTTGCCAATGAGAGGGCACTCCTCAATGTACTTCAGCTTTTTTTTTAGGGGGGGAAGAAGTCATAATCTCAACTGAGCCATGGTGCTTGGGGTGTAAACATCTTACTGCCATATAAAAGGCATTCAGTCAGTGATACTTACAGGGGCAGTGCACTGCATACCAGTATATGTAGAGAGGATGCACCCACTAGCCAGGTTCTGGACAGTAGTATGTATAATTCATGGATACCCTCCGGTCCCGGCTCAGAAACCAGTGAAACCCCGCAGGTCATGCACACACAGATTGACTGCAGACTTATCATTTTGGACCGCAAAACCCCTTGAAGGGATTCCTTGATACAAATAATGTAAGAGCCTCAATATCAGTCTCTGGAGAATCCAATGGTCATTCTCCAATCATTTCTATTTCTTAGATGCCCATTGGTCGCATGAATTGTGGACGGCAGTAAATGGTCCTGTTGTTTGGATTCTCCTTTCAGCAGTATCAGATCTCGGTATTTCACTTATGTCTAGTGACACTTAATGACCTGGAATTTGGAAGTTCCTCAATTATGGAAATCTGACAATGTTATTCTTTTCCATAAATAAATCAGTCCTTCTGGGCCACTGATTACATGTAAGACATGATAACAACAGTCATCAGCACCTTCATATAAAATATACAAAACCACCCTTTTATAGATTATATTATATATATATATATATATATATATATATATATATATATATATATATATATATAGATTTATTATAGATTTACACTATAGTCTCCACTTTCTGAAATGTTATGTTTGTAGGTTGCAATTGTATCTGCTCCACCTTCCTGTGATTGATAACTTTTCATTAAATGTTAATGGCCTGTGTGTCAGTATTTGTCTTAATGGATCTTGATTTTGTGATAGGGGGAGTCTAATCTGAATTAAAGGTGCCATCCAAGTGTAAACAGGGAGTATAGTTTGCCAATGTAATCATTTTAATAAGGGCTTTGTAGACTTTACATGGCGAGCCTCATCCATCATCCTCCTCACTTTACATGGCGAGCCTCATCCATCATCCTCCTCACTTTACATGGTGAGCCTAATCCATCATCCTCCTCACTTTACAATGGCGAGCCACAACCTTCACTCTCATCACTTTACAATGGCAAGCCTCATCCATCATCCTCCTCACTTTACAATGGCGAGCCTCATCCATCATCCTCCTCACTTTAGAATAGCGAGCCTCATCCCTCATCCTCATTACTTCACATGGCGAGCCTCATCCATCATCCTCCTCACTTTACAATGGTGAGCCTCATCCATCATCCTCCTCACTTTAGAATAGCGAGCCTCATCCCTCATCCTCATTACTTCACATGGCGAGCCTCATCCATCATCCTCCTCACTTTACAATGGCGAGCCTCATCTATCATCCTCCTCACTTTAGAATGGCGAGCCTCGTCCATCATCCTCCTCACTTTACATGGCGAGCCTCATCCATCATCCTCCTCACTTTACATGGTGAGCCTAACCCATCATCCTCCTCACTTTAGAATAGCGAGCCTCATCCCTCATCCCCATTACTTTACATGGCAAGCCTCATCCATCATCCTCCTCACTTTACAATGGCGAGCCTCATCTATCATCCTCCTCACTTTAGAATAGCGAGCCTCATCTGTTGTGAATTCTGCTTTTGGGCTCCCTCCGGTGGTTGTAGGTGGTAATGCAGTTGTCCCTGAGTTGCAGTCCTGGTCAGGTGTATCTGCTGATTGCAGTTCTGACTGGGGTATTTAGGCGTGCAGGATTCATTAGTCCTTGCCAGTTGTCAATTGTTGTTAGGAGGTGTTAGACCTCTGCCTGGTTCCTCCTGCTTTTCTGCCAAATCAGCAAAGATAAGTGTCTGGTTTTGTTTCTGTGGCACACATGCTGTGTGCTTCATAATTCAGTGCTATTCTTTTGTGTTTTCTTGTCCAGCTTAGATTGTGTCAGTATTTTCTCAGTCTTGTTGGATTCTCTGGTGTTGCAAATATTCACTCCACGTCTTTAGTTAGATTGTGGAATTTTTTGTATTATCTGCTGTGGATATTTTTTGAAGGGTTTTAATACTGACCGCCTAGTATTCTGTCCTATCCTTTCCTATTTAACTAGAGTGGCCTCTTTTGCTAAATCTTGTTTTCTGCCTGCGTGTGTCTTTTCTTCTCCTACTCACAGTCAATATTCGTGGGGGCTGCCTATCCTTTGGGGTTCTGCTCTGAGGCAAGGTAGTATTCCTATTTCCACCTATAGGGGTATTTAGTCCTCCAGCTGTGTCGAGGTGTCTAAGGTTTGTTAGGCACACCCCACGGCTACTTCTAGTTGCGGTGTTAGTTCAGGATCTGCGGTCAGTACAGTTTCCACCCACTCCAGAGAAAGTTTCATGCGGCTCCAAGATCACCAGATCATAACAGTACATCTGGCCCATAATGAGTTAAATGCATCTCAGAAGAAGGGAAGAAAGGTGTTGAGCCATTTTTTTTTCTGCAGTCTGTTTTGTCTTTTCTTCCCTCTTTATCTGTGGGTGGCTGAGGAGTCTTGTGCTAGCATGGATGTTCAGGAATTAGCTTCCTGTGTAGACCAGCTTGCTGCTAGGGTACAGGGTATTTCTGATTATATTGTTCAGACTCCTGTTTCAGAGCCGAAGATTCCTACTCCTGATTTGTTTTTTGGTGACAGGTCCAAATTTTTGAGTTTTAAAAACAATTGTAAACTGTTTTTTGCTCTGAGACCTCGATCCTCCGGTGATTCCATTCAGCAGGTTAACCCCTTCCCGACCTGTGACACAGCGTATGCGTCATGAAAGTCGGTGCCAATCCGACCTGTGACGCATATGCTGTGTCACAGAATGATCGCGTCCCTGCAGATCGGGTGAAAGGGTTAACTCCCATTTTACCCGATCTGCAGAGACAGGGGGAGTGGTGCTTCAGCCCCCATGGCTACGATCGCTCTGATTGGCTGTTGAAAGTGAAACTGCCAATCAGAGCGATTTGTAATATTTCACCTATGAAAATGGTGAAATATTACAATCCAGCCATGGCCGATGCTGCAATAGCATCTGCCATGGCTGGAGACCCCGATCTGCCCCCACCCCACCCCACCGATCGCCTCCCCAGTCGTCCTTTTTGCCCCGATCTCCGTTCCGCTCCCCTCCTCCCTCCTGTCGGCTCCCCCGGTCCTCCTGTCCGCTCCCCAGGTCCTCCGATCCCCCCCCGTGTTCCGATCCCAACCCCTCCATACTTACCTAGCTTCGTTGTCCCTCCCGGTGTCCGGCCGCCTTCTTCATGGGCGCCGCCATCTTGGAAAATGGCGGGCGCATGCGCAGTGCGCCCGCCGAATCTGCCAGCCGGCAGATTCGTTCCTGCACATTTTGGTCGCTGTGGTAAGTTCTATCACAGCGATCAAAAAAATAGTAAATAACTCCCCCCCTTTATCACCCCCATAGGTAGGGACAATAATAAAAAACAGAAAATATAATTATTTTTGTTTTTCCATTAGGGTTAGGGGTAGGGGTAGGGGTAGGGTTAGGGGTAGGGTTGCACTTAGGGTTGCACTGAGGGATGCACTTAGGGTTGCTCTTAGGGATGCACTTAGGGTTGCACTTAGGGTTGCACTTAGGGATAGGGTTGCACTTAGGGCTAGGGTTGCACTTAGGGTTGCACTTAGGGATGCACTTAGGGTTGCACTTAGGGTTGCACTTAGGGATGCACTTAGGGTTGCACTTAGGGATGCACTTAGGGATGCACTTAGGGTTGCACTTAGGGATAGGGTTGCACTTAGGGATGCACTTAGGGTTGCACTTAGGGATGCACTTAGGGTTGCACTTAGGGATGCACTTAGGGATGCACTTAAGGTTGCACTTAGGGTTGCACTTAGGGATGCACTTAAGGTTGCACTTAGGGTTGCACTTAGGGATAGGGTTGCACTTAGGGATGCACTTAGGGATGCACTTAGGGTTGCACTTAGGGATGCACTTAGGGATGCACTTAGGGATGCACTTAGGGATAGGGTTGCACTTAGGGATGCACTTAGGGATGCACTTAGGGATGCACTTAGGGTTGCACTTAGGGATACACTTAGGGATGCACTTAGGGATGCACTTAGGGTTGCACTTAGGGATAGGGTTGCACTTAGGGATAGGGTTGCATTTAGGGATGCACTTAGGGATGCACTTAGGGTTGCACTTAGGGTTGCACTTAGGGATAGGGTTGCACTTAGGGCTAGGGTTGGAATTAGGGTTAGAATTAGGCTATGTGCACATGGTGCAGATTTGGCTGCGGATCCGCAGAGGATTGGTCACTGCGGATTCGTAGCAGTTTTCCATCACGTTTACAGTACCACGTAAACCTATGGAAAACCAAATCCGCTATGCCCATGGTGCGGAAAATACAGCGCGGAAACACTGCGTTGTATTTTCCGCAGCATGTCAATTCTTTGTGCGGATTTCGCAGCGTTTTACACCTGTCCATAATAGGAATCCGCAGGTGAAATCCACAAAAAAAAACACAGGGAATCTGCGGTAAATCAGCAGGTAAAGCGCAGTGCGTTTTACCTGCAGATTTTTCAAAAACAGTGCGGAAAAATCCGCACACAAATCCGCAACGTGGGCATATAGCCTTAGGGTTAGGGTTGGAATTAGAGTTAGGGTTGGAATTAGGGTTAAGACTAGGGTTAGGGGTGTGTTGGGGTTAGGGTTGGGATTAGGGTTAGGAGTGTGTTGGGGTTAGTGTTGGAGTTAGAATTGAGGGGTTTCCACTGTTTAGGCACATCAGGGGGTCTCCGAACGCGACATGGCGCCACAATTGATTCCAGCCAATCTTGCGTTGAAAAAGTCAAATGGTGCATATGGGGTACCAGCGTACTCAGGAGAAACTGGACAACAACTTTTGGGGTCCAATTTCTCCTGTAACCCTTGGGAAAATAAAAAATTGCAGGCTAAAAAATTATTTTTGAGGAAAGAAAAATGATTTTCTATTTTCACGGCTCTGCGTTATAAACTTCTGTGAAGCACTTGGGGGTTGAACGTGCTCACCACACATCTAGATTAGTTCCTTTGGGGGTCTAGTTTCCAAAATGGGGTCACTTGTGGGGAGTTTCTACTGTTTAGGCACATCAGGGGCTCTGCAAACGCAACGTGACGCCCGCAGAGCTTCCATCAAAGTCTGCATTTCAAAATGTCACTACTTCCCTTCCGAGCCCTGACGTGCGCCCAAACAGTGGTTTACCCCCACATATGGGGTATCAGCGTACTCAGGAGAAACTGGACAACAACTTTTGGGGTCAAATTTCTCCTGTTACTTTTGGGAAAATAAAAAATTGCTTGCTAAAACATCTTTTTTGAGGAAAGAAAAATGATTTTTTATTTTCACGGCTCTGTGTTGTAAACTTCTGTGAAGCACTTTGGGGTTGAACGTGCTCACCACACATCTAGATAAGTTCCTTGGGGGGTCTAGTTTCCAAAATGGGGTCACTTGTGGGGGGTGTCTACTGTTTAGGCACATCAGGGGCTCTGCAAACGCAACATGATGCCTGCAGACCATTCCATCAAAGTCTGCATTCCAAAACGTCACTACTTCCCTTCCGAGCCCCGGCATGTGCCCAAACAGTGGTTTACCCCCACATATGGGGTACCAGCATACTCAGGAGAAACTGGACCACAACTTTTGGGGTCAAATTTCTCCTGTTACCCTTGGGAAAATAAAAAATTGGGGGCTAAAAATCATTTTTTGAGAAAAGAAAAATTATTTTTTATTTTCATGGCTCTGCGTTATAAACTTCTGTGAAGCAGCTGGGGGTTTAAAGTGCTCACTATGCATCTAGATAAGTTCCTTGGGGGGTCTAGTTTCCAAAATGGGGTCACTTGTAGGGGAGATCCAATGTTTAGGCACACAGGTGCTCTCCAAACGCGACATGGTGTCCGCTAATGATTGGAGCTAATTTTCCATTCAAAAAGCCAAATGGCGTGCCTTTCCTTCCGAGCCCTGCCGTGCGCCCAAACAGTGGTTTACCCCCACATATGAATTATCAGCGTACTCAGGAGAAACTGGATAATAATATTTAGGTTCCAATTTCTCCTGTTACCCTTGGGAAAATAAAAAATTCCGGGCTAAAAAATCATTTTTGAGGAAAGAAAAATTGTTTTTTATTTTCACGGCTCTGCGTTATAAACTTCTGTGAAGCAGCTGGGGGATTAAAGTGCTCACTATGCATCTAGATAAGTTCATTGGGGGGTCTAGGTTCCAAAATGGGGTCACTTGTGGGGGAGCTCCAATGTTTAGGCACACAGGGGCTCTCCAAACGCGACATGGTGTCCGCTAACGATTGGAGCTAATTTTCCATTCAAAAAGTCAAATGGCGCGCCTTCCCTTCCGAGCCTTGCCGTGCACCCAAAAAGTGGTTTACCCCCACATATGAGGTATCGGCGTACTCAGAAGAAATTGCCCAACAAATCTTAGGATCCATTTTATCCTGTTGCCCATGTGAAAATGAAAAAATTGAGGTTAAAAGAATTTTTTTGTGAAAAAAAAGTACTTTTTCATTTTTACGGATTAATTTGTGAAGCACCTGGGGGTTTAAAGTGCTCACTATGCATCTAGATAAGTTCCTTGGGGGGTCTAGTTTCCAAAATGGGGTCACATGTGGGGGAGCTTCAATGTTTAGGCACACAGGGTCTCTCCAAACGCGACATGGTGTCCGCTAAAGATTGGAGCCAATTTTTCATTCAAAAAGTCAAATGGCGCTCCTTCGCTTCCGAGCCCTGCCTTGCCCCCAAACAGTGGTTTACCCCCACATATGAGGTATCAGCGTACTCAGGACAAATTGGACAACAACGTCCGTGGTCCAGTTTCTCCTTTTACCCTTGGGAAAATTAAAAAAATTTTGCTAAAATATCATTTTTGTGACTAAAAAGTTAAATGTTCACTTTTTCCTTCCATGTTGCTTCTGCTGCTGTGAAACACCTGAAGGGTTAATAAACTTCTTGAATGTGGTTTTGAGCACCTTGAGGGGTGCAGTTTTTAGAATGGTGTCACTTTTGGGTATTTTCAGCCATATAGAACCCTCAAACTGACTTCAAATGTGAGGTGGTCCCTAAAAAAAATGGTTTTGTAAATTTTGTTGTAAAAATAAGAAATCACTGGTCAAATTTTAACCCTTATAACTTCCTAGCAAAAAAAAATGTTGTTTCCAAAATTGTGCTGATGTAAAGTAGACATGTGGGAAATGTTACTTATTAACTATTTTGTGTTACATAACTCTCTGGTTTAACAGAATAAAAATTCAAAATGTGAAAATTGTAAAATTTTCAAAATTTTTGCCAAATTTCTGTTTTTTGACAAATAAATGCAGAAATCATCGACCTAAATTTACCACTAACATGAAGCCCAATATGTCACGAAAAAATAATCTCAGAACCGCTAGGATCCGTTAAAGCGTTCTGGAGTTATTACCTCATAAAGGGACACTGGCCAGAATTGCAAAAAACGGCCAGGTCATTAAGGTCAAAATAGGCTGGGTCATGAAGGGGTTAAAATCGTCATCTCCCTGCTGCGTGGTGATCCAAAGGATTGGGCATTTTCCCTGGAATCTGGGAATCCTGCTTTGCTTAATGTAGACTCCTTTTTTCAGGCTTTAGGATTATTATATGATGAACCAAATTCTGTGGATCAAGCGGAGACGACCTTGTTGGCCCTGTCTCAGGGTCAAGAGGCGGCAGAATTGTATTGTCAGAAATTTAGAAAATGGTCTGTGTTGACTAAATGGAATGATGATGCTTTGGTGGCAATTTTCAGAAAGGGTCTTTCTGAATCCGTTAAAGATGTTATGGTGGGGTTTCCCACGCCTTCCGGTCTGAGTGATTCTATGTCTCTGGCCATTCAGATTGATCGGCGCTTGCGGGAGCGCAGAACTGTGCGCGCTGTGGTGTCGTCCTCAGAGCCAATTCCTGAGCCAATGCAGTGTGATAGGATTTTGTCTAGAACGCAACGACAAGAATTTAGACGTCAGAATAGGTTGTGTTATTATTGTGGCGACGCTTCTCATGTCATTTCAGTCTGCCGTAAGTGTACTAAGAGGATCGCTAGTTCATTTACCATCAGTACTGTACAACCTAAATTTCTGTTATCGGTGTCCTTACATAGTTACATAGTTACATAGTTATTAAGGTTGAAGGAAGACTGTAAGTCCATCTAGTTCAACCCATAGCCTAACCTAACATGCCCTAACATGTTGATCCAGGGGAAGGCAAAAAAACCCCATGTGGCAAAGAGTAACTCCACCATGGGGAAAAAAATTCCTTCCCGACTCCACATACGGCAATCAGACTAGTTCCCTGGATCAACGCCTTATCAAGGAATCTAATATATATACCCTGTAATATTATACTTTTCCAGAAAGGTATCCAGTCCCCTCTTAAATTGAAGCAATGAGTCACTCATTACAACATCATACGGCAGAGAGTTCCATAGTCTCACTGCTCTTACAGTAAAGAATCCGCGTCTGTTATTATGCTTAAACCTTCTTTCCTCCAGACGTAGAGGATGCCCCCTTGTCCCTGTCTCAGGTCTATGATTAAAAAGATCATCAGAAAGGTCTTTGTACTGTCCCCTCATATATTTATACATTAACATAAGATCACCCCTTAGTCTTCGTTTTTCCAAACTAAATAGCCCCAAGTGTAATAACCTATCTTGGTATTGCAGACCCCCCAGTCCTCTAATAACCTTGGTCGCTCTTCTCTGCACCCGCTCCAGTTCAGCTATGTCTTTCTTATACACCGGAGACCAGAACTGTGCACAGTATTCTAAGTGTGGTCGCACTAGTGACTTGTATAGAGGTAAAATTATGTTCTCCTCATGAGCATCTATGCCTCTTTTAATACATCCCATTATTTTATTTGCCTTTGTAGCAGCTGCCTGACACTGGCCACTGAATATGAGTTTGTCATCCACCCATACACCCAGGTCTTTTTCATTGACGGTTTTGCCCAGAGTTTTAGAATTAAGCACATAGTTATACATCTTATTACTTCTACCCAAGTGCATGACCTTACATTTATCCCCATTAAAGCTCATTTGCCATTTATCAGCCCAAGCTTCTAGTTTACATAAATCATCCTGTAATATAAAATTGTCCTCCCCTGTATTGATTACCCTGCAGAGTTTAGTGTCATCTGCAAATATTGAAATTCTACTCTGAATGCCCCCTACAAGGTCATTAATAAATATGTTAAAAAGAAGAGGGCCCAATACTGTGGTACCCCACTGCTAACCGTGACCCAGTCCGAGTGTGCTCCATTAATAACCACCCTTTGTTTCCTATCCCTGAGCCAGCTCTCAACCCACTTACACATATTTTCCCCTATCCCCATTACTCTCATTTTATGTAACAACCTTTTGTGTGGCACCGTATCAAAAGCTTTGGAAAAGTCCATATATACTACGTCCACTGGGTTCCCTTGGTCCAGTCCGGAACTTACCTCTTCATAGAAGCTGATCAAATTAGTCTGACATGAACGGTCCCTAGTAAACCCGTGCTGATACTGGGTCATGAGGTTATTCCTCTTCAGATACTCCAGTATAGCATCCCTTAGAATGCCCTCCAGGATTTTACCCACAGTAGAGGTTAAGCTTACTGGCCTATAATTACCGAGTTCAGTTTTTGCCCCTTTTTTGAATATTGGCACCACATTTGCTATACGCCAGTCCTGTGGTACAGACCCTGTTATTATGGACTCTTTAAAGTATAAAAATAATGGTCTATCAATGACTGTACTTAGGTCCTGCAGTACTCGGGGATGTATCCCATCCGGGCCCGGAGATTTGTCAATTTTAGTTATTTTTAGCCGCCGCTGTACTTCCTGCTGGGTTAAGCAGGTGACATTTAATGGGGAATTTTTATCACTAGTCATATTGGCTGCCATGGGATTTTCTTTTGTAAATACTGATGAAAAAAAGTCATTTAGCATATTGGCTTTTTCCTCATCCTCATCCACCATTTCCCCCAGACTATTTTTAAGGGGGCCAACACTGTCATTTTTTAGTTTCTTACTATTTATATAGTTAAAGAATATTTTGGGATTATTTTTACTCTCTCTGGCAATGAGTCTCTCTGTCTCAATCTTTGCTGCCTTGATTTGCTTTTTACAGAATTTATTTAATTTTCTGTATTTATTTAATGCCTCCTCACTACCTACTTCCTTTAATTCTCTATATTCTTTTTGTCCCTTATTGCGCCCCTTACAGCTCCATTTAGCCATATTGGTTTCCTCCTATTTCTAGTATGTTTATTCCCATACGGTATATACTGTGCACAGGTCCTATCCAGGATGCTAATAAATGTCTCCCATTTTCTTTGTGTATTTTTGTGTCTCAGGATATCGTCCCAGTTAATTGCACCAAGATCCTCTCTCATCCGTTGGAAATTTGCCCTCCTGAAGTTTAGTGTCCTTGTCACCCCCCTACTACCCATCTTATTAAAGGTTACATGAAAACTTATTATTTTGTGATCACTATTCCCCAAGTGACCCCCAACCCTTATATTTGATATGCGGTCTGGCCTGTTGGTTAATATTAGGTCTAGCAGTGCCCCCCTCCTTGTTGGGTCCTGAACCAGTTGTGAAAGGTAATTGTCTCTCATAGTTGTCAAAAACCGATCACCTTTGCTGGAACTGCAGGTTTCTGTTCCCCAATCTATTTCAGGGTAGTTGAAGTCCCCCATAATAATGACTTCTCCTTGAGTCGCAGCTTCATCTATTTGCTTTACGAGGATATTCTCCATTGCTTCCATTAGTTTTGGAGATTTATAACAAACCCCTATCAGTAATTTATTATTTTTTCCCCCTCCCCTTATCTCCACCCACAGGGACTCTACATTTTCATTAAATTCACCTATATTATCACGCAGGATGGGTTTTAAGGAAGATTTTACATATAGACACACCCCACCCCCTCGCTTATCTGTACGGTCATTTCTGAACAGACTATAGCCCTGCAAGTTAACAGCCCAGTCATGGCTCTCATCCAGCCACGTCTCAGATATCCCCACCATGTCATCATTATGCTCCAACAACATTAGTTCTAATTCGTCCATTTTGTTGGCGAGGCTTCTGGCATTAGTATACATGCACTTGATGTTACTCTCTGTACCTCTATTCTTTCTTAAATTACTAACTGTTCTAACCCCACCCCCCATGCCACCGCCACCCCCAACTTCCTTATTTGTGCCCAGGTCTCTATCTGCACTATCTTCCCCTCCTATAAAATGAATACCCTCCCCCCCCAATCCCTAGTTTAAACACTCCTCCAACCTTCTAACCATTTTCTCCCCCAGCACAGCTGCACCTTCCCCATTGAGGTGCAGCCCGTCCCTAGCGTAGAGCCTGTAGCCAACTGAGAAGTCGGCCCAGTTCTGCAGGAACCCAAACCCCTCCTACACCAATTCTTGAGCCACTTATTAACCTCCCTAATCTCCCGTTGCCTCTCTGGCGTGGCACGTGGTACAGGCAGTATTTCGGAAAATACCACGTTGGAGGTCCTTGCTTTCAGCTTGCAGCCTAATTCCCTGAAATCATCTTTAAGGACCTTCCACCTACCTCTAACTTTGTCATTTGTGCCAATGTGCACCATGACTGCTGGGTCCTCGCCAGCCCCTCCCAGTAATCTGTCCACCCGATCAGCGATGTGTCGGACTCGAGCGCCAGGTAGGCAGCACACCGTCCGACGATCCCTGTCTTTGTGACAGATTGCCCTATCTGTTCCCCTAATAATTGAGTCCCCCACTACCAGCACCTGTCTGGCCTGCCCTGCTCTCCTTTTTCCCTCCTTACTGGAGCAGTCACTCCTCCGGCTTTCAGAGGACATGCCTGGCTGCAGCAGTGCTACCCCTGTACTGGCACCCCCATCATCTGCCAACTTAGCAAACTTATTGGGGTGTGCCAGATCAGGACTAGCCTCCCTGGCACTCTTCCCTCTACCCCGCCTTCTATCTGTCACCCAGCTAACTGCCACACTGTCCTGCAGCTCCATCCTACCATCCCCCTCCTCATCTATCCCATTGAGCGTCTGCTCTGTGAGCAGAAGACTCCTCTCCATATTGTCTATGGATCTCAGTGTTGCCAGCTGCACATTTAGATCCAGTATCTGGGTTTCCAAATGCACAATGTTCTCACATCTCGCACAGCAGTATGCACCCTCGACCGGCTGGTCAAGGACTGCATACATGTGGCAAGATGTACACTGGATGGCATTAACAATTGTGGAGCACATTTCCTAATGGGGATTGCACCACACAGAAACGTTAATTAAAAATAAATACAAAGTATTAATTAAACCAAAAAAAAAAAAAAAAACCAGAAGCAATTCCTCCCTTGGAAACTCCCTGATTCCAAAGTCACTGAATCACAAGTCACACACTTACCGCCGTTCACACTTACGCTCAGGTCACACTCAGCTCGCTCACACTCGCTGTGCTGAAGATTTATAGATTTTTTTTTTTTTCTCTCTATCTCCCCTCAACAGCAATCCACCTTGCTGTTCAGATGCACTTCCAAAAAGGACTGGAGCCCCAAACAGCTGCCCCTTATATCCCCTTAATTATGAGCCCCCACCCTAAGTTAACTCCTTATGAATATAGCTACTCCCAATT
This sequence comes from Ranitomeya variabilis, assembly GCF_051348905.1. Lineage (NCBI taxonomy): Eukaryota > Metazoa > Chordata > Amphibia > Anura > Dendrobatidae > Ranitomeya > Ranitomeya variabilis. Next base: position 12,151,484 of record NC_135236.1, read on the forward strand.
CAGCAACTCACACAAATTCACACAGGTATTTGTTAAAGGCCTTCCAAATACCTCTTCACTGAATCACAAGTCACACACTTACCGCCGTTCACACTTACGCTCAGGTCACACTCAGCTCGCTCACACTCGCTGTGCTGAAGATTTATAGATTTTTTTTTTTCTCTCTCTATCTCCCCTCAACAGCAATCCACCTTGCTGTTCAGATGCACTTCCAAAAAAAGGATCTGCTCATTGTCATCATTTTCTGTCATGGCGTTTGTGGATTCAGGCGCCGCCTTGAACTTAATGGACTTTGAGTTTGCCAGGCATTGTGGTTTTCCCTTGCAGCCTTTGCAGAACCCTATTGTTGTGAATTTGCTTTTTGCTCCCTCTAGTGGTTACTAGTTTTTTGACTCTGGTTTTTCTGTCATTCCTTTTATCCGCACCTGGGTCGTTAGTTAGGGGTGTTGCTATATAAGCTCCCTGGACCTTCAGTTCAATGCCTGGCAACGTAGTTATCAGAGCTAGTCTGCTGTGCTCTTGTCTACTGATCCTGGTTCCAGTTATATCAGCTAAGTCTGCCTTTTGCTTTTTGCTATTTGTTTTGGTTTTGTATTTTTGTCCAGCTTGTTCCAATCTATATCCTGACCTTTGCTGGAAGCTCTAGGGGGCTGGTGTTCTCCCCCCGGACCGTTAGACGGTTCGGGGGTTCTTGAATTTCCAGTGTGGATTTTGATAGGGTTTTTGTTGACCATATAAGTTACCTTTCTTTATTCTGCTATCAGTAAGCGGGCCTCTCTGTGCTAAACCTGGTTCATTTCTGTGTTTGTCATTTCCTCTTACCTCACCGTCATTATTTGTGGGGGGCTTCTATCCAGCTTTGGGGTCCCCTTCTCTGGAGGCAAGAAAGGTCTTTGTTTTCCTCTACTAGGGGTAGCTAGATTCTCCGGCTGGCGCGTGTCATCTAGAATCAACGTAGGAATGATCCCCGGCTACTTCTAGTGTTGGCGTTAGGAGTAGATATATGGTCAACCCAGTTACCACTGCCCTATGAGCTGGATTTTTGTATTCTGCAGACTTCCACTTTCCTCTGAGACCCTCGCCATTGGGGTCATAACAGTTTGCCAGGCCAGTATTAAATGTTGAATGCATTGCAGAAGAGGGATTATAAGAAAGAAGATTCTGAGTTTTTTTTTTCTCCTTCCCCTTTACCTCAGAGTGGCTATGCTTGCTGCAGACATGAATGTCCAGACCTTGATTACAAGTGTGGACCAGCTGGCTACTCGTGTGCAGGGCATACAAGACTATGTTATCAGAAATCCTAGGTCAGAACCTAAAATACCGATTCCTGAACTGTTTTCCGGAGACAGGTTTAAGTTTAGGAATTTCGTGAATAATTGTAAATTGTTTTTGTCCCTGAGACCCTGTTCATCAGGAGATTCTGCTCAGCAAGTAAAAATTGTTATTTCGTTCTTACGGGGCGACCCTCAGGATTGGGCTTTTTCGCTGGCGCCAGGAGATCCGGCATTGGCTGATCTTGATGCGTTTTTTCTGGCGCTCGGTGTACTTTATGAGGAACCCAATCTTGAGATTCAGGCAGAAAAGGCCTTGCTGTCTATGTCTCAGGGGCAGGACGAGGCTGAAGTGTATTGCCAAAAATTTCGGAAATGGTCCGTGCTGACACATTGGAACGAGTGTGCACTGGCCGCTAATTTTAGAAATGGCCTTTCTGAAGCCATTAAGAATGTTATGGTGGGTTTTCCCATTCCCACAGGTCTGAATGATACTATGGCACTGGCTATTCAAATTGACCGGCGGTTGCGGGAGCGCAAAACCGCAAATTCCCTCATGGTGTTGTCTGAACAGACACCTAATTCGGTGCAATGTGATAGAAAAACCGCAAATTCCCTCATGGTGTTGTCTGAACAGACACCTGATTTAATGCAATGTGATAGAATCCTGACTAGAAATGAGCGGAAAATTCATAGACGCCGGAATGGCTTGTGCTACTACTGTGGTGATTCTACACATGTTATCTCAGCATGCTCTAAACGTATAGCTAAGGTTGTTAGTCCTGTCACCGTTGGTAATTTGCAACCTAAATTTATTCTGTCTGTAACTTTGATTTGCTCACTGTCATCTTATCCTGTCATGGCGTTTGTAGATTCAGGTGCTGCCCTGAGTCTCATGGATCTCTCATTTGCTAAGCACTGTCGATTTACTCTTGAACCATTAGAAAATCCTATTCCTCTTAGGGGTATTGATGCTACACCATTGGCAGCAAATAAACCGCAGTATTGGACTCAGGTTACCATGTGCATGACTCCTGAACACCGCGAGGTGATACGTTTCCTGGTTTTACATAAAATGCATGATTTGGTTGTTTTAGGGCTGCCATGGTTACAGACCCATAATCCAGTCCTGGACTGGAAGGCTATGTCAGTCTCAAGTTGGGGCTGTCGTGGTATTCATGAGGATTCCCTGCCTGTGTCTATTGCTTCTTCTACGCCTTCGGAAGTTCCGGAGTATTTGTCTGATTATCAGGATGTCTTCAGTGAGTCTGAGTCCAGTGCACTGCCTCCTCATAGGGACTGTGACTGTGCTATAGATTTGATCCCAGGCAGTAAATTTCCTAAGGGAAGACTGTTTAATCTGTCGGTACCTGAACATACCGCTATGCGTTCATATATCAAGGAGTCTCTGGAAAAAGGACATATTCGTCCGTCTTCTTCCCCTCTTGGTGCGGGATTCTTTTTTGTGGCAAAAAAGGACGGATCTTTGAGACCTTGTATTGATTATCGGCTTTTAAATAAGATCACTGTCAAATTTCAGTATCCTTTACCGCTGTTGTCTGACTTGTTTGCCCGGATTAAGGGTGCCAAGTGGTTCACCAAGATAGACCTTCGTGGTGCGTACAACCTTGTGCGCATTAAGCAAGGTGATGAATGGAAAACCGCATTCAATACGCCCGAAGGTCATTTTGAGTACTTGGTGATGCCTTTTGGGCTCTCCAATGCGCCTTCAGTTTTTCAGTCCTTTATGCATGACATTTTCCGGAAGTATCTGGATAAATTTTTGATTGTTTATCTGGATGATATTTTGTTTTTTTCTGATAATTGGGATTCGCATGTGGAGCAGGTCAGGTTGGTCTTTAAAATTTTGCGTGAAAATTCTTTGTTTGTCAAGGGCTCAAAGTGTCTCTTTGGTGTACAGAAGGTTCCCTTTTTGGGGTTCATTTTTTCCCCTTCTGCTGTGGAGATGGACCCAGTCAAGGTCCGAGCTATTCTTGATTGGACTCAGCCCTCGTCAGTTAAGAGTCTTCAGAAGTTCTTGGGCTTCGCTAACTTCTACCGTCGTTTTATCGCTAATTTTTCTAGCATTGTGAAACCTTTGACGGATATGACCAAGAAGGGCTCCGATGTAGCTAACTGGGCTCCTGCTGCCGTGGAGGCTTTCCAGGAGTTGAAACGCCGGTTTACTTCGGCGCCTGTTTTGTGCCAGCCTGACGTCTCACTTCCCTTTCAGGTTGAGGTGGATGCTTCGGAGATTGGGGCAGGGGCCGTTTTGTCGCAGAGAGGCCCTGGTTGCTCTGTTATGAAACCTTGTGCCTTTTTCTCTAGGAAGTTTTCGCCTGCCGAGCGAAATTATGATGTGGGCAATCGGGAGTTGTTGGCCATGAAATGGGCATTTGAGGAGTGGCGTCATTGGCTCGAGGGTGCTAAGCATCGTGTGGTGGTCTTGACTGATCACAAAAATCTGATGTATCTCGAGTCTGCTAAACGCCTTAATCCGAGACAGGCCCGCTGGTCATTGTTTTTCTCCCGCTTTGATTTTGTTGTCTCGTATTTACCAGGTTCAAAGAATGTGAAGGCCGATGCTCTTTCTAGGAGCTTTGTGCCTGATGCTCCTGGAGTCGCTGATCCTGTTGGTATTCTTAAAGATGGAGTTATCTTGTCAGCTATTTCTCCAGATCTGCGACGTGTGTTGCAGAGATTTCAGGCTGATAGGCCTGAGTCTTGTCCACCTGACAGACTGTTTGTCCCGGATAAGTGGACCAGCAGAGTCATTTCCGAGGTTCATTCCTCGGTGTTGGCAGGTCACCCGGGAATTTTTGGCACCAGAGATCTGGTGGCCAGGTCCTTTTGGTGGCCTTCCTTGTCAAGGGATGTGCGGTCATTTGTGCAGTCCTGTGGGACTTGTGCTCGAGCTAAGCCTTGCTGTTCTCGTGCCAGCGGTTTGCTCTTGCCATTGCCTGTCCCGAAGAGACCTTGGACACATATCTCCATGGATTTCATTTCTGATCTTCCGCTATCTCAGGGCATGTCCGTTATCTGGGTGATATGTGATCGCTTCTCCAAGATGGTCCATTTGGTTCCTTTGCCTAAGCTGCCTTCCTCTTCCGATCTGGTTCCTGTGTTTTTCCAGAACGTGGTTCGTTTGCACGGCATCCCTGAGAATATTGTGTCTGACAGAGGATCCCAGTTCGTTTCCAGGTTCTGGCGATCCTTTTGTAGTAGGATGGGCATTGATTTGTCGTTTTCGTCTGCTTTCCATCCTCAGACTAATGGACAGACGGAGCGAACCAATCAGACTTTGGAGGCTTATTTGAGGTGTTTTGTCTCTGCTGATCAGGACGATTGGGTGACATTCTTGCCGTTGGCTGAGTTTGCCCTTAATAATCGGGCTAGTTCCGCCACCTTGGTTTCGCCTTTTTTCTGCAACTCTGGTTTCCATCCTCGCTTTTCTTCGGGTCATGTGGAGCCTTCTGACTGTCCTGGGGTGGATTCTGTGGTGGATAGGTTGCAGCAGATCTGGAATCAGGTGGTGGACAACTTGAAGTTGTCACAGGAGAAGGCTCAGCGCTTTGCCAACCGCCGCCGCGGTGTGGGTCCCCGACTACGCGTTGGGGATTTGGTGTGGCTTTCTTCCCGCTTTGTTCCTATGAAGGTCTCCTCTCCCAAATTTAAACCTCGTTTTATTGGGCCTTACAAGATATTGGAAATCCTTAATCCTGTATCTTTTCGTCTGGATCTTCCTGTGTCGTTTGCTATTCACAATGTATTTCATAGGTCCTTGTTGCGGCGGTACATTGTGCCTGTGGTTCCTTCTGCTGAGCCTCCTGCTCCGGTGTTGGTTGAGGGCGAGTTGGAGTACGTGGTGGAGAAGATCTTGGATTCTCGCCTCTCCAGGCGGAGGCTTCAGTACCTGGTCAAGTGGAAGGGCTATGGTCAGGAGGATAATTCCTGGGTGGTCGCCTCTGATGTTCATGCGGCCGATTTAGTTCGTGCCTTTCATGCCGCTCATCCTGATCGCCCTGGTGGTCGTGGTGAGGGTTCGGTGACCCCTCACTAAGGGGGGGGTACTGTTGTGAATTTGCTTTTTGCTCCCTCTAGTGGTTACTAGTTTTTTGACTCTGGTTTTTCTGTCATTCCTTTTATCCGCACCTGGGTCGTTAGTTAGGGGTGTTGCTATATAAGCTCCCTGGACCTTCAGTTCAATGCCTGGCAACGTAGTTATCAGAGCTAGTCTGCTGTGCTCTTGTCTACTGATCCTGGTTCCAGTTATATCAGCTAAGTCTGCCTTTTGCTTTTTGCTATTTGTTTTGGTTTTGTATTTTTGTCCAGCTTGTTCCAATCTATATCCTGACCTTTGCTGGAAGCTCTAGGGGGCTGGTGTTCTCCTCCTGGACCGTTAGACGGTTCGGGGGTTCTTGAATTTCCAGTGTGGATTTTGATAGGGTTTTTGTTGACCATATAAGTTACCTTTCTTTATTCTGCTATCAGTAAGCGGGCCTCTCTGTGCTAAACCTGGTTCATTTCTGTGTTTGTCATTTCCTCTTACCTCACCGTCATTATTAGTGGGGGGCTTCTATCCAGCTTTGGGGTCCCCTTCTCTGGAGGCAAGAAAGGTCTTTGTTTTCCTCTACTAGGGGTAGCTAGATTCTCCGGCTGGCGCGTGTCATCTAGAATCAACGTAGGAATGATCCCCGGCTACTTCTAGTGTTGGCGTTAGGAATAGATATATGGTCAACCCAGTTACCACTGCCCTATGAGCTGGATTTTTGTATTCTGCAGACTTCCACTTTCCTCTGAGACCCTCGCCATTGGGGTCATAACACCTATTCCTTTAAGGGGGATTGATGCTACACCTTTGGCTAAAAATAAGCCTCAGTTTTGGACACAGGTGACCATGCACATGGCGCCAGCCCATCAGGAAGATTGTCGATTTCTGGTGTTGCATAATTTGCATGATGTTATCGTGCTGGGTTTTCCGTGGTTGCAGGTACATAATCCTGTGTTGGATTGGAAGTCTATGTCTGTGACTAGTTGGGGTTGTCAGGGGGTTCATAATGATGTTCCTTTGATGTCAATCTCCTCTTCTTCCTCTTCTGAAATTCCAGAGTTTTTGTCTGATTTTCAGGATGTATTCGATGAGCCCAAGTCCACTTCCCTTCCACCGCACAGGGACTGTGATTGTGCGATTGACTTGATTCCAGGCTGTAAGTTTCCTAAGGGCCGACTTTTCAACCTGTCTGTGCCTGAACATACCACCATGCGGAGTTATGTTAAGGAGTCTTTGGAGAAAGGGCATATTCGGCCATCTTCTTCACCGTTGGGAGCGGGATTTTTTTTTGTTGCTAAGAAGGATGGCTCCTTGAGACCTTGCATTGATTATCGCCTCTTGAATAAGATCACGGTCAAGTTTCAATACCCTTTACCTTTGCTTTCTGATTTGTTTGCTAGGATTAAGGGGGCTAGTTGGTTTACTAAGATTGACCTTTGGGGGGCATATAATCTTGTTCGTATTAAACAGGGTGATGAATGGAAAACTGCGTTTAATACGCCCGAAGGCCATTTTGAATACCTTGTGATGCCATTCGGGCTCACTAATGCTCCATCGGTTTTTCCATCCTTCATGCATGATATCTTCCGGACTTATAGTGATAAATTCTTGATTGTATATTTGGACGATATTTTGATTTTTTCCGATGATTGGGAGTCTCATGTGGAACAGGTCAGGATGGTATTTCAGATCCTTTGTGACAATGCTTTGTTTGTGAAGGGGTCTAAGTGCCTCTTTGGGGTGCAGAAGGTTTCTTTTTTGGGCTTTATTTTTTCTCCCTCATCTATGGAGATGGATCCGGTTAAGGTTCAGGCCATTTATGATTGGATTCAACCCACATCCGTGAAAAGCCTTAAGAAATTTTTGGGTTTTGCAAATTTTTATCTCCGTTTCATTGCTAATTTCTCCAGCGTGGTTAAACCCTTGACCGATTTGACAAAGAAAGGCGCTGATGTGGCGAATTGGTCCTCTGCGGCTGTCTCTGCCTTTCAGGAGCTTAAACGCCGATTTACTTCTGCTCCGGTGTTGCGCCAACCGGATGTTTCTCTTCTGTTTCAGGTTGAGATTGACGCCTCTGAGATTGGGGCAGGGGCCGTTTTGTCTCAGAGGGATTCTGTTGGTTCCTTGATGAAACCGTGTGCCTTCTTCTCCCGCAAGTTTTCGCCTGCTGAACGCAATTATGATGTCGGCAATCGGGAGTTGTTGGCTATGAAGTGGGCGTTTGAGGAGTGGCGACATTGGCTTGAGGGAGCTAAGCACCGTATTGTGGTCCTGACCGATCATAAGAATCTGATTTACCTCGAGTCTGCCAAACGGCTGAGTCCTAGACAGGCTCGATGGTCCTTGTTTTTTTCCCGTTTTGATTTCGTGGTTTCGTATCTTCCGGGTTCTAAGAATATTAAGGTTGATGCCCTTTCTAGGAGTTTTTTGTCTGATTCTCCTGAAGTCCTTGAACCGGTCGGCAATCTGAAAGAAGGGGTGGTCCTTTCTGCCATTTCCCCTGATTTACGGCGGGTTCTTCAGGAATTTCAGGCTGACATACCTGACCGGTGTCCTGTGGGGAAATTGTTTGTTCCTG